>NC_134850.1:73677128-74333795 GCF_965363235.1 Mytilus galloprovincialis | reverse complement strand
TTAGAAATATTTTTCGAAATTTCTGACGCATGCGCAGTCACAAAAAAGGGCAGACATGCGCAGAAGTGACAATGGGCACCTCACTAACCCTCGTCAAAGTACACTACCCTAACCCTAACCCTAACCCTTACCCTAACCCTAACCCTAACCCTAACCCTAACCCTAACCCTAACCCTAAACCCTAACCCTAACCCTAACCCTAACCCTAACCCTAATTTCGGGGTTAGGCTTTACTCTCGCACAAACGTTTCTTCAGTAAGGTCGGAAAGTGCGGTCGTACACTTCAGTGATACCAACAAGTTTTCATCCTTTAGATCGCCTTTCCATCTTTTAGGAACAGTTATTTTTATGAAAATATCTCTATTCAAATCCATTCTACATCTGTTTGAAGATTGAGGTCAAAGGCACTTTTCATACTCTGTACTTAGAAATATTTTTGGGAATTTCTGACGCATGCGCAGTCACAAAAAAGGGCAGACATGCGCAGAAGTGACAATGGGCACCTCACTAACCCTCTTCAAAGTACACTACCCTGTCCCAATCATGACCCTAATCCGTACCCCATCCCTAACCCTGACCCTAACCCTGACCCAAACCCTGACCCTTACCCTAACCCTAACCCTGACCCTAACCCAAACACTTACCATGACCCTAACCCTAACCCTAACCCTAACCCTGACCTTAACCCAAACACTAACCCTAACCCAAACCCCAAATGTGTTAAAATTGTTGTTTTGGAGGCCTAGCTTTATCTCGGAAAGGATAAGTCTAGGAGGGTAACCGATTGGATTTTCGTATTAAGTTTTTCCACGAACTTCTCAAAAATCAGAGTTTTGGAGGGATGGGGGGTCAGGTTATGGTTTTTGGTACTTTTAATAGTCGATCTTTTCAATATTTCAACATGATCCTATGCTTCGATCGGCTTGATGTTAAAAAATCGGCCCCGTTTACTTTTTGACAATTAAGCCCCTGGTGAAGACCGCAAGTCTTTATCTTTTGTAGTTTGGGAGTTGGTGTTAATTTCGGGGTTAGGCTTTACTCTCGCACAAACGTTTCATCAGTGAGGTCGGAAAGTGCGGTCGTACACTTTAATGATACCAATAAGTTTTCATCCTCTAGATCGCCTTTCCATCTTTTAGGAACAGTTAACTTTATGAAAATATCTCTATTCAAATCCATTCTACATCTGTTTGAAGAGAGAGGTCAAAGGCGCTTTTCATACTCTGTACTTAGAAATATTTTTGGAAATTTCTGACGCATGCGCAGTCACAAAAAAAGGCAGACATGCGCAGAAGTGACAATGGGCACCTCACTAACCCTCGTCAAAGTACACTACCCTGTCCCAATCATGACCCTAATCCGTACCCTAACCCTAACCCTGACCCTAACCCTGACCCAAACCCTGACCCTTACCCTAACCCTAACCCTGACCCTAACCCAAACACTTACCATGACCCTAACCCTAACCCTAACCCTAACCCTAACCCTGACCTTAACCCAAACACTAACCCTAACCCAAACCCCAAATGTGTTAAAATTGTTGTTTTGGAGGCCTAGCTTTATCTCGGAAAGGATAAGTCTAGGAGGGTAACCGATTGGATTTTCGTATTAAGTTTTTTCACGAACTTCTCAAAAATCAGAGTTTTGGAGGGATGGGGGGTCAGGTTATGGTTTTTGGTACTTTTCATAGTCGATCTTTTCAATATTTCAACATGATCCTATGCTTCGTTCGGCTTGATGTTAAAAAATCGGCCCCGTTAGGGGTAGTACTTTTTGACAATTAAGCCCCTGGTGAAGACCGCAAGTCTTTATCTTTTGTAGTTTGGGAGTTGGTGTTAATTTCGGGGTTAGGCTTTACTCTCGCACAAACGTTTCTTCAGTGAGGTCGGAAAGTGCGGTCGTACACTTTAGTGATACCAATAAGTTTTCATCCTCTAGATCGCCTTTCCATCTTTTAGGAACAGTTAACTTTATGAAAATATCTCTATTCAAATCCATTCTACATCTGTTTGAAGATTGAGGTCAAAGGCACTTTTCATACTCTGTACTTAGAAATATTTTTGGAAATTTCTGACGCATGCACAGTCACAAAAAACTTTTCATCCTGTAGATCGCCTTGTCATCTTTTTGGAACAGTTAATTTTAAGAAAATATCTCTAATTCAAATCCATTCTACACCTGTTTGAAGATTAGAGTCAAAAACTATTCATACTCTGTACATAGAAATATTTGTTTGGGGAAAAAAAAAATAAAAATAAGTCAAACACTCCAGCATGTGGCATTCAAGTCCTGATTTATCAGACCAGTACTTACTAATCAAATGAAAGAAGAAATATTGGCTCTTTTTATTTCTGTCGACAAAGTTTTAAGTCTCCGTCGACTCAAAACTATGGTCCAAAAAGAATAAAATAGGATGCCGGTATGGAATCAGCAAGGAAAAGGTCAATGTTAGCACCCTATATTGATGAGAACAACACATTTAGCCATTTGAAACTTTAAATCCTTCATTTCAATGTCTTACATTCAATCTTGAGGTACAAAAAGTACTCAATTACCAAGCCGAAACAAGAATATTAATCAAAATTATGTCGCCTTTTATTGTTATCGACACAAATAAAAGTAACCGTAAACTTATAAAGCTCTCATTTTGCGTCAAATTATGCATCAAAAGAAGAAAATGTTCATGCCGGCACAGAAGTATCACTAAAAAGGATAGATATTGGCACCATTTATAGATGTACAACAAGATATAACAAATACAACAACCAGAAACCTTCATTTCTTCACTTTTGTGTCTGAGAATCCATCTAAACTCATAAATATTACTTCATTGTCAGAATATCAAAAAAACATATGAAATTGTGTCGCTTTAAATTGTTTCGCGACATAAATGTAGACTTATAAACCTCAAATTATGTATTTTTATAGTTGTCGACAAAGGTTTAGGAAACCGTAGACTTCAAATCATAATAAAGATGAAATATTGTCGCTTTAAATTCTTTTGCGACATAAATATAGACTTAAAAACCTCAAATTATGCATTCTGACTGTTGACGACAAAGGTTTTAGTAACCGTAGACTTCAAATCATAATAAAGATGAAATATTGTCGCTTTAAATTCTTTCGCGACATAAATATAGACTTAAAAACCTCAAATTATGCATTCTGACTGTTGACGACAAAGGTTTTAGTAACCATATACTTCAAATCATAATAAAGGAAATATTGTCGCTTTAAACTTCTTTCGCGACATAAATATCAGTAACCGCACACTTATAAATATCTTAATTTGTTTCAAACTATTCAGTCTTACAATGAAAGAATGATGCCGGACCAGAAAAATCAGAGAGAAGGGAAGACATTGCCACCTTTTGTTGATACCGACAACAAATTTTGTGATTTAAACGGGTTTTCATTCCCATTAATGTCAAAAATTCCATCAGGATGTTTTTAAAAGTACTCAATTATAAGGCCCGTACCAGAATATCATTCAAAAAGAAGAAATATTGGCATTTTCTATTCTTGTCGACAAAACTTTAGTATAACCATAGACTTACGAAGCGCTTAATTTTTGAAAAACTTTTCATCCCGATGTACATAAAGTACTAAATAATTATGTCTGTAGAGAATATTCAAGAAACAGGGTAAATATATTGATGAATACAACAAATACAACAACTTAACACTCCTTCATGGAAGGCTATCATTTATTAATTAATTAGGTGCAGCACATTGGACTGTTGTACCAGCAATTTCTTACATAAGCCTTAATAGATTATCTCCCCTGAATTTCAATATGCAAATTTTGTCATTCCTTCTTGAGGAAATTGTTACAAAAAGCTTATTATATAAACAAAACAGTAAATGTAACCCTTAACTTTTACCCTAACCCTTAACTCTAACCTTAACTCTAACCATAACCCTTACCCTAACCCTTAACCCTAACTCTAACACTAACCCTAACCCTAACCCTAACCCCTAACCCTAACCCTAACCTTAACCCTAACCCTAACCCTAACCCTTCTCACGCATGCGAAGTCACAGAAAAGGGCAGACATGCGCAGAAGTGAAAAAGGGCACCTCCATAATCTCGTCAAAGTATACTACCCTAACCCTAACCCTAACCCTAACCCAACGTTATCTGTCTTTGTCATTAGTTATTGTTAATTGTACAATCGTATTACAAAAAACATATCATATTCCATCTCCTACCCCTTAATCAGGCCGCCAACCGCTAGTATTTACCATACTGACCTTGGATATTCTTCAATACAGACTTAAGACAGAGTCTGTTTTAGTTCCAAAAGATGTGTTACCAGAATTGTGCAGGTGTCGGCTGAATACTGATAATATATTCTGAAGCATCTCGACCTTATGATAAGAATGGAAATACAAATATCAAGTCAAAACGGCAAAACAATCACCTTGTGGCCAGTTGCCCATTATAGGTATACTAATTACCAATCACCACATAGGCAAACCAATTAGGTATAACATAGATAAGGAAACCTGATAATGTGATGTGTCATCTGTTTACGTTAATACGATGATAAGGAAACAAACTACATAATTCGACCCCTACTCCTTTATCGGATCTTCAACTGCTTATATTGACTATATGAGCATGCTACTTTTTATCGTAAAAACCTAACAGGACATGCTATAGGGGAATATCTAGGCTTATACAACGCTATGGATCCCTGCTCAGAGCCTGTCACCTTAGTTATCGTTTGTTGTACAATGACAAGGCAAACTATTTTTTTTATATTCTTACCCTACCCGTCTGTCTAAAGAAGATAAAAAATGAAAATGAGTTGGCTTCTTGTTTCTGTAGCAAAAAAAAGGTAAGCAAATATACGTTTGCAAAGCCGTGTTACTTTACTAAATGTACCTTTAAGATGAGCACTAGTTGCAATGTTTACAACACGTGAATTTGTTTGGGGGTCTAAATGTGTATGAAGATATTTTTTGGACGAACGAAATCAAATTTTTTCAAGGAGTGAAACTCAATAACCAGAAGTCAATATCCCAGCAAATGTTGGTGATGTGATCTCCTACGACCTTTCCTGCTTTACAAATTTTCACATTAAAGCCATGGCAACGTTAACACCGATATTCAGTCCGCAAGCCCGTGTTTGGTATGAAGGATTAGAAATAACTCCAAAGGGATGATTGGTTCACAATGATACATTATATAACTACTAGCATTCTGTACAATAAAAACATAAGGCAATGATCATAAGTAAGATCAGGATGACATTCTCATTTTTTTTCCTTTTGATGACATCATAAGATCACACTACATTTTGCGTCTCACATTGTTTTGACGAATTCCTGACTGTGCATGTACATGTATATTTATCTTATACTTATAGAAAATAATGGTATAAGTGTATCCCAAGATAAGACTAATTTGTTCATATATTTATTGATGACATTTGAAGAATGGCCTTACCCATGTGATATGACTTTTGTTATCAACTGCCCACTGTTAATATCAACTGCGTCCGTTTATTATCGCATGCGTTGCTGTAATGTATCGCATGACATTTTGACGTCATTCAGTAAATTCAGAATAAATATACCTAAATGGTACGTTTTTGTGTGTAAAACATAACAAATAGTTATCAAAGGTACCAGGCGTATAATTTAGTACGCCAGACGTGCGTTTCGTCTACATAAGGCTCATCAGTGACGCTCATATTGAAATATTTATCCAGCCAAACAGGTACAAAGTTGATCAAAAAGAAAATATTAGGTATCAGGAAAGTATACTATTAAAAAATGCAAAACAGATATTACAACAAAAGCATTTTAAGCATAGTCTTTGTCTGTATGTCTTCTGTTGACGTATATGACAAAAAGAAAAACATGTCATTTTTCATATCAGACCCCCTATTAGTCCATCTGGCTCTCAGGCTGATATCATGACCTAAGGATGATAACAGGTCTGATATGAAAAATGCCAAGTTATATATTAGAAGTGTGTAGGTTCCAAGAACTATTTTACATCCTTACCCTCACCCTAACCCTAACCCTAACCCTATCCGTAACTCTAACCCTAATCCTAACCCTACCCCTAACCCTAACCCAAACCCTATCCCTTATCCTAACTATAACCCTAACCCTGACCTAATCCTTACCCTTACCCTTACCCTTATTCTAACCCTAACCCTAACCCTTACTCTAACCCTAACCCTAACTCTAAGATTAAACGAAAATTTAACCTTTACCCTGAACCTGATCTTCAATTATAGCCAACACATGCTTAAATAAAGAGTAATGTTAAATGAAAAGTTAACCTTATCTTTAAACTTAAATAATCAACATATGCTTAAAAATACTTTAGGTTAATTGAAAAAAATTAACACTAACCTTAACCTTAACCTTAACCTTGAATTTAAATAATAACCAAAATATGCCTAAACAATACTTGATGTTAAACAAAAAACTAACCTTAACCTTAACCTTAACCTCAATTCTAAATTGTAACGAACATTTGCTTAGAAAATACTTAAGGTTAAACAAAAAACTAACCTTAACCTTAACCTTAACGTGAACCTTAACCTAAACACCTAACCTTAACCCTAATCTACAATACAGCCAACATATTCTTAGATAAAGATTAAGGTTCAATGAAAAGTTAACCTTAACCTTAACCTTAAACTTAACCCTAACCCTAATCTTCAACTTTAGCCAACATATGCGTAAAGAAAGATTAAGGTTAAATGGGAAGTTAACCCTAACCTTAACCTTAACCTTAAACTTATATAATAACCAACATATGCTTTAAAAATACTTACGGTTAAACGAAAAATTAACTTTAACCTTAACCTTAACCATTACTTTAACCCTAATACTAAATAATAGCCAACATATGCTTAAAAAATAATGGTTAAATGAAAAGTGAACCTTAACCTTGACCTTAAACTTAAATAATAACCAACATATGATTAAAAAATACTTAAGGTTAAAGTTAACGATAAATCAACCTTAACCTTAACCTTAACCTTAACCTTAACATTAATCCTAACCTTAACCCCAATCTTAAATAATAGCCAACATATGCTTAAATAAAGTTTAAGGTTAAATGAATGGTTAACCTTAATCATAACCTTAACCTTTAACTTAAATAATAGTATAAGTGTACCTCATGATAAGACAAAGACTAATTTGTTCATATATTTATTCATCAAATTTAAAAATTGCCATACCCGTGTGATATGACCTTTCTTATTAACTGCCTTCTGTTTTTATCAACTGCTTCCGTTTTAAATCAACTGCTTCCGCTTATTATCGCATGCGTTGCTGTAACGTATCGCATGACATTTTGACGTCATTTTGTAAATTCCGGACAATTTACCTCAATGGTACGTTTTTGTGTGTAAAACATAACAAAGTTGAACAAAAAGAAAGTATTAGGTATCAGGAAAGCATACTATTAAAAAATGCAAAACATATGTTAGAACAAAAGCATTTTAAGCAAAGTGCTTGTCTGTATGTCTTCTGTTGACATATATGACAAAAAGAACAACATGTCATTTTTCATATCAGACCCCCTATCAGTCCATCCGGCTCTCAGGCTGATAACATCACCTACGGCTGATAAGAGGTCTGATATGAAAAATTCAAAATTCTAATCTATATTTATATGCATATATATATTAGTATGTGTGTAGGTTCCAAGAACTATTTTACGTCGTTCAATTTAATGCAGCTAATACAGTTTAAAATGTAGCTCTGCTCTTTGTTTACATTTGTTTATACCAATTATTATGCAAACAACATGAGTGCAACTAATCATCTCCTCTATATATACGTTGGTCGGTCTGCGTATATCGCCTTCAGATAAAAGTATTTGCATGTATGACGGACGGACGGATGGATGGATGGATAAATGGATGGATGGATGGATGGAATTAAGGCACATGCGCAAGTACAATAAAGTCACATGAATTTTATTTTCTGGATTCATTTCCTCTGTATATACGTTGGTCGGTCTGCGTATATCGCCTGCTGATAAAAGTATTTGCATGTATGAATGGAATTGATAATGTCTTTCTTTCTGTATGTCTGTCTTTCTGTATGTTTGTATTTATGTATGTATGTATGTATGTATGTATGTATGTATGTATGTATGTATGTATGTATGTATGTATGTATGTATGTATGTATGTATGTATGTATGTATGTATGTATGTATGTATGTATGTATGTATGTATGTATGTATGTATGTATGTATGTATGTATGTATGTATGTATGTATGTATGTATGTATGTATGTATGTATGTATGTATGTATGTATGTATGTATGTATGTATGTATGTATGTATGTATGTATGTATGTATGTATGTATGTATGTATGTATGTATGTATGTATGTATGTATGTGTGTATATAGGTAGGTAGGTAGGTAGGTAGGTAAGTAGGTAGGTAGTATGTTTGTCTGTCTGTCTGTCTATCTGTCTGTCTGTATGTATGTATGTATGTATGTATGTATGTATGTATGTATGGATGGATGGATGGATGATTGATGGATGAATGGATGGATGGATGGACGGACGGACGGACGGACGGATGGACGGACGGATGGATGGATGGATGGATGGATGTATGGATGGATGGATGGATGGATGAATGGATGGAATTAAGGCACATGCGCAAGTACAATAAAGTCACTGGAATTTTATTTTCTGGATTCATTTCATATCAGCCAGGTCTGTACTAAAACCGAATTATTTCCGTTAGTACAACTTAGTTGCAGTCTAGTGAAAAAAAACCTAACCCTATTCCTTACCCTAACCCTGACCAGTATTACAAAGGAAATAAGTCACATTCAATTTGTTAAATAGTGATTTCTTCTTTACATGTAATACGACCAAATCATGGCACCTCACATCCCGTTGTATATGAAAATAGGTTTAAAAAAATATTCCCTTGAACTTGACAGTTTTAGGTAATTAATTTTACAGTGTATTGCAGTAAATCATTTTTGTGTCATAAACATATGTCTTGGGTATTTCAAAGCTTCATTGTGTTTTATTCTGGGATTTCTATAGAATATTTTGTAAACTTGAGGTTACATTGTTACTATACCTTGGACACAGATTAAATAAGTGGATACATTTGATTGGTTTACTTCCAGTGATGGTTATTTTTTTTTGATATTGTACTGGACAGGATAAGACTTTACTCATGCCAAGTATTTATGTTTTTGAAACAAGGATAACTTCTTTTTGAAAAAAAGTGCAATTTAACAAAGACGAATATGGGTAAATCAATGGTGGTATTACACCTACAGGGTCTTTCTTCGTGTCTGTTGTCCGTGACCGCGTGTTGAAAAATGATACTTCTTCTTTTATTGTCAATATATTGCACTGATATGAGACATTTTAGTTAAATTTATGCAATTTATATCTATTTTTTTATTCGCTCCATTATCTTGTGTTGATTTTTGAGATATCATACTAACTAATAAAAAAGTGGGGTTGAGTTGGAGGTTGAAATTTATTTTCATTTTTCCTTAATGTTGGAAGTATAAAAGTCTTATTAGAGATGCATATATAGACCTAGGTTTATATAGGTTAACGAGATCAAGTTGGGGGAGTGGGGAAGGTGGTAGACAGTCCTCGCTTTACTGGTATCAAATAACACGTTGTAATTTGTGATGTAATTTGTAACCATCATAAGAAGTTGAGTTTTTTACTGGGTTATTACTTACCGGCATTAACATTTTATTCCGTCGGTACTTCAGGATTGACAGTTTAAAACAGGTTTGAAGTCTACGGTTACTAAAACTTTTGTTGATAACTATAAGAATGCATAATTTGACACGAATTGAGAGATGCTTACTTATATGTATGTCGCGAAACAATTAAAACGACACTATTTTATACGTTTTATGATATTCTGGCACTGGCCTGACAGTACAGTAATATTAATGATTTTAGATTAATTCTTAGACACAAAAGTGAAGAAATAAAGGTTTCAGGTTGCTGTATTTGTTGGCTGTATTGATAAATGGTGCTAATATCTATCCTGCTTGGTGATAATTATGTGCCGGCATGAACATTTTATTCTTATGATGGACAATGTGACACAAAATGAGAGCTGCATAAGTCTACGGTTTCTTATACTTGTGTCGATAACAATAAAAGGCGACATTATGTCTTTCTCTTTATTAATATTCTTGTACTGGCTTGTAAATTGAGTACTTTTTGTACCTTAAGATTGATAGTTAGCCATAAGAGTGAAGGTTTTTGAGTTTCAAATAGCTATATGTGTTGTACTCATCAATATAGGGTGTCAACATCGATCTTTATTTTGGTTATTTCATACCGGCATCATAATTTATTCTTTATGGTACATAGTTTGCAGTATACCTAGACTAAAACTATGTCGACAGATATCAAAAGTGCCTGTGTTTCTTCTTTAATATGATATGTAAGTACCTGACTGATAAATGAGTATCTTTATACCTCGCACTGGAATGTTTGACTTAAATTATAATCAGATTTTTATTTTTTATTTTATTGATATTTATTTCCTCTTTTAAGTGAACCACAAACTTGAACATTCACACACATAATTCTGAGAATGAGAAACCATAAAAATCCCTGTTGGACTGTGTGACATGGTTGGCGTATCTCGCCTTTCATGGATGTTGTTCAAACACGTTTGATGTTTTACTCAATAACCCCACTAGATATACACGTGTTATATACACGTGTTATATACACCAACGGCTGGTGCATTTTTCCACCTTATGTATAAAAAAAGTTCCAGCGTTAAGGAAGTAAAAACGAAGATTTACAAATCTAACAAAGAAGTTGGCAGAATTTTGAAACCATTTTTGTTACAGGAATGGAGTCGTCGACCTGCGGTTATCAAGAAAGAACTAGCAAAACGAGTTTATATTACTTGCTTGAGAAAAGGCAAAGTTTCGACCATGGGAACATGACAAAGTTTCAATGTTACAGATTGACAGGTGAAGAAAGGACTTCAACGACAAAACATTATATATTCATCACGTATAGGCATGTACAGGCTTTCTTAAACGACAAAACTCTTTCAAATCGAATATGAAATGACAGAGTTATCAACGTTGAGAGTTTAATGCAATTTTTAATGAGAGGGTTCGGGTTAGGATTAGTATTAAGGTCAGGGTAAGGTTTAGTAATAGGGTTAGCGTTAGGGCCAGTGTTACGGTTAGGGTTAGTGTAAGGATTAGGGTTAGAATGAAATGTTCAATAAGAAAACGTTGTGAAAATAAAAGTTTTTATCAGAATTTTCGAACGAAAATACAATCAAATATTCAATTAAATTGGAACTTTGTAACAATCTAGAAATATAAAAGGCATTCCGTGCAAGGCATATACTACTTATAATTGAAATAAGAAACAAATAAGAAAAAAGTACAACCTTGCAATCGTTAAAATCAAACAGGGAATACAATGTAGTTCGAAGATTCGTATACATATTCATATGTGTTCTTGAAAATATATATTGCTACTCGTATATTCAATTTCGTGGTGCATTTGAAGAAGTTTGATATTTTGTTAATTTTTCTATTTTGAATTCAAAACGGCATTTCCTTTTGATAAAAAAACAATTTTGGTAGGTTTTTTCATCAAAATACAAATCTTAAGTAAATGTACTGTTATGTACAGGTGGATAGTCTTTGTATTCTGAATTCAGTTTCATTAAACGGAAAACACAATGTTTAATTCTGTAGAGATATTTTTGTTCATACTGGTAAAGACGTTTTATTGGAAAATGGTAATCGCAGTATGATTTCAGCTGTATCGAGAAATCATATTCTGTTTCCAAAGGGGCAACATTTAACCATCAACATTTCTTTTGCAGCAACTAATTGACATGATCTCATTCAACCATTTGTATGTTTTCTAGTAATTGCCTCATTACATTCTTGAATTTTCTCATGTATGTTGCTCTCCCAATACATTCTTGTATTTCATTCATATTTCTTTCAACGATTCGTTGAACCAAACTGTTAAATCTTTCGAACTCATCCGTAGTATATCCAAATTTCAACGTGCTATACTCAGGAAGTATACGAAATCCATCTGAAATTGTAAAATGTTACTAATTCAGATAGACAAATTTTGAAATAAATCAATGTATTTTAATTATGATTAATAGAAAAGAAAGTCACTCCAGTTTCGATGAAATATATGATAAAAGACTGTGTATAATGATTTAACATACATTTTAAGATTTGAAATTAAGTAATCGTTAATAACTATGGGAGATGGTCGTTGTTTTTTTCTTCGGTTACATGTTGTAATGTACTATTTATCTATGTATCTCTCTGTGATGAGTATTCTTTCGATTGTTTTTACTATATTCCTAATACGTAGTGTTGACAATTTTGTGGTATTTTGGTAAAAAACGGAAAACAACACGTTAAATAATTTATTGTGTCCGAAGCGCTTTCATGGATTTACCTTCATCAGGAACGCTCAAAGCCAAACATTTGAAATCCAAAGATGTATAGGTACCGAAAATCGTTGAAGAGCTATATGTTAAAAATACCTAAAATAAATAGCCAAATTCATCTAACGCCAACAATTAACAATTGTAACCTTCTTTACAAGCTAGATGTTTGGTTATTTATAACACATAGAATCAGATTCGATCTGTTTTTGTTTTCTTAAAATCAAGTCAGGACAATGGCAGTTATTATCAAATATTCCTTTTCGATGTATGTTGATCTATACTTTTATTACAGTTTGGTGTTCAGGTCGTTCCGTTGATTTCGCCTCATAGTTGATGTTTTTACTCGCTATTAGTTTGTAACCCGGATTTTTTTTTTGTGGAAAAGTATCATTCATGCAAAACAATATTTGATATCACAACCGTCTATCAGATGTAAGATAAATTGTAGATTGCTTACTTTCTATGTTGATCATCACAAAATGTATGATAGTCGGTGCACCAAAACCTTTGAAAATGTACATTTCTTTTTTAATTGTCTTCCATTGTTCCCGTATCTCGTCTAATTCTTCACAAATGCATGGAAACAAACAATTTCTTTTTCTGGCCCAATCGATTGCTTTTACTAATTCCTAAAATTATAATATTATCTTCTGTTTTTCAACAATATATTGATTGTTTATATGTTACCAATTTTAAACTTTCTAAATAAAGTTTGATATTCTTCTTTTGTCGAGATAAGATTTTCGTTTGATTTCTTTCAGGTTTTTCAACATTCCTATGGAAAGTCCTTTGTTATTCGTTTGGTTGCATGATATAGAAGTTACCATTCAATACTTTCGTGTTATCAATTATTATACTGCTCTGAAACCGTAAAAAATCTTTTTTACCTTTTTTTTTTAAAATTAAACGTAGAATCATCTGATTTTGAATCAATTATGGAACTTTCATGATCGTGAGAGTTTTCTGGGTTTGGATTCGCTTAGCGGGAGATGCTAGTAAAGCACTCAATTTTTCAAATTAGTTCCAGAAAAAAATGAACCATTTAATTTCTATCACAATTGGTGGAACAAAAATTGTTCTTATAAATAACACCAACCGCTGAAATGGCATTACTGAAATTTCAAAATCAATTGTGCGTACAGACATACAAACAGGGGAAATTTTTGTTGACTATCTGTCCAGTATATGTGTGTGAAAATCGTCGTTTCTGACATGATGAGTTCATGCATGAGATAAAAAAAAATTAAAACCCTATAATATGACTACCATGAAAGTTTTATTCTGTAAAAAAATAGATAACTGCACAGTACATGGTCTGAGTGAACCTAAATATGACGTATTCCAAAAGAAATGTGACAATGCGCACTGTACAGATTGTGGAAAATGTGAAATAGTGGAAAAAGCATTAAATGAACTGATATCATATGATAACTTGTCATCATATTCCACTATTCAACAGGATGTACATGAAATTGATAGATCAAAGACCAGTATACTTGCATGGAAGGATCATTGTGTAAGAACTGTCCACCAGGATCAAGCAATTCACGATAGTCTTGATCAACTGAAGCCCTATCAAGCATTCGTCGTCATGGACTGGGCCATGACATTTATACCTTTGAAATATAGTGAACTTCAAAGTGATTTCTTTGGGAAAAAAGGAATCAGATGGCATGTATCAACTGTCATCAAGTCAGATAAACAGACTGGAAATATTGAGAACAAGTATGGTCAAATACTTATATTTATGTCATGGAACTTGGTGCACAAGGATGGCTTTCAGCAGTCCATATAATTACAGACATGGTTGGTCTCAACGAAATTTTCCTGAAAAGTGACAATGCTGGATGCTACCACTCTACAGGACTTTCTGCATGTTTGAGCCATTTAAACACCTAGCCACCAAGTAAAGCCATTGAGTACATCATCAGTGAACCTCAAGATAGAAAAGATATATGTGATGCCAAAAGAGTTCACTTCAAGATGCACATATTAAGATACATATGAAAAATAAGAAGATGTGGTTATGATTGCCGATAAGACAACTCTCCACCAGAGACCAAATAAAGTAGAGGTTAACATTTATAGGTCACCATACTGCCTTCAGAAAAAGGTCCCGAAATGACAAATGTCAAACAAGAAAAATAACAGCCGAAACAAAAAATGACAACCACTGAATTACAGGTTCCTGACTTGTGACAAGTAAACTATCAGCAAATTTACAATCTAAAACCAAATCAGGGTTCTGTACACATATGAATTTGTACAATCAGATAATAGTTTATTCTAAGGACATCCATGCGTGTTGCTGTTAACGAATTTTTACGAGATGGGTCACACTGAGGTCACTTTGCATACGGAAAATATGCCTGGAAGGAAGCAATTAAAATAAAGTAAACTTCTTCTAAATATGAACAAATTAAAGAGTTTTCTTCAGAAAATAGTATATGTACATCAGTTTTATAATGAAAACTATTCATTGAGTTATAAAAAACATATGCATTATTTTTTTAATTGAGGTTTCTTATGACTTTAAACTAGGAATCAAATACTAACTGAAATGTTAAAAAAATCATAGCATATGACAATAAGTATGATTTTGCAATGTCAACAATTACAAAAATTGAAACCTAAAGAAAAAAGGTTTGTCAATAATTGGTGGGTTGTTTCAATGCTGAAAACTTATATCAATAACAATAGTACAAATGCTTACTTCTTTAGTACATTATGTTTTTATCTCTTATGTATTCACATTAAGGGCATTATGAAGTTACCCCATGTGACATGTTGACTGCCATTTATTCAAATGGAGGAATAAAAGGAGCAAAAGCATCAGTTCTATCAGTGAACAAGAAGGAAGAGGTTAAGATGAAGACAAACATTCCCAATGTTAGCCAAATGAACAACATAACTTTTAAGCCAAATTGTGTCACCTTAAGAAAGGCTAGTGCTGTTAGCAAAGGTTATTCATGTCCAGCGACCAGTTTAAATATCATGAATTATTGAAAGGATTTGTGGTATGCTATATTCAGTTTCTGTAATTTTCTTTCTAAAAAGAGGAAATGCAAACAATGTTGCCTTTGTCGGGTCATACACACAGATCTATTAATTGATTTAAGTTTTGCTTTAAGGTAATGTAAATTCAGAAATAAGTGCATGCAATTATTATTGCGATTATTGAAGAATGAACAAAAATGTTAGATTATTGGGATTTTAGGTAAAGCTACATACAGATATATGCATCAGATATCAGAGTTCTTATTATCTTGTTATTGCTATACTCATCAAGTCGCATTATTCGCATTACGAAAAACCTTGCAATAATTTCTGAATTAACAGTACATTCTTCACTAATCCTATGTGGTATATCTATCAATGAAATGCATTGTACTACTTTTTATACCCCACGCCGTAGGCAATGCGGGCATTAAGTGTTAACATTGACCGTCCTTCAATCCATCCTTCCGTCCCTCCGTTATTCAGTTTTTCCTTCCGTCCCTCCCATGTTTGTTTCCGCACTCTAACTTAAGTTTTCCTCATACAATTTTTATTGAAAATCAAACACAATGTTATGAACTCACGGATTAAAATTTGTTCAGTTCTAGAGTTATACCCTTTATAACTTCGTTTCCACACTCAAATATAAGTTTTCCTCAACCAAATTTTATGAAAATTATACACAATGCTAAGAATCACAACACACATAGTTTGAATTTGGACAGTGACTCATTTACCGTTCAAGAGTTATGCCTCTTTTTAACTTAGAAAATTAAAAAAAAATCCGTTTCCGCAATCTTACTTAAGTTTGTCTCATCCAAATTTTATTAAACTCATACACAATGCTAAAAACCACAACATGCAGATAGTGTTCTAATTTGGGCAGTAATAATTGTCTGTTCTAGAGTTATGCCCCTTTTTAATTTGGAAAATTCCAAATTTTGAGCGGGGACATTCTCGTCCACAGACACGTTCTTCTTTTATTTTTTGTACAACACAGTTTATTATAGTTTGGTCACTTTGACCTACATTATATGCTGCACTTTTCAACTTGTAAATCTGGACTTAATATTCGGGGCCAAATAAGGCAATGACAGAACAAACTCTTTTCACACTTTTCACATTTCTAAATACCAGGATATTGTGAATAATTTCATCATAGATACCAGGACTAAATTTTGTATATACGCCAGACGCGCGTTTCGTCTACAAAAGATTCATCAGTGACGCTCGAATCCAAAAAAGTTAAAAAGGCCAAATAAAGTACGAAGAAGCATTAAAGAACAAACTAAATTTATCTTTGTATTGTCAACACAAGTCAATAAACTTTAATCCATTTGACTTACACATTTGTGTTAATTCAGAAACTATTGTGATGTTTTTATTTTTGTGAAAAATGCTGCTGGATCTGAATCACAGTAATAATAAAATGCTCCGCAGGGTGCAGCTAAATATGACTGCAGAGGTCGAACCCTGAACTGTTTGGACAAGTACGGAAACAACATTTAAGCTATATACAGCTCTGTATTTGGACTGTATTACATAAATGTGGTCTAAGAACCTTCAAATGTCCTCTGAACAATTGTTTTTTAATTTATTTTTGAATTACTATCAGTTACTGGCTTTTGTTAAATGTAAAAAAGGTGAAATAAAATCAGACACTATCCAACCAATTACGTCAATGTGTAAAGGATTATTTGATTTTTATCTTATAGTAAAATAAAATTGTAGACCTATCCACCCAACATACTCAAGGAGTTAAAAGAAATACAACAGAAATCACTACAAAAATTTGACTACATCACCATGCTCACTGTTTGCCTTTACATATCATAACATTAATTTTTAATTAGAAATATTCATCTCATCTCTAGAGATACTTTTTATGATATGATTGCATGAACAAGAGTTTTTTTTTGTGTACCCATTACGGTAAAAATAAGGAAATACAGATGACATGACCAGACTCAACATATAAATGTAGAGCATCCCAACAGGACAAAAACAAACATTTAAAAATGTTAAAAACAAATATGCAACATTTAAAGATTAAAGTAATTAATACAAACTCCATAAAACAAACAAAAATACAGTAAGTACTCAGGAAGGGTAATTTTTCACACTTGAAGCAGACTGTTAAAACAAATTCTGTGAAATTGTATTCTTTATTGACGTCATTGTTAGAACTCTACGGAAACACATTGTTAACATCATAAATAAGGAGATATAAGGTAAGTGACTGTATATCATCGTTGAATATATAGTAAATGCCCTTTGACTGTGCAGTATACATTTTGATTATATGGGTACAAAAGCCGTTAATGAAGAATAATTTTTTCATGCCGGGCTCTGTATCAAATTACAAATATATTATAGAAAACACAGATGTAACAGCATAATGTGAAGATTTCACATAGCAAATGTTATAGCAGAGACTGCTTATAATTCAGACGATGCACCTTAATTTGCTTGTTCGGAGCAAAATTGCACAAAAGTTTACACAAAACCTCACTTCTTAGAACAACTTATATGCATAGGCAAGCATGTATATGCAAACAAAGAAAACAATTATGACAAAGTGAAGCTTCTTTGGACAGAGATATGTGTAGCTGTTGATGATGAGCACAAGGTATTGCTACAATCTGTTACGATAACTAATATAGACATTGCAGAAGGCTAGACTCTAAAGGTTTCCAAACCATTGGAACTTTAGTGCTAAAGTTAAGGATTTTTTTAATCAGATATATATGGAATGAAGTGCTACAGAAATTTTGATCACATCTGTTGCAACTTGAAGCTATTAAGAAACAATAATGGAACAAAGAAAATAAACACTGATGAGTGGATAACCATATTTCAAGTGAGGAGTTTATTTGCAAACTTTGTATAACTTGGATCTAAAGAACCAACAAAGTCATATCTAGTTAACATTTGAATGCAGTTGATGATTAGGATTTGCAAAACACCTTGGCAGAGATGGAAAGTGTTGATGTTCATGCTATTTCTAAAGACTTGGCAACAAATATAATGACAGAAGGTTCAACTTAACATTCATTCTTGCTATATGATCAGGGTTAAAGAAGAAATACAAATAGCATTTAAATATTTTTCCCACTTATTTAAATAAAACTTTGCTAAATTTGCAACTTTCACCTTTTTGACAGTTTCGTAAAACCTAGGATATCTAAACCAGGATGAGCAAATAAAGGATTTATATTTAACATCAGGTATTAACATATTTTGACAGTTTAAATACAATATTACAACATTATTTCACCAATTAAACAGTAACATGATGATAAACATTGATATTTGTCAACTCAACTGCTCAATTTGCCTAAACTTCAGCTTTATTTTGACCATAAATGACTTTTTATAGATGGCGCGCAATAAAGAGACTACCATTGTATATTTTAAAAAACCAATGTTTTGCACAGAGAGTTTTTGTCATGTAGGTATCATGTATGCATAATTTCAGGTCAATATGATAACATGGCATTTGCAACCTGTTGCATGGCTTTATGGTAGACTGGCTGTTAAGTAATAAAAAGTCAGGTAATATGAAAAGTCTTAAAACACGCAGTTATCGGTCATACGTAGACCTGTTATTAGGTCAGTTCACACTATAAAAGTCAAAAAGTCTAAAAAAGACCAGTTTTGTCTGAATTTGCATGAATTTTTACTCGACATTCTTTATTTGTCTGAAAATTATAAAAATATCTTAACATAGTTTGAATTTGTATAATACGGTTCTTGATTTTTCTTGACAAGTGTCTTACAATTTCTCGACACTTCCTGTATCATCTGATAAGAGTCTGGATTAGTCTCGCCCAATTTTTGACTGTCTTAAATTTTTGGCACAAGTCTTGACATATTCTTGACGTTCTTCATAATGTCTGCATATGTCTTGACACATTCTTGACAGTCTTAAAGCTGTCGAAATATATCTCGACACAGTCTTCACAGTCTTAAATATGTAATGAAACTATCTCAACAGTATAAATTTCGCCTGAAATGAGTACAGACTCATTTCGCACTGTTTATGATTTTCTTTTGCTGTTATTATGGCTAAACTAAACTTTGAAGAATCAAGGATTAATTCTGTATAGTTAGATACTCTTTTGATGCATTAAAGTTGGAGTACCCTGAATAACCCCCATATAGTTTAAGTTTTATGTATCTTTATAAACGTTTATTTGATTGTTTTCACTTGGAATATATATCGAAGTTACTGACATAAAAACGTTTAGATTTTTGACGTTCGCAAACTGCCAGTTAAATTTGCTTTACTAAAATAGGTGACCTGAGGCAGTTTTAAAATGTGACCGTGTGTCTCTTTGGGTCTCTTTGAATTTTATAATTTCTTTTATCAGTGAATAGATGTTTGTGATAACTGCCTCCTGAAGAGTAAAAAATGTTTAAATCTATATTATATAGATAAAGGTAGATGTGGTGTGAATGTCAATGAGACAACTCTCCATCCAAATAACAATTTATAAAAGTAAAACATTATAGGTCAATGAACGGCCTTAAACACGTAGCCTTTATCTTACATATTAGGGCTAAATTCGAGAGGAATTATAGAATTATATGGCCTTCCAAATACCGTTTCGATTGCATACATAACTGAAAGGAAATCCGGACATTGTGTGCTAATTTGTACACCTGTGGTTTTGGTAGATCATCTTTTTCGCAAGTTTATTGTTTTCAGTTGGTATAAAATAAATTTGCAAGATCCATTTGGGTAAATCCGTTTAAATTGCAATCGTTAATTGCAGTCAACAAGATTTCAGAACATCGTTGTTCGACCTGCTAGTCAATTTGTTTTGTTGGAAAATACTCTTTCACTTTGTTTGGTCTTGTAGAAACTATTGTTTGTGCTGTATGAAGATCCCTTTACCAAGACATTTGTTTTGAATGCACACGTATAAAAAAGATGGACGAAAGATACCAAAGGGACAGTCAAACTCATATAAAAAGTGTGGTTATTATCCAACGAAATCAAATGTTAGAAAGTTGTTTTCAATTTATACTTGTTTATATATAAATATAAATTAACAGCAAAAATAACATTTTCCAAAAGACCAACAAATGTGAATAGTTTATTTCAAGATAATGGATTTGCCTAGCAGCTCATGTATGTGGTAAACAATCTTTTCCACAAGTTTATTTTTTCCTGTTTGGTGTCAAAATTATTGTGCAGCAGATCCATTTTGTTCTGGTGATCAATGTATTTGTCAATCGTCAATTGCAGTCAGCAGGGTTTAAGCCCAACCGTTGTTCGGCTTGTTAGTCAAATGCATTTTGTTGAAATATACTCTTTCAATATTTGTCTATTTGTTGTTTGTGTTATGTTGTGACCCCTCTACCAAGAAACTCGTTTAACATGCACACGTAATTATAGGTTTTCAGTTTAGATTTGTTTAGATTTTTCTGTTTCGGCTTGTATTATATTTTCCTATTAGTTAGTGTGATCTCTTCAACTTATTTTGACTTCTTAATTAAATAAAACTTTGCTAAATTTGCAACTTTCACCTTTTTGACAGTTTCGTAAAACCTAGGATATCTAAACCAGGATGAGCAAATAAAGGATTTATATTTAACATCAGGTATTAACATATTTTGACAGTTTAAATACAATATTACAACATTATTTCACCAATTAAACAGTAACATGATGATAAACATTGACATTTGTCAACTCAACTGCTCAATTTGCCTAAACTTCAGCTTTATTTTGACCATAAATGACTTTTTATAGATGGCGCGCAATAAAGAGACTACCATTGTATATTTTAAAAAACCAATGTTTTGCACAGAGAGTTTTTGTCATGTAGGTATCATGTATGCATAATTTCAGGTCAATATGATAACATGGCATTTGCAGCCTGTTGCATGGCTTTATGGTAGACTGGCTGTTAAGTAATAAAAAGTCAGGTAATATGAAAAGTCTTAAAACACGCAGTTATCGGTCATACGTAGACCTGTTATTAGGTCAGTTCACACTATAAAAGTCAAAAAGTCTAAAAAAGACCAGTTTTGTCTGAATTTGCATGAATTTTTACTCGACATTCTTTATTTGTCTGAAAATTATAAAAATATCTTAACATAGTTTGAATTTGTATAATACGGTTCTTGATTTTTCTTGACAAGTGTCTTACAATTTCTCGACACTTCCTGTATCATCTGATAAGAGTCTTGATTAGTCTCGCCCAATTTTTGACTGTCTTAAATTTTTGGCACAAGTCTTGACATATTCTTGACGTTCTTCATAATGTCTGCATATGTCTTGACACATTCTTGACAGTCTTAAAGCTGTCGAAATATATCTCGACACAGTCTTCACAGTCTTAAATATGTAATGAAACTATCTCAACAGTATAAATTTCGCCTGAAATGAGTACAGACTCATTTCGCACTGTTTATGATTTTCTTTTGCTGTTATTATGGCTAAACTAAACTTTGAAGAATCAAGGATTAATTCTGTATAGTTAGATACTCTTTTGATGCATTAAAGTTGGAGTACCCTGAATAACCCCCATATAGTTTAAGTTTTATGTATCTTTATAAACGTTTATTTGATTGTTTTCACTTGGAATATATATCGAAGTTACTGACATAAAAACGTTTAGATTTTTGACGTTCGCAAACTGCCAGTTAAATTTGCTTTACTAAAATAGGTGACCTGAGGCAGTTTTAAAATGTGACCGTGTGTCTCTTTGGGTCTCTTTGAATTTTATAATTTCTTTTATCAGTGAATAGATGTTTGTGATAACTGCCTCCTGAAGAGTAAAAAATGTTTAAATCTATATTATATAGATATAGGTAGATGTGGTGTGAATGTCAATGAGACAACTCTCCATCCAAATAACAATTTATAAAAGTAAAACATTATAGGTCAATGAACGGCCTTAAACACGTAGCCTTTATCTTACATATTAGGGCTAAATTCGAGAGGAATTATAGAATTATATGGCCTTCCAAATACCGTTTCGATTGCATACATAACTGAAAGGAAATCCGGACATTGTGTGCTAATTTGTACACCTGTGGTTTTGGTAGATCATCTTTTTCGCAAGTTTATTGTTTTCAGTTGGTATAAAATAAATTTGCAAGATCCATTTGGGTAAATCCGTTTAAATTGCAATCGTTAATTGCAGTCAACAAGATTTCAGAACATCGTTGTTCGACCTGCTAGTCAATTTGTTTTGTTGGAAAATACTCTTTCACTTTGTTTGGTCTTGTAGAAACTATTGTTTGTGCTGTATGAAGATCCCTTTACCAAGACATTTGTTTTGAATGCACACGTATAAAAAAGATGGACGAAAGATACCAAAGGGACAGTCAAACTCATATAAAAAGTGTGGTTATTATCCAACGAAATCAAATGTTAGAAAGTTGTTTTCAATTTATACTTGTTTATATATAAATATAAATTAACAGCAAAAATAACATTTTCCAAAAGACCAACAAATGTGAATAGTTTATTTCAAGATAATGGATTTGCCTAGCAGCTCATGTATGTGGTAAACAATCTTTTCCACAAGTTTATTTTTTCCTGTTTGGTGTCAAATTATTGTGCAGCAGATCCATTTTGTTCTGGTGATCAATGTATTTGTCAATCGTCAATTGCAGTCAGCAGGGTTTAAGCCCAACCGTTGTTCGGCTTGTTAGTCAAATGCATTTTGTTGAAATATACTCTTTCAATATTTGTCTATTTGTTGTTTGTGTTATGTTGTGACCCCTCTACCAAGAAACTCGTTTAACATGCACACGTAATTATAGGTTTTCAGTTTAGATTTGTTTAGATTTTTCTGTTTCGGCTTGTATTATATTTTCCTATTAGTTAGTGTGATCTCTTCAATTTATTTTGACTTCTTACAAATAAAGAGTCTATCCTGAATTGAGGTAATTTATATGGCCTTCCAAATATATATATATATATATAAACTAGTCTAAATTGAAAAATAAGTTCAAAATTTTGATAGCGTTGGATAAAAATTGCAAATTGTATACGTGTGCCTGGAAAACAAATTTCTTTGTAGAAGGGTATAAATACAGACAAACAAAATTTTTCCAAAAGAACAAAAAAGTGAAAAAGTATATTTTAACAATACGCATTTGACTAACAGGTCGAACAACTGATGTTCTTAAACCCTGCTGACTGCCATTGACTATTGATCACAAGATGTAACAATATGAATCTTCATATTAATTTAATACTAAACAGAAAAAAATTAACTTGCGGCAAAGATGTTATACCACAAACATAAGGTGCAAAATATGTGTACATTAGATCCGGATTTCGACAATAAATGTGTCTTCAGTGATGTTAGGTATCCAAACGGTATTTGGAAGGCCATATAATTTACCGCAATTTGGTGTAGGCTCTTGAATTTGAAGAGTCAAAATAGGATGAACGGATCATATAAAACGGACGGAAAATATGTTACAAGCCCACACGAAATCAATTTTAAAGATCTTAAATTATTGTGCGTGCTGATGTTTAGACGAGTTGTATATACAGAATGTACACAGCCTTGCTGGTGATCTGATGGATAAATCTGTTGTAGAGTTGTCACTGGTTTAAACGTACTTATTAATAGAATTATTTTTTGTGAATGTATCTTGCATTAATTTGTAGGATCCTTTACTATAGATAATTCAGCTGATCTGTTACAAGAGCATCTTCATGCCTTAAATCTTGTACTGTATTACGACGCTAGATTTAAAATGACGAGGGAAGGTAACAACCGGTCACCGAAAGTTTTATCATTGTGAAGCCAAGGTGGTCTAGTGGTCTAGCGCGCCGGATACAGTGCAGGCGGTTTGGTGTCGCGATAGCTCAGTAGCATGAGTTAGAATCAAGGTATGATTAGGGCCGTTTTTGGCCCCCTTGCCGAATAAGGTTATACTGTTATCATTCATAGTTTTAGTGTAGACACATGAAATTTACATTTACAGTGCATACAATTTGTATATAATATACACATGGAAAAATGTATTGCAACACCTTGATTTTTTAAAACTTGAAAAATCAGCCTCTTTTTTGGATGAAGAGATAATAAAATATGTGTATAATATTATTGAAACTTAGTTGATGATAACATTGGCATTGAAACGAACTAAAAATGTTTGAAAAAAAAATGATTTATATAACCACAATTTTAATAACAAAATGAAGTGTTTTTTGTACAAAAAAATGCATTTTACAACTTTTACTGTAGTCGAACTTTACAATGTCAGACATTTCAAAATTAATCTTCAGATGACTGTTTACATCATGGTTGATCGTTATACGCCAAAGCATTAGTACTTTGTGCGCAGCCGCCATTCAAACGGATAACCGCATCTAAACGTCTTCTGATTCCTGCCATAAATCGACTAATTTGCTGCTAAGGTAGCAGCAACCATTTATGATGAAGGGCATTGCTTATTTCATGATGTGTTTGAACTGGGGCGTCCTTTCGCGCACTTTCCGCCCAATAGTGTCCCAAATATGCTCGATATGGTTCAAATCTGGGCTACGATCGGGCCAAGGAAGATGAACTGAATTCCATTTGAACATTGATTCTTCCTCCACGATGCCAATTTCCAACTTTGGCGAGCTCTGCACTACATTGAATACGGAAAACTGTGTGTCTGTTAGTTAGCAAAGGTCTCCGAAATGGTCTTATCGCACGATAACCAGTAGCGATGAGTTGATCTCGAACAGTTCTTGTTAAAAGGCTCCTGTATGGCCACCACTCTCTTTTTATGATTGTCTTGTATGCAATGGGTTTCCTTCTGACCAACCTTCATTATGCTTGATTTTCCCTAGCAAATGGTATAGGGTGTCTTCATTATCTCGGAAGTTCTTTAACAGCGTTTATTGCCTGATTTTTATTCTCAAAACGACTTATAGTGGAATGGTGATAACCAACAATACGTGAAATTGTCACAGCGACATCCCTGCTTCTCTTATGCTGATAATCTGCCATCTTGCTGCAGTTAAGAGTTGTCAAGGACCCATCACAAGGTGTCAATTACATAACTTTAAAAACTTGGTTATTTAAAATGTTGAAAACAATGAGGATAAAAACATCTGTTTTGCTGTTTACGGGTACAGTAGATGCATGTGCAGATAAAAACTTATTGAGTCGATATTTATTGATTAAACTCAGGTGATACTTAAATAATGTTTAACTAGTTCTATTTTACCAAATTATATAACAAAAAAATAAAGAGTGTTTTTTTACTTTCAATTTCAATTTGGTGTTGCAATACTTTTTCCCATGTGTATATATGTAATGTGAATCATGTTACTGTTGAAAAATAGCTTGAATTATAACTGTTTCAAACAAACTCAAGACAAAACACTTTGTGGAATATACATGTATGATCACTGGAACAGGCACACATGAAACAATGATGTACACAATAATACAAATTCACTTTAACACGATAGAACAACTTGATGCACTAACAAAGATACCTTTAAAAAAAAAGCAAACAAAATACATCCAAATAAGAAGCAAATGTCAAATCTTCAATTTTGATAAATGGAGATAATCCAAAGTATCACCCAGATGAAAAAGCAAAGAACACACGGGGAAGGATTGTGCCTGATGTTCATATGATGAAATCATAATCTTTCAGTCAGTTTAATTGAAGTCTGGAGCTGGCATGTCAGTTAACTGCTAGTAGTCTGTTGTTATTTATGTATTATTGTCATTTTGTTTATTTTCTTTGGTTACATCTTCTGACATCAGACTCGGACTTCTCTTGAACTGAATTTTAATGTCCGTATTGTTATGCGTTTACTTTTCTAAATTGGTTAGAGGTATAGGGGGAGGGTTGAGACCTCACAAACATGTTTAACCCCGCCGCATTTTTGCGCCTGTTCCAAGTCAGGAGCCTCTGGCCTTTGTTAGTCTTGTATAATTTTAATTTTAGTTTCTTGTGTACAATTTGGAAATTAGTATGGCGTTTATTATCACTGGACTAGTGTATATTTGTTTAGGGGCCAGCTGAAGGACGCCTCCGGGTGCGGGAATTTCTCGCTACATTGAAGACCTGTTGGTGACCCTCTGCTGTTGTTTTTTATTTGGTCGGGTTGTTGTCTCTTTGACACATTCCCCATTTTCATTCTCAATTTTACATTTATACAAACTCTAGCCATTAAATATATAGTTCTATAACAGCTGCATTGTACATGTTGTACTAAGTTGGGTCTGGTTAGTTCTTTGTTACATATACTTGTTAAGTACTTATTGTGCAAAATTGTTTCATATTTTTATCTATTTTTTACTTGTATGCATTTACATGTACATTGTACATGTTTACATTTTCAAATTTTAGCCATAATGTTACATACTAATGGAATAAATTACTATTATATTGATTAACTGTCAGAATTTAGTAAATTCTATGCGATACATTCTCTTTTATCCTTTATTTCTATTTTTTACCTTAATATAATGTGGATACGTAAAAAGAGACAACTCTTATCTTCCAAATTTTCCATGTACAACTCTTACATTATCAGACCAAAATTATTAAGTTACTTTTATCCTTATTTTCTCATTTAATTATTAAACACAACTGATATATTCAAACTACATTGTATCTAATAAGACTTAAGCCTCTGATATAATAAGGATTAACATGATTAATGGATTTTAAATTTATTCATAAAATTCTTCGTGCATAAACGACAGTGCATCATAAGCATCTAAAGGCTGGTTGGTATAAATATACATGATTATTGACTGCTTATGTTTAAAATTGTTATATATTGTATTTCATGTATATGTACCAAGTTGTACATGTTGTACTTTAAAATAAAAATATCTATCTATCTTTCTATCTACATGATCTATATGGTTTAAGTTTGGACAATCATTTAACAATGAAAGTTAAAGGTCAAGAACAAAATATCCCTTATTTTGACCTTGAGATCAACAGTAAATGTCATAATGTCAGATATAAGACTTATGATATCTGAATCATAGCTGTACACTCTATGCCAAATATAATAAACCAGTGTCTAAAAAAAATGTCGGCCCGGACAAGCATGTATGGGAATAAAATCCCCCAAAAAGAAGAAGAATACTTGTGTTAAACATAATGTATCTGTTCATTTCCTCTTGGAAACCTGGGGAAAATGACAAAGACAAGTGAGAACTGAGTACATAATACACTGATGTTTCTTTTCAGATGAAATGAAATATGGAACTTTTTTGTTGTCTGTAATTATGATGTGGATACTGGCAATAACAAAACATGGTTTCCTATTCCTGTCGTTGTCAAGTGATTTGAGAAAAATTATGTAAAATACATGTTTGTGCTTATCTTGCATTTTGTCTTTTTTCGTTTTGTTTCTGTGTATATATAATTTGTTTATCCAAATGTACAGTTATAATTGGACATGTAAGTAACTAATAAGAGTAAATAAGTCCGGGTTAGGGTGAAGGTTGTCGCCTGTTAAAACTTTTAAACATGCTGCATTTGTTTGCCACTAGTCAGGAACATGTTTTAAAATGGTTGTCGTGGTTCTTAAGTGTTCCTCGGTTCTATTTTTTTTATATAGATTAGATTGTTGGTTTTCTAGTTTGAATTGCTACATTATTCATTTTTGGGTCCTTGATAGCTTGCTGTTCGCTGTTAGCCAAAGCTCTGTGTTGAAGGCCGTACTTTAGCCTATAATTGTTTACCTTTTACAAGGTGTGATTTTGATGGAGAGTAATATCATTGACACTCATACCACATCTTCTTATTTCTATATATGATGAAGAAGTTATTTCTTTTGAATGGATTTTATGAATTAACTGTTAACAAAACTCAGAGATGTTTGAAAAACTACGGATAATCTATTTAGGAATAGATATCTATATTTGGCAAAATTTTCGGATTTTTGAGCCTTTTATGATCTTTTGACATATTTTATTTGACCATCAGTGTACAATATAACAAGCAAGATATCTTTGACTATAATGCGGGTTTTTTCTTTGATATTCAATATTCATTTTTTTTCTTTGACGTGTGAATATTTGATTAAAAAATAAACGAGTCTTTTATTCTTTTGAGTATGTTCAAAGTCTTTATAGTACTGTAAATTTGGAGAAGATATGATTGATTGAATGATGTTGTCTACCCGTCCAGCGGCAAAAACGTTATGCATGCATATACATATATATATATAAACGAGTCGAAATTGAAAACTACGTTCAAACCTATTGCGTTGGATAATAACCGCAAGTGTTATACGTGTGCATGTAAAACAAATTTCGTTGTAGAAGGGTCTAAATACAGCACAAACAACATTTTCCAAAAGAACAAAAAAGTGAAAGAGTATATTTAAACAAAACGCATTTGACTAATAGGTCGAACAACTGATGTTCTTTATCCCTGCTGACTGCCATTAGCGATTGACAAATAAAATTGATCACGAGATGTAACAAAATGGATCTTAATATAAATTTAATACTAAACAGAAAACGATAAACTTGTGGCCAAGATGTTATGCAACAAACACATGGTGTCAATATTTTTTTTTGTGTACACCAGATCTAGATTTCGATAATACATTTCTCTTCATTGATGTTAGGAATCGAAACGGTATTTGGAAGGCCATATAATTTACCCTCAATTTCAGATGGCCTCATGAATTTAAAGAGTCAATATAGGATAACCGGATCATAAAAAACGGAGGAAAAATATGATACAAACCCAAACGAAAAAATATAAACGAGTCTAAATTGAAAACTACGCTAAAACCTATCATTGCGTTGGATAAAAACCGCAATTTTTATACGTGTGCATGTAAATCAAATTTCTTTGTAGAAGGGTCTAAATACAGCACATACAACATTTTCCTAAAGACCAAAAAAGTTAAAAAGTGTATTTAAACAAAACGCATTTGACTAACAGGTCGTATATATATATATATATATATACAACTCGTCTAAACATCAACCCAACAATGTAAGATCTGTAAATTTGCTTTCGCAAATTTTTCGTTCTTCCCTCACCGGGATTCGAACCCATGCTACTGTGATATCGTGACACCAAATCGCCTGCACTGCAGCCGTCCCGCTAGACCACACGACCACCTGGGCGAAAGCAAATTTACAGATCTAACATTGTTGGGTTGATGTTTAGACGAGTTGTATATACATTATGTACACAGCCATGTATCACCATCTTTGATGGCGATCCGATGGATACATCTGTTGTAAGGTTGTCACTGACTCAGACGTACTTATATATATATATATAGATATATATATATATATATATATATCGGGAAGTTATGTAAAGAATAATTTGGAAAGAAATTAAGAAATACAAAGAAGCACGCATTGTCGTTGAAAAAGAGCAACGGGAAGGCGGGGGACAATAACAAGTCATAAGTTCAATAAATAAATTCAACACCATGACCAAAATATACTTAAGGTACATAATTTAGATCATAAAAATGTAAAAGTGTAGGATACTTTTGTTTGATCTATATTATTGTTGAACTTAAACAATGATTACAATTGTCACATGGTGTCTTCTTATGTCTTATGAATTACAATGTATGATATTATTCACAGTTCTGTTATTTGTTTTCGTCATCTGTATTTATAGTGAAAAATTGCCTAAAATGTTCACTTGCCATGCCATACTTGATAGAAATGCGAACGTGAAAGAAAGCACTTTTCATAAAAGTGTCAATTTAGATTTATATTAATTTATACATTCCAGGAAGACGATTTAGTCAATTATAAAATAAAATACCTATATGCACGATTAGAGCACAAACTTGTCATGATATAACATGTATAACTTTGGTTTTATTTACAATTAATACGTTTCAGGAGTTTATCTGAAGTTTGTCACAGTTCCCTCTGATTTTGGGTCAAAATTCGTCAATCTTCTTAAAATGTCACTTTAAATTCATGAGTAATAAATATCCTGTTTTCCTGTGTCAAATATGTATAATGCTAGTCCTAAAGAAACTAGACATTATAGCGTTTCATGTTTATATACCGTCTGTCGTCGGATTTAGGGAATACCGGAAATCATCTCCGGTCCGCAGATCGTCTACAAATTTCGATGATTCAATAAAAACAACAATGATTTTTGTCACTTTTTTTATTTTAAACTATGAACGTACCTATGGCCCACTTAAATATTTGAACTGCATCAACATTTATGTTTAAAGAATGTCTTGTATAAATATGATCTTGGGCCGTAGGTACGCGCATGGTTTAAAATGCAGAAAAAGGTTTGGAAACTGCCATTTTTTCCCCTTTTCTTGTATCTTGAGGTGTTCACAGCAACAGAGCATGAATAATATTATCGGAAGTTGAAAAATCTATTGATGTTTACTAAAATATAGGTTTTAAACTTTAAAAATATAGTATTATAATAAATGGCAAGTCACTTTTAATTTGAACGAAATGAGGTCGCCGTACTCTGATGCTTATCGTACCTTGTCCTTTACAGATCTAAAATTGTTGGGCTGATGTTTAGACGAGTTGTATATATACACATGGAAAAAAGTATAGCAACACCTTGATTTTTTAAAACTTAAAAAATTCGCCTCTTATTTTGGATGCAATGTGATAAAATATTTGTAAAATAATATAGAAACGAACAAAAAATGTATAAACAAAATGTTTTATTTAATCAAAATATTTATAACAAAATAAAGTGGGTTTTTTTGTACAAAAAATGCATTTAACAACTTAAACTGTAGTCGAACTTTACAATGTCAGACATTTCATAATTAATCTGTAGATGATTAGTCACATCATGGTTGATCGTTATACGCCAAAGAATTAGTAATTTGTGCGCAGCCTCCATTAAAACGGATAACCGCATCGTACGTAACGTCTTCTGATTCCTGCCATAAGTCGAGTAATTTATTGCTAACGTAGCAGCAACTGTTCCTGACGAAGGGTATTGTTTATTTCATGACGTGTTTGAACTCCGGTGTCCTTTCGTGCACTTTACGCCCAATTGTGTCCCATATATTCTCAATATGGTTCAAATTCGGGTTACGATCGGGCAAAGGAAGATAAACCGAATCCATTAAAACAATTGATCTTCCTCCACGATGCTAATTTCCAACTTTGGCGATCTCTACACTATATTGTATACGGACAACTGTGTGTCTGTTCGTAGGCAAAGGTTCCCCAAATGGTCTTATCGCACGATAACCAGTCGCGATGAGCTGATTTTGAACAGTTCTTGTTTAAAAGCTCCTTAATGGTCATCACTCTCATTTTAGGATTGTGTTGGTTGCAATAGGTTTCCCTTTGACCAACCTTCATTATGCTTGATTTTCCCTAGCAGATGTTATAGGGGGTCTTCTTGATCTCGGAAAGTCTTTAACATCGTTTGTTGCCTGATTTGTATTCTCAAAACGACTTCTAGTGGAATGGTGATGACCAACAATACGTGCAATTGTCATAGCGAAATACCTGCTTCTCTTGTACATTATCTACAATCTTGCTTGATGACCATTTACAAGGTGTCATTCATTTAACTTTATAAACTTGGTTATTCAAAGTGTTGAAAACAATGAGGATAATTACATTTGGTTTATTGTTTACGAGTACAGTAGCTGCATGTGCAGATAAGAAGTCATCGAGTCGATATTTATTGATTAAACTCAGGTGATATTTAAATAATGTTTAACTAGTTATATTTCAACAAATCATATCCAAAAAAAATAAAGATTTTTTTTTTAAATGTTAACTTCAATTTGGCAATATTTTTTTCCATGTGTATATATGGTGTTATCCCTGCATAGCCATGTATTAACGGTCAAAAATTAATTTCATTGGTATTAATAGTAGCCGTCATTGATTCAATATATTTCTTTGCAAAACAAAATTGATCTCTGAAAATATTATTTTTAAAATATCAGTACCATGAGTACAGTAGTTACATTATCTCATTACTTACACCAAATGGCCACTCTGCATCTTCACCTCGATCAGACCAGTCGAACGAAATAATGACATCTACTTCCCTATTTGGATGCAATACTAATGGATATGGTGAATTAAATGATAAACCGGCATCCACTAGCATCATGTACTCTTTATCAATATCGATTGTGTCATTGACATCATCTTAAATATCAAAGAAAAGAAGTTATTTGTACAATTAAACCAATAAAACTGAAGTTGATAATACAAACAAAGAATAATTTGACATTGATAATTTATTTCCACAACTTGCATATTGCTACCAAAATAAGTTTGAAGAAGAAAAATGGGATGAAAATCATTTAAGTAATAAATTAGCTCGTTTTGTTGTTAGGATGTACACGTACCCGACCACGTCCACTTGTATTTTTGTTCATCTTATTTGTTTTTCGTTCAATTTTTGTACAGAAATTCGGCCGTTAGTTTTCTCGTTTAAATTGTTTTACATTGTCATTTCGGAGGCCTTTTATAGCTGACAATGCGGTATGGTCTTTGCTCACTGTTGAAGGCCATACGGTGACCTATAGCTCTTAATTTCTGTATAATGTTGATCCCTGGTGGAGAGTTTTTTTAATATAAATATTGTTATTTTTACTTTTTATTACTTTAAATATTTTCTTTGTATGCATTGTCGTTTGTTTTTTTTGTGACACTTCATTGACTCTGTTGTTTTCCTGTTATAGTTGATGGGTTTCCCTTGGTTTTAGTATGCATCCCGGATTTGTATTATCTCGATTTATGACTTTTGAACAGCGTATACTACTGTTGCCTTTATAAATTCATTTTGTCGTAACTACAATCCCCTTCCCTTTTAACGAATGTGACTACCGAATTTGACCATTTACAAGGTTTGAAATAACATGAGTGACACGATGGGTGCTAGGGTGGAGGAGTATTTGCTTATTCTTTTGGAGCACCAGTTTTTTCTAGCTAACCGAATTTCTGGAATGTGATTGATATGTATTGTAGTCTCCGATGAATGTTTTTTTTTTTGGTTAATTGTTTTCGGTATCTAACTATCGTTCAGTAACTGCAAGTACTCTCAAATCACACTTTCGTGTTAATTTTACTGTTTACACAGTTAGTAATGCATTTCTATAAATCAATGTTTACTTATTTTATGCTATCACTATTTTTAACATTTACCACCTTTGACATAAGTATTTAGTATGACGATACATTTTCATTTCAATATTTGAACTCTAAGCAACAAATTTATTGTGTTTGTAAAACGTTTTTACTCCCGTACTCCTAACGGCAAAATTATTACATTTGAATTAACATGATTTTACGCAATTCTATCCCATGTAAGAGTTGTTTTATTGGCCATCCTCCTACATCTTATTTGTTACTACCTGTAACGTCTGTGTTATATATACACCTACGTTTTAATAGTGTTTTTATCTCTTGTCATAGATCAGACTTCTTCGTTCTGTGTATGATGCTTGTTTTTTGTTTAATCGTCTTTTGATTGCGTTAAGCCATTTCAATTGATATTTATAGTATGTCTTTTTATTTTGCAATGTTACACTTATGTCTGAAGTAAGGGTGACGATTGGTGAGTTACAATGTTCAAATGTTCAAATCAACTGCATTTTTATTCAATTGTCCAAAGTTTGGAGCCTGATTCAAATGGTTGTCGTTTGTTGGTGTGGTTCTCGTTTCTCGTTTTTTATATAGATTTCACCCACGGTTTTTCTTTGTTTGAACTGTGTAAAACTAGTTAGTGTGGGGCCCATAGTAGCTAGCTGTTCGATGTGAGCCAAGGCTCCGTGTTAAAAACCAAACGTTGACATATATATTTTTTTTGATATTGTGACTTTGAGAGTTGTCTCATTTGCACTCGTATCATATTAATACTCACACAAATGAGATGGCATTTTTGTTAAGGATTTATACACATGATACACAAATACTCTTCTCATGTACTCGAGACTACTCGAGCACTAGGATAATATCGGAAATGATAAAGTGTACAACTTCTCTGTTAATCAAATCGTGCAATGGTGTATGGGGTATATTGACATACTGTATGGTTTACGTGTGAAGTTTACAGTACCGAAAGACTGTACAATATATTTGCATTGCAATTTTGAAATATTAAGGCACAAGTACAATCAGCGTTTCCTTTTATCAGTCTGCTACTCGTGAGTTTTTTTTTATCTTCCTGATATTGATGTTACCTATTCTTCTAAGTTGTGTTCCTCTTATGAAATTTGGCACTTTGGCGATAAATAGTGCATCGAATATATTGAACATTTTCCAAATGAAATCTCTAGGGTATCTGAACAAATTCCAATAAGAATATCTGACGAATCTAAAATAAAATAAACAGCAATATTTCAACAATTTTACCATACAAAAGCCTAAAAACATCAAACGAATGGAAAAAAAACCCTGCTATATTCCTGACTTGGTACACGCATTTCCTTATGTCTAATAAACTAAACCTTTTTTATAACTAGATTAACATTGCACTTATATGACATTCGTAAAAAATCCATTATGAATGAGTTCATTCTCAAAATGTATATTTGTTCAGTATGTTGATAGGAGAAAAGAGTAAATATAGTCAAAGGAAAATGAAACTTATAAGTCGGGGAATATGGAACAGTAATTTTGAAACATATAACAATAAGCTTTAAGATTGTCAAGTGTCAATAGCCTAACGAAAACTTACACATTTGATAAGGATATTCTCTGAAATACTGAAAAATACTGAAAATTCAAAACGGAAAGTTCCTTATCAGATGACAAAATCAAATGATAAAACACATCATTCGAATGGAATACATCGGTCATATTCCTGACTTTGTACAGGCATTTTAAAATGAGAAAATGGAGGATTGAACCTGGTTTTATAGCGTTAAAACTCTAACTTGTATGACAATCGTATCAAATTTCATTGTATTTACAACGATGCGTGAACAAACACAGACATAGTTGGTAAAATTGTCAAATTAGGGCACAGCAGTAAGACATAGTAAAATAAACAAGTATACCATGTGAAAACAGAGTATATGATATATCTTACGAATACTTCATTTAAATTATAATCATCTTCAAAATATATTAAATATCTCTCATAAATGTCCCCATCTGTCGACAAAAGGCTCATGTTTATTTAAATATTCTAAAATTTTCCGAAGTTTTTAAAAAATTTAAGAACAGGTTGTACATATATTAAGAGTCCTTCTGATGGTTTTGTCTTTACATATTAATGTAATACTTTGCCTGTAGAATACAATAATTTAAAACTAAGTCATCAGATTTTAATACACCAAAAGCTACATTTTCTTTATTTAAAAGTATTCATATTCTTCACACTAAATACCACCAATTGAAAAATACTGTCAATATTTTTAAATAGCTCTATAGTTTATATTTATTTACAACTGGCACATTTATCAGTTAAGGAAAGTTTATAATTTTCAAGAAGATAATAACCTAAGACTATTCTGTATTAAATTTTATATTGTAGCTTGCATTTGAGAGACAGTGAATAAATAATTTTCCATCTTCTTCACTAATTTATGCTTTTAAAACTTTCTTCCCACCTTTGGTGTACAAAGGATAAACATTCCTCTGATCGATAACAAGTGAATAAACATCTTAAGCAAATTATTTACTAAGGCCACACCATTTTAATTTCTTGTTCTACGGATTTTTGGACTCCAAAAATTGGGGCGAGCGAGCGATTTGAAAATTTTAATAAAAAAATATTTATTTGGCAAAATTTTGAGGCGTAGCTTGAAAAGTAAAGGCGAGCGATTATACTTTTTTTTTTGTAAACATAAAATAGTAGGTTTTGACAATATTAAAACTTGATTTATCTCTTGTACTTTGGCATTTCTTTAATTTATGAAGTATTTTTCCCTGTTCACCAATAAATAATTGAATAATTAGATTTGGTATATCTATGTGTGCCAATTAATGAGACAATTCTCCATCCAAGTCATAATCAGGTTGGGAACAACCCCTCAATTTTGTAAATATCCTTTTTATGAGGGGTCAATATAAGTTGCAATATATTTTTTTGTAAATAAAACTTTTTAGTACAAAAGAGCTCATATTTTCCCAAAGAACTATATATCTATCTGGTATTAAATGGTCAAAACATGCCCAAGAATTTTGTAATATTCCTGGACTTAGGCCATGTTAACACATGTTCTTTAATAAAAAATATAAAATAAGTGGACCCCTCTTTAAAAATAGTAATGTTATTTAAAATATGATGTATTTCTCCTCTTTTAAAGTAAATTTTTTTAAGTTCTTCAAAGGATTTGTATAGTAACACTATGAAAATCCTTGGTATTTCTTTTTTTCTTTTTGACAACAGTAAAATGACCCCATATGCATGATATGTGCTCTGTCTGAGGGATAATAGCAAATATAGGTCATAGTACGTACGACAGGGCTTTGACCCAGACCAAACAGCAAGCTATAAGTGACCCCAAAATTATAAGTGTACACAATTCGAACTGAAAAACCAACGATCTAATTTATATATTATATACAAACGGGAAAATACCAAATAATATTAATGAACATCAACCAACGATATCTAACTGCTGAATGACAGGCCCCTGAATCAATCAGGACAGGTGCATAAATATGCAGGGGGTATGGATAGTTTTGTATCGCCAGCATATTGCAGTTGAAGGCATTTCTTTCCGAAGTTCTTTGAAGTTTATTACTAACAACGAACATATTTTGATAGGGAATGTAAGTAAGGGGGAAGGAAACCAATGTTTTGTTCTGTACAGGTATTTTCTTCTGTTTTCTATTTATCCCGGAGCACTCCCATTTGGGATAAATGGGTTTATGCTGAATCAAATATTATCACAGACATTGACAAAGTGTACTTGAGTGCTTATAATTATGTTTAAAATCGTTATAAATACAGGTTAGATTGTGATTATAAAAATAAGTGCAAATATCTGTTTATAATATTTATAAAAAAACGGTGCGGGAAATGGACACGATTACATTTCCGGATGCGGGAAGCGGGAATATAAAAAAAATAAAAAAATTCTACTTTGAAAAAAATAGGTGCGGGCGGGTCCGTCGAACAAGGAATTAAATAGGTGTGGCCTAAAAGTTATTTTTTATTCTCAAGCTCAAAAACGAATTCGAATGAGTAGCTGTAAAAGAAGGGCATAATATACTGAGGGATAGTCTAACTCACTGAATGATAACAAACTGACAACGCCATGGCTTAAAAAGAAAAAGACAAACAGACAACAAATAGTACACAAGACACAACATCGAAAACTAAATACATATCAACACGAACGCCTCTAAAAATTGAGGGTAATCTCAGGTGGTCCAGAAGGGAAAGCAGATCCTGCTGCACATGTGGCACCCAACATGTTTCTCGTGTTATTACAAACCCGGTAAATAGTGTATTTCTAAAGACCACCATAACTGTCTTATAGTGTAAATATTTAATGTGGGTTGTCGCTTTACCTTTACGTTTAATTAATTTTTTGTGTTATGTGTTAGTGCCTGTATTTCCTGACACTGCACCTACTATGTTATGTTCAAATGCCTATTACATTATGCACAGATAACTATTACATTATGTGCAAATGCCTATTAAATTATGTTAAAACATCTATTACGTCATGTGTTAACGCCTATTACATAATGTGTACATTCCTATTATATTCTGTTCAAACATCTATTATATTCTGTTCAAACATCTATTATATTCTGTTCAAACATCTATAACTTTATGTGCAAACATCGATAACATTATGTACAAACACCTCTTAAATGAATGACAAACACCGATCACATCAACGACAAACACCTATTACGTTATGTAAAAACACCTATCAAAGATGTACACCTATTATATTTGACATTGCGGTATGTATTTTTCTCATTGATAAAGACGTATGCATGGTTGTCTCTCATTGCTCACATCCACGTCATTTCAAATTGGAAATCATATCCTTATAATTGTTGACTATGCGAAAATGCTTCTCTAAGTGTTAGGCATGTACAAAAACGTATATTCAGTTATCTTTTTCATTTCATCATCCTTAATGTATATGTACTCTTTGTCGCTGAATATAAGACATATATCAGTATCATCCTCATCATAAGTACTATAGCTGGAGGCTAAATTATCGTCGTCGAGGCTTGATTATTATCTAATATTTTAGCAATTTTGTGTCGAGAACTTTTTTTATGCATGCATGTTTATGCTACAAAGATTTTATAAATGTCCAAGTTAAAGCCAGTAGAGATCATAGAAGTATGTGTATCAAATGATCATGTCACAAAATTACAACAGTAAGAAGGGGATTGAACTGGGAGAATGAAATAAAGCACAGAAACAGAATTTCTAGTATTTAAAAAAAAAACTCCATGTTCCGATCTTATAGTATTCACAGCTGCTGAACACTATCTTAAAACAACTACGACTAATAAATAGAGAATACTTAGATATAGGAAGATGTGGTGTGAGTACCAATGAGACAACCCTCCATCCAAATAACAATTTAAAAAAAGTAAACCGTTATAGGTCAATGTACGGTTTTCAACACGGAGCCTTGGCTCACACCGAACAACAAGCTATAAAGGGCCCCAAAATTACTAGTGCAAACCATTCAAACGGGAAAACCAAAAGTCTAATCTATATAAAAAACGAGAAACGAGAAACACGTATAAATTACATAAACAAACGACAACTTATGTACATCAGATTCCTGACTTAGGACAGGTGCAAACATTTGCAGCGGGATTAAACGTTTTAATGGTATCAAACCTTCTCCCTTTTTCCTGAAACAATAGCATAACATCACAACATAGAAAAACATACGATAAATTATCAATTGGCAGGCTTAACTGAATTAAAAAACGTAAATTAATACACTATGAACGAATAAATTTGATCTGCGATATCTGAATGCAAATGCACAGTCAATAAAATATTAGGGATAAACATTCAAGGCCAAAAAGCAAACAAATAAGTCCAAACAAAGCCATGGCAAGACACCACTGTGAAATATTTAACCCTACGACAATTATCACATTTGAAAAAAACCGGTTTTAATAATACTTATCCAGTTTAAAATATTAGCTAATAATGTCGTACTGTTACACTGCTGTCCAAGGTAAGGGGGCTTGCTAATATGTTTAAACCCGCAGAATTAGGTATACATGTGCCTGTCCCAAATCAGGAGCCTGTAATTCAGTGCTTATCGTTTGTCGTTGTGTTTTTGTTAATTGTTTTCAACATTTATTTGGCCGTTAGTTGTCTTGTTTTATGAGTCATTTTCTGGCCTCATATAGCTGACTATGTGGTTTTGGCTTTGCTCATTGTTGGAAGCCGGCTTGGTAGTTTTTTTGAAATTTATATTTTTTGAAGAACTAAAATATAGGTCAAGTGAAATGACAAGAAATGATGGGTGCATTTGATCACACTTATTCAAATAAAGACGTTGTGTCTTTAAAATCATTATAAACCTAATGACAAAATAATTAAAGATTACAAAAAGTAGTTGGGATTGATTTTTACATGAAGTATATTCTAGCAAAAAACAATGTTCAATGAGCAAAACATGCCAACAGTGTATGCGCCCCTCCGTTATGCTACAATGCAATAGGACGAAATACGTTGAGTTAGGTCGATTATGTCGAGTAAAGTCATTTTATTGGAAATCTCTACTGCGGTATGTGGAAACATATATTACGTTCTGTTAAACGTTTTTGGACACAGATTAAAACAAAACGCATCAATGATATAGACAATTAAAAAAAATCATGAGTTTGAGCTTTCAAAAACGCAGTGGTGTTTTTCACTCTTTCCTTATTTAAGGTAAAATGTGTGCATGAGGCTGTTGATAAAGAATTGTAAATGTGGTGTTTTGAGATATTTTTCATATCTTTGTTTTATTTATTTCTTTAATTGTATGTGATTGTATTTTGTAATTTACCTCTTGTTTCACATGTCAATGTGACGGAGTGTTTTTGAAATAAAGCATATTGTATTATTATATTGTATTGATTGATTTAAAAATGCTATACAATAGATATTTAGTTTCAGAGAAAATGATCTTGTTCTACTTTAACAGGTTGCGTTAAACACCCATGAGTTTTATTTTTTCCTCTAAGTTGTTGATAATTAAAACATTTACAAATACACAGACACGACTATGGAGATATGCTTAGATTTTTAAAAATTATAATATATATCTAATGCGTCTTTGTTTTTATTGTTTAGAAACATTTTCAGCAAACAAATGTCGTGCATATTGGAGATTAACAAAGCAAATAAACACGTATTAATAATTGATATTTCAATATCTAATTACAGTGTGCAATATTTGCATAATTAAAACATCATGAACTAATGATAGTTGATCGGAAATAAAACATTTCGAAAAATGACAAAATTTAACGGACACTATATCTATAAATTTACTGTTTGCAAAACTATGATTTATTCAAAATACTATGGATGTCTTATTCCTAGCAAAGATAACCGACGCCTTGTTTGACACAACTCTTTGATATTTTTGGTAATCTATGCTCTTAAACTTTATACTTGTTTGACTTTCTGACTGTTTTTATTTGAGTGTCACAGATGAGTGTTATGTAGATGAAACGGGCGTCTGGCGTATTCAATATAGACTGGTACCTTTGATTACTATGAGTATATCGAAATGTATCATTGTATTATAAAAAAAGAAGATGAGATGTGATTACTAATGAGACAACCCTCCACAAGAGACCAAAAATGGCACAGCAATAAGTGTATTTGTGTATTTCCCTGTCTTGAATATTCTTTCAGTTATTTGTACTGTAGTCCTGTCATGTAATTTTATCCTTTTTGTATTATATTTCACAATGCCATACCAGCGCCAGGTTTAGCTTGCCCCAAAATCAGGTTCAACTCACCATTTTGTTCTTTAAATGTCCTGTTCTAAGTCAGGAAAATGGAAGTTGTTATCTTACAGCTCTTGTCTGCGTATTTTACATTGTCGTTTGGTCTTTGTTGCACTTTAGTGTTTTTGTTGTTTCTTTGTTTTCCTCTTACAGTTGATGTGTTTGCTACAGTTTTAGTTTGTAACCTAGATTTGTTTTTCTCTCATGCGATTTATGACTTACGAACATCGGTATTCAACCTTTGTCTTTATTTAGAATAATAACATGTAGACTCAATAGAATATGTTTTTATGAATTTTTATATTCCTCATAATAAGTTTACTCAGATGTATAGCAAGTCATATTTTGTTAAACCATTCTCTTAGAATGACATGATTTTAATTATTCAAAATCAAAATTTATGTTCGTTCGTTCACATAGAAAGCTCAAAAGTATACTAGAAATTTCGAAGATAGAATACAGTAGAATTCCTTTACAATATGTAAACAGTGAATAAACTCATCATAGATACCAGGACTTAATTGTGTATATACGCCAGACGCGCGTTTCGTCTACAAAAGACTCATCAGTGACCGTGGAATCCAAAAAAGGTAAAAAAAAAAATGAAAAAAAGGTACGAAGTTGAAGAGCATTGAGGACCAAAATTCCTAAAAGTTTTGACAAATACAGCTAAGGTAATATATGCCTGAGATAGAACAGCCTTAGGGTGAAAATTACTTTACATCATATTCTATGATTGTCTTTCAAGGAATCAACAAATAACTAAAGTCTGTACTGTTATTTATACTTAACTAGGTTAACGAAATCGATTGAAGCATTATATTACACAAAAAGGTAAATGTTTATTTTATAATGGATATGTACTTCCTGTCTGATTATTGCTGTACAATTTGGACAGAAACAAGTAATCTAAATATATATGAAAAAAGGTAAGTCAGAATCATTCTTAACCAAGCATATGACACGCCGTTCAAACTTTATTCAAACAATTAGGATGGTTATCTTTCCAAAAAAAGAATCATATAATTGTCTTTTCATACCATGTTCGAATTTTATGAAAAAGACGTTTTAATATTCTGATACAGTTCCTTGGAACAGTACTGTACTCCTGTAGAAATAAAAAGTTCTAATACAGGTATTATTACATCTTGTTTCTAAACTGAAGATGTAATTATCATATGAAATTTATCTATATTCTAAAAAAATCTATATGTTTGGTTTGCATATCATTTACAAAATATGTTCATGAAACAAGTCTGTATGATTTTTGCCATTTCCTTGCATAAACAGCTGTATGTCTGTTTGTATATCTTTATATTATAATATTGTTAAATTTTTAGTTATTCAGAGGGCATCAGGGGAGGTTTGTATTTTACTAACTGATTTTACCATCTTTATGTAAACTATTTATATTATTTATAATAATATTAGCATATCTAGACCGCAACCGACAGTAAGTCAGTCAGAGGGCCACCCTTTTAAAAATGTTTGGACCCGCCACTACTTTTATGTTAATCCGAAAACTGCATGGCGGGCCTTCAGCTAAATTTAATTCCACTTTTCAATAATCCTAGTATTTTAAAAGCTCTTTAAATCATGAACTGATTATCAATTTTTTTAATAAATTTTAGGTTCTGATCATCACTAAAGCCATTCGAATGAGAGACAAAACGTCCAGTGGCAAATATTTCATGAATTATTTGAACCACATCATGTAAACAATAAATACTGTAGATTTCTTTGTTAACATACCGGAAATTCAGTAAAGGGTCTTAATTCTTACGGTTTTTCGGGCAAATATTTCATGGATTATTTAAACGGCATAATACTCCCAATAAATACTGTAGACGGGTTAAACTATCATGCCTGGAATTTATAATTGACTGAGCCTACTTTTTACAATTATTCGGGATTAACACTAGTTGGGATTGTAATCGTTTTCCCGTCCAGTCAGAGTGGGTTCTTCTTTTATATATATTGTCACGCTCTCTTAACGTTAATTATGCATGAGCCACTGGACGCTAAACAACAAAATGTCAATCAATTGACTCATATCTTGACTTACATCCAGAAATTGACAATATGGGTAGATTGAAAACAAACCTTTACGACAAAAGAGATGATTTCAGCTTTTCAATTGTGAACTTTCTGGGAAGCAACATTCCAGCAGCACCTGCATACGGTGTATATATCTCCCAATTGATACGTTATTCCCGTGCTTGCATTTCCTATCAGGATTTTTTTGATAGAGGGTTGTTGCTCACGAGGAAGCTTTTAAATCAAGAGTTCCAAATAGTGAAATTGAAATCATCTCTTCGTAAATTTTACGGACGCCATCACGAGTTGGTTGACATTATGTCTCTTAACTTTATACGATTGAATTTGGCAACATGATATGTATGATTGATAATAACTAGGAGAATTATTTAGTCTTGCTTATATTAAGCAAGGTAGAAGAGTACTATATTAAATATAAGGATAGCAAGTGTCTTTTGCAAACTTTGCTAACCAAAAGTAAAAATTTTTTTGTAAAAAAAATCAAAACTTTATATCAATTTCACAGTTATGACCTCTTGTTTGGGTCATTTATTTGCGAATTATACTTTGTCTGTTGCGTAAAAAAGATATCTACATCTACCTTGTTCATTTTAGGATGCATCTTGGATCCGCATCTGGCAAACAAATCTTAAATAATTATGTAATTTTGTTCAATGTTTCTAACTTTACACATTTCCTTAAATGATTTACTCGTTAAATTTGATCCCCTTTTAGTTGTTAATCAATAACTTGGATAGAATACTCAAATGCTATCAAATATATTCCCTGCAAATATATTTTGTATTTGGACTCCAATATCATCCCATTTAACAAATTAAAACTAAACAATCCGTCATCGAACACACTTTAATTCTTAAAAAACTAACATACATAGGGATTTCTTTATCAATCAAATTTATAATTAATGACAAACACTTGTGTATGTTATATTCAAAACCACAACAGACAACTCGCGTCGTACGTATGATAGGTATAGGATACGGTTTTTGATACGTGATCTTATTACAGTTTAAAGAAATCTTATCTGGAATCTGGAAAACCACGTGTTATATTTCTATCATTTTTCGTCATGATAAAATTATTTCATATCGACGAACATTCCAGTGTGTGATTTTAAAAGTCTTTGAATACTTTTTTTAAACTTAAGCGACGTAATCAATCAAATTCGGTTAATGGCAATAACCTGTACGTAATATTATGTCATTTCATTTGAAATCTTCATTAGGTGTTTGTACATAATGTAATAGCTGTTTGCACATAACGTAACAGGTGTTTTGTTTGCATATAACGTAATAGACAGTTACACAAGCGATAATATATGACCGTATATAATTTAATAGGTGTTTATATATAACGAAATAGGTGTTTGCCCATAACGTTATAGATGTTTGCACATAATGTTATGGTATTTGTGCATAATGCAAAATGAATTATGTACAAATACCATTTGCACATACCGTAATAGGTGTTTGTCGTAAGGTGACCCATAGCTGTTAATTTCTGAGTCATTTTGGTCTTTTGTGGAGAGTTCTCTCATTGGCAAACATACTACATAATGTAATAGGCATTTGCACATACCGCAATAGGTGTTTGCATATACCGTGATATATGTTTGCACAAAACGTAATAGATGTTTGAACATAATGTGAAAGGCATTTGCACACAAGATAATATGTGATTGAATATAATTTAATAGGTGTTAGTACATAACGAAATGGGTGTTTGCAAATAGCGGTATTGATGTTTGCACATAATTTAATAGTATTTTTACATAATGTAATATGCATTATGTACAAATACCATTTGCACATACTGTAATAGTTGTATACATATAATGTAATAGCCTTTTGCACAAAATGTAATAGGCATTTACACAAACGTTATGAATATTAAACAAGAGTATCAATTGTTAACAGAATGCATTATACAACATTATGTATATCCTATTGAACACAACAAAGATTAGCGATGATCTATCATACACTTGCTATAAATATCAGAAAAAAGTCAGAATAATACTTCTCAATAAGACGCGTCTGAGGTGTTCCTCATCAGCCAAAAAAGAAGAAAAAATACCTGAATTTCTGAATACGTTACCAAAGAGGATTAAACGGAATAGTCAAATTCATTGTAGATTAACATTTGCCTATTCAGTGTATTAACAATTAAATATCTTAACTATATCATTCATGGAAGATAAACATGAATCTGACGTCAGACCAGCGATTCTAATCTATTTCATGATTACTTACCCCAAGATTAGGTAACATTCAAATCCTACAACCAGAAAACAAAATATTCTAGACTATATACATAATTTCATTCTAATCTGGCTATTCGTTTGTTTTAAATAATTTCACAGGCTGAAGTTAGCATTAAGATCGCCTTTATAACAAAACAACACACATATACAAAACACTTTAAACAATACAATTTGCAGCATATAGATATTCAAAAAACAGTTGATAATAAATAGTAACAGAGCAAACACAAATCAAGTCAATTTAACAAAAAGGTCAATAATTGCAGTCTATTATGCAAGTCTAGCACCGATAAAAGTTGTTATTTGGGTCCATTTTGAAAAAAACAGATGTTTCCTCGCGAGAGTGTTTAGTCGGCTCATTCAGGATTTATGCATCATTCAAAATGGTTTTTGTTACCATAGCTAGTCGTTCTAGTAATCTCGGGTGATTCCGACAATTCGAAATTATTGTTCGAATTTAGATATTAATTAAGCCATATAATTATATACAAGTTTTTGTTTATGAATTTTGTGAATGTTTCAATGACAATAGTTTTTATTCTCATTTTTTCGAAAAGAAGACAACTTCAAGTTTCAATCAGTTTGAAAAAAAAATCGGTCTATCAATTCACCATTTTCTACATTTATAAAATGCCTGAACCAAGTCAATAATATGACAGTTATTTGATGTGATTTGTCATTTGATTTTGGCATTTGATTAGGGACTTTTCGTTTTGATTTTCCTCGGAGTTCAGTATTTTTGTGATTTTACTTTTTACATCAATTTGGTTCGTAATGTAAATTCTACAGTAGAAAATAAAATCACCAAAATATTAAAAAATCAAAACGGAACGTCCTTTATTAAAATGACAACATCGAAAGCTCAAACACATCAAACGAATGGACAACAGCTGTCACATTTCTAACTTGAAACAGTACTTAATTGATAGTAAAAGCACTTAGATGTATTAAGAAGAGACAAATCAAAGGACAATAAGGGAAAACAATGCCCCCACCCCAAAAAAAAAATAGCTGTTTCTTACTTACGGAAAGACGTAAATTTAGAGAACGGTTTACAACTTATGCACCAAGCCATTCTTAATGCCAATTTGATTGGCGGCCCAAAGGGTTCAACGTTAACTACTCTTAATCAAGGTAAGGTATTTTTAGACCTGATAAATATATCCTTTATAATATAGGTCGGAGTATGACATGGGTGCAATTTTTCTCATTCGTTTTGGATTAGAATATATATATATATAAATGTCAATAACTTATAAAAATAAAGGCATATAGGGTAGATGTGCATGTAACAAAGCCTGCAATCGATTTGACGAAAAAACGTCAGAAGTTTTCTGTCGTGTCCGAAGTTGAAGAAGAAGTAGTTATACTTTTCCGTTAAAATTTCGTAAGGTTTCAAAGTTTTCTGACATTCATTCCATTGTGATCTAATCCTTAGTGGCTTATTGTTAGTCACGTGGAATGGAGGTCGGGGGATTTTGTCTCTGTAATTTTTTCATTTTAGGATTATAATCCAAAGAGAAAGAAATTTGATTTAACTGAATGGGAAATGAAGTCATTATTTGACCCTAGCAGTATTGATTTTAAAGAAAACGAAGAAGTGTGGGTGGATTACAGAGGAAGATTTCTCTTACCTCCATTTTCCGTTCCCCGCGCAGAAGAAGTAGCAGAAAATAGTATTTTTGCTTTAGAAAATCTACCTTTTAGACAGCCAGAATCCTTTATCGCAGGAAATTTGCACAAACATTTAGAAGCTTGGTGGAAACTTAATCCTTCTGCAGAAGTTTTAGAATGGTTAGAAAATGGGGTTAATATTGAAAATTATTTCAGACATTTCAAAGGCAATTTTAAAGGGAATATTTATGGCTCGGTTACGCCACCTTGTATGTATTTTGACAATGCACTTAACTGTGAGAGCCATGTTGAATTTATTAAGTCGACTCTTTAAGATCGTGTCAGAAATGAATCTATGTCTGTATAGGGTAGAGTTGGTTGTTGTGACCCCCCTCATTTGGTTATTCCCCTTATTGTAGAGGTAATCAAATCTAGGCTCTGTCATGATGAGCGTTTTTTGAACCTGTGGGTCATAGATAAGCCTTTCGTATTAGATACTCTAAAAGAAGTGCCAAGGTTAGTTGAAAATTCTAGTCCATAAAGATTCTAGAAAATATTTTGGTGTGCGCTTTGCAGATTGGTATTTGGTGTCCAATACCATACCTTTTGATTTTAAAACCAGTGCCTACATTTACCATACTACAGGGATGGTTGCGACAGGACATTGTAGAAAGTTAGGTGTTCCATGCTTACAATATATTGATGACAGGCTGATTTCAGAATTTGTTGAAAAAAGTTGTTTATCTCATTTGTTTAGAACTTACAAATCACTTTATATTGTATGCCAAGTGTTGATAAGGTTGGGCTATTTTGTAGGTCTTAGCAAGTCCGTCTTTTCACCTAGTCAAATGATCATGTTTTTGGGAATGCTTATAGATTCTGTAAAACGGGCTTTTCTAATCCCAGACAAGAAAAAAAAATCTTTCGCGGAGCTTAGAGATTTTATTCTTACTCAGACACAGGTACCTCTCAAAACGTTACAGCGTTTTACAGGGAAGTTCATTTCTTTTATACTTGCTGTTCCGGCAGAAAAGTTGTTCACGCGTGAGTCGAATAAAGTCATAGGAATAGCTATTCAAAATAGTAAACCTGTTTTGATTGAAAAACAAATTTGGGGAGGAAATTAAACATTGCAATTTTTAGACACATGGGGTTGGTTATGTTCCTTGGCGTGCTGAATATCATTTGCAGGTTTCTTTGACCACAGACACTTCCTGCTATCGATGGACAGCGTTTGTCAATGAAGAAGAGGTAATTGGAGACTTCTTTAAAGAGGACGACTCACGCCCTATTCATCTCAAAGAAGGTGAAGCTTTATTGAAACACTCATGTCGTTGGACAAACGTTTAGCAAATCATAGGGTCGATGCATTTGTTGATAATCAGGCAGTAGTAGCTTCATGGGAAGGAGAAGGGGGAGATGTACACAGTTGAATGATATAATGAAGTCTATTTTTAGCATTTTTCAAAAATTAAACATAGATTTACATTTAGAATATATCCCGTCAGCAAAAAATCCGGCAGACCCTGGGTCTAAAAAGTTGACTTTGCAGGAAGATTTCTGAGCTTGGAAATTGGTAGAGGATAGATTTGGTCCACACACAGTGGACTTAATGGCTTTGGACTCCAACGCAATGATTGATGGTGAGGGAATACCATTAAAATAGTTCACTCCTTACCCTTGTCCTTCTTTGTCAAAGGTGAACATTTTTGCCCAAGGTTTGTCAGTTGAGAAAAACCCTTATGTATTCCCTTTTTGCCTTATATCTGCTGTCTTGCATTTTTTAGAAAAGCAAAAACCTAATACCTGTACATTTGTGTTTCCGTTGTTTTCACCTTTACCGTCTTGGTGGCCGAAGCTTTGGTCATATGTTGAAGACCATGTTGTTCTTGGTGATATGGGTAAAAACTTTGCCATTTTAGAACCCACAAAAATGATTTTTAGCTAAGGAAACTTGCATTTAAGCTTTTTGCAGCTAGGCTTGTTTTCTAATTTTAGGTAACCCCTGGTATCCCAAGATTGCCGTTCCTTGCCAGTCTTGCTGTTATCCCAATGACGAAGGCTTTAAATATTGTCAGACGTGTGGTCACCAATTTATAACAAATAGTTCACAGTCTTTGAATGTTTTTGATCGTGTTTCATAGAAAAGACTCCGATATTTAGATAATCTCGTTGAGGATACACCTTATGCTATAAAAAGTCCGCCCTAGAGAAGGAATTTTCAAAATTTCTAGCATACTATTCGAAAAGTATTTACTCTGCTAACCCTGATAATATCCGAAAATTTCTTGTGTTCAAAGATAAATTAGGTAGGACACAAATGCGTGGTATAAACTGTGCTTACTTGGGAAAAACCGGTATTCACGAGTGCGAATGTCCTTTCAGGTTGGCCTCCGGTACCGTTCAAACCACTTAAAGTCAATTAAAATCAATTTTCAAAATTTATGGAAGGGGAGATAATTAAATTAAAGATATTGGTTACAACTGTACAATGTTATTATTAAGTTCTGATCGGTTGTAAAATGAAGTGTTACTCTTGCATCTTGTATAAACCTGCTTTTAAGATAAAATGGATAATAACATGAGCAACACGAAGGGTGCCACATGTTGATAAGGACCTGGTTACCCTTCCGGAGCACCTAAGATCACCCCCATATTTTGGGGGAGTTCGTGCTGCTTAATTTGTTAGTTGTATATGTTGTGTCTTCTGTACTATTATTTTTTCTGTTTATATTTTTATTTCAAGCCATGGCGTTGTCAGTTTATTTTCAGTCTATGAGTTTGACTGTCCCTCTGGTATCTTTCGTCCCTCTTTGTTCGCTTACTAATATTTCCTTTTTTCTGCACCAATCAACAGTGCTTTGGTTATTCAAATATTTAAATCGTCACCAAAAACCAATAGTTTTCACATCTCAGACTCGCTCAAATATAAAAAAAAAGTATTTGAATGTACCAAGAACGTATGAAAATGTTCAGCACTTAAACCTGGGCTAACTGAGGAGAACAACAAGATTATTTGAACGCATCAATCGAACTGACCATCTTTATATAAAAAAGAAGATGTGGTATGATTGCCAAGGAGACAACTATCCACAAAAGACCAAAATGACACAGACATTAACAACTATAGGTCATCGTACGGCCTTCAACAATGAGCAAAGCCCATACCGCATAGTCAGCTATAATAGGCCCCGATACGACAATGTAAAACAATTCAAACGAGAAAACTAACGGCCTTATTTATGTAAAAAAATGAACGAAACACAAATATGTTACACATAATCAAACGACAACCACTGAATTTCAGGCTCCTGACTTCGGACAGGCTCATACATGAATAATGTTAGCGGGATCCCAACCCTCCCCCTAACCTGGGACAGTGGTATAACAGTACAACATAACAACGAACTATAAAAATCAGTTGAAAATGGCTTAACCCATCAAATGGGCACAAATACAAATAGACGTAGCCGGGTACTTATACATCCCGACACAAAAAGACGCAATGATCAGACCTCAGAGTACTCGCAGTTATATGACAGCTAGTTCAAAGCCACTAACAACTTATAAAAAAATCATGCATCTAAGACTAAACTATCAATCCGTACACATCAAACATCCAATGGATTTAGTGTAAAGACGTCATAAACAGACAGAGAAAACATGACCTTGTGCAATGCCAAGTTACAGGTATCGACAGATTGTAGAGCAATGAATATGTATATGTATATAACATACTAGTAATATTTAGTTAGCTTTTAATTTACTGATAACAACATCAATATTTATACCAATAAAAACAATATTCAATGATCTTATTACAGTGTTGAATAGGTAACCTTTTAGAATAAGTTTATTTAAAGGAGCGACATGTTTACATGGATCATTTCTAAATTTCCGGGCACGGTTAATAACATGTCCGTAAAAATGAGGATGTGCTATCCGGTTTGAAATAAGTTTTCTACAGGTACAACCAAACTTCAAAACCAAATCTTTATATCTATAGAAAAATTAAGTAAAGGTTTTAAGTAATTTATGGTAACGATATCCCTGGTTTGATAATTTACCAGTAATACATAGGTTGCGTTCGTTAAACTCAAAAACGTCACAACAGACACGGGCATAGCGAACAAGTTGTGAAATATAAACACCGTAAGATGGTGCCAAAGGAACATCACCATCTAAAAATGGAAAATTAACAATTGGGAACGAAAAGTCGTCTCTTTTGTCATAAATTTTAGTGTGGATTTTCCCGTTTAAAACCGAAATATCTAAACCCAGGAAAGGACAGTTATTACCGAATAAATTTGATTTATTTAAAGTAAGTTCCTTGGGGTAAATTTCAGCAGTATATTGAGAAAATTCTTGATTATTTAACGAAAAAATATCATCAAGATAACGGTAAATGTTGTTGAATTTATCAATTAAATGCAATTTCGACGGGTCTTTACTGAGTTTAGTCATAATCTGTGATTCGTAACAGTACAAAAGAAGTCTGCTATTAAAGGGGCACAGTTAGTTCTTTGCTCTCTTTTTATAAAGTTAAGAATTGGATACAGTTTAGATTTGCCAGTATGTCCTCTCTCAACATTTAAGTATTTTTTATTCTAAATTATTTGATTGCATCAAGCAAAGCTGACAATAGTTGTACTGCTAAAAAATTGAAAACAACACGTTTAAAAATTTCTTGCGTCCGAAGTGTTTTCTGGATTGACCTTTCATCAGGAAACGCTCAAAGCTAAACATTTGAAATCCGAAGATGTAAAAGTACGGAAACCGTTGAAGAGCTATATGTCAAAAATACCTAAAATAATAGCCAAGTTCATCTAAAGCCAACTTTGCCTGAGGGAGTTGAAACCTTAGTTTTCTTAATAATTTCAAAATTTATAAACGTACAATTTTAGGAAAGTTTGTAAAATCATGTCAGTGCCGAGATACTAACTACTGAGCTGATTGTACCCTCGAGAACTGATAGTCCACTTTCATCTATATAGCGGCATTACACTATTAGAATATGTTTTTATTTCATTAAAGATTGTATAATAGAAAGACAGCAGTATTGGAACATAATGACAATGTAAATACGAAACCATGTCAATGGTGTTTACCGTGCTCGGAAATTTAGAAATGATCCTGGTAAAATTATCGATCCGTTAAATAAACTCATTCTAAAGGGTCACCATTTCAACCCTGTAATTACATCATTGAATGTTGTTTTAATTGGTATGGATACTGATTTTGTTATCAGTAAATTAAAAGCAAACTGAATATTATTGGTATATACATATGCACATGCATGGATCTCCAGTATGTCGATACCTGTATCTTGGCATTGCGCAAGGTCAACTTTGTTTTACTGTTGATGACGTCTTTACAATTAATCCATTGCATGTTTGATGTGTTCTGATTGATAATTTAGCCTTAGATGCATGATTGTTTTATTAGTTCGTAGCGGCTTTGAACTAGCTACCAGTAACTAGAAGTACTCTCAGTTCTAGTGTCTTTTTGTTATTGAGATATACAAGGACCCGGTCACGTCCTTTCAGTGTATTATTTGTTTATGTGTCCATCCAATTACACCACTGTCCCAGGTTAAAGGGAGGATTGGAATCCGCTAACATGCTTAACTCTGTCACATTCCGTATGTATGTGCCTGTCCTAAGTCAGAAGCCTGTAATTCAGAGTTGTTGTTTGTTTATGTGTTACATATTTGTTTTTTGTTTATTTATTTGTACATAAATAATGCCGTTAATTTTTCTCGATTGAACTGTTTTACGTTGTCATTTCGTGGCCTTTCATAGCTGATTATGAGGTATTGTCATTGTTAAAGTCTGTACGAAGACACATTTATAGTTATCGGTAATCATACTTCGTCCTCTTTTTATATTTACATATAAAACCAAGTAGATGGAAGACCTTCATTTATATCTCACAGAGATCATAAACTCTGTCATTGAAGTTCCAAGAAAGATAACAATCAAAGTAAGAAGGGTATTGAAAAATCGATAAAAGTTAGTATTTTGCATAATATAGAATGAACAAACATACTAAAAGACGTAATTCAGCAGTATAAAGGTACAGCAAAACCTACAAAGAATATTGGACATTAATACAATTTGTCCTAAATTTAGGCCCGAGAGAACACTATCGCATACTGTAAAAGAAAATAGAAAGAAAACATAGGTAAAGTACCTGCTTTTGAAAATACAATTAAAAGATTACATAAAAGTATCCACATACTTTGTTAAGATGCGTAAATATGTATGATAAAAAAAGTCATTAAAACCAAGACTGTATGACATAAAAACAAAAGGCGCTAAAATAGGGTCAATATTCAAAAGGAGGACAACACACATTACGTAAACTCGAATAATCCTGTTAAGTTATGGTATCAAGCTTCCTTGAGAAGTGTTCGATCATTCTAAAAGACAGTTACAACATACTTATAGGGACAGGTCGTCAGAATCAGATATTTCTTAGTTTCTCAACGTTTATAAAAAAGTAGCAACAAATTCTTCAAAGAAACCCGTGTAAATCTCCATAGTTTAGGGTCGCTCACTTGCATAATAAAAAAAGGAAAATCCTTAAAATTTAACAACGCTTAAAACTAACAGCAGCTACTTTTTACAAATAAATTTGACAACATCCTTGGAATTTTAAGAATCAAAAGGATGGGCAACAGATACCAAAGAAACATTCAAACCAATAAACCATACAATAAACCACCAACGCCGTGGTTTAAAAAAGAAACAATAATGACAAAAAAGACAAACAGTCAAACAACATAACACAAAACACAACATCGAAAACTAAAAGCTGAGCAACTCGAAACCAACCAACAAGGTGCTTTGCAATGATAAGCATAACCTCTTTAACATGTTTCACTCTGTGTGTTGCTCATTGTCACACCCACCCAGTAATAAGTCTAATTCGGTAGGTCACATTCGAGCAAAACGGGAATGGGATAGTAATAACGACAATTTGAATTTATCAGTTGTCAAATGTGATGTAACCCATAACGGTCAACCGACTCATGATGGCACCCATACAATTTACGAAAAGATGATTTCAACGCAACACTTGGAACTCAAGGTGGTAAAGCTTCCTTTTTAGCGGCAACCCTCTATCAATATACAAACCCGGGAATATTGTATCAATTTGGGATATATACTCCGTATGCAGGTGCGGCTTGAATGTTGCTTCATAGAAATTGAAAGTTTACAATTAGAAAACATAAATCATCTCTCTTGTCGTACAATTTTGTTTTTAACCGACACTCATTGTTAATTTATAGATGTCTGTCGTGGAATGAGTCAGACTTAACTGATATTACATCATCTATATAGCAGAACGTAAATTTAAAGATACTGCTTTTTTTTCTTTTTATCTTCAAAATCACAAATAAAAAAAAAATACCTCACTATACATGACGTATACTATCTATATTAAAACTTAATATAAAAGTTATTCAATATTTGATTTGTTATGTTCCTGTCAATGTGTTGTCAATGTTTTTGTGTATCGTCAAATTTGTAAACTGTGTCCTCCAGGCCGAATTTCATGGCCAGGTCATATAACAGGGGTCCAACGTTATTGTGAAACTGCCTATTCTAGATGTGGATACTAAAACAATCCAAAAATCTTTTAGAGTACATACAATATAAGACTCTCTCATCTTGCCATAGTATTAAAACAATTGAATTACTCTCTAATCCTGCAATAGTATTAAAATATTTGAATTTTCTACGCAAGTATTCCCTATGCAAAACTAAAACACAATTTGAAAGATTTGGTATTACTTTGTTTCATTCAAAAGAATGGCAAACGTAGGTACATGTGTCTAATCTTCGGGGATAAATCCTATTTTGTAGAGAATCACTCTGTTTCAAACCAAAATTTCTCTGAAACTGACATTCTCAAGATGCTTGATTTCTTGATTGACAACATATTTGTTACGTGTAGAGGACGTGATTTTAACAAACAGTCGGAATTCAAATGGGACCAATTGTGCCCCTCCTCTTGCCGACTTGTTTTTTATTATTATGAAGCTGACTTTATACAGGAGCGTCAAAAAAAGACCGATAAGAAGTTAGCAACATCCTTTAACTTTACGTTTCGCTATATAGATAATGTTTAATAATACAACATGTTGTGACTTTGTTGACCAATCTATGCAAACTAAAATTAAAGTATTACAGAGACAGTAAAGTCTGCCTCATATCTTGATTTACATCTAGAAATTGACAATAAGGGTCGGCTGAACTTTCCTTTTATATGTAGCAACATTCCAGTACCGCCTGCATACGGAGTATATATCTACCAATTGATACTATATGTCCGGGCTTGTATTTCCTATCACAATTTTCTTGATAGTGGATTCCAAATTACAAGGAAGCGACTAAACCAAGAGTTCCGAATGATGAAGTTGAAAAAATCCATTCGTAAAATTCACGGACGCCATCACGAGTTGGTTTACCGTTGTGGAATTATCGTTTCACGATACACCTCCCTTTTCACGATTGTAACCTACCGAATTGGACATTTTACCGAGTTTGTGATAACATAGGCAACACGACGGATGCCACATGCGGAGCAGGATCTGCCTACCCTCCCGGAGAACCTGCGATCACCCCATGTTTTTGTGGTGTTCGTGTTGTTTGGTCACAATGACACAATTACAAAAAATCTTTGTCCGCATCTATTTAGAATGGCAGCATGTCTCTGTTATTCAATATGTTGATATGTAACAAACAATGGGTAGTTTTGATATCTCAGGCTAGCTCGAATAACAAAATTATTTGACTGCATCAACCAAAACTGGACAATTTTGCACTTAAATATGTAGATCAATTCATTAACATATATTGAATACAAATTGGAAAAATGATTTCTTTAATTTGTATAAAAGAGGGATCAAAGATCGATAGATACCAGAGGAACAGTCAAACTCATAGAACGCCATCGCTTACAAAAAAAAAGACAAACAGACAGACAAATAGTGCACAAGAAACACCATGGAACACTAAAGATTATCCAAAAAGAACCCCACCAAAAAAGGGGGTGTCCTAAGGTGTAACTACAAGGTACATTACAATATCTATATAGAGTATAACGAGTATAGTTATGTGCTGTACCGGTGGCTGGGGGAGCAACAATGGGATCTCAGAAATAATATACAAGTCCTTAACACGTAATTTGTCATTCACAGACCTGTTTTGAGGTCTGATATGGATCAAACCTGATGATAGGTCTGCAAAAGTCCTAAAAAAGCAAACCTAGTCTGGTCTGCCTATGACGAACATGACAAAGTTCACTTGCTTGTATGCGTAAATTTATTCAAGTTAACTTAGAACGCAGTCGAAAAGTTTGCTCCAAGTCACCTTGTGTACATATAAGGACTGTACCTATCTGTATGTTCTTTATATATTCCCTCACAGATACGTACCGCATTTTATGCACACGCAGTTCTATGTAAAAGAGGCGATAGTTATCAAAGGTACCATGCTTATAATTTAGTACACAAGACGCCTGTTTCGTCTCTATATGACTCATCAGTGACGCGTATATTAGAATATATGTAAAGCCAATACAGCACAAAGTAAAAGAGTATTGAGGATCCAAAGTTCAAAAAAGTTGTGCCAAATACGGGTAATCTATGCCTGTGATAAGAATATACCAGAGGGACAATCAAATTCATAGATCAATAATAAACTGACAAAGCCATGGCTAACAAAAATACAAACAGACAAATAATAGTTTACAGGAAACAACTTACAAAACTAAAGACCAAGCAACTTGAACCCAACCAAAAACTTGGGTTGATCTCATGTGCCCTGGAAGGGTAAGCAGAAGCTGCTCAACATGCTGAAAGTTAAAATTTTCATTACAATATATACGCAAGTTGCTCTCTGTAGTCTATTTAGTTCACGTTGCCCTGTCATCGACATTCGGCCAGTAATTACGTATATGCTGCGCATTCATTGTTTACATATTCATAGTTGCGGAGGTATTTCTGTGAGTCAGAATACATGAGAAAAAACAGATCAAACCGCATCACTTTTTCCCACGATATCTTATTTATATAGCAATACTTATCTGCTCTCTCGAAATGTGATTTGAACAGTTTCCTTGAAATAGGTATTGCTATGATAGATAAGCTTGCATATATAAAAGATAGAAATACTGCAACCCTTTTTGTTCTGTCTCCAAGTACTTTATGACTTTTGATACCTTTTCTGAAATTATCCATACATAAAATCTTTTACAAAAATTCATCCAACAACAGTTTACATACTTCCAACCAAGTACTAAATGCCTGCAATTTCGCGGGTGTGTTCTAGTAGAAATAGAAATTAGCTCAAATGACTATTCTGATAGTATAATAGAAATTGGCCCGAGTGACAACATGGATGAAACCAAGTGAAACACCAATAATGCATCTTATGTGAATTTATTAAATATGAAAAATTTGGTACCGCATTGGAACACTGTTAGATTTTTAAACGGATATTTGTCAAAAAATTTAATTGAAGACACATCTTTATTTGCAGCAATGGTTCTTGAGTTTCAACTTTCACAATTAAAGCAATTGAAAAGTCTTTAAAAAATTTGGGTAGCCAGGGTTCTTTTTCATGTAAATACAAAGAGGAGGAGTAGCACTTCTAAAATGTAAATCGGATAAAAGCAAAAGATGTTGTGTTGTTCCCAAAAGGCTATATTTTACTCGCATGCTGAAACTATTTTTGTATTTGGTAAATAAGTATAAAGGGAGATGTGGTATGATTTTCAATGAGACAATTCTCCAACAGAGACAAAAAGACACAGAAATTTAGCTAATCATACCGCCTTCAAATATGAGCAAACCTATACCGCATTAAAAAAAATGAAATGTCAAATGTAAAACAATGCAAACGAGAAAACTTGCAGCCTTATTCATCTACAAATTAATGAACAAAAAACATAGCAACAAACAACAACCACTAAATTACAGGCATATACAGAATGTGGAGGCGATAAACATGGTAGTTGCCTCCAAACCCTCCCCTCAACTTGGACAGTTATATAACAGTACAACATAAGGTTGATTATGTGTTAGATAAGTTATTGTAAAAGTTATAAGTTAATTTTAGTCAAATTTTGTGCAAAGTCAAAATACAAATTATAATTTGTAGGAAATCTGTGTACCAAGTCAAATACAAATTATAATTTGTAGGAAATCTGTGTACAAAGTCAAAATACAAATTATAATTTGTAGCAAATCTGTGTACAAAGTCAAAATACAAAGTATAATTCGTACACATGCTTTGTACAAATTATATGTATACCAAGTTATATATGTACATCTAAAAACATGTGCACATGCAGACAAAGGAATTTATTATAACTTGAGAATAATAATAACATGTACTTGCATGGTCCTGGACCTCACTGATTTATGTTTATGTGATGTTTGTTTATACTGGAAAGCTTCTTCAAATACGTGACCTCCCTATCACTAGTGGAAAGACCCCAATATATATAAGAAGATGGGGTATGAGTGCCAATGAAACAACTCTCCATCCAAGTCACAATTTTCACTTATCTTCAATATCTACTGTGCTAACATTGACATTTTCTATCACAGTTAACAGCAAATACAATCTCACGATAACAGATAACAATTAAAATAAACGTCCTATAACAGCTAACGAGGTATAAGACAATAACAGCTAACAGCAAATACAGTTTCAGAATAACAGATAACAAAGAATTAAATTACCCCATAACATCATAACAGTTTAACCCCTTGCCCCCTCAATATATATTCAAATACCTATCATATTCAACCATATTTTCACTTCATTATGTATATCTATGCAAGGACGTATATTAGATGTTGGTTATACGTCTATGTTAGTTATACGTCCTTGATCTATGTAGCTGTTCCAGACCATATCAGTATTTGGACCATACGCGTATGGTCATGACCATGTGCGTATAATTTTATGGTCCGACCATACGCGTATGGTCCGACCGTACGCGTATGGTCGGACCATATGGTTATAATACTCGTTTGGTTACTAACGGGCCGGACCATATGAGTATTTGGACAAGATAGGTATATTTGTTTCTAAGTTACATCATAAAAGTTTCAATAATTCAAAAACGTTATCTAAAAAAAAAATGATGGTTTATTCATGACAATGTATTATTTTTATAATTCAAATACCACCTAAAAATCAAACATTGATGCCATAGTTAGTTTTCATCCCTAATAACATTCTTGCATGTAGGCTTGGGTGACATTTACTTCCACATGGTATCATAGCTTTTTTGCATTTGCAAGTCTTGGTTGTGCACGATCCTTTTCATTTACACCTTGTGTTTGCGATTGAAAAGCTAGCCTTTGTGTAGAGCGTACAATGAAACCAAGGTCTTGGGCCATTCTGACATGTTTACGGTTTTTTTTAAGACGATCTTGATCTCAAATATTGTAACATGATTGCAATACACCATATTCACAAGACAACTTATTTAAACTATGTTATTTTCCAATGACTGCTTGTGTAACAGTTCATTAAGTGGAATTTATTTTTTTAAGTCGACATATTCATGATATTGCCATTCACTCGAAAATGACCATCGGTATAAAATGTGTTTATTATAGTTTTGACAAGAAGGTAAAATTAACTATGTGAAACTTATAATTTTTATTTAGCTAATCTTTTTATTAAAAATTAATAATAAAATTACCTATATGATAACTTTTTCATGGACAGTCATACTATACGAAGAGTTTAGAAGTATTAAAAGTAAACTGTAACAGAGTGTTAATTACCCCGACCATACGCGTACGGTCGGACCATACGCGTATGTTCGGACCATATGAGTATATACCCATATGGTCGTGACCATACGCGTATGGTACAAATACTCATATGGTCCGATACATATCCACAATCAGCAATATTTCAATTTCAGGATAAAATTTATTATACAAAATGACAGCATCATTTTAACACATGACTATGAAATTGTGTCTGCACAATTTAGGGTGCCAGCATATCCTCCTTTTATTCAAAATATTGATACGTACCAAAATTTCAATAGTTGGTTTTGATACCTTAAGCTGACTTGTACAACAAAATTATTGGACCGCTTCAACCAAAACTGACCATATGTGCACTTTAATTTGTAAATCTATATACCAGCATAGTAAATCAGCCATATGTTTTTCTGTCCGGATTCAATGTATAATACCATGGACAGCAATATTGCTACACAATAACAACAAATTGTTGTTAGCATACATTAAGGGTGCAAGCATGTCCTCGTTTTGTTCAAAAAAATTGATACGTAACAAAATTTCAATAGTTTTGATGTCTCATGTTGACTTGTACAAAAAAATTATTTGACTGCTTCAACCAAAACTGACCATATGTGCACTTTAATTTTTAAATCTATATACCATGTATACTCGCATAGTAAATCAGCCATATTTTTATGTCCGGATTCAATGTATAATACAATGGACAGCAACATTGCTATACAATAACAACACATTTTTGTTCGCATAAATTAAGGGTGCTAGAATGTTCTCCTTTTATTAAAAATATTAATGCGTAACGAAATTTCAGTAGTTTTCATACATTTTATCTCATGTTGACTTGTACAAAAACATTATTTGACTGCTTCAACCAAAACTGACCATATGTGCACTTTAATTTTTAAATCTATATACCATGTATACACGCATAGTAAGTCAATCATATTTTTATGTCAGGAGTCTATGTATAAGACAATGGACAGCAATATTCTAATACAATAACAACAAATTTTTTTCGCTTTAATTTAGGGTGCCAGCATGTCCTCTATGTCATGCTTTTATTCAAAATATTGATACGTAACAAAATTTCAGTAGCTTTGGTACCTCATGCTGACTTGTACAACACAATTATTTGACCGCATCGACCAAAACTGACCATATTTGCACTTTAAATTATAAATCTATCTACCAGCATAGTAAATCAGCCATGTTTTTTTTTATGTCAGGATACAATATATAATACAATGGACAGCAATATTGCTATACAAAAACAAAAAAAAAATTTTGCATAAATTAAGGGTGTCAGAATGTTCTCCTTTTATTCAACATACACTACTGGACGAAAAAACAACTGTCCATACCAGTAACAGTCGTTGTACGACTGTCTTAGTCTGTAAAAGACAAGTAATGACTGTCAAATCTGTCATATTTCGTTGCAACAGTTCATTTATGTCTGTCCCAACTTTTCTACGGGTTGTGAAAGTCAAAAAATGCTACCATCAGTCATTTCAGAACTGTTGCAGTGGTTTACGGTGTTGTCACAGTCAAAATCTATTTATTACAGTCTTTCTAATAGTTGTGGCAGTTGCATAATGTCCGTCCCAACCTTTTAATAGTTGGGACAGTTAAAATTTGTTTGTGTCAACTTTTCAGACGTTGATGCAGTCAAAAAATGTTTGTCACAACGTTTTTAGAGTTGGGACAGTCGTTAAATGTTTGTTACAACTTTCTAAAGGTTGGCACAGTCATTAAATGTTTATTACAACTTAAAAAAGGTTGACACAGTCGTTAAATGTTTAAAACAAACACTTCATAGGTTGATACAGTCGGTAAATGTTTTAATACAAATATTTTAGCGTAACGGTAGCTAGTCCATCAGTGTAAAAAAAAAAATCACGTCTCACCCGGCTCTCAAGATTTGATTTTGTTGTGAAATAGTCCATTACTTATACTATTATCGTCTATCGTGCGATTGTAAACTTGTTTTGCTGTTTATTCATTTATTTTGCGATTGTTGTTTGTCTTTTGTCGTTTTCCATTTATTGCCGTAGCATTGTCCGGTCATTTTTGACAGTCATGTGCGTTTGACTTTAAATAATCCTTTTGATATCCTTACTTTTTATTTTATAATATCTGTTTTATAACATTTTCGTTCATAACTGGTTTTAAAAAACAGAAGCTTTCGTTTAAAATAGAGTTTTAATATTATTGCAGAAGAATGAGAAGAGGATAATGGATTCATTCAAATTCATATTTGATAAATTCTGCGCAATAGAAAAATGTACAAGGGTGTACCTGAAATAAATTTAAAGATTATGACTAAGTTACCAAATAAAACAGTTTAAATTCGAATTACACCAAGAGGGACATTTCCGATGATTAAAAAAATAATTAGTAAAATCTGTCAAGTTTCATTAAAAACGGAAAACAATTCTTTACCGTAAACGGTTTATCCTCTTTATTTTTTTGTCGGCAAAAAAACAAAAAAAGCTGGACCTCAGGTCGGCAAACTATTTTTACACAGGTAACTACAGATGTTAGACCACATGTTCAATAATCTGAGCTGGAAAATACAATCGGTGAGTAGAAATTATAAATATTTTAAAGCATGTCTATCAAATAATCATGGATTCATAATTTTGAAGGGAAAATGTGCACATTTGTCGGCTTACAGACCTAACAATGTGTTCTCATTCGGGGATCAAAAAGGGGGGGGGGGTAGTTCCAAGGGTTCGAACCGCCTTTGTTTTGGCCGCTCAATGCATTTAAATGGGGACATAAAGTTGGACCCCCCCCCTTTTTAGAATGGCTGGATCCGCCACTGATCCTACGGAATCTATATTGAGATACTCCGATAGGCTATGTATAGCTATGAATCGACGTTCTATATTACCACACTCGTGCATAGTTGCATGTTCCAGGGAAAATATCAGCTTTGAGCCACCTTTGAGCTTCAATGTTAAAGTTGTGCATCATAATAAATCATTGAAAGTCACAAAGGACACTGTTACCCTCCCCCTATTATCATGTGTATGTCATTTATTCCCTTAATTATTTTGCATACATCACCCTGAGTGGAATACATAAAAGGTTACTCCATATCTTCCCCTTTTTTGTGGGAATAATTTGGTCGATTAAACCATGTATATAGGGAATCACTCAAGCATGACTGGATCCGTGCCCCTTAGGGCAGTCAGGGGCCCTGTCCCTTATGAAAAGTTCTGGATCTGCCACTGACCTATACATCATGTAGTGTACATATTGTATGTTAATGTATTGCTAACTCGGGTCATAAATTTGCATGAAATACTTGTCACTGGACATTTTATAACCAACAACCAACCGATCTTTACATGTAGGTATCCATATAAATGTGTTTCTTATCATGCTTATGCTGGATTACTAGTATTTCCCTGGTTTTGCTTTATCAGCTGATAGTTTTTGTTCTATTAAGAATGCATTGTGACGTCACGATTTCCATAAAAAAAAACATGCATAGTACAAACACATATGATTTGATTATAAAATGTTAAGAAAATTATTAACTTTAAGATTAAATAGTGACTTATCATTGCTTATTTAGCAAGTGTCCACTTTCATTTAGATTTTTAATAATTCTCAAATCATGGACAACAAAACATTAATATATTTGATACGTTAAAAAAATTCAGTAGTTTTGATACCTCATACTGACTTGCACAACAAAATTATTTGACTGCTTCAATGAAACCTGACCATGTGTGCACTTTAGGTTGTAAATCTATATGGCTGCATTTCAAATCAGATTTTTTTTAAAAATTGCGATGGATTGTACATGTACCTGGCGCCTTTATGTCTTCTCCTGGCGCTCCCGTGCTAATTTTAGTAGGACCGCAGTCGTAAGCAGTAATATTGCAAAATAATCCATGCAAATTTGTTTCCGCATACATTGAGAGTGTCAGCATTTCATCTTTGTATTCATTATATTAAACAGTCACTAGAGATAGTAGTTCAGGATGGGGTGTGAAACAAAATTATTAGGCCTCATCATCCAAGTACCTACACTGACATGGCTGAATTCATTTGTACTTTTTAATTAAAATGTATATGAGGTTCTCTTTTGGGAATAGTATACTGTTAATCTATTATGTCGGTTGATTGATTTTGTTTTTCGTTAAACGTCAAGTTGCAACTATTTCATTCAAGTGCACATTGAGTATAATTTTGGGACTTCCAATATATCAATTAACAGATGAATCGGCAAAGACAAATTTCTCGACAAATCTGACGAATTTGACGAGATTGTTGATAGTTTTGCCACACCGTAAGTATCCAGACACTGTAAAATTTTCGTTAAAATATTCTGCGGAAAATAAAATAGTAAATCAAATGCAAACAAGTTAAATAACAATGAAATATACATGCATGTATAAATGCATAAAGTAAAATTTAGGAAGAGACAGGTAAAAAACGGTGAACTAAGCAACGTCGACAAGGATGTTGATTTCCCATGATATAAGAATTTTGTTCCGATGAGTTGGATAACCTTTCTATCCGCCTTCGAATAAAAACAAACAGAAACGATCATTTCCTTTATGATAGCTCTATGTGATTGTATAGCCATTGTTTTATGTATATAAGAATATATCAAATTAAAAAAAAAGAATTTTGTTGATATCTATAATATCTAGTACAGTCTAGCGAGCAACGAAATTTGCTATCCGGGGAACAACAGGGCGAATGTTATTTACATATCTTAATTAAAGCTCCAGTCTGATATAAAAACTCTTCAACGCGATAATCTGTCAGAAGCAGACCTGTCATCAGGTCTGGTCAATGGCATTCTTGTCCACAGGTGTGTTTAAAAGCAGACCTGTCCTCATGACTGGGCAAAAGCAGACTTGTCCACAGGTCTGGTCTGGGGCAGACTTGTCGATAGGTCCGGAGCAGTCCTAACAAAGCAGACCTTAGGTCTGGTCCACCAACGACGAAGTTAACTTGCTTGTCTGCTTAAAAATTCACAAGTTTACTTCGAAAGCAGTCAACAAGTCTGCTCCAAATTAATTTTTGTCAAGGGTAGGACCGCACCCATCTGTACATGTACACTTTCATAGATTTTCAATATGTCGATACCTGTATCTTTTAAATGCAGAATGTCCTGTTTTTCAGTTGCTGGATAGTATCACAGTAAGGATTCTACTTCGTCAACATTATCATCCCATCACGCCAGTTAATTTTAACAATTGTAGAAATGGCAGCCATTGTAGGGATGACGCGCTGCCAATTTTGCTCTTGAAAACCGATAAATTTATCCACATAGCAACATTACGATCTTTATATGTCAGTTGTATTTTAAAAGACAAATTTATCTACTAGCTAATGAGCATCAGTTAATGATCCTTTCTGCATTAATTCAACTTAAAACTATCGTCTAATCGGTTGTCAAGTGGAATTTATGAAAATTCATAAACATTTAAAAACAAAATTAATTGAATATTTCGTGGAAGGGCAGACTATATTTTTTTAGTGGTTAAAGACTATAAACCTTAGTTATAACACACAATATTTTTTTCGAAGATATGCATTTTCATCATATAACTTAAAAGACTGCTGTCAAGTACTTTTAGTAAAAAAAAATCGCTATTCGACCACACCTACTTTCTTTTTTATGATTCATTAGATAGGTATTTCACTTTACCCATATATCTCATGTATAAGAACTGTGATGTGTTCATGTTATAAAGTAAACCTGTAGTTTTGATATATAAAAATTATAGAATCTGAAGCAAGATGATGTATCATAAATTTTTGCTTTGTACGTTTTCAACTCAAACACGCCCTAACATAAAAAGGTGCACTCGATATTCTCTTTTCGATACAATTGTTACCCATTTTTTAGATTTTTTTTCTTGAGTCACATAATGGAAGGCCAGACACGAAACTTACTTAACTAATAGATTGGTATGTTCTCCGTCCGTGGTAATTTTTTTCAAAAAGATAGGAAGTTATGCATTTTCTACATCCAACTTGATAGATATCCACGTCATCGACTTGACATACAATTGTTCTGCTTAACTATATAATAGATACATTGAAACCTTATGCAAATGGTGTTTTTAAAATATAACACTTCGTAATTGAGAAGAAAATGGTCATTTTATTTGTTTCTATTAACTTTTAATTTTTTTGTAACTATGGTAAACATTACAGTAAGCATTTATCGCCTTCTCTAACAAAGAGCTTCGAATCTTTTTTAACCGGGTTTTTGCCTGTCAACGAGTTATAGCATCACCCAAAAAAATCTTTCAAAAACAGATCGGGATTTTTAATCAATATGAATTATAGTAATTCAAAAAGCTTTTATTTCAACAAAAGTATCTACACAAAATTACCAAGGGGATTGAAAAAGGCAAATAAGCTGACCATCACACTTCTGAAAAATGCTGAACTGATATGATGGATGCAAATCCAAATACAAAATCCGATGCTAATCTGTGAATATCGTTTGTTACAAAATATCATCCAAGAAAAAAAAAGACATGTTTTAGGTGGTATTGGTATCTTTATTTTCAATCATATTATCAACATTTGATAAGGAATGTATTACTCATATGAATGTTCATTCAAAAGAATAAATTTATAAGACTTTAACTAAGAAAGATTTATATTCTTACAAGCGTAGATTATTTTTGATGGATTTTTAATGGTATTGACATTAGCATTTGTAGGGGAGTTAACTTCAAAATGGTTAATTTCTGCAGGAATCTACATGAAATTTTAGTTTTAGCTAGCAAAAACGTACTGTGACCCTACCATTTTTTAAGAGTTATATTCTCGTATTTTATTTCACAATTCTATTAATTAGTTTAGCTTCAAATTACATAATAACATGTATAATCCAAATAAAATGTGTCTTTCTCACAAACTTAAACTTTATAAATTGTGACTTGAATGGAGAGTTGTCTCATTGACACTCATACCACAACTTCCTATATCTATATACTACATTTTGGCAAATAGAGAACAAATTCTACCATTTTCAATTTAGACTCCCATACAACCGTAAGCCTATCAATTTAATCGTCTATACGTATATTAATGTGTATTTTTACTTTTATAAATACCTATATAGAATTCGTTTTCAATTTTTAATGTTTAAATGTGATATGCCTACAAATGTATAAAACTATCTTTAACACTACTTCAAGAAAACAAACGCATGACAACAAAATAGACTTTGACAGTCTGGCCATCTGAAATTTTGATTTTGAAAAACAGCAACTCTATTTCGTGCCAATATGTAGAGATTAAATATGCGGAGTTTTCAGAAGAGATGTTTGATCAATACAAAAAAGTTTAGAGTGGAAAAACATTCAAAATTAACATAAAATTACTTTAAAATCAAGAAGATTTTATTGTATATATATATATATATACATGATATATGTCACCTATATAAACTGCGGACAAAAATGCAAAGGCCAACATCAACCTTACAAGCAACCGCAGATTCGCAACCGGAGAATAGAAAACTATCTTTAAGCGAACGTTAAGAAGTTTGTGGGTCGAAGTAAATTTCAAATAATGCTTTTCTAGAAAAGAGGGACAAACGATACAAGAGAGTCATTTTCACTCATATATATACATGTCATAAAGAAAATATATTTCTATAGCAAATAATAATAGTTTATAGTAGCAATCTACCAAAGATAACAAGACAAAAATTGATAGAGATTTGGTAAGATACGCAAATTTCATTGAATTGAAATAGATGGATGAAGCTTCTGGCAGTTTGACGATAAATACATACGCAGCAGAAACAAGACCTAACTTATATCTCACAGATATCACAAAGTTATGTCATTGAAGTGAAAATGAGACATTGAAGTGAAAATGAGTCATTGAAGCGAAAATGAGTCATTGAAGTGAAAATGAGTCATTGAAGCGAAAATGAGTCATTGAAGTGAAATTGAAGATAACAATAGTCAGGTAAATGTAAACGGTATTTATACAATATTAACAATATTTTGGATAATATATAATATGCAGACACAATGAAAGACATAATTCAGCAATATCAAGAAAAAGTAAAACTCACCAAGAATATTGGACATCAATACAATTTGTCCTACATTTTGGCCCCAGAGTATACAATTGCATTCTGTAAAAAACAAAGCATAACAAAACATAAGTTGAACGCATGCATTTGAAAATCCAATTCAAAAAATATTAAACCGCATTAACAGATGTTGATGAGGTATATAAATATGTTCATGAAAAATTAAATGATAAAAAGATTAGACTGAGAAATGAAAACATAACAATCTGAAATAGGTCAAGAACCAAAAGAACTGAGGAAGGGGGAAAATACAAAATACTTTTTGGGGTGGAAAAAATCTAAAAGAAATAGATAAAAAAAAGTGACAGCTCTACAGGATGAAACAGGAGTGATACAAACTGCGACATTTAAACATCTAAAAATTGAAAACTAATTCTATAAAGGTATTTATAAAAGTATAAATCCACATGAAGATACTTATAGACTATTAAAAGGATACACATTAATTAGATTTGAGCAATATTATGGAGAGTAGTTTGGCCGTTAATATATGCCTAGATTCATTATTTAAGAAAAAATTGACCAAAACCATTTAAACCTCTGGATTAAGCGCCATTTTTTGTCAAAATGGCACTATCACATTTTGGGTCACTATATCGTTTATGAATTCACACGCGCCGCAGTCATATGCAAACATTTCTTCAAACTACAATCAAATGAACATAAAAAAATGAACAAGAAAGAGGAAAGCAAAATATCTGTTTGACACATCCTTGCGGCAGCTAATCAGTTAACGTTAGACAATATTTCTTGTTCTTCCTGTACAAATCTAACCCAAATCCTTATCAGGTATGTTATAAAGTTACCTTGAGAAGCATAATATATAAAGATTGGTGTAAACAAAGGTTCAACTTTTTGTGACTTTAACTAAAAATCCTCTAGCAAATATCATGTATAGATAATTTAATGTCGCTCTCAGTTAAGGAAATCGTAAGACCTATGTACAATGTAGTGGTGTTTTCATCCTGTTGCAATAAGGTGGTTGTTATCAGATATTTCATAGTTTCTAAACGATTACAAATAAACAGACAATGGCTGAACGTATGCATACCTTTTTTTTCAAATATAACTTGTTTACAATAAGCACTTGAAGCTTTGATACGCTCCCATCAACATTTTTTGGTGCAGGTATAAGTGAAAATTTTGAAGTCTCATTCTTATTGTTTCTACCTTAAATTTGAGACAAGGGTGAATGGCTTGTTATTTTAAAATACAATTGAGAATGGAAATGTGGAATGTTATTTTAAACCTGTAAGTAATGCATTTATTCACAAGGTATATTATAAATGTATGTGTCATCAGACGACAGATTGCTAGTTTTAGTGTAGATATTTGTATTTGTCAATAATACAACGTACAATTTATATGGAAACGATAAACAATGATCTACTAGCATAGATTATAATCCTACTTGCACATATATTAGGTCACACATATACCTTTTGTACTCAACAGATACAAGACGTACACTGATATGTCACGGAAATAATCGGGCATATGATTTAAGGATGTACACATCTGAGTAGTCAAAAATATCCAGAATTAAACTATTATTCGAAACATGATTTTTTGCTTTATATGATCATAAAAAAATAATTGGTAAAGAAAAATCATATGGTAGTGCTCTTCTCTTTTTTTACGGCCCTTTGAAATTCCAAACTTTTGATGATTTTCCCATTTGTACCCATGTTTTGGCTACAATCGTAAAAAAAATGCAGTTCCATTTTAATCTTTTTCATACTTTCAATAAAGACAAAGTGGACCAATTTGAATAAATAAGATAAAAAAAAAATATAATTAGGTGTTATTATTAGAAAGTTTTATCTTATTTTGATGCATTTTCGTTGCAAATTTACCATGCTGCCAATTTTGTAAATTTGTGATTTTCCCTGTTACAGAACAAAATGCAGAATAATTCATTATCTTTGTTAAATGATTGAAAAAAAAAAAGTAAAATCACAAAAATACTGAACTCAAAGGAAAATCAATTCGGAAAGTCCATAATCACATGGCAAAATCAAAAAACAAAACGCATCAAAAACGAATATTTAAAAAGTAAAAAATACTAGTGTTGTCAACGGTTAATCGGTTAGCCGGTTAACCGTGTGAACGACCGAATACTGAATACCAAAAACGCTAACCGGTTAACCGTTAAAAAAAGTTTGATAGATTTGATATAAAATTGTATTGAAATCATTAAATAGTTATGTTTTCTTTTAAAATTGTCGTCGTGTTAAATAATTTGACAGGTTAAATGTCTAGTATATTGATTGCTATTGTTAATCCAAAAATATTAAATTAATTAGAACTTATTTCTCCGCTCGGAGCAAGATCTAAAGGAAACATAATTAGTATACATGTTTTTTGTAACTTTAAATCAGTAATACGACTAAATTTTAAGATTTACTTCATTATTTTATTTTTGTTCTTAAATTGTGTAGACCTACATCTGAATGTGCAATCTCCGTCGTGCAAGGCTTTGTCCAACTTTAAACGAAATGCTAACTAAAAAATTGTGACATGCAAACCAATGTGAATGTAATCAATGTATACTTGATAGTACGAGTAACAGACTTAATCATTTCAATTTGAAACACTCCACATTATTTTCGGAGATAACAAGAGAAAATGAAAGAATCATCGCTTTCAGACATATTAATTTTTGCGAGATCAAGAACGTTTTTTTTTATAATTTTTTAATCTGAAGTTAGTACAAACGCCGTAGTTGATATGGTGTATTTGATTATTAAAACATGTAAAAATTAAACTTCGCTAGGATTCGTCACAGACAAGCCTTATTATACTAAAGGACAAACAATTCGTCGTATTATAAAAACGTAAATGTATGACTTGGATGGAAGGTTGTCACATTGACAGTCATACCACATCTTCTTATCTATGTGTAGGGTACTATAGATAAGGCCTTCGCACATCAACTTAAACTACCGATTAACCGGTTAATCGGTCGAGGCAAAAGTGAACGATTTGACAACACCAAAAAAAAATACATATCTGAGAAATTAAAAATGAAAAAAAAGTCATATGGGATGTACATATTTTTTGCACTTTTTTCTGAAATGTTTGCTAAAAACACTGACTTCATTTTTAAGAATTTTTAAAAAAAATATTTACTAAAGAAAACACAATGTTTTGACAGATTGAAGTTCGATTATGATTTTTATTAAACTCATTGCTATTTTCCACTTGTATCGCATGTTCTGGAAAAAAATCCAAAACGAGATTTCAATGGGTCTGAAACGTCAAAGGGAATACATCCTTAAAGGGGCACTAGCTGTCAAATTCATTGTAACCGATTTGACTCAAATTCTCAAATTTGGTTTATAACAATGTAAAACATTTATCCAAACTATCAAAAGTCTAAAATAAACAGTTTACAGAGCATGGGGTAGATAATATATAGGTTCTTTTCGTGTGTATTTTAGTCCAGCCATCTAATTAACTATCGATTTGACCTCAGATGACCATATAAGCGATGTAAACAAAAATAAAGATACGAATAGATTAAACCAACATGTGCAATTGCATTTTTATAGGTCTGTTTGATTTTATTTTATAGATTAAAAATAGATGTTTCTCATTGTTTTTAACCATATAAGAATGATTTTATGTGCATCGAATTAGTAATCAAATGATTTACCGTAGTTTCACTTTCATTGTTGACATTCTTTTTCTTTAAATAACCAGTACACGTACAATGCATGCGTTGTCAATCTCTAGCTAGGGGTTAACTTAAAAGTTCACATGAATACCGGTTAGAATGATGATGACGTTTTCACTTGCAAGTGAATCAGTCAAAAATTATGTTTAATCGCTTATTTCAACAAAATTAAAGGAAATTGATTGCTAAAAGCAAATTATTATTTCATTATTCCAATTGGATTAATGATTGATCTAAAAAAAATCATAGCTAGTGCCCCTTTAAGATAAAGGGAAGATAACAATCAAAAGGAAAAGATATTCTAAAATTTATAACCGTATTGTGGATAATATAGAATGTACCAACATTAGTAAAGAGGTAAAAGTAAAATCACAATGATGCGTTAACTAAACAGACACAATAAATAAAATAGTCAAGATATGGGTACAGCAGTCATCATCGTGTTACAATTTTAAAAGAAACAATTTAACACAACGCAAAAACATCTATCTTCAAACACATGCATTGATCTTCGTGTCTGACGTCAGAAAATTTTATACGTCATATTTATTTGTCGTTCAATGTACATACAAACAATTTTAAAATTTCACATAGGCAATGTTAGCATACAGGGTTAAAAAATCAAAAGTATGTAAGAATACATTTCAGAAATAGACTGAGATTTAAAATAGTCCAAAAGTTATATAGAATTTGTAAGAATCCACATACAGTTAATTCCACTAGGCGATTGAATGATTTTGACGTTTGTGGTTCAATGTATTTGTATTTCATAATAGAAATATTATCTTAAATACATAAAATAGAACAATATCATTCAGTAGGGATCTTTTAAAGTACAGGGTCACGTTATAAGAACCACAGAAATACAAAAAGTCGCATATACAAAACACACCACCAAAAAATGAGAAACAATACAAACACATTGACGGGATGTATAAGTACCGAGCCATGTTAAATGGATATTACATAGAACAATTCAACAGTAAAAGTAATATTAAAAATAGAACAAAGACAAATTAAAGAACAGTAAAACACGTTGTTAAGATGATAAACAACATCAGTACGCAGAATCTATACCTCAAGACCATCATGTATTATTTGTGAAGTTGATACGGAATATTTATCAATAAGGTCTTGATACCTTCCGATAATTTTTTTTAGAAAAAGAACGAGACGTTCTTTGACATACCCCTGGTTCATCAACTTTCTACTCAGACACTCATGACGTTTTACAAAATCTGAGTTAGAGCTGCAAGCTTTTGAATATCGAATAAGTTGGAAATATATATCCCATATGCAGGTGAATTTGGTATATTGCTACTAAGGAGGAGGAAATTTATAATTAAAAAATTAAAATCGTCTCGTTTGTCGTAGCACTATTAAGTTAAAGCACAACTCACCAAGAATATTAGACCTTAAAATGATTAATCCATAATGAAAAACAGATTGTACTCTATCGCATACTGTAAAAGAAAAAAACAAAACAAAACGTAAGTGAAATACATGTATTTGAAAATACGACATTTTACAGATAAGGTAAATAACTTAAATACAATTTAACTTATAATGAAAATTGTAAATTACAATCAACAAATGTATCAAAAATAAAGTAAAGCGGACTTAAATAAAGTCATTGGTGAGATCGATGAACAAAAGAAAGAGAGGATAGCACATAATTCTTTTTAGGGTTCGAAAAATCAAAAACAACTATAACTCTAATGAGGAATGAAAAAGGAGTGAAACAAACTTAGTTATTTAGACTTTACATAAATTAACTACAAAAAGAGCAATACGTTTTTAAAGTAGTATAACGATTGATTTTAATACATTATGCAGGCAAAATTATTCCTTCTGTTAAAATGATCTGCATTAATATGTGTTCTTTCTATGCTTGGGGAACAGTTGTGTTTAGGGTAAATATTAAATGCTTTTAATATTACTGCAAAACACGACCCTGTTTTGTTCGTTGCATACACAATGACAACGATTATATTTACTGTGTAGCCAGGAAAATTATGTCGTACTTTACTCTATAATGACATCATATAATGTGATATATTAGTGATTGTTCTTTAAACACAATCGCAAATTCTTGAAAAAAGTTTCTGCTGTATTACTTTTGTTTGTGTATTCTTTGTTTAACCTGTGTTATTTTATTCAAATGTTTGCTTTTATGTACTGATAAAGCTGATTATCCTGTATATGATTATACTTTTGATAATGCAAAGTGTCTATAAGTCATAAGTTAAGGCATATGTAACATTTACCTTTATGTCTATATTCTCGCACTATTGCATATGCACTACCACAGATTCCTAAAAAGTAAAATGATTTAAATACCGAACTCCAAGGAAAATTCAAATAAAAAATTCCATTAAAGAATATCAAAATCAAAAGCTCAAACAAATCATCGAATGTAAAACAGCTGTCACGCTCTTGTCTGGAACAGGTATTTTCTTATTTAGATGCAGATTAAACCTGATTAAAGCTAAGTATAAGAAACATATAGATAGTAATACTAACAATATTTGAACTATGAACATTTTTCCCTTCCAAAATCCTACTGTTGACATGTGTTAAACGATCACTGGAAGTTAAATAGCATCAGCTGGTAGATTATGATCGTTTATAACTATTGTTTGTAAGATTTCGTTTAAACAGAAGTTCATCAGCGGTAGTATAAGTCGCATTACATCGAATATCATTTTTACACGCAGCTTGATATCAAATTTCAAACCATCAATAGTATACCGCTGTTTGCAAGTCCTAAATCGGTTGAGACAAAAACAAATCCGGTTTACAAACTGAAACCGAGGGAAACACATCAGCAATAAGAGGGGAAAAAAACGAAACAACAGCGACACTGAAGTGAACATTAAACTAATGCCAATGCAATAAACTCAAAAACGAACAGTAAGATTACAACTGCAATGTTCCTACATTGAGACAGGACATTTAAAAAAAGGTGTGTTAAACCTGGTTATGTTGCTAGCTTAATCTCGCTCTTTGGTGGCAATGTTAAATTTAACACTACAATGACACTATTACATGACAGGGCTACAGCACACATACGTGTAAAATCATTCAGGACAGAGAAATACACACTTCTGATATGACGTGCTTCTTTCCCATTCTCGTAAATTTGTTTCCACATGCGTATATTGACTACTGCAGATTTTTTTTTTTATCAAATTGGCATGCATTTAATATACTTCATTAACCTAAAACACTTTGTAACTCTCAAACTCTCAAACTCTCCAATGTTGTTTATTAAAACATTAAATATTACTGCAATGAGTTACAATTCGCAATTTACATATTTGAACTAGATACGACAACGTTCATGCTGGCTGTTCAAAAATAAAAAATAAAATGTATTAGGTAAGCAGTGATAACACTATATATCACACATGTTAAATAAATCTCGAGTTTGACTAATAAATTTAAAAAGGCTACTTCAGTTTGCTAAAATAATAAAAGGCAATGATTTCCTAAGGACAAGGGTTCAACCTTAACCTCAAAAATGTATTGTAATTCATGAATTATACCCAAACATTCGCTTGACAATTGTAAAGTCCGAAGCAGATAAATAGTAAATTCCTTTTAATCGTGTCTTTGAAGTAATGTATTTACTTTAATATAAGACAAATAGTCAAGATTTAAAAGTATTGACTAACGCTGACAGCATTGTGTCATGCAGTGATGTTAAAATGACAAGAGGGAATTGTGCACTTAATTTATAGCATGATAGCTATTTGGAATAATAAGAGTTCATTGCTTTATTAAATTTTGATAGTATATTATATCTGAATGTCATGACTACATTGCATAATTATTCATTAAAAATAGCAATTTGGAAAAATGAGAATTCATAGTAAAATTCATAATGCATCATATTTGAAGTTATACATAACAATGTATTATAGTTCGGTCTAAAATGACTGCTGACTATACTAAAAGTAAATATTTATATTTATGATAGCCTTAAATTATTACAGTTTATAGCCAAACTGGAATTGTTTACTGGTCGAGTATAACATATAATCATTTAAAGAATCATTTTATGTATTTTATTAATCATATCTGTTCTTTTTTAAACAAAAGTAAAACAATTATGAATATTCCATCAATTATACTGTAGTCTTGTATTGATTAATTTCAAATAAGGATATGTTGTATTAGTTCAAATGACACAAGTACAGTACAGTTTCAGGCTTATTAAAGTCATTGTCGGACAGGGACTTCTCTAATTCGACAATTTTATGTCAGGTATTCAAGTACATGTAATTAATCCCCAGATCCAGATAAAATGTTATTGAATTGACTTTTGATCTGTCAATGCTTCATCTAAGTTATGCATCACCAGGGATCTCCATGGATGAAAATTGAACCATGGAGGAACTTTCACCATTACAAACCGTGTCTACGCTGTACAGTGTAGCGCGAAAGGAAGTATTTTATCCCTCCATACAAGGAATGGTGAACATGCTAATTCATTGCTTATTTAAATTAAATTTATTTGAATTTTCAATATAGAATTAGAAGTATCAATATGTTCATTTATTGCCGTTTTTAACCATTCAAATGCCAAGTCTTCATGGTCCCCCCTTAGTCGAGAATGACCAAAAGCTGTCATGAAGGTCCCCATGTAGATTTCTTGTATTTTTGGTAATTGTTATGGGGGTTAAAAATCATATGATGTGGAGCTTATTTTTCATGGACACTGTCAAATTCAGAACCCATTACCGGTATAGCTGATTTGCAGCAACAACAAAACGATTCGTACGGGTTATGTAAAAGGTTAAAGAGATTTGTAAAGCAAATGAAAAGGTTTTTAATGACTTTATCTGACAAATTGATGCTGTACAACATGCATCTTTCGAGTCTGAATAGAAACCGGAAACGCGGATGTATCAATTTGATTGTAATATACGAAATGAATTCGGAATTACGATACGATATTTCTTTACAGGAAATATTTATAAGTTTTTACTTTTAAACTTTTAAAGTAATTCTAAATTATCGTTACAGCAGTACTCGAGTTATTTGCGATGAAATAATATTTACTGTTTTGCGTTTTATTTTGTTCTTCTTAAAAAAGGGGGATGCTGATTGCGTAAGTCAAAATAAAGCACGTGTTCGACTTGTTAAACTGTTTTCTTTGTAACTGGATTATTAATTTATTTATTTAATCTAAATTATCATAATCATTTGCTGAAACTTAGTTGATTAATTCGACGAATGGATCGTCTATCCTCAGATAGTATTCTCCTGTCTGGTTTGTTAATCTACCTGTACAAGCTCAGGTACAAGTGATTAGCGATATTAATCCGGATATCCCTCAGGCGTTAGAACTGTGTTGGATTATAACATAAAAAGCCTAAGGGTTATGCAATTACATGCATTTGATTATAATTGATAAAAAAATGGCGTCGGGCTACAAAAAATGATGAAGTTTTGAACGATGGCGGAAGACAATTTAACGATGGCGCAAGTCAATTTAACGATGGGGCGAGTCATTTGACGATGGCGCAAGACGTTTGAACGATGGCGGGGCGCCATTGTTAAACGGGCCATGGAGATCCCTGCATCACTGCCTCCATATACTTGCCATTTATTTATGTTTTTAGATAAAGGAGCGGAAACATAATTTTTGGTAAGTAAACAACATTTTCCATATGTTGATTTGCTTTTATAAATATATTACAAACAATGTGAATCGTCGTTTCTAATGAAGTTTTCAATCTGTACACTTATAAAAAAAATACCAAAGTTTGATAATTAAAACCGTCTAAGACGATTGTAAAACAAACAATAAACACATTGGATTTTAAACGGAAACAAAATGTCTTCCTCAACTCTCCGATTATGCAGACTGGATTGTGTCATGTATCTAACTGTTTTTTTGTTTTAATTTATTGATGTTAAGAGGCCGCTATAGTTTATACAACACAGTTATCATAATCATGAGGACAGAGGAGGCAACGCTTTATCCGGTGCGACATGAACATTTGCAAATAAACTGGTAACCGTCACCTGTCAGTGTCGCGTGTCCTCTGCATTAATACAATGTCTTATGTTTCTTCTGTTTATATTTTGCAATCTAAAGTATCAGTTTTGGCTTGCAAGAATATATTGTTATGCCGATGTTTGTATTGATTCTGATACGTTCTCAATTTTTAACTACAGTTGTATTTTTACGTCTTCGATCTATTTTTAGATTTCATACAAAGTGAAAGTATTATCTATTTTAGTAAAATTCATTTGAATTTCATTAGTAGCATTACATCTGTCATAGTTTTAAACAAATTCAAAGTATTATTAAAGACGCAAAAAAACTATTTCTGATGGTTTATTACGAAATGTGTGCTATATTGCAAAACTTTGCCACACAAACATGACAAACATAAAAGAAATTAAGACCAAAGATATTATTATCATTGTACCGCTGCATTTTAGAAATATAAAAAGAAACACGACACAAATATACAATACAAAAGACATATAAAAACAATGTGCATGCTCACAATGGATTTTGTACTGTTTGCGTACAATTTCTATTCATACCTTTTTAGAAATTTAGGAATGCTTCTGTTCATATTATTTATAAATTGACACAAAAACTTTTGGAAACTCACGTGTACATGTATTTGAAAACTAAAAACTATCAAGATAAAATCATTTGAACCTTCTTTGTAAGATCCCAACAACTTTTAAATTAGTATGCATGCACTATATTTCACGATATATCCAACGATCTATGCAACCTTGGGTCTTGTATTTTCGTTAGTCCGTCCGTCCGTCTGCACATTAGTCAGGAATCTTATGTACAGTAGTTGTGGTCTGTTTATGTAATTCGTACTTGTTTCTCGTTTTGTCGTTTTTATATAGATTAGACCGTTGGTTTTCCCGTTTGAATGGTTAACACTCGTAATTTTTGGGGCCCTTTACAGCTTGCTGTTCGGTGTAAGCCAAGGATCCGTGTTTAAGGCCGTGATTTTACCTATAATGGTTTATTAAATTATAAATTGTTTCTTGGACGGATAGTTGTGTCATTGGCACATATACATGTGTCTCATCTTCATACATCTATCAATTTTATATGGTTTTGAGTCAAGCAGTATTTAGCTGAATGTGTCTGATAATGGTTATACAATTATTGAAAATGATGAATCTGATATTGATAATAGATGTGACTTTATGCCAGTTCCGTCACGTAGGATAAAAATACATGTACTATATTTCAAAATGATCCGTCCCGATTTCGAATTAATGCCATATTTGCTAACAACTGTATTTGTATTTTTCTTTTTTCAAAAGCAGTGTGACACATATTGCTTTCAAATTAGAAAATTGAGAAATAACAGAATCGGTATTCAGAGGCGGGAAAAGAGAAGGAAAACGATACCCTTATTCTGTTCAAGGAGTGGAGATTTAAGAGTTGATATTGAGAAATGTTTTAGCATTAGTAGGTGTGCATTTGAAAATGTTCATTTCACTTGTTTCTTTTTACAATATGTAAAAAAAATTAAGAGAGACTCTTAATCAACCGGAGAAAATTCTTGTCATTCTTAAGGAAAACGCAAATTCACCGGAGTTGCTTACGTTACTGTTAGGACTTATCCAACCATCGGGGCTGAAAAAGGAGAAAAGGCGTTATCTGAAAAATGAAGTCCGTCCTTTTGTTCAGTACACTTATCGTGATGAATTTGTCCTTATGCTACATAGGAGTAATAGTTTACATTATACTACAAACTTCTCGACTTTACTTAATTAAACATGGTTAAACATGTTTATGAGATCTCAACCCTCCCCCTATACCTCTAGCCAATGTAGAACAGTAAACGAATAACAATACGCACATTTAAAATTCAGTTCAAGAGAAGTCCGAGTCTGATGTCAGAAGATGTAACCAAAGAAAATAAACAAAATAACAATAATACATAAATAACAACAGACTACTAGCAGTTAACTGACATGGATTTCATTAAACTATACAGCTACCTTTGTTTTATATTGATCTTACTGAATCATAGGTTGTTATGTGTTACTTTTTACCAAAACAATAATTTTTTGAAATACCAAGGCTTTTCTATCTCAGGACTTTGGCAAATCTTTTAGGAATCTTGGTATTTGTTTTTGCCTCTTAAACTTTTTTTTTTAGATTTGAGCGTCAATGATGAGTCTTTTGCAGACAAACCGCGTGTAAATACAAAATTCAATCCTGGTACTTATTTTACGTTTGCTTACATTATGATAATATTTTGTTTTTGAAGACAAAAATACAACTGATAAATAAAAAAAACTTTCGTACCAGGCTACAAATGTATGTTAATCATAAGTATATATACCAAATACAATGTAGATATTGATATTGATATAATAAAACAGCAAAACTAGAATACTACTTTTCCCCAAGAGAAAATGTTATTGCCGATACTGGTGATTATTCAGATGATTCTAGGCTGCGACATGTGTCGCTTATTATTCAATCAATTCAATTCAGTCTTCGGACAATTCTCTTGCAAAATTTCATTACTGATCAATATCTTTTCAGACAATACAGTTTGTTTTTTTGTGTACATATAAAAACACTTTACTGAAAGGTATGATCATAGCACTACTGGACGAAAAAACGTCTGTCCATACCAGTAACAGTCGTTCTAAGACTGATAATGTTTGTTAAAGTTGTAACAGTTGTTAAATTTCACTGCTGCAGTTTTTTTGTAACTGTCCCAACTTTAAAAGTGTTTGTCTACAACATAAATCGACTGTAACAACGCAAGAAATAACTGTCACCGTTATTAAAGGACTGATACAACTATTTCAAAGTTGTAACAGTTGATTTACAACTGTCCCAACTCGAAAAACGTTGCAACAGTCATAAATAAACTGATTAAACGCCTAAAGGGTTGTCACAGTCGTACTAAAACTGATGCAACCATTTGAAAGTTGTAACAGTCAATTAATTACTGTACCAACACGGAAAACGTTGAAACAGTCATAAATAAACTGTTTAAACGCAGAAAAAGTTGTAACAGTTAAAATATGATAGCTACAACCATTGTATAGGCATAGCTAATTTATAGGCGTAGCAACTCCAAACATTGATCTTCATGTACACTTAAAAGTCACGGATACAAAATGTCTAACAGTCAGGGATATAGGTTCAATTATTTGTAAAAAAAAATTTACTGTGTGAAATATAAGGTTGTGACAAAGAGAAACAACTATCACTCCAATGTAATACATTAATTTTAGATAGATATTGATTTAAAAAAAAAAGTATTTTGAAATATTTGCCGCTGAACACATTTTTGTATTCCTCGGTTATTTAGTGAATGTGCTGAATTTATATATTTTTTAACACTTCCTCGCCCTTACCTCTTCGAACCAATAAAATCGGAACCAGCACTAGATACCTGCAATTTCACTAGATATATCTACTAACAGAAAAATCGAAAAACGTTACCCAATATATTTGTTACCAAATGTATCTTTATAACTGAATTAAAAGTTGACAATTTTTATATCATCTAAATAACAATTTAATTATTTTTCTATTAAATTAGTTAGGTGTAAAATCATTCATGCATACACGGTTGTTTTCAATACCCGTAGTTTTACGAATCACATCACTTCATAATAACGCTGAATATACATGATATACTCTAAACCTAGCGGGGAACTCCTAATACACGCACTTGTCAAACTTATCCCCACATAAAACTGCTTTATATTTTCCTGAGGGCTTATTTCACACACTAATTTTTGGGGGGCTACATTTCTTGTAAAATTATAAATATTGCCGTATAATCATTTTGATTTCTATTCATGTAAAAAAAAATCAGACATTTAACACATCTTTTGCAGCTATGGAAAACAAATCTTCAATCTATCTGAATTTAATTTATTTTATTTTACCGTATTTTATTTTTGAATAGGTCAATATTAACTCGACTTTGTATTGTACATTGTAGTGTACGGAATGGTCTATTTGAAGTTCAATTGTAATTGATACACATGATACAGGTAAATAGCACGTCAGCATTCATGATTGAGGTAAAACAATATTATCACTCGCGAGAAAAATTCATATTTTCACCGGATTTTTCGCAAAGAATTTACCATACATGATTTATGTAAATACTAGTAGATGGACGTACTGTTCAAGACCCGACAAAATAACTAGCGCCAGTGAAAGTTCAAATGTTCAAAACATGAAAACTCGCATTGTTTAAGACAGGGAAATTAAATCTTAATTCTTTTATTTTTTTCACATCACTTTTTAGAACTTGATGTATTCTTTAGACTCCGGTCTTATTAAATTCTAAAGACTGACATCGGATTCTCTTGTGTGGTTTCAGTTGATCAGATGTACTAACGTTTATCCAAAATATTTTCCCATTTCAATTGTTCAAATTCAAATTATTTAATCCCATAAATGCTTGTACAATAATGACATATTATTCAATCAGTAAAGAAAACTAACAATGTTACTAGATAGATAGATAGATAATTATGTACAGACAATATTTTGGGTCCCTTTATATTTTTTTGTTCGGTGTGAGCCGAGGCTCCATATTGAAGGCCAAGGAGCGGATCCAGCCATTTTAAAAAGGAGTTGTTACTAACCCAGGACAAAGGGGGGTTCCAATTATATGTACCAATTCAAATGCCTTGATCGTCCAAAAAAGGGGGGTTCAAACCCCCGGAACCCCCCCCCCCTTGGATCCTCGCCTGAGGCTATACATTGACCTATAATGGTTTAGTGCTTTATACATGTATGACTTTGTAATGCTTATTGTGTCTATGGAAAACAATGGGAAAATGTTGCTTAACATCTTGGGATATATATTAAGAAGGCATTTATTCAAAAGCAGATAGAATTGATTTGTAGAAAAACATGAATATTAAAGGGCAGATGATCATGCAACTATTATAGTACAAGTCTTTGATTAACCACAATATTATATTTGTCATCACTGACGTATCAATGTTGCTTTTGTATACATGGTATAAAAATCCAACTTGGGTTTCTCATCTGAACTTGTTTACACGGTGTTACATTATCTAATATAGCTACATGTAGGCCTGTTATAGGTTTTTCATTATCACACTTATGGGGAACTGATTTTGCTCATAGTTGAAGGATGTACAGTTACTAACAATAACATCACTTCACTTGAAGTTCCTCCATCGTTCAATGTTCATCCATGGAGATCCCTGTCTTGGTTTACGGTTCATGATGGTTGTCTTATTGAAATTCATACCACATCTCCTTATTCTGGTTATCATACAGTATACATGTTATACCAATGTCCCAGATTAGTGGGAGGGTTGGGAACTCGCTAACATGTTTAACCCCGCCACATTATTTATGTATGTGCCTGTCCCAAGTCAGTAGCCTGTAATTCAGTGGTTGTCGTTTGTTTATGTGTTACATATTTGTTTTTCGTTCATTTTTTAAAATAAATAAGGCCGTTAGTTTTTTCGTTTGAATTGTTTTACATTGTCTTATCAGGGCCTTTTATAGCTGACTATGTGGTATTGGCTTTCCTCATTGTTGAAGGCCATACGGTTACCTTAAATTGTTAATGTTTGTGTCATTTTGGTCTTTTGTGGATAGTTGTCTCATTGGCAATCATACCACATCTTCTTTTTTATATGTTATACAAGACTAAAATACCTAGTATTATCAAATGAATTATGTTAATTGTTAATTTTCAGACTTTTGTTATCAAAAAGCAGCTACTGTACATGTGTATAATCAAGATGTAGACATGATCACTGGTGTCAGATGTAAACAAGAGTGACTGTGCAAATGCTGAAATGTCATCTCTGCTTTGCCTACATGTATGAAGGTTTTACTACATGTACAAGTATCACATAAACTTTCAATTTTCATTAACCTTTGAAAATGAAGTTGCAGTCAAATTAACCATGCCAGACAGCTAGATGATGTACACCCTACAAACTGACATTCCATACCCATGATACCCAAAATTTAGCGATTTATACTGTCTGTGAAATAGACTTAACATTCTTAACATCCAAACCATGAAAACTAACTTATGAATATCCAATAATATGCCAAAAATAGTGATCCTATACATGTCATGCATGTACATGTAGTTTATACTGTAGCATCTGAGAAACATTTGAAATAGATTAAACCACAAAAACTAAGCATTGTTCAATGAACCATGACATTTTCATTGGGGTCAAAGTCTGATGTAAGTCTTGCAATTAGACATATTCACCTTACACTCATTTCATAAACCAAATATAGTTGACCTACTTTTCCTACTGCTTGTAGTATTTTTAAACATGTGTGAGAAACAAACTTGACAAATTACATGTAACTGAAGTAACCTTAATCACTGATCCATGAAATGAAGTCAGGATCAGGTCAACCCTGCCTGACAGACACTGAGACATGTACACCTTTCAAGATACCATAACAATTAATCCAGTAACTCAATTAATATACATACGTTATACATTTAAGACTTCAAGTGTATTTCACTGTCATTGACTGTGACTGTTCAAACAGTAATATTTTTTTTGTAAACAGTTACATGTACATGTAGTGTACCATGAAAACTAGGTGAAGTGCAATGAACAAATCAATAACAGAAACTTCATAACATTTTAAAGGAAGTATCCAGGCATTTCAGCTTCTAAAATGTATCTGGTGAAGCTTAAATACAAAACGGTACCCTGTAGCCACTGCCAGATTGTAATACATATTTCTTGGCTTGCATGCATGTACTTCATGTACTTCAACTTTTGTTGCAGGAGGGATAATAAAATTATACTTTAATGTATGTGCATGGTTTATTTGTTTCAAAAACCATGAACACTTGGCCACTAACATGACTAATCATGCTAATTAAGATTTTTATTTAATTCTAATTCAGACTTTAATAATTTAAGTACAGCAAGCAGTCATTTGACTCTAAACACTTGACACGGACTGCACGAGACCTTCATAGTTGGTTAAGATCTTTTTACACACCCTGGACATGCTGGCGGTAGTTAACAATTGCAATGCCAACATCAACTTCAGATGTTATATACATGTACTGTTTTGTTAATTTCACTGAAACTAGAAATTCACATTATCTATATTGTTATTATATTAAAATGACTGATTATCCACTAATTAAAAGTATTCATGAATTCAGATATGATGCACTATTATTAGTAGTATTCACTGAAACTATGCATTTTCATTATTCCAAATTGCTATTTCAAATGAATAGTTATCCTGGGTATTCATGGAATTCAGAAATAATGTACATGTATGATCGCACTATTAATATTCACTGCAACTACGAAATTTTGTTATTCCAAATTCACAATTGATCATGATAATCCAAGGTAATTAGTCCTCCAGTAAGTAATGTGGTCCTCCTTTAATACAATTTGTAATTTTCCTATTTGTACAAGGCACAATTTTCTTCTTGTCCAATTTAATCAGAACATCACATTATCATCATGGAATAATGCTGCACGCCATATTCATAATTTCCAAAAACAATAGATAACTAGCATTAAATAATGAATTAATCCATTGTTTCACAATTTGCAGCTATACAGCGACTCAGTGACATCTATATTTTCTATGCATCAAAGTGCACATGTACTAGCAGGTGTCATATTCTATTAAAGTGGGAATCATGGTCAAACCAATACATATTCAGTATGATTCTACAAAATAAAATATACATTTAGACTCAAGTACAGTAAATGTTTAACTAATAATAAATAAATAATACTACATGTATATACATTGTGCAATAATAAGAAAGTTAATTACAATAACTGTATTTACCTAGATAAAACTAGCACTTCTCATTTGATTGACCAAAAAATTCTAGCACTAATACAATTCTATTTTCAAGTCCCTATTAACAAGAAAAATAAATCTTTTAAGCGGGTCTAAATTCTATATAGTATTGTCTTTTTTCCTGCATTAATGATTTGTTAAGTGTGATTATTTACTTTCATTGAAGGGTTACTGTCTCATTGAGGCTCACACCATACTTTTTTTCATCAATTCTTTAAAGTCATGCAGACATCATGGACATAGTTATTCCTCTCTAAAACACAACAGGTTATTTCTTTTGTTTATTTTAATTATGTTTATGATTTAATATGAAATATATTGATACTACAAACATGACAAAGAAAAGTTTAAGGAACGAAAAAATAAAATAAATAAATGCCCTGTTACTATATACATGTAGATGATATTGACTTTACCTTTGTCCAGTGCATATAATGAATAAACCTTTGTGATGTAAAAATATTGTTCCAAGACTTAACCATCCCAGTTAATGTTTTAAATCCTTGAGTTTAATAATTTTTACATCTTTTGTGTTACCCTGAATACTTTTTACTTATTCATTTGTTATAACAGCTTGCATTAAATATTGCTTTGCAGCTCACTTTTTTATTTAATTTAGTTATTTACCCAATTTTATTTTAATAAATCAATATTCAGATTACTTTTAAAATTTGCATTTTAATATCCAAAATAATATATATCCTGCTGTTTCATATTTTTCTTAAATTATAATTTGTTTTGAAAAAGTTATCAAAATTTTGAAGAGGACAATTTTAATCATGATAATTTGTGAACATTATTATAAAATTGTATCATTATACCAATGACAGTTAAATATCATCCCTCAGGGCAATAAACTATTGTGTCTTAATTTGTATATTAGCTAGATCATGTATATAAGAATTTCTGATTATTACCTATCCCATATCCAGTGTTAACATCCTGATTATTACCTATTTTAATGTCACATTTGCATAATCATATTCAGTAAATACAAATATTTTAATTGTTAATTTTGAATTTGAATTAAAAAAAATTGTTTTAGACTAAATTAGTAGATACAACACATACAATGCAGTTAACACAGTAAATTTTATGAGAACTTACTGGATAATACTACATTTGTGTATATCTATAAAAAATATTTTGAGCTTCATAAAATACTTTTAAAAAGTTTATACCATGTTGACATAAAAAAATATGCATACAGATAGATTTTTTTGTTATGTTTTCCTAACATATTGAATGTTTACATAAAATAATTATCATGATTATGTAAAAAATGCAAAAAATCTGCAGTCGTATGTGAATGCACATGATCAAAGGAGATGTGGGATATATCAATGATGCATCAACCCAACAGTTTAATAGGCAACAATAAAGTAACCAAAACACAATTGAATGCGTGTCGAAAAATATATATGACTTATGATAAGAAGGTCCTTAATCATTGCGGAATAAATATAATGACCATTGAATGTTACTACTTGTAAGTTAGATAACATGTATGGCACAAATGAATTTTGAAAAACAATGCTAACAGGGCACAATTTATATAAAAATTTCACATGAAAATATATAGTTTGGGTTCAATCAAAGTATAAACAAATTATAGTGATTTAATATAAATATAAAAATCTAAAAAGAATAAAATTATGATGCTAGCTTTGCTCTTTTAATATGTGTTTTTTAAACAATGTAGTACATGATAAAACAATTACTAATTGAATTAGCACAATTTGTTTAATCAACTGTGTTTAAATGACAACTGTTTATGACTCTGTGCCTTGTTTCAGGAACATTAATTTAATAATATTGTTTTATTTTGATGATTAATGCTATTTTAAACCATTTTTAAAATATTTATTCACTTTCAATGCCTGGCATATGCATGCTACAAATGTATTATCAAATATATTAATGTTTTGTTGTCCATGATTTGAGAATTATTTAAAATCTAAATGAAAATGGACACTTGCTAAATAAGTCACTATTTAATCTTAAAGTTCATAATTTTCTTAACATTTTATGATCAAATCATATGTGTTTGTACTATGCATGGTTTTTTTTAATCGAAATCGTGACGTCACAATGCATTCTAAATAGAACAAAAACTATCAGCTGATAAAGCAAAACTAGGGAAATACTAGTAATCCAGCATAAGCATGATAAGAAACACATTTATATGGATACGTACAGGTAAAGATCGGTTGGTTGTTGGTTATAAAATGTCCAGTGACAAGTATTTCATGCAAATTTATGACCCGAGTTAGCAATACTTTAACATACAATATGTACACTACATGATGTATAAGTCAGCATGGTCAGTGGCAGATCCAGAACTTTTCATAAGGGACAGGGCCCCTGACTGCCCTTAGGGTCACGGATCCAGTCATGCTTGAGTGATTCCCTATACAATCGACCAAATTATTCCCACAAAAAAGGGGAAGATATAGAGTAACCTTTTATGCATTCCACTCAGGGTGATGTATGCAAAATAATTAAGGGAATAAATGACACACACATGATAATGGGGGGGGGGGGGAACGGTGTCCTTCATGACTTTCAATGATTTATTATTAAGCACAACTTTAACATTGAAGCTTAAAGGTGGCTCAAAGCTTATATTTTCCCTGGAACATGCAACTATGCACCAGTGTGGTAATATATAACGTCGATTCATAGCTATATATAGCCTATCGGAGTATCTCAATATAGATTCCGTAGGATCAGTGGCGGATCCAGCCATTCTAAAAAGGGGGGGGGTCCAACCCAGAACGAAACCGGGGTAGGGGGGGTCCAACTATATGTCCCCATTTAAATGCATTGAGCGGCCAAAACAAAGGAGGTTCGAACCCTTGGAACCCCCCCCCCCCCCTTTGGATCCACCAATGAGAACACATTGTAAGGTAGATCTGTAAGCCGACAAATGTGCACATTTTCCCTTCAAAATTATGAATCCATGATTATTCGATTAGACATGCTTTAAAATATTGATAATTTCTACTCACCGATTGTATTTTCCAGCTCAGATTATTGAACATGTGGTCTAACATCTGTAGTTACCTGTGTAAAAATATAGTTTGCCGACCTGAGGTCCCGGTTTTTTTGTTTTTTTGCCGACAAAAAATTAAAGTGGATAAATCGTTTACGGTGAAGAATTGTTTTCCGTTTTTAATGAAACTTGACAGATTTTACTAATTATTTTTTTAATCATCGGAAATGTCCCTCTTGGTGTAATTCGAATTAAAACGGGTTTATTATGCTGTACAATATTGGTAACTTAGTCATAATCTTTAAATTTATTTCAGGTACACCCTTGTACATTTTTCTATTGCGCAGAATTTATCAAATATGAATTTGAATGAATCCATTATCATCTTCTCATTCTTCTGCAATATTATAAAAACTTTATTTTAAACGAAAGCTTCTGGTTTTTAAAACCAGTTATGAACGAAAATGTTATAAAACAGATATGATAAAATAAAAAGAAAGGATATCAAAAGGATTATTTAAAGTCAAACGCACATGACTGTCAAAAATGAAAGGACAATGCTACGGCAATAAATGGAAAACGACAAAAGACAAACAACGATCGCAAAATAAGTGAATAAACAGCAAAACAAGTTTACAATCGCCCGAAAGACGATAATAGTATAAGTAATGGACTATTTCACAACAAAATCAAATCTTGAGAGCCGGGTCAGACGTGATTTTTTTTTTACACTGATGGACTACCGTTACGCTAAAATATTTGTATTAAAACATTTACCGACTGCATCAACCTTTGAAGTGTTTGTTTTAAACATTTAACGACTGTGTCAACCTTTTATAAGTTGTAATAAACATTTAATGACTGTGCCAACCTTTAGAAAGTTGTAACAAACATTTAACGACTGTCCCAACTCTAAAAACGTTGTGACAAACATTTTTTGACTGCATCAACGTCTGAAAAGTTGACACAAACAAATTTTAACTGTCCCAACTATTAAAAGGTTGGGACGGACATTATGCAACTGCCACAACTATAAGAAAGACTGTAATAAATATATTTTGACTGTGACAACACCGTAAACCACTGCAACAGTTCTGAAATGACTGATGGTAGCATTTTTTGACTTTCACAACCCGTAGAAAAGTTGGGACAGACATAAATGAACTGTTGCAACGAAATATGACAGATTTGACAGTCATTACTTGTCTTTTACAGACTAAGACAGTCGTACAACGACTGTTACTGGTATGGACAGTTGTTTTTTTGTCCAGTAGTGTAGGCTGATCATATCTCAAATGACTGTTACCGAATTGTCTAAACAGTTCTGAATGTATCACAGTGTATGAAAACTAACTGAAAAAACGTAAATGACGTAATAATTCATTGTTCGTTTTTTTTCAAATCTTCTCAAATGAACATGACCGTTTCATATCAAAACGTTTCCTAATGATAATGCTAGTTTATTTTCATCCTTACTTAAACGCTTATGTACAAAGTATATGTATGGTTTATATGAATAAAGGAATAAGTCGACACAAAAAGGACAACATTTGGTTCCTTAAGTAATGCCAGATATTTGTTAAAAGACACGCCCATGTAAGGTCAATTAAAATTTAAGCATCGTAATGTTGTCAGTTTTATATAATGTTTTGGTTTAAATCAAAGTCTTTTTTTACTTAGAATGATATATTCCTTCATTAAACAAGATAGTTGTCTTTACATTGACAATTTTGTTTAATGAAAAAAGTTTGACCAACTCGTTGAATTTGTCTTTAAATCGAGAAAAGGGTAAAAGTTTGAAAAAAATGTTTTGTGTAGCACTTTGCAGACCCAGTAATATAACGTTGTTCGGAAGGGCACTTATCTAGTTCGGTATAAAGAATAAGAATGCAGTCCTAGTTAGTCATCTTTGATTAGAAAATAAGAAAAGGAAATATACCGAAATGCAAGCAAAATTAAAAACGGAAAATTCTATATAAAATTGCAAGCAAAAATACCAACACAACAAACGTTTATAACAACTTTCACATGCCTTTTTACAGTCATTTCAACAATAGGAAATGCATGGTAAATTAAACCTGGTTGTGTAGCTAGCTCTAACCTCTTACGTGTATGTCAGTGGCATACAACTGCAATATATTGACAGCAATGAGTGAAAACAAACCGCCATAATCGGACAGCATGTCAAAATAGGGGTACAGAAGTCAACATTGTGTTGTAATCGTACTCATTATAAAAACGAACAAATATGTCAAAAAAGAAACATAAGGCATATTGACAAAGCACATATGCAAACATACAAAACAATGCCAAATACAAATATTGACTATTACAACAATGACGGAATGCTGAGAGTCTACGAATAACACGTAAATGTTTGGAACCTGTTATAAACTCCTGTTCCGAGGAAGACTTAATGGACACTAGGTAAGTGAAGACAATATATATGTCAATATAAGCACGTTGATATATTTAAATTAAACTCGATTTTTCAAGTAAACTTCAAACGTAAGCGTATTCATATGAAAATATGTTATGCATGATCAACACCATTGTAGCATAGGTCTGTAACAATACATGCGTACTTAGTATTTGTTCTTTATCAATGCTTACTGCTTGAAACTTTGTTCATTTGTTTACGTTCTATCGTTGAAACTTAATAAAAAAGACAATATCAAGATAATTATGCATAAAACAATGCACCTTGTAAATAATGGATTGGTGGTTCCCTATTTTTTTTGGTCAGTCTTCCATCAGCAAACTCACTTCCGAAATCCGCCATATTAATGGATGTTCCATATTCTTCTATAGTTACCTTATAAGGTGTAAATTCAACCCATTCTACAAGAAAGAAATGTTATATATTGAATACATGTTTCTTTTTTACACACTGAATTTAAAAATATGTGTTAAAGATATATAAAAGCAGATGGAAATCTGTACCGCGAATGAAAAAAAAACAAGAGAGGAAATATACCAAACGAATATACAAACTCGTTAGTGTAAAACGATAGTTCCAAAAAATAGACAAAACGATCAAAAACAATATATACAAAACAAAACATACACTACTCCACGAAAAAAAACCTGTCCAAACCAATACCAGTCGTTCTACGACTGATAATGTTTGTTAAATTTGTCAAACTGTTAGCCTCACTGTTTTGGTTATTTGTGAACTGTTCCAACTACAATAGTGTTTGTCTATAACAGTCTAACATAAATCGACTGCAACAACGCTTGAAATAGCTGTAACAGTCATAACATTATTTTTAATAAAATTGAGAAAGGAAATGGTGAATATGTCAAAGCGACAACCACCCGACCATAGAGCAAACAACAGCCGAAGGCAACCAATGGGTCTTCAATGTAGCGAGAATTCCCGCACCCGTAGGTGTCCTTCAGCTGGCCCCTAAAATATGCATAATAGTACAGTGATAATGGACGTCATACTAAACTCCGAATTATACACAAGAAACTAAAATTTAAAATCATACAAGACTAACAAAGGCCAGAGGCTCCTGACTTGGGACAGGCGCAAAATTGCGGCGGGGTTAAACATGTTTATGAGATCTCAACCCTCCCCCTATACCTCTAGCCAATGTAGAAAAGTAAAAGAATAACAATACGCACATTAAAATTCAGTTCAAGAGAAGTCCGAGTCTGATGTCAAAAGATGTAACAAAAGAAAATAAATAAAATGACAATAATACATAAATAACAACAGACTACTAGCAGTTAACTGACATGCCAGCTCCAGACCTCAATTAAACTGATTGAAAGATTATGTCTTCATCATATGAATATCAGGTACAATCCCTCCCGTTAGGGGTTTAGTATCATACTATCATAAAGTATATGAGAAGAACATAACCCGTGTCATGCCAACAACTGTTTTTTTAGAAATAAATGTGTTTAGTTCCGATGCAAAGACCCTATCAGTGAATCAATGTTAAAGCCAAAATATGCAATCTTTAATGACCTGACAACAGTATCGTAACTATATCCCCTTTTAATAAGTCTATTTAAAGGTTTTGTTAGTTTCTGAGGAGAATACTGACATTTTTGTGCTTTATAAAGAATATTTCCATAAAATTTTGGATGTGAAATACCTGAACGTATAAGATGTCTGCATGTTGAGTTATATTTACGAATTATTTCCTTATACCGGTGATAAAATTTAGTAAATGTTTTGACCAGTTTGTGATATCGAAAACCCTGGTGTAATAATTTTTCAGTAATACATAAATTTCTCTCGCTAAAATCTAATACATTGTTACATACACGAGCGAATCGTACAAGTTGAGATATATAAACACCATAAGATGGTGACAAGGGAACGTCACCATCTAAAAATGATAATTAACAATAGGAAATGAAAAATCATCTCTTTTATCATAAATTTTTGTATTAAGCTTCCCGTTTATGATATAGATATCAATATCGAGGAAAGGGCAGTGGTCATTGTTATCATTAGCTTTATTTAAAGTAAGTTCTACAGGATAAATTTCTTTAGTATACATACTGAAGTCGTCATTATTTAGAGCCAATATATCATCCAAATATCTAAAAGTATTGTTAAATTTTTGTATCAAATGTTGTTTTGATGGGTCTTTGCTAATTTTAGTCATAAATTGTAACTCATAACAATACAAAAACAGGTCCGCAATAAGTGGTGCACAGTTAGTCCCCATTGGAATTCCAATACCTTGACGATATACGGAATCTCCAAAGCGAACAAAAATGTTATCAAGTAAAAATTCAAGTGCATAAATAGTATCAAAGCATGTCCAATTGACATAGTTCTTTTGTTTATTGCTACTAAAAAATGATCTAAAAGAGTTTGAACATATGTACTCGCATTCCGACTTTTTAAATGCCCAGTTAATTAGGGATGTGAATTTTTTCTTAATAAGAATATGAGGCAAAGTGGTATATAGGGTAGAAAAATCAAAACTTTGAACAGATTCAAAATCACCAATATATGCATGCAATTTATCAAGTACCTCCAACGAGTTTTTGACACTCCAAAAGTAATTAATTCCACTATTTTCAAAGGCCTTATTTGAACAATTTATTATCAGGTTTTTTATTGTACCAAGTGTACTAGTAAGTAAAACAGACAATTTAGTAGTTGAACAATGGCTGGAAGATGAAATAAATCTATATTTGTAAGGTTTTTTGTGTTATAAATGTCCAAACTAGAAAACCGTTAAAACAGTCATACATAAACTGTTTAAACGCCGTCAAAACTGTCACAGTCAGAAGGAAGTTCATAATTACTTTATGGTCCCATTGCTTTTATGTTGAATTCCTCCATTTCAAGCAGGCGCAACTCTCTTGTTTCAAGTTCAAATAAAGTGGCAATCATTGCATTTCAAAGCAACACGTTATGGTGTACCAAAACAGGTACTTCAGATCTGACAAACAGACAATATGTACCCTCATTTACAATTTGGTGCATTTTTTTTAATATTCAAAATTATAATTCAAAAAGTGTTCTACAATAATCACTAGTCCTTCAGCGTTCACCTAAATATTTAACATATTTTAGAAAGTTACACTCGTGTGTAGGAACTATTTTTTGTTAAATATGAACTACTTTCTGGTATGTGTTTCCTGGCCGGGCCTGTATAAAAGTTGTCACACCATAATACGACTGCTGCAATCATTTGAATTTTGTAGCAGTTTAAAAATATCTAACATAAATCGACTGCAACAACGCTTGCAACAGTTGTCACAGTCATTAAAGTCATTAAAGGAATAATTCAACTATTTTCAAGTTGTAACAATTGTTTTATAAAGGTTCAACACGGTAAATATTAAAACAGTCCTATATAAACGGTTAAAACGCCGTATAGATTATTACTGTTAAAATATGATTGTTATAACCATTATAAGGTCATAGCTTATTTAGACAAAAATTTAAAACAACACGTTTTATTAATTTCATGCGTCCGAAGCTCTTTTCTGAATGTACCTTCAACGCTCAAACCCAAACATTTGAAATCCGAAGATGCATAAGTACCGAACCCCTTGAAGAGCTATATGACAAAAAAATACCTAAAATAAATAGCCAAATTCATCTAAATTCAACTTTGCATGAGGGAGTTGAAACCTTAGTTTCTTAATAATTTCAAAATTTATAAACGGATAACTTTAGAAAAGTTTGTTAAATCATGTCAATACCGTAGTACTGACTACAGAGCTGAATATACTTTGGGGGACTGTTTGGCCATCAGCAGAGGTATCGACCCAGTAATGATGAAAACAACACGTTTGATATTTAGAAGTGTCACAACTTTCAAACATTAAAAGTCATTTTATAGACATAAAAGTCATGGATTTCAAATTTGTGACAGTCCGGTATAGGTTAAATTATTTTAAAAACAGTTCCATCTTGTGCTATATAAAAAGGTTGTTATAAAAATATCACAACTTTTATACCAATTTAATACGTTAATTTGAATAGAAAAACAAAAGCATATTGTAATATGCTTAACATTTTGGTAATCCCCGCTTTATTAGTTTGAAAATGTGGTTAGTTTTTTCACTTAACTGACACTCCCTTGTCTCTATCTATTCAAAAAATTCTGAACCACCAGACCGTTGTATAAGCATTTAAAACATATAAATGTCAGATAAGCTGAATAAAGGTTTCGAAATATATATATGTTACCAAATGTTTTCATTAACCGTAACAGTTGACACTTTTCAAATTTTCATGATGACATTCATTCATGCATGCAAGGTTGTCTCTTCAGTTTTACAAATCACATTTCTCGGTCAAAATAACAGTCAATATAGTGAAAACCTAGCGTATTAAAACGTTTCCCGAGGACTTATTTGATACGGCATGGACACTTATATTTTGATCTTGATGTCGCAATGTGTTCCCATTGGCATGCCGACATGTTGAAAAACATGTCCTACAAACGTAACAAATGTGTTGTCAATAAAGAAATCAAGCATCTTGATAAGGTGAGTTTCAGAGATGATTTTGTTTGATTCAGAGTGATCTTTTACAAAATAGGATTTATCCCTCCCTAACACAAGATACTTGTATCTACGTTAGCCATTCGTTTTTATGAAACAACTCAATACCAACTCTTTCAATCTGTCTTTTAGTCTGGAATGTGGTATACTTGTGTAAAGTGTAGAAAAGTCAAATGTTTCAATACTAATACAAGATGAAATAGAGTTAGATTGTATGTACTCTTTGGAATTCTAAAGTATCCACATCTGATTCATGCCACCTCTAGAAAAGGCAGTTTCACAATAACTTGGAAGCCCGTCTTTGATTGCTGATCAAATAGATGTTAATAATTTAGAAAGAGGTTTCGTGGAGCACTTGAAAGACCCAGCAATATACCGTTGTTTGTAAGGACACTTATATAGTTTAAGTATCCAATACAGTGATGGAACATCCAGTTCTTCATCTTGGTTGAAATTCCAATGAAACATAGAACAGACCTATGATTTTCGAAGATTTCCTCTTTGTTAAGTGTCGGGATGGTAAATGTTGAGTGTCCAAGTGAATTGTCAATTACTTATTCGTTTATCAAGCAGTTAATGTAATGAGTTTTTCACACGAAAACAATGTTGTTTGGGGCTTTATCTGCGGGGACAACAAGATATTTGTCGTGGAGGTAGGAGAAGTGTTTTGCAACATATGGGTCTTTTAAAGATTGACGTAGCATGGACATTGATAGACCCATTCAGTTGCTTAATTCTGATTTGTATCAACGACCTCACTGCCTTAATCCATTCTGAAAGAGTATCTACGTCTTCCTTCTTGCGCTTAGCCCATTGCCTGGCATAATCCTGTATCCGTCAAAATTTAAAAGTTGTATTTCCAATTGATGGATTTAGGCTCACGATATTTCGGACCTTTTGATAACACATTTCGTAGAGAATTCTTATTAACAATGTCGAGGTCACCGGTAATAACGTGGACAGCCGGATTATAGGTGAATTGGGAATTAGCACAAAAGTAATCAGGAGGTTTAAGCTTGAAGTCGTCAATATTGAGATCCTGCAAAACCTGTTCGTAATTGAAAATTCTTGTTGCAAAAGGTTTGGTATAAGTATAAGAAAAGATAAGTACAGACTGATCTTTGAAAAAAGGAGGTATATTAGATTAAACTAATTAATGATGAAGGATATTGCCTAAGTTGACGCCATCGCGGCCTTTGTTTGCAAAGGAAAGATTAAGGAAAGATCTTTTCTCTTTTTCATCTTTTCCAATGCGGACTGGCTTGAAAAGTCTGTGACTTGCAATATCTGAAATTACAGCTATAAGTTTGTATTAGTTTGAATGAGAGTTTGTAACAGTGGTTTCCAAACATAAATTGAACAGAGAATGAAGTTTTGAAAGAGGTAATGAATAAAGTTTCGTATGAATGTTATGAATACCTAACGGCTTTTGTATAAGATGTATCACGGTATTTTGCTATCCAAAATTCATATATACACCTGGAAAAAAAGTATTGCAACACTTCCATTGGAAATAATATAAAATGACATGGTTATAATAGAATGTGTATATTTTGGGTTTTACAAAATACTTTTAATCTGTTTATGTTTTAAAATTGATGGTATTAACTTACGTTTCATCCAATATTAATGCTACATGGAAATGACATAACAGCTGCACGGAAATAGTTTTTAGCGCTTTTCACAAAAACATTCAAGTTAATCAGGACTCTTTTTTCAATAACATTAGTTCTGCAATACATACAGATTTTTTAATGTATTAAACTCATTCAGAACTGTTTAAAATGCCAAGTTTAACACACATGTTCTGTATCTGATGTTTAGTTTTCTCTACAAATTGCTTTTATTACATGTCGGTATAACAGAAAAGACAGAGCTTAAATAACTCTTTCAGAACAGCTCTAATGACGCGTCTGAAATGAAAGTTAATACCGCAAACTCAATTTCAAACCATAAACGGATTAAAAGTATTTGGTAAAACGCAAATTATACATATTCTACAATTATGTCATTTTACATTGTTTTCAATGGAAGTGTTTCAATAGTTTTTTCCAGGCGAATATTTAGTTTTGATGTTATATTTGTTATTGTCAAATGTCTTATCGTTTGTAGTTGTAATTCTGATATTTTTCTGTTCAATTAAAGTGTGAGGGCAAAGATAATATATCACCCAGATCAATTGTTGATGTGTGTCTCTCAGTTTTAGTTTGTAACCCGGATTTTTCACAATTGTTGTATAAATTTCAAACAGCGGTATACTACTGTTGTCTTTATTTATATAGAATTCATTTGATTGTTGGTAAGCTCCTAATTTGGGCCAGTTTTGATTTGTTACAAAATTATGAATATTACCGTACTAAAAATGTTGATTTGTGTATAACAAAAATTCAAGCTATCATGAACATTCAATGCAGTTATGGACAATACAAAAATATTCTTAAATGTATTAAAAAAAGATTCTTTTTACCGTATTTAATTGTTTAGAATAGTTTAGTTAAGTTCATTAGTGACTTGACTTTTATTTTACTGAGTGTTGCCTTTTTTGGATTTGAAATTAAGGCGTCTTAAAAAGTAACAAAACACATCAAATCATTAATGAATAGCTCTTCACATGGCATTATTGAGGCAAACATATGATCGTCGAGTAAATATATAATATTTACATTAAATTATTCATATCGGTCAGTGAAAGTAAAACTTTTCAAATTGAAAAAAAATCGCATGGTTTCAGACTAGGAAATCAATTCTTATGTTATTTATTCACACCTCCGATCAGAGCTTGTTGTCTCCATTATTAACTCCGATCTTATACAATTATACATGCTGACCTTAAGATGTCTTTTTGTGAATTTGTTCGTTTTAGTTGATGTCATACTGACGTTTATTCAAAAAGGTATTCAGTCGTAACAATTTTACCTTGCAATGGGAACTTTAAATGATCACATAAATCAGGCAAATGGGTTTATCAATTTGATAACATGCATCTCCCATCTGTGATGAAAACATTAATACCAGCAGAACTTATAAGGGTGCGCCTTATAACAGAACATTATGTTAGCGTACTCAAATGTTCACTAACAACGTTCACCAGACATTTTACCATTTTGAAAAGAAACATATCTCTTTGCTGGGAATTTGGATCCACCTTTGACAGTAATGGCATTTTTATAGTTAATAATAGCAAGTTAGTTTAAGTCTTTATTCTGACTGTTCTATTTTTTTTTGAATTGTATGTGAATACTACAAATTAAATTATAATCCTTTTGATAACTATCGACCAAAAGGGGATCTGTATCACCGAAGTTTGTATAATGTCTAAATTTGACAAATAGAAAAAAATCCGCGCAACTTCATGAATGATTTTGGCACAAAGACGTCATGGCTAAACGTGACGTCATACAAATGAAAACTTACAAACTGGAGGTCATAACGTTACCTGTACGCTTCAAATTCGGATAAAATTACATTAAAACGGCGAATTCGAGGTAAGTGTTGTTTTATTTTCGATTATATAGTAGTAATCGAACATTTATTGATTCAATCAATTCAAAATGGCGGGTCCCTCCTTAGTTACGCCTGGTCAACTGTGGATTTGACGGCAACTTTTAACCAATGAAAAAAATTGTTACATCCAAATTGCATTAGAATAGATGTTAGTTATACGTCCTTGATCTGAGTAGTCACAATCAGCAATATTTTAATTCCAGGATAGAATTTATAATTCAAAATGAAAGCATTATAAAAACACAGGACAATAAAATCGTCTCTGCACAAACTAAGAGTCCTATCATGTCCTCCTTATGTTCAATATATTGATGCATACCAAAATTTCAGTAGTTTTCATACCTCAGCCGGACTTAAAATAAAAAAATAAAAAAAATATTTGACCGCATAAACCAAAATTGACCATATTTGTACTTTATTATGTAAATCTAAATACACTACAAAAGTTTAAAAGTCTTAAAAGACCAGTTTTTGTCTTCATTTGCATGATCTTTTACTCGACATTCTCCAAAAGTATGACTTCTGTCTTAATTTTTCTTGACAAATTCTCATTTATATCAAATTTGTATGAAATTTACTTGACATATTCTCGACATTCTGAATATGGTCTTATAATTTCTTGACATACTCTTGACATTTGTATACTGTCTTGATATTTCTCGACATTCTTATTTTTTCTCAGTATGGCTTTACATATTCTGAACATTTTGAATTGTGTCTTAAATTTACTTGACAGTTCTGAGTTTTACAAATCATGACCAATATTCATGACATAGCTTTAATCTTTATTTCTCTTTATATAATATACTATTGTATAAACATGTAAACTATTTGAAAATTTGGTGATATAAATATCTATACAAATGCATATATGTCTATGAAATCTATGTATAAAATAATTTTAGTGTGGGTGTGTTGATATAAAACAATTTAAAATTGGGTTTTTAAATAATTACAAATTTTGATTACTAAATCTTATAAATTAAATGATTAAAACCAATCATACTGTAGACATATTGCAATCTATATTCATAATATTCAATGTTTATATGGTAAATAATTGTATGGCTTATATAAATAGCAAATTATGATGATATACAAATCATTCAATTAACAGAAGAAAAATGTGCGTAATGTCATCTGTTGGAATATATATTAAATGTTACACATGGACAGGATGTTCCCCATACAATTAAGGTATTCCACACCCCAGAGTACACGCAACTGTCAAATAGAAATTACAGCTTTACCTGTAATAAGCCATACAACTAATCAGTTGACGGACCATGCCACTACAGTAAAAGTTTGTTCATAGATGAAAATGAAAATCATCATTTTGATGGAAAAAAAATTGAATTAAAATTGATTTTCTTCTTCAAAATTATGAAGTTAGTTAATTTAACATAGAACAACATTGAATGTTTCCCAAAGATTAAAAGAAAAGTATTATCTACTCCAGGAATAATAAAAAGAAATGTATTTATAATTGGTCCATTTTCTATAGAAATCCTTGGTCTTATGAAATGGATCTAAAACAATACATGTATACAATAGATCTAAACATATTTTTCTTTTCCGTAAGGGGTTATCACAAATATTTATGTTTGTTAAAAAATTATAAAAATCAACACTCAAATTGGAATAAAAAATTATTATTTGTTGTCCTAAAAATGAATCAAGTTTTTGAATCAAGATGGAAACAAATTCTTTGACCTTCACGAAGGCCTCCCTCCCCCTCTTTTTATAGCCACACACACACACACTTAAGATGAATTTTGGGATCCAAAAAAGACGCATGGTCACATCTTAAAACAGCCTACAAGACACATATTTTACATGTTTTAAAAAATGTAGTAAAGCAAATTTCACTGGCAGTTTTGGAAACGGCAAATATCTAAATGTTGTTTGCCAGTAACTTCAACTTATATTCCAAGTAAAAACAATTAATTCAACGTTTGATCAAAACAAATCAAAATTTAACTACATTGGGGATTATTCAGGGTATTCCAACTTAGATGCACCAAAAGGGTATCTTACTATACCAAATTAGTCCTTGATTCGTCAAAGTTTAGTTTAGCCGTAATAAGTATATAACAGCAATAGAATGTCATAATCAGTGCAGAATAAGTCTGTTCACATTTTCAGGCGAAATTTATACTATTGAGACAGTGTCAAGACATATTTTAGACTGTCAAGAATGTGTCCAGACATATTCAGACATGATTTAGAATGTCAAGAATATGTCAAGACATATTCAGACATTATTAAGAATGTCAAGAATATGTCAAGACAGATCGAGACATTGTTTAGAATGTCAAGAATATGTCAAGACAGATCGAGACAAATTTTAGACAGCCAAGAACTGGTCGAGACTAATCCAGAATCTTATCAGATGATACAGGAAGTGTCGAGAAATTCTAAGACAATGTTTATACTGTCAAGACAATTGTCAAGAAAAATCAAAAACTTTTTTTAGACAAATTCATTCTATGTCAAGAACTTTTAAAAAGTATTCAGACAAATTAAGAATGTCGAGTAAAAATTCATGCAAATTCAGACAAAAACTGGTCTTTTAAGAATTTTTGAATTTTGTAGTAAAAAAAAAAGTACGAAGTTGAAGAGCATTGAGAACCAAAATTCCTAAAAGTTTTGCCAAATACAGCTAAGGTGATCTATGCCTGAAGTAGAAAAGCCGTAGTATTTCAAAAAATCAAAAATTTGTAAACAGTAGATTTATAAATATAACCATATCAATGACAATTCATGTCAGCACAAAAAGTAAAATACAAATGACAGCAGTATTGGAATATAATAACAACACATTTTAGGTTGCCAGCATGTCCTCCTTTTATTCAAAATATTCATGTACGTAAAAAAATTTCAGTTGTTTTGATTCCTCATGGTGACTTGTACAACACAATCATTTGACGACATCGACCAATGCTGACCATGTGTGCACTTTAATTTGTAAATCTATATATCCGCATAGTAAAGCAGGCATATTTTATATGTCAGGATTCAATGTATAATACAAACATGACAAATGACAGCATTGTTTGAATACAATAACAACACATGTTTGTTCGAATAAATATAAGGTACCAGCATGTCCACCTTTTTTCAAAATATTGATACATTACAAAATTTCAATAGTTTTGATACATCATGCTGACTTGTACAACAAAGTTACTTGGCCGCATCGACCATATGTGCACTTTAATTTGTAAATCTATATACCCGCATAGTAAATAAGCCATATTTTTTATGTCAGGATTCAATATATAATACGAATGACAGTAATATTGGAATACAATAACAACACATTTTTGTTCGCATAAATTTATTTGCCAGCATGTCCTCCTTTTATTCAAAATATATATGTACGTAACAAAATTTCAGTAGTTTTGATACCTCATGGTGACTTGTACAACAAAAATATTTGACCGCATTTACCAAAACTGACAATATGTGCATTTTAGTTTGTTAAACTATATACCCGCATAGCAAACCAGGCATATTTTATATGTCAGGATTCAATGTATAATACAAACATTACAAATGACAGCAATATTGGAATACAATAACAACACATTTTTGTTCGCATAAATTTAGGGTGCAAGTATTGCTGTCCACCTTTTACTCAAAATATTGATACGTAACACAATTGCAGTAGTTTTGATGTATACATCATGCTGGCTTGTACAAACACAAAATATTTGACCGCATCAACCAAAACTGACCATATGTGCACTTTAATTTGTAAATCTATGAACCCGCATAGTAAATCAGCAATATTTTTTTTGTCAGGATTCAATGTATAATACAAATGACAGCAATATTGCAATACAATAATAGCACATTTTTGTTCGCATAAATTTAGGGTGCCAAAATATTGATACATAACAAAATTTCAGTAGTTTTGATACCTTAGGGTGACTCCTTTAACGAAATTATTTGTCCGTCTCAATCAAAACTGACCATACTTGCACTTTAGTATGTAATTATATATTGCTGCATTTATATTTTTGTTTCAATGTTGCGATGGATTGTACCTTGCGCCTTTATGTCTTCTCCTGACGCTCCTGTGTGCATTTTAGTAGGACAGCAAATGTAAGCAATAGTATTGGAAAACAATTAATGCAATTTTTTTTTCGCATTAATTGAGAGTGTCAGTATTTCATCTCTGTATTCATAATAATGAATAGTCACTATAGATAGTAGCTCAGGATGCTGTGTTAAACAAAACTATTTGATTGCATCATCCAAGTACCAACACTGACATGTCTGAATTAATTTGTACTTTTTAATAAAAAAAAAAGGTTTATGAGGTTCTCTTCTGGGAATAGTATACTGTTAATCTATTATGTCGGTTGATTGATTTTGTTTGTAGTTAAACACGTCAAGTGACAACTATTCCATTCAAGTGCACAACGAGTATAATTTTGGTGCGTCCCATATATCAATTATTCGAAAAAGACAAATCTCTTCACAAATCCGACGAAATTGACGAGTTTTTCAACAACATATGTATCCGGACACTATACAATTTTCGTTAGAATATTTTGCGGAAAACAGAAAAGTAAATCCAATGCTAACAAAGTGAATAACAATGAAATATCCATGCATGTAATGCATAAAGTAAAATTTAGAAAGAGACAGGTAAAAAACGGGGAACGAAGCAACGTCGACAATGATGTTGATATCGCATGATATAAAAATATTCTTCCGATGCATTTGAAAACCTTTCTATCCGCGTTCTAATTAAAAAAAAAACAAAAAAACTCTCATTTCCTTTATAATAGCACTTCTTGAATATATAACCATCGTTTAAAATTATCAGATGAAATAAAAGAATGTTGTTGATATGTACTATTAATATCTATGATTAGGAGAGTCCAGCGAGTTCAGAAATTAATTTGCTTTCTGGGGAAAACAATGCAAATGTTGTTAACATATTTTTTATTAAAGTTCAAGACAGATATGAAACTCTTAAACACGATAATCTGTCATAAGCAGACATGTCCTCAGGTCTGGTCAGAAGCAGACCTGTCCACAGGACCGGTCTGGGGGCACACCTGTCCTCAGGACTTGTCAAAAGCAGACTTGTCCACAGGTCTGATCTGGATCACCTGTCTATAGGTCTGCAACAGGTCTCAAAAAAGCAGACCGTTGGTCTGGTCCACCAACGACGAAGTTAACTTGCTTGTCTGCTTAAAAATTCTCAAGTTAACTTAGAAAGCAGTCAACAAGTCTGCTCAAAGTTAACTCTTTCAAGGTTAGGACCGCACCCATCTGCATATATCATGTACTGTATTACGACGCTAGATTAAAACTGACGATGAAAGGTAACACCGGTCACCGAAAGCTTTATTTTGAAGAAATCAAAGTGGTCGAATAGTCTAACGCGTCTGATAAAGTGCAGGCGATTAGGTGTCACGATTTCTCAGTAGCATGAGTCACGGCGAGGGAGGTACAAAAAAATTGCAAAAGCAAATTTACAGAACTTACATTACTTGTATTTCGACACATTGAATTGCTTTTTTCCTTTCGGTTGGGTCCAACTTGTAACGGGTCAATAGATGTTTTAAGTTCTTAAGTTGCCGTTTGCTTTATACCAACGTTTCTTGGTTTATGAGGTTACTTATTTCTACATCTTGTCTAATGATTGCTAAATTCCTCCTCGCTACAGAAAATACATTCTGGTTACGAGGTTTACGTGTGACAACAAACGGTATCTTATCATTTTCAGTAGATTTTTCAATTGTTGCCCATAGTTGTTCAATCGGGATTTGTTTAGCCATTTCATTAAATCTTTTGATTACGCTTAAAGGATATTTTCGTGCAACGAGAAATACTTCGAGTTCTTGCAATCGCTCATCCCTTAATACTTCATTATAAACTACTCTGCATATTTTCCTGGCTAGACAGTAGGGTATTTTTTTTTTTGTATGCGCCGGATGGCAGGAATTAAAGTTTAAATATTGGTGTGTGGCAGTGCCTTTATAATAAATATCCGTTTGAAGAGAAGTGCCTTCTTTGATAATCATAATATCCAGGAATGATAGTCTGTGAGCATTTACTTCCATGGTGAACTTTATGGTGGGGTTCCTGTTGTTTATTCTTTAGTTTTCTATGTTGTGTCATGTGTACTATTGTTTTTCTGTTTGTCTTTTTCATTTTTAGCCATGGCGTTGTCAGTTTGTTTTAGATTTATGAGTTTGACTGTCCCTTTGGTATCTTTCGTCCCTCTTTTATGGATGTACGAAGACTGTTTGAACATCAGAAAACATTTTAAGCTCTTAATCGGATTTGGTCCAAATGATAAAGCAGTCGTCAAGATATCTAGGTTTCAAATTGCCTGGCTATTTTTATACCAAATATATTCTCAATCTCCTGATACAATTTCTGTTCTCAAAACCCCATTTCTAGTGTAGCGTAAGTTGGGGCAAATGTTGTACCCATATCATTTCCTCTCGTTTGTGTATAATTTTCCCTAAATAAATTTCACGGACTCTTAATTGAAATCGATAGTAAAACGACAGAATATTGCGTCTCAGTGTTTTTCTATCCAATATAAAAAAGAAGATGCGGTATGATTGCCAATGAGACAACTGTTCACAAGAGACCAAAATGACACAGACATTAACAACTATTGGTCACCGTACGGCCTTCAACAATGAACGAAGCCCATACTGCATAGTCAGCTATGAAAGGACCCGATATGACAACGTAAAGCAATTCAAACGAGAAAACTAATGGCCTTGTTTAAATAAAAAAATGAACGAAAAACAAATATGCAACACATAAACAAACGACAACCACTGAGTTACAGGCTTCTGACTTGGGACAGGCACATACATAAATAATGTGGCGGGGTTAAACATGTTAGCGGGATACCAGCCCTCCCCTAACCTGGGACAGTGGTATAGCAGTACAACACAAGAAACGAACTATTAAAATCAGCTGAAAAAGGCTAAACTCATCAGATGGACAAACAATACAAGCGGACTTGGGCGGGTACTAGTACATACCGACAACAAAAAGACACTAGGAACAGATCTGCGAGTACTTGCAGTTATCTGACAGCTAGTTCAAAGCCCCTAACAACTAATAAAAGATCATGCACCGAAGACTAAACTATCAATCCGTACACATCCAACATGGATTTAGTGTAACAGTCAGAGAGAAAAAACATGACCTTGTCAATGTTTAACAGCTGCAATACCCACATCATGAGGTATATTCGTATATAAACTTGTTAGTTGTTCTTCGGTGAGAGTTCTGTAATAATGCAGCGGAAGAGGGCTTATTAAAATGTTCCTAGTCTATGAAATTAATGCAGAATGTGACATTAGAAGATCCATAAAGAAACAATATTTTATAACCAAATTTATGAAAAATAAATGCGCAATAGGCTTTCAATAGCGTTACAATTCACTTTTTTGTTATTATTTTATTACGTTACGTACTTAACTACCGTCTCATAGTTACAATTATTCGCCTTTCAACTGAAGATTGTTGTCAAAAATTAAGAAAGTACTAGTGAATATTAAATAATCTATGTTTTATCCGGATATATTGGACTTTTTTATTTAGATATATATATCTTTACTCAAGACTTTTGACAATTCGACCCGAAGGGTGACTGGAGAATAGAAATATATTTACTTGGTCTTCTCCCGACCGGCAGTAAAACGCTTGCAAAAGAGGGGCGTCCGTTTTGTTGTGCGGAATATATTATGTTCGCAGTCACGTCCGGTCAGAATGGGGACGTTAAATTCTATGCCTCGTGTAAAGAGAGAGCCTCCGAGGGTCCGTAGGTGGCCTGTTGCAAGGCAAAATGTCTGTCCCTATCCAATATACCCTAATTTTCCAGTGACATTCCAAATTTCCCCGACCATCATCCGATATGGCCTTTTTTATGACAAGACCTACCTATTGTATTTATTGTGAACTTGTTCTAGTCCTGAATATGCATGAAATATTTGCCACTGGACGTTAATCAACCAACAATCAACAATCAATTTACCAATTCGATATATATATATATGTTAGCGGCAATAAGTGAAATTAGGCATTAAGCTTAAATCCTAGGCAATAAGCTAACGCCTAGGCATTATTCAAAGTTTGTACGATCACGGAAAATAATTGAATTAAATTGGATTAAAAAATTACAGACAGTTTACCCTCTCGGTCTAAATGATAATATCATGGGAATTGGTAATATATCTAGAACCAATTCCGTTAACATTTTGGATATAGTTTCTAAAACTGTTCGTAAAAACCGTTCTCACGGTCGTAGAACAAATCGCAATCAAAGAAAATTTCGGGCCAATCATACCAATATTTCGGACCTAATTTCTATTTCAAAAAACAACGGCAGACATTATCTGTTAACCAAACTCTGTTCGTTACCGGTTAATAAGTTAAATAAAATTTTGGAGGATTGCAACACAATTTCATATAGCAGTCCTAAGTATGAAATTGTTCAAATTATTATGGCATATTGTTATTCTAAATTATTTCCCAAAATTGATCGCCCTGAAGATCATAAAAAGCATTTTATTAAAATTAAGTATGTCAATAAAGGCTTTGATTTTGTAAATATTGCCGGTATATTTAACGACCATTCTGTTAAAGAACAAATTCCTGGATATTTTGACAATACTGAGCTACTTCTTATTTGTTATATTTACAAGAAATCTACCCGGAAATTTTTGTTTAATTATAGTCAATTGTGTAAAGATGTTAATATCAGTGAAAATACACCTACTTCATGTAATTGCAGTAATTCCGAATATATTTATGGACCCATTTCCCATGTTATAACAGGAGATCTTAACATCGTTCAAGACCGAGAGTTAAAATCATTCCTCAGTAAAGGACCTAAATATCGTCCCCCGTCAATTATTAATTGGAATGAGTGTCGTAATATCATCCACGACTCACTCCATACTTACTGTATAAAATGGATAAAACGGGAAAAAGCTGACAAAAAATCTTTGGACTCTTTTTTTAATTCAGTAATGAAGATAGTTGATATACGTATTCAACATTTTAAAGAACATTTTACTATTAACAATAACCAAAATAAACCTATTTCTCGTATCAAACATAAACTAAAAGAATTAGCCAAGGAATTTGTTTTTGTCCCGGCCGATAAAGCTGCTAATAATATTATTATTGTTTGACGTAAATTTTACATTGAGGTTCTGAAAAAGGAAATCACTAATTCACCAACATTCCAACTGACTCCATTTTCAGAAAACGAAATCTGTAACAAACATAAACTTTTAGCCACCGCTTTACAAGCAGAGCCAAATAAAATGAAAGTCCCAACAATGTATTGGCTTCCAAAGCTACACAAAACCCCTTACAAATATAGATTTATTTCGTCTTCAAGCCATTGTTCAACTACGAAATTGTCTATTCTTCTTACCAGCACACTTGGTACAATTAAAAACCTTATAATAAATTGTTCAAATAAGGCCTTCGAAAATAGTGGAATAAATTACTTTTGGAGTGTCAAGAACTCGTTGGAAGTACTTGATAAATTGCATGCTTATATTGGTGATTTTGAATCTATTCAAAGTTTTGATTTTTCTACCCTGTATACCACATTGCCTCACATTCTCATTAAGAAAACATTCACACACCTAATTAAATGGGCATTCAAACAATCAGAATGTGAATATATATGTTCAAACTCTTTTAGGTCATTTTTTAGTAGCAGTAAACAAAAAAACTATGTTAATTGGACATGATTTGATACTATATATGCCCTTGAATTTTTACTAGATAACATTTTTGTTCGCTTTGGAGATTCCGTATATCGTCAGATTATCGGAATTCCAATGGGGACTAACTGTGCACCACTTATTGCGGACCTCTTTTTGTATTGTTATGAGTTACAATTTATGACAAAAATAAGCAAAGACCCATCAAAACAACATCTGATAAACAAATTTAATAATACTTTGAGATATTTGGATGATATTTTGGCTCTCAATAATGACGACTTCAGTATGTATATTAATGAAATTTATCCTGCTGAACTTACTTTAAATAAAGCTAATACTAACAATGACCACTGCCCTTTCCTCGATCTTGATATCTATATCACTAACGGAAAACTGAATACTAAAATTTATGATAAAAGGGATGATTTTTCATTTCCTATCGTTAATTATCCGTTTTTAGATGGTGACGTTCCCTTGTCACCATCTTACGGTGTTTACATATCTCAACTTGTACGATTCGCTCGTGTATGTAACAATGTTTTAGATTTTAACGAGAGAAATTTATGTATTACTGAAAAATTATTACACCAGGGTTTTCGATATCACAAACTAGTTAAAACATTTACTAAATTTTATCATCGGTATAAAGACATCATTCGTAAATATAGCTCAACATGCAGACTTCTTATACGTTCAGGTATTTCACATCCAATTTTTTATGGAAATATTCTTTATAAAGCACAAAGGTGTCAGTATTCACCTCAGAAACTTAAAAAACCTTTGAATAGACTTATTAAGAAGGGATATAATTACGATACTGTTGTCAAGTCATTAAAGATTTTGGCGTTAATATTGAGTCACTGATAAGGTCTTTGCGTCGGAACTAAACACATTTATTCTAAAAACAGTTGTTGGCATGACACGGGTTATGTTCTTCTCATATATGTTATGATGGTATGATACTAAACCCCTAACGGGAAGGATTGTGCCTGATGTACATATGATGAAATCATAATCTTTCAGTCAGTTTAATTGAAGTCTGGAGCTGGCATGTCAGTTAACTGCTAGTAGTCTGTTGTTATTTATGTATTATTGTCATTTTGTTTATTTTCTTTGGTTACATCTTCTGACATCAGACTCGGACTTCTCTTGAACTGAATTTTAATGTGCGTATTGTTATGCGTTTACTTTTCTACATTGGTTAGAGGTATAAGGGGAGGGTTGAGATCTCACAAACATGTTTAACCCCGCCGCATTTTTGCGCCTGTCCCAAGTCAGGAGCCTCTGGCCTTTGTTAGTCTTGTATTATTTTAATTTTAGTTTCTTGTGTACAATTTGGAAATTAGTATGGCGTTCATTATCACTGAACTAGTATATATTTGTTTAGGGGCCAGCTGAAGGACGCCTCCGGGTGCGGGAATATCTCGCTACATTGAAGACCTGTTGGTGACCTTCTGCTGTTGTTTTTTATTTGGTCGGGTTGTTGTCTCTTTGACACATTCCCCATTTCCATTCTCAATTTTATTAAGTTATTGCCTGAAATTTTCAGGCATTAAGCTTATTTCCTGAAATTTGATGATGATTATTCATCCTATTGTCGAACCATATTTTAGGCAATAAGTAAACTCTGGAATTTATGCATATTTGGTGATTTATTCTTGATATAAATTCGTTTCCTAATTATCTATTCCTAATTATATATTCATTCATTTGACAGATCTTCAAATTTAGTATACTAAGTGTATTTAAATGTAATTTTAGTAGGTAAAAAACAGAATTAACTCAATCTTTTTTCATGTTTTTGGGGTACTACAAAATATTAAAAAGATTTTTTTACAAGTGATTGTATGCAATTAAAAAAGAGGAAAGATTCTATATAATAATTATAATATTTATTTGAAAATTTGTACACTTCACTAGTCGAGCTGGTTTGAACTGGTCAAAACTAGACAAAATTCAGATACTGTTCTTTGCTCACACCATTTTCCAATTTTTGTATTGGATAAGTCAATTTTCTTTGTTAACAGTTCTACAAGTTGTGATATCAAATTGATTTTAACACAAATTTCCATTAATTTTTCATATTTTTAAATTATCATTTGATGCGTTTTAATATAAATAACATATTTTATTAGTGATTTTATTTCCGGTCTCTTTGGGAGAGTTATCTCATTGACAATGATACCACATCTTCTTTTTTATATTTAGGATGAAAACTGGGCCCTGTAGTTTTGCATTGGTAAAATTCATTTGTTTTTTACGAGATTTGACTTTGAACTTTCACGTATGAAACCGTGACCATTCAAATTCAGCTCCCTCAAAGCATATAATGATTTGACCGATTAAATATCTGATTTGAACTATTTACAATTAGTTTGTTCAATTCTGATATAAAACGTAGTTATCTTTTTCACTTAAGTTTTGTTTCAAAGAGTTTAAATGTACAATTAAAATATCAATATTATTTTATTACCTTTATTTCAAAACTAATAGTTATTTTCTAATTAATAATTAATCGGTTTTTTAATTAAAGTTGTTGGTTAAATTTGATACAATATTTTAATTTTTTCATTTGTTATTTTTTTACGACAATACTTTGGACAGCGGTTATGACATCCTAGCTAAGATCATCCTCAAATAGCTTCGATGTGCATGCTGAGACATGTCTTAAGTTGGTTCTTATTTTATCATAAGTTCTGTCCTAAGAATATCTTATAGGACCGATCTTAATAGGACAGTTTCGATAAACATGTCCCAGTTCTCATAATGTTATTATGTAACAAGTATATTTTTATTTAAATGAATAAATTTCCATTATTTACTTGCATTTATATTTTAGGCACTAAGCTTAATGCCTGCACACATTTTTCAGGATTTAAGCTTAAATCCTAGGATTTAAGACTAATGCCTAACATGATTTAGGCAATAGACTTAGTGCCTAGGCATTAGCGTATTGCCTAGGATTTAAGCTTAATGCCTAATTTCACTTATTGCCGCTAACATATTTATATATAGTTTTCAATTTAGGCTTGTTTTTATATACATATATATATATAGCCTAAATTGAAAACTATATATATATATATATATATATAGTTTCCAATTTAGGCATGTTTATATATATATCAGTCTAAAGATTTGCACAACGGTACTGATATAAGTGTCACAAGTTTTAACTATATTGAAACATAATGTTCACATTATGTATCAATATAGTTAAAACTTGTGACACTTGAAGAAGGCCATTTGTTGAGCCGAAATATTTGTCAACACGATTTAATAACAACATTTTCGTATTATAACATCTTATATCAGTACCGTTGTGCAAATCTTTAGACTGATATCATATTTTCCTTATCTGCATAGTATTGCCTATTTTAGACGATCCGGTACATAGTAAATTTGCTGGTTGGTCTTTTTTATAGACTTATATATAAAAAGGACCAACCAGCAAATTTACTATGTACCGGATCGTCTAGAATAGGCGATACTATGCAGATAAGGAAAAAATTATATCAGTCTAAAGATTTGCACAACGGTACTGATATAAGGTGTTATTAAACGAAAATGTTGTTATAAAATCGTGTTGACAAATATTTCGGCTCAACAAATGGCCTTCTTCTTGTGTCACAAGAAGAAGGCCATTTGTTGAGCCGAAATATTTGTCAACACGATTTTATAACAACATTTTCGTTTAATAACACCTTATATCAGTACCGTTGTGCAAATCTTTAGACTGATATATATATATATATATATATATATAAGAAAATTATTAAAAGATAATAACGGTTTCAATGCATCACTTTTTTACTAGTACTATATAAATATATATAATGTGACTTGTATATAAATAAAACAATTGATTGACGTCAACAATAGTATGACGTTAACAAATACAAGGGAGACTACTAATGTCATTTTAAAACTTTAAAATGTTACGTTAAAATTAGAATATCATTTATCATTTAATCCCGGGTTGAGAATGTTTATGAATAATTCTTCTTTCTTCCTCCGGAGAAAATCATTTTGACGATTGACCATATACAATGGAAATATTTTAAATCGTCCATTAGAACAACGATGGAAATGGTCGTTTGCCCTGATGAGTGTTAAATCTTCATGGTTGGTTTGCTGTCTATGTAAAGTCATTCTAGTCCGTAGTTCATTTTTTGTCTCTCCAACATAGAATTCCTCACAATTTGAACATATGATAGAATAGATGACGTTTAAACTTTTACAAGACATATTTTGCTTAACAGTAAAATGTTTTCCATTTTTGAAATAAATTGAACTTCCTTCTATTAAATTTGGACAAGTCATACAACGTTTATCGGTACATTTTTTTACAATTGGCACAGTTTCATTAAAGTCAAATTTTGAAGATGTTAAATATCGTTTCAGACTTTTCGACTGTCTTTTGCTGTTGATAATTTTCTTTTTCTGTAAGACTTTGTCCATTCTTTCACTTTTGTGTAAATTTGTTTCAATTTGTCGCATGAAACTAAATTTGTCATAATCTCGCGGATTATAAATTGTGACAAACGGAATAATTTTGTTTAAATTGTTCGATGACCCCTCAGTAGTTTCGGATCGCCGTGATTCTGTAATAATTGGTCCTTTTGTTTGTTAGTGCCTTTTGAATTCCGTAATTTATTACTTGTTCCAGGTAGTGTTGCTTCTTTAAATACACTTTTAATTCTTCCAGTCTTTTGTTGCGTAATATGTCTGTACTTGTAATAGTGATTATTCTTGACGCTAGATTAAAAGGTATATTTAATTTTACATGTTTTGGATGGTTTGAGTAAAAATTTAAATACATATATGTATCAGTGTCTTTAGAGAAGATATCTGTAACAATCTTATTTTCCTCCGTTATAATAACCAAAATATCCAAAAACGGCATTTCCCTGACATTTCTGTTAATAGTGAAACGAATATATGGATTTAAAGAATTTAAATCAGAATGAAAATCTGAGACAGATATATCCGAATTCCAAATTATAAAACAATCGTCAAGAAATCGTTTCCAGTTTTGACGTATGTAAATGGCGAATTCATTTCCGTACTTGTCACTAATTTTTTCGTATAATAATTGTTCCAAATATCCAAGTACCAAAGTGGCATATGAAGGCGCCATTTAGTGCCCATAGCTGTTCCTTTTTTCTGATGATAGTATGTTCCGTTAAAGTAAAAAATATTTCTTTCTAGTATAAGTTTCAAAGATGCAAGGATAAATTCTTTTGTTAATCTGTTTTCAATGACGTTTTCCGTATTTTCTAACCAATATTTTACGGCTGTAATTCCTAAGTCATGAGGGATATTTGTGTATAGGCTGACAATATCAAAAGTAATAAGTTCTGAATTCGGGTTGACAGTTTTTGGTAGATGATTTAAAAAGTCCAAATCGTTTCGTATAAAACTTGGAACTTCACGACATAAAGGTTTAAGCACAATGTCTATAAAATGGCTTAAATTCTGTGTAACGCTGCTGGGTCCGCCCACAATAGGTCGAAATTTTAAATCATTTGGTGTTAAAAGTTCGATGTATTCACTGTTTTGTTCTGATATCGCATTTGAAATTTCCTTACTTTTGTGAATTTTTGGTAAACCATAGAAATAGCTTTCTGAAAATTTAGAATTTGAAATGTAATCTATCTCTTCTTCAAACAATTCCGTTTTATGTTTCTTTAGTAATTTTTTAATCATTGTACTTGTTTGTCGGTCCAATTTTTTATCTGTCACCTCATAAGACATTTCATCTTGTAACACATTTAAAATATTATCTCTGTAATACTCACGGTCCATGATTACAACTGTATTACCTTTATCCGCTTCTTTTATTATTATTGATTTATCTGATTTTAAATTTTGTAAATCTGTTTTCTCCTCTCGGGTTAGATTGTCCTTGACATTTGTATTGCTTGTAAGTGAATTTGTTTTTAATGTTTTAATAGTTTCTTCTAAATCTTTATCTTTTGTTGGTTTTGGAATCCAGTCTGATTTATTTCTTACCAGTAGTTTATTTTCTTCTTCTTCGTTTTCTTCATTATCCTCACAAAAAATATAATTTATCCTTAATCTTCTGCCAAAATCATCAATGTCGGCTCCAAGTTGTGTTTTATCCTCATTAGGTGTTGGTGTAAATTTTAATCCTCTTTTTAAAAGATTTATTTCATTTCCCTTAACTGTAATTTTCTATGCGACAAGTTTATGATTCTAGGGTGAATTTTTTCCGTGTTTGTTAGGCTATTTCTTTCAAGAATGTCTCCTCGTAACTCGTCTTGACTGATGATTGAATTTGGTTCCGTATACTGAGATCTGGTGTCCCTCCCCCCTTTGTCGTTCATCCTGCGTTGTCCTAAAAAATGATTCTGTACGTTTTTCCCTATATATGTAGTATCATTATCATTTACAAAATGTTGTTGTCTTCTATCTGGTGCAGGATTTCTTTGTAATCTCAAATTATAGTTATTCTGATTCGTATTTGTTGTTTGTTTAGAATAATGCTTTTGATTTTGATGATACTTTGGTTTATTACGGGGCTGGATATTTGTGTGCGGACTATGTGATACTACTGCTTGGTTTGTTTGGTCATTGTTGGTATTGTGTGAAGTTCCGGGATAATTTCTTTGTACTTTCCTTTCTTTCCGTGGAAAGGTTTTCTTTCTATATGCGTTATCAAACTGTGTGGTTTCTTCAGTAACGATTACATTACCGAAATGTTCTTCGTATTCTTCAAGCCATAGCTGTTTCCGTTCCCAGATTTGTACAGATTTAGTTTCTTCTTTTTCACAATCAGATCTCCATAAATTGTTAATACTTTCGGTGATTTCGGCGTTAAATTTTGCAACAAAAGTTTCGTACATTTCTTCATCTATTTTTTTGTAGTTATGTTCATATCTGTTAGCTTTATTTTTCAAAAGTTTGATTTTAACCTCAAAATTACGAATAGCATTCTCGCGGCGAATATTAATGTCATCAGTGTGTTCTCCGGGAATGGTTTTTGATCTTAAAAAATAGAGCTTTCGCTGGCCGTGTGTTACCTTTGCACGTCAGTTTTAATCTAGCGGCGTACTGCAGTACATGATATATAAGGCATGAAGATGTTATATAATATATATATATATATATATATATATACACAACTCGTCTAAACATCAACCCAACAATGTTAGATCTGTAAATTGTACTGACTCAGACGTATATGTATATATATATATACGTCTGAGTCAGTGACAACTCTACAACAGATGTATCCATCGGACCCTCATCAATGCTGGTGATACATGGCTGTGTACATAATGTATATACAACTCGTCTAAACATCAACCCAACAATGTTAGATCTGTAAATTTGCTTTCGCAAATTTTTGGTTCTTCTCTCGCCGGGATTCGAACCCATGCTATTGTGATATCGTGACACCAAATCGCCTGCACTGCAGCCGTCCCGCTAGACCACACGACCACCTGGGCTCTTAAAAAATAGAGCTTTCGCTGGCCTTGTGTTACCTTTCCACGTCAGTTTTAATCTAGCGGCGTACTGCAGTACATGATATAGAAGGCATGAAGATGTTATTGTTACAGATCAGCTAAATTATCTATAGTAAAGGATCCTACAAATTAATGTAAGATACAGTCACAGAAAATAATTATATTTATGAGTACGTCTGAGTCAGTGACAACCCTACAACAGATGTATCCATCGGATCCCCATCAATGATGCTGATACATGGCTGTGTACATAATGTATATACAACTCGTCTAAACATCAACCCAACAATGTTAGATCTGTAAATTTGCTTTCGCAAATTTTTGGTTCTTCCCTCGCCGGGATTCGAACCCATGCTATTGTGATATCGTGACACCAAATCGCCTGCACTGCAGCCGTTCCGCTAGACCACACGACCACCTGGGCTCTTAAAAAATAGAGCTTTCGCTGGCCGTGTGTTACCTTTCCACGTCAGTTTTAATCTAGCGGCGTACTGCGTACATAATATATAAGGCATGAAGATGTTATTGTTAAAGATCAGCTAAATTATCTATTGTAAAGGATCCTACAAATTAATGTAAGATACAGTCACAGAAAATAATTATATTTATAAGTACGTCTGAGTCAGTGACAACCCTACAACAGATGTATCCATCGGATCCCCATCAATGATGGTGATACATGGCTGTGTATATAATGTATATACAACTCGTCTAAACATCAACCCAACAATGTTAGATCTGTAAATTTGCTTTCGCAAATTTTTGGTTCTTCCCTTGCCTGGATTCGAACCCATGCTATTGTGATATCGTGACACCAAATCGCCTGCACTGCAGCCGTCCCGCTAGACCACACGACCACACTCTTAAAAAATAGAACTTTCGCTGGCCGTGTGTTACCTTTCCACGTCAGTTTTAATCTAGCGGCGTACTGCAGTACATGATATATAAGGCATGAAGATGTTATTGTTACAGACACTAGTAACCCGAATTTAACTTGATCGGACAAAAACGTGTTAACGCTATTTAAATGAGATTGATCGTTATTTGATAAAGATTGACAAAAATTAAAAATTATATTTAATTCATTTCAATTCATATCAATTCATTTTAACGCCAGTCAAATAGATTTCTCTGCAGTCGATCAATTGAAATCAAGTTAGTGGTTAGTTGCGTCAAACTAATAGGCCACGCCCCTGTTAAGCTATTTCAAACATGCATTAATTCGTTTTAAACATGGATGAGACCCGGACTTTTTACAGGTAAATCACTTAAGCGAAACGACCTCGATTTATCTATCGTTTGGGCAGAATCAATTTGCGCCAATTGCAGTTTTTTGTTTCAAACTTTAAATGCGTACAGTCTTAGTAAAGTCACATGTTTCACAATTTAAACAACCGAATGAATAATAGGGCGCCCGAATAATACACGTGACATGTTCATATATATATATAAGGAATTAAAATAAAAACATTAAAATATATATGCACACGCGGTTTAAAAATGCAAAACTTGTGAATTTGTTGAAAATAAAATAGATAGATAATTATATAACATGATTTTAATTTGCTCAAATGCACTAGATCTTTATCGCATATAAACATGCGTTTAAAAATTGCCAAGTTCTATGACAACTCGTGGCATGTAATTACGTGTGGTCCTTTGCAACTATTTACAAAACTTTATGTATTCCTGTATATTTACCGTAACGTTTCTCTTTTTTCTTTTTAACTATAATAATTCTTTATTCCGTAAGAAAATTATTATACAGCTCATAGGATCAAATACATACACAAATTATACAGTTTACTATATTGTACTCGTATGTAAATGTAGACACGGAAAACTACACAGAAATTATTCATTGTGTACATAATTTAAATCGATGTATTTCATATTTTCGGTATTGCCTGTAAAAAGTGCTTAAGTGCAGTATGAGTAAAATACAGAATTAACTCTATCTTTTTTTATATTTCTTTATTTTAGAGGTAAGCTGCTGGCCAAGTTTCACTTATTCTGTCGCAAATCATTCACTTCAATAACCAATCAATTGTATTCTGAAAGAAGTTGATTTGTTCTCTGTACGAATACATGAAATATTTCTCACTGAACATTATGTTTGCAATCGATGATCAAATACAAATCTACAGTATTTATATGAAAGAGACTTAATAATATATTTCTTTATTATTATTCTACATATATTTGAAGGATCGAAATAATCAGTTCTACAAATGGATGTTATTTAAAGACTTGAAATTTTACAATTATCAAGTGCATTCATGAAATTTTTATCGACGCACCAAATTTTTCCCTTTCATCGTGCATAACGATCTTCTTACTTGTTCGTTGCATTCTAAAATTAAAATCCTACACAAATTGCAAAAACTTTTATTCTCCGGCTAGACTGCGTAAAAGATAAATATTGCTTTGTTTGTGTATACACAATGTTTTGAAGGCCGATATCCAGTTTGGCTAAAAAAGAATTAATTTGCGCCACAAGTTAATTACGAATTCTTTTTTTTTTTTGTATCACTTAATCATAAAAACTGCAACATTCATTTGCGCCAATAAAACAATCATTTAATTGTGCAAATATCAAATATTATACACTTGTTTTCAAATGTTTCTTCTTAGAGCACTGAGGAGGTCCTTTTTGGTATTTACATGTAGGTTCAGAATTCGCAAACTGAAAGGGCCTCCTTAGTGCACTTAGACTGACAAAAAAGTGCACAATGGACCTGATGGAAAGATAGAATTGACACAAAAACATGGCATACGGAAGGAGAAGTATATAATTTCGAATTTTAGTAATTATAAAGTTATTTAACAGTTGAAGTAAGTATTCTAATGTTACATGTACGTGTAAATATGTTAATAGTTTGGGCAATAGTTTCGAGGTAAATATGACACAATTAATAAAATTGAGAATGGAAATGGGGAATGTGTCAAGTTCCATTTATTGGCGCAATTAATATTATAAAACAGAAGAGATGAGCGCTATTCAAACGTTTACAATATGACAAATTACACCTAACCGTTTTCACAAATCAGTAATTTTTTCGCCCGGGGATATACACCTGCCAGTAATCTACCTTCAGTAACTTTACAATACCCAGCCGTGTCATTTCCGTATATTGTACATGTAGGTATCACGTGTTATACATGTATATACACCAGAAATACCCATTCAAGTGATTTTTAATTTCAGAAGAACTCCATATCGGGTACATAAACATAAAATTATAATAATATAAAAAATAAATGTTGTTTTATTAAAAGCACCTAGGTATGTATTTGTAAACTTTTGTTAAATCGTTATTTCATGTATCTTTTTTTTGCTTCAATTACTTTTTTGTATCTTATTGACTTATTCGTAAATCGAAAAAACGCACAAATCTGAAATAAATCGTATGCATGGCATTGAAAATGTTGAATGATTTCTCTAACTCAAAACTAGTTATACATGTACATGTAGATGCCTCTGAAATTATATTTTTCTCGTTGGGTTGCTTGTCCATATATTGACGTTTACGCTATATTCTTATGTTCGGTATTTGTGAAAAACGCTCATCTATCAATTTTACAAGAAATATAATACTTGTAAGTTATGAACATTGAAGTTTAACTTGCTATCATTTTTTCGTATACGCACAAACATAAAATAAAATGAAACACCTTAAAGCGGTTTAAATTATGCAGTGCATTTTGAAAATATAGTTTCCGGTTATTTTTGTTTCATACTTTTTCTATCCCTTTTCCTAAAAATTAGTACACGGGTCACTGGTTAATATAGAATAAAATTAACGGTACCAATTTTCTTGCACCAGATGCGCATTTCGAAAATACATGTCTCTTCAGTGATTTGAATTTGAGCTGTTTTATAAGTATATATGATGGTGCCTCGTTTTTAAGGGATTGTAATTCTTTAAAATAAATTTATCTATTCATCCATAAAATACACTATAATTTCACTTTTTTTAAATGACAACTTGTATCAACCGGAAGATTTGCAGATATTGACACCTGTGCGTTTGGATTAGCATTAAAATGTTCCTGTATTTTTATAAGAAATACTTTATAACACAATCTTGGACTTGTACAAGTATATATATGCATCTATAAGTCCAAGCATGTGCATACAATAATGCATGTATGTACATGTATACGCATGAGTTTCTCGCTACATTGAAGACCCGTAATATAGGCCTTCCTCTTTTGTCTGCTCTATAGACAGGTTTTTGTCTCTTTTACACATTCCCCATTTCCATTCTCATTTTTTGTAATATACGACGGTATATTAGGGAGCGTCTAAACACCACCTAGGCCGCCTTGGTGCACTAAGCTGAAGAAGCTGCACTAAGCCCATGATGGGATGGTGCTATGAATGTAAAAAAGATACCATCGGACGCTGTTTTTTTTTTAAGATAATGTATCTGATTTTTTTAGTCATTAGAAATTGTAGTTAAGTCGTAATTTGATTTTTTCTGTCATTAAAGGTTTTGTCCGACGACACGTGCCAGTAATTAACAAGGTAATAAAATCACTGACCCATGCAGAAATAAAGAAACATAACAATTACACGGCTTCCACCTTTTTGTTTGCCGTGTTATATAATTGTTTGTTTTTGTAGGATTTAAAACAAAACTTTGTATTTCTTTCTTTTTTGAGTGTATTTTTTTATAGGTTAATTATTTTGACTTTATGATACTTTTTTGGGTTTTTAGTCAAACTTCATTGTAATTCGAAGTTGATTTATTTTTGTAAAACGATTGTTTTAGGTGGTGTTTGTTTCGTTGTATTTGTAAAATTGTATGAAAGATTGGTTTGTCCTATAATATAATATGGAGCAGGTATATGGGGTCAAAAAAAATATATTCCTGTATTAACTCTATACATAATAGGGCTTGTAGATTTTTTTCTCGGAGTACAAAAATATGCACCAAATGCTACAGTTACTAGAGACTTAGGAATACCACCTAATTTTGATAAACAGTAGAAAAGTATTATTCGTTTGTGGTGTAGATTAAATAACATGAGCTCAAATCGGTTAAGTGCAAAAGTTCACAAGTGGGCTGATAGTGTGAGTATTAAGAATAAGTGTGTTAAAAACTGGATTTTCTTAGAAAAAAAACCTTCTAGCTAAATTCAAGTCATTTATCGTGTCCTGAAAATATGGACACTAACTTTGTTGTAATTTTTTTTATGTCAAAATTGTTCCTGTAACAAATACCATGTACATGTACATATATGAGGCTATGAAAGTAAATAAATAGAGTTTACAGAAATAAAGATGATAATGGGATAAGCACTTTGAATTACAGAATAAAGAGATGAAAATATAAAGAATAGATTAAATGATTCATGGTTGCTTAACGACCAGTTACAAATATTACACTCTACCCTCCATGTTTTTGTCCATCTGATGAGTTAAGCCTATTTAAACTGATTATTATAGTTCGTTTTTATGTTGTACATGTACTTTTATACCACTGACCGAGACTAGGGGGGGGGGGGACAGGGAGCCCGCTAACAATTTTAACCCTGCCACATTATTTATGTATGTGCCTGTCCCAAGTCATGAGCCTGCAATTCAGTAGTTGTCGTTTGTTTATGTGTTACATATTTTTTTTCGTTCATTTTTTTTGTTGTTATATAAATAAGGCGGTTAGTTATCTTGTTTGAATTGTTTTACATTATCATATCGGGGCCTTTTATAGCTGACCATGCGGATTTGGCATTGCTCATTGTTGAAGGCCGTACGGTGACCTATATTTGTTAATGTCTCTGTCATTTTGGTCTCTTGTGGACTGTTGTCTAATTGGAAATCATACCACATCTTCTTTTTTTTATATTCCTGTGCTTTTAAAATGCCCATTATATAGACATATCATGATACATTAAGCTTAACATTTTAATTTATAAATATCAAATAGCGAACAATTTTATCAGATTATTACATGGCATTTTTCATATCGCATGTATTATCAGCCCTAGGTTCAATATCAGCCCAAGAGCCGCATGGCTCGAGGGCTGATATTGACCGAGGGCTGATAATACATGCGATATGAAAAATGACATGTTATGATCTTTTTATCATATGCTTCAACAGTAGAGAAAAATATCAGATTCATATATTGATCCTTCTACGTGGTTTCCGAAAAGAAGTTGAAAGAGTAAAGAGTTCACGGACGTCGGACCCAAAATTTGATACATTCAATATGAAATCTTTCCATCATATGCCTCAACAGAGGAAAAAAAAACCAGATTTTAATATAAACGAATCGACAAAAAAATAATTCAACAATATACATAATGAACATTGTTGGAAAAGTCAACTTTTTTAAAGTAACTTTCTAAATTATGTTTCAGAAAAAGTTTAAAAAATGCATTTATTTAATATTTTTTTAAAAATTAAATTAAATTATTTTACACAATATACTTTCCAGTATTCAAATAATTGTTTTGTACACTACTTTATAATGTTTTTCACTGAAAACGTAGCATTGAGGTGTATTTTCCGGAATTTGCCGAGTATCACCGGAATGCCATGTGATAACGTTACGGAAAGGCATGTGATAACAATCGAAGCATGTGATAAACTTTTCATATCAGCCCGCTAAGCACCAATTCGAAAAATATGGAAAATATTTTAATTTAATGCTATTATCATACGGTAAAAATCTTTATCATATACTTAGACTAAATAACATATAACAAATAGACATATCATGATACATTAAGCTTAACATTTTAATTTATAAATATCAAATAGCGAACAATTTTATCAGATTATTACATGGCATTTTTCATATCGCATGTATTATCAGCCCTAGGTTCAATATCAGCCTAAATAACATAGGAAGTTACTTTAAAAAAGTTGACTTTTCCAAACAATGCTCATTATGTATGTTGTTGAATTATTTTTTGTCGATTCGTCAATATTTAAATGATTTTTTTTCCTCAGTTGAGGCATATGATAGAAAGATTTCATATTGAATGTATCACATTTTGGGTCCAACGTCCGTGAACTTTTTACTCTTTCAACTTCTTTTCGGGAACCACGTAGAAGGATCAATATATGAATCTGTTATTTTTCTCTACTGTTGAAGCATATGATAAAAAGATCATAACATGTCATTTTTCATATCGCATGTATTATCATCCCTCGGTCAATATCAGCCCTCGAGCCATGCGGCTATTGCTGCAATAGGTGGCAGAAACATCAACAATATCTATACTATTAAACGAGAAGACCTCATTTTTGGTGTCGCTTCTCTTCTTTCCACAATAAATTAATCAACACGACTCTGTGTCCTATATATACAGTGCATAGTCGCATTTGTCATCCAATCATATGATTATTCAGATTGAGTTATTTTGGGAGAAAAACGAGAAAAAAGGCATCCGGATATTGTCCCGTCATTGGACGAAATTTTAAGTCAGATTATACTTCCGGCTTGCGTTTTTCTGTCTACTTTGAACAAACAAATAGTACGAATAAAGTGTATTTTAATTCTGTTCAGAGTTTATTAAATGGAGAGGGTCTGTATACTATGTCAATTGACCACCATGGATCGATTACTAAACTAAGAATTGAGAGTAAATACACTTTATTTATATAGTAATATACAGATAAGCGCTAAAATTATTCATGTGAACTTTTGATACCTTTTCTGAAATTCTCCATTCATTAATATTTTACAAAATTCATTGATTACAAAAAAAAAAGATGTGGTATGATTGCCATGTTGAGACAACTCTCCACAAGCGACCAAAATGACACAGAAATTTACGACTATAGGTCACCGTACGGCCTTCAACAACGAGCAAAGCCCATACCGCATACTCAGCTTTAAAAGGCCCCGAAATGACGATGTAAAAAAAATCAAACGAGAAAACTAGCGGCCTTATTTATGTACAAAAAAGGAACGAAAAACAAATATGTAACACACAAACAAACGACAACCACTGAACTACAGGCTCCTTACTTAAATGTTCATAACATACTAAATGTATGTTCATATTGAAATTGATAGAAAACCAAAAATTGGGAATTTTGGAAATGAAGGAGGAGGTATAAAACTTCTAACAACACTTTACATACTTTTAACTCCGCTCTGAATGCTCGCGGGTGTGTTCTAGTTATATTGAAAAGAAACGGCATTTTATTTCACTTGTTCTTAAAGAAAAAGATGTTTAATTTCATTAAGTATACGGACACTGTAAATTTTGAATGTAAATGAGTAAAATTTTGTTTATATTTATATATTGTGTCTTATACGGCTCTCATTTATCTTTTTAAATTATTGTTTAGTTCTGTGATTCTCATTTTATGTTTGTATGTGGTGAGACTTTGAAATAATAATAATGATAAAATATTGAATCTAAAAATATTTAGAAACTATAAACTTTTCTTAAATTTATACTTGAGTCAGAAAATTAAAACCAGCAGTGTCAAAAATATTTTTTTAAGCTGACAAATATTTTACACTCAGCGGCATTCAATGTCATTGACATACTATATAGCACTAATCGCAATATACATGTACATGATATTTTGGACATCTTATCAGTAATCTCTCTAGTCTCCTGTGTGAGGATATTCGATTGATAAAAAACAATAAACAATTTAAGGTCGTCAGGTAAATGTGGATTACGGATTAAGATGTTAGATGTCAAACTTGAATTAACAAACTGAGGTGAATTTAACCCGAATATGTAGTTTCTCTTCAACAGTGTTTTAATTCCAAGTTCCTTATTTTCATTTAAACTAAATTAATTATATAGAATGATAGAAAGATTCGGAACTAAAGATAGTCACAATTAAAAATATGTATTTTGAAAAACCGCCAGATCATATCTGATTTAAATCCAGGGTCCGTATATGCATCTTCTGACATCAGACTCAGACTTCTCTTGAACTGAATATTAATGTGCGTATTGTTATGCATTTACTTTTCTACATTGGCTAGAGGTATAGGGGGGGTTGAGATCTCATAAACATGTTTAACCCCGCCGCATTTTTGCGCAAGTCACAAGTCAGGAGCCTCTGGCCTTTGTTAGTCTTGTATTATTTGAATTTTGGTTTCTTGTGTACAATTTGGAAATTAGTATGGCGTTTATTGTCACTGGACTATATATATATATATACATATATAGAACTCGTCTAAACATCAACCCAACAATGTTAGATCTGTAAATTTGCTTTCGAAAATTTTTGGTTATTCCCTCGCCGGGATTCGAACCCATGCTACTGTGATATCGTGACACCAAATCGCCAACACTGCAGCCGTCCCGCTAGACGCAAAAAAGAGCTTTCGGTGGGCATGTGATACCTTTCCACGTCAGTTTTAATCTAGCGGCGTACTACAGTACATGATATATAAGGCATGAAGATGTTATTGTTTACAGATCAGCTAAATTATCTATAGTAAAGGATCCTACAAATTAATGTAATCAAGATACAGTCACAGAAAATAATTATATTCATAACTGACTCAGACGTACTTATATATATATATATAGTATATATTTGTTAAGGGGCCAGCTGAAGGACGCCTCCGGGTGCGGGAATTTCTCGCTACATTGAAGACCTGTTGGTGACCTTCTGCTCAGTGTTGTTTTTTTTCTTTGGTCAGGTTGTTGTCTCTTTGACACATTCCCCATTTCCATTCTCAATTTTACAATGGTACGTAAATTAAGATTTTATCCGAAAAGACGGATTTTCTACATGTACTACAAAAAATTTGTACAACTATTGAATATTGTAAATGTTTAATGCATAAATGTCCAGATCTAGATTGAACTTGCTTTGCTTCGTCGAAAGTACGAATATAGAAAAATCACAGATTTATATTACAACTAAAAGGTCCTAGAACAGTTGCAGAAATCTTCAGAATTTGTTTATTGTTAGTTATTTGTACATGTATAACTATAATGCGAACCCGAAGTTGTGAAATAGCAACTAAGCGTGAATTCTTTGGAAAAGCGGCGGTTCTATGAAAACCTATTGTCAATTTCAAGTTCTGTTTCGACATCATTGTAATATATGTCACTGGACGTTAAAATTTAATCCTTTATTTCGTCTTCGTCTTCGTCAAATATTGCTGTTGGTTTCTGCCGAAAAAAATCTTTCAAAAAGTTGTAACCTTTGGAACTTTTTCAGATAATTTAACCACATGACAAGAAATTATACAATAAACATTGGTCACGCACGATAGATTCTGATGTAAGACACGTACCGTTACAATACCCAGTTTACACGCATCAGCGCACACAGGTTTGTCGAAAAGGCCAGTTGATTGGAGGAAAGTTACCAAAAACCACGCCTACCTTTAACTATTATCCAATCAAACGCCTTTGACATAAACTTAAATAATACATGGGTAATATAACAAAGATTTTGAAAAAAGTTGAGACTCTAAATTCTAACTTAAAAGTATAGATTAATGCTCGTAATGCATTTTCGCAATTTACATTAAATTTTATACATACTTTCACCTATCTAGTGAGGAAAAAATACAAATTTAAAACAATTGCAAATTACAACTATTTTGAATTATAATGCACAGCAAGGACGTATATTAGTTATCCGTCCTTGTGCACAGTTTGTGATAAATGGGTGTCAAAATGTCTTAAACAAAAACCCAAAGACCAGTTTCAAGAAGAATTCTTTGCTTTTATTGCAGAATCGCATAAAACATAATGTTGTCGTATTTTCAAAAAGACTTATCAATTTGAAAACTACTTTTCCTTTTTACCTTTCTAAAATAATACATTACGCAGATATAAATGTGGTAGTTGCCGATTGAGTCTAGAAGGTGTCAGGATTTACACAGAGAAGACAGAATATGCCGTCTCTGTGACACAAACAACATTGATGACGAGTACCATTACATAATGAATTGTAAAACATTTAAAATATAGAAAAAGAAGGAAATGTTTAAGGAACTACTGTTAGTCAAACCCTTATATCTTTAAAGCTGTTCAACAGTTAAACTCATCAAATATTGTAATATTAGAAAAACTATGTAAGAGTTATAAATGTGAAAGTCAGTCCTCCAAGTTTATTTAATTGTATCGTTTACACATGCATGTGATTATTTTACCTTATAGTTATGTTTATGTATGTTCTTGATAACTAGCAATTGAAGTTTTATGAGAAATAAAGTATTCGTATTCCTTTAAACCATAAATTACAGTACACGAAGACCGCCTACGGGTAAAGTACAAGTGAATATATCACAAAGATCATCCGTACGCGTCCTTGTAAATGCAAAACTCTGGATTTTCTTTGATAATTACCCGAGAGGTTATAAAAGATCTAGAAAAGACTTCCAAAAGTGTTTGCCAAAAATGAATTGAAATAAAAGATTTTTGTGTAGACGAGTTACAACATTGCATAAGCATGATTAGGAAATTTGAACAAAAAATGTAAGTGCACATCTTTCTAGTGGCGAAAAACACGTATATCGAGCTACGTAGACGAAAAAGAATAAGTTCATAATGATTATGATGTAAATTCACGAAATTATAAGGTTATAATTAGAAAACAATTTAAAACACGATTCGTCATTCCCCATGTATATAGATTAAAACAGAATTATAATTTTCTAATTCTTAAATTAAATTCTGAAATTCAAAAGACATGTTTCTGATACTTGACAGTTCAGCGAACACTATTACATGAAATGCACGATATTGACCGAAAACAAAGGTGAAAGATTCAAATTGTAAAATCAGCCGCTGGACGGTAGAATTTCTATCAATCATTCAACGATAAAATAAAAAAGAAAAAGAAGACTATTGAGTGTAAAAGTATGATAGAAATACTTTTAATTTATTATAATGCCTGTTAAATTGTTCCAGTCATTGGTTACTAGTGATTGTCAGTCCATTTCGATATTTCATAGCACTTTTACAAATTCTGAAACAAATAAAAGAAAAAACTAATTTTCCCATGGGAAAAAATATATCTACCCATGAGAAGAAATTTGTCCCGCACAGTGTTCAACTCCCAAAAAGGGAGTCTAACCAACAAAGAAATGCATCTGATGTACAGTAGTTGTCGTTTGTTTATGTAATATATACGTGTTTCTCGTTTCTCGTTTTGTTTATATAGATTAGACCGTTGGTTTTCCCGTTTGAATGGTTTTACACTAGTAATTTTGGGGCCCTTTATAGCTTGTTGTTCGGTGTGAGCTAAGGCTCCGTGTTGAAGGCCGTACTTTAACCTATAATGGTTTACTTTTTAAATTGATATTTGTATGGAGAGTTGTCTCATTGGCACTCACACCACATCTTCCTATATCTAATTAATCATCTGTAGATTGATTTTTATATATGAAACGATGTGTATTGATTTTACTTGGTTCAATGTTCAGTGGCAAGTATTTTATATATGCGCAGGTCCTGAGACAGAAAATCAAATTATTCATTCACTTAAGGTCTTCAAAAATAACGATTGCGAGATGACGGACAGGAAGACTTCAAACGTAACAGTTTGAACTAGCTGTCAGAAACTTAAGTACTCTCAGATCTTTTCTTGCTATTGTCGTTTTGTTCTTCTGGTAAACAAGTGATTCTTTCATTGTTGAAGACTCTCTAGCGACTATAAAGATGAACAGGAATAAAACGCTGACCATTGATAATTTGTATTTTTGTTTAGCTCTGACTTTGTGTTCGATAAGGTCCCGTGTACCTTTACTCCATATTCCTTTATTTTCTATAAAGGCGTCTGTCTTGACAGTAAGTTGACACGACTTAATACAAGTTAAACCCTTAAATGTAAGACACCAGATGGAAGTACTCAAAAAGGAGAGCCAGTTTGGTATTCTGTAATGTTAGAGTTCAATTCTTCATGAAGAAACGACTATTAGTATATGTTTTCTGTATTCAGCATAGAATCATATCTTCTAAACTATATTTTTTCGCACAATGTCTGGATATTGGTGGACATGCATCATTGCGAAACCAGACATTTACAAATGAAAATTAATACTTGTACTATAGCCATTTAGTAGGAAAGTAAATGCACAAGAGACAAGTAATTCAGAAACATGCATGGATCACGCAAAATTATGCAGGGGCGACACCGGAGTAATGGGAGTTTGCTTCTTGCAAGACATTCGCCGTGAAAACAATTTGATATGAAGACAAGCCTTTGTTTCAACTTTGTTTTAAAATTTCAAACATGAGGCTGTTACGGCCCAGGTCAATGTTCTTAAGCAACACATATTTTCCTTTCATTTTGCTGTTAGCTTTCTGATATAAATTTATACATATTATAGACTATTATAATTCTTTTTTTTCAATTTCAGTTAAACACTATTTATGATTTGCTTTTAAATAAATTTTAACATGTTTAAATGTCTTTTTCTTTTTCTTCATCTTTTTGAAACCCTGGTTTTGTATTACCACTGACCAGTTCAGTAAAGAAACAGCTGCTTCATGTTTGCATAAATGTGTTTGTAACCAATCTAACATGCTATTATAATTTCCTTAGTTTTTATTCCGTGTCTATAGATAGTCTTCATCGGGGAGGCAAGATTTATTTTGTCTGTTGGTTGCTTGGCTAGCGTAAGCTAATCGATTTACCTCACATTTTGAAGTTGGATGGAGATTGTTTCTAGATAAATGCCGTACCTTTGTACTTTGGTTTCCTGTCGGATTTTTCTCAATTTTAAATTGGGAAGTTTTATCATTTGTTTTGCATAATTATTATTTTTGACTTGCAAATGAACGATTAATAAATCTAGTCCCGTGTGTGCTAGCGAAATGTCTTTAGTGTAATCTCGGAGTGTAATTTTTATTTCAACTTTTACGTTTGCATCAGGACGACCTAAAACACGTTTTCAAGAATGACATTCGTTACTTCAAACAAAAATCGCTTTTATCTTCTTTTTTTTTGCAGTAAAAGACCTGTTTCTTTAAAAAAAAACTTTCATACAATCGACTGATTCGGGAAGGTCAAGGATTATAACATATTTTTAGTAATTCTGAAAAACTTTTTAGTAATCTCTGGTGTATTTATGATGGCTTGGTTTGAAGCGATAACAGACAAACTATGCTTACTAGTGCTGCATAAAAAAGCATGAGGATATGGTTTGTCCTTTATTACAAATTTGACTCCAATAAGGATAATTTTTGTCTCATAGAAAAATCGATAATTTATTTTTCGATTTTTATCGGATATAAAAGTTATTTTGAAAAATACAAACCGGATTATTATTTATTAAAGTTTCGTATGCATCATAAATCAAGCTCCGGCAACTTTTGACTTGTTCTGATATAAATAGTAATGAATTTCATCGGAGAAAAAGATAGATATTTTTGTCGTGATTGGAAGAATCGTAAAAGTGTTATTTTTCTGAATTCTGTTTGTTTAATCGGACATCGTAGAGTTTTAATTGGATTTCTTTTTGCCGAACTGGACTTCATATTGTGTTTTGATTTGAAACATGAACGAGGACTTCGATGAGAACACCTGGATTGAAAGTTTGCAAACGTTCCGACCAATGAAATTCATTTTAATATGTAACGAGAGCACCTAGATGAAATATTTTATCTATACTACAATCAGTTTTAACTTAGAAATTTCCGCTCAAATATATAGGAAATAAAATTATATGAAAGCAACAATGCAGAATGTTTCTTTTCCATTTTCTGTTTTTTTAACAATGTTTATGTTCATTTCAATTTGGAAAGTAGACTTATATTAAATGCCCAAAACGTAAATGTATGTTTTCTTTTAAAACATTAAAAAACGTAAGAGTATGCCGACAAATAGCCTGTCAAGGTCGTTAAACTTAAATCAACTTACCCATCTTTATCGCAGACTAAAATTTATCTCATATATACAGAATACATGTTAATTTATTACAAGTACGTCAGGGTGCATGACAGCACAATAATCTTTTTACAGAGTCGTAAGAACAATATTTTTGTTTGATATTTGTTTCTATTCCACAATTAACGCCCGATTTGGCCAGTGACCGGTATTACAATTTAACACAGTTTTAGAAGTTCAGTGGGCTGCTGCTTCATTTAGAATTTTTGAGCATGCCTTTCTAGATAAGATAAGATAAGAAATTTTATTTCAAGTCGGGTTACATTAAATACAAACATAAGCTCTGTAGAGCTTTTTGCCGACATCATGTTTATCATATTCAACGTCAACATTATCTTCGTCGATTTTATTAGTCAACAATATCTTGTTTTTCATTACAAGCTTTTCCAAATATCAATATACAGCAAGAGAATGAATATATGTTGCTTCAAGACACATCGATTTAAATTATGTACACAAATTATGTAGTTTTCCGTGTCTACATTTGATTTACGAGTACAATATAGTAAAACAGAAAAAAGAGAAACGGTAAATATACAGGAATACATAAAGTTTCGTAAATAGTTGCAAAGGACCACACGTTACTTACGATATATACATCGAGGTCGTTTTGCTTGAGTGATTTACCTGTAAAATGTCCGCGGGTCTCATCCATGTTTAAAACGAATTAATGCATGTTTGAAATAGCTTAACAGGGGCGTGGCCTATTAGTTTGACCCAACTGACCACTAACTTGATTTCAATTGATCGACTGCAGAGAAATCTATTTGACTGGCGTTAAAATGAATTGATATGAATTGAAATGAATTAAATATAATTTTTAATTTTTGTCAATCTTTATCAAATAACGATCAATCTCATTTAAATAGCGTTAACACGTTTTTGTCCGATCAAGTTAAATTAGGGTTACTAGTGAGATCAGCTAAATTATCTATATATATATATATATATATATATATATATATATATATGCAGGACTCTTAAGCGAGATGGTACTCTAAAGTGCGATGGTAACGCTAAAGTGCTTTGGTCTACGCTAAAGTACGACGGTGTATCTCGCTAAAGTGAGATGGTTGTTTGTTCGCTAAAGTATGATGGTGTATTACCCTAAAATGCGATGGTCAAAAGGGTAAAATTCAAAGTATTAACACCGAGGTTTAAAAAGTCTTTTTGTAAAAGCTATTATGCTAAAATATGACATACGTGATACAATTTACCGGTAGGCTGAAGTGATTGTTTCTAAATTAATAAGTCCGACTATGTAATAATTGCTATTAAGGTAATTTATGTTTTGCAAAATATTATTTTTCATGTGAAATGAATTTTTAACAATTCGGAGCGTATTGAATATTTGGATAATTGGTGTAGATTGCCGTTCACACTAATGTTACAACCTATCTTACATTTGTCATTGAAAATTAAAAATACAAAATTCGTTCATTGTCGGAACATGCAACATTTATTTGTATAAGCTTTAATCAGGCTAAATGCGAGAGAAATGCAATGTTCGCCAAGCTTTCTCCTTTTTTCGTAGCGAGTACAAATACATGTTTTATTTTCCTTCAATGTACAGTACGATCTAATGTCTAAGCAAATAATTTATAATTCACGCATGAAAACATGTATCTCTATTTTACCGACGTTACTTTTCTTTAAAATCGACGGAATTTTAACGGGGATCACAAAGTAAACGGCCACATAAACAATGATTCGAATGTATCCGTTTGCTTCAAATAGAAGCAGGATAAGTATGCGTATACTGTTTTGTATTTATATAGTAAAATGGTCGAATATAGTCCTTTTTTCCAGCACTCGAAAAAAAAAAATAAACCTTGTGATTCAGTCGACAATGAACACGGTTAAATCAAATCAATTACTAGTAAGTCATGGAAATTTGATGTAAAATTTGTTAATCAAATATTCCTAATCTATCTTTCGGCATGTTCATTTTTAGTTTGTATAAACGACTGTTAACGTCATAATCCAACTACGTTTCTGACGTCTATACTTTTGCGGACCATCGCACTTTAGCGTATGGAAGCATCGCACTTTAGCGTATACCATCGCACTTTAGCGAGACCATCGTACTTAAGCGTCCCCATCGCACTTTAGAGTCCTACATATATATATATGTTGGCAGTCAGCATGGTTTAAGAACATCAGTTGTTCGACCTGTTAGTCAAATGCGTTTTGTTTAAATTATTTTTTTCAATCTTTTGGACTTTTGGAAAATGTTGATTTCTATTTGGTCTTTTGGAAAATGTTGTTTTCTATTTAGACTTGTATAAATATATATATATATATATATTGTTGTTCTGCATATTTTTTGTCATGCATCCGATTACACCTTGAGAGATGCACACGCCTAATGAAGTTAATTTGTTTAGCGAAATATTGCGTATTTCTATTTAAAATCTAATTAAACGTTTTAATGTATAATTTAGCGTGTTTAAGTTACATTCCTAGACATTTATACATATATATATATATAGTCTATAAGAATCTACCAACCAGTAAACTAAATAGGTATTGGATCATCAAAATTGACAATACTACACAAACAGGAAAAAATATATGAGTCTATTTATCGGTATTGTTACACAATCTTTTAGACTCATATATATAGATCTGAGTTTTGCCTTTCATGCCATTCTTACATGTTAGATGCCAAGTCACCAGGTTTATCGTTTCTTCCATGGTTTTCTGTCGCTTGGTCAGCACATCATATGCCAGACTCTGATCAGGTAATCCAGACAACATATATTCAATACTGATATTATTGAACAGCTGTTTGTCCATTCCAGGGTAAGCCTTTCTAACCATGCCTTCTATCCTAGCAGCATACTCATGGATGCTTTCTTTATATTGTTTCTTGATGGTCTGTAATTCACGTCTGTAGGTCTCCGGAAAATTGTTGTTTCCAAAACGTCTTTCCATTTCTGAGTTAAACAGCATGAAAAAGTACGAACTTCTGGAGCTAACTCTGTGGCAAAAGTAAGGGCCTCATCTTTAAGGACTAGAAGGATTTCTTCTGTTTGCTGTCGTGGACTCCAATTATTACCTTCTGCAATTATCTGGAACTGTACCATAAAAGTTTTCCAGTCTCCTTTACCATTAAAAAAAGTCTTGACTTATAGGAATCTTGACTTGCAAATGATTCTGTTCGATTTCGCATTGGATAGGCCGTCTCACTGTCAGGGTAGTATGTGGAATTTTGTTGATTCCATCTATATGGTTGTTGTTCACTGTTACCATGGTTACCATAATTTCTATATTGTGACTGCATACTATGTGCTGAATGTTGGGACTCAGTAGTCATTGTTTGCCTTGTATTAAATTCTTTCTCTCTTTCAAGTTCTTGTATCCTTCGTCTAAGTTCCATCGCCTCATCTGGTTGATGATTCATATGATATGTTGATCTGTTCAGATTGCTGTCACTCAAAGAAGATGTTCTGGGCCGTGATAGGTTTGTCATGGTATTTGTCTGATTTGCCGTCATTGATTGGGTCAAATTAGTAGTACTATTCATTGGATTTGAATAAGAACTTACATTTATACTATTAGTACTAATATTTGTATGTAACCCCCAATATATATACAACTCAACCCAACAATGTTAGATCTGTAAATTTGCTTTCGCTAATGTTTTGTTCTTCCCTCGCCGGGATTCTAACCCATGCTACTGATATATCGTGACACCCAAATCGCCTGCATCGTAATTGTTGCGCTAGACCACACGAACAACTGGGCTTCATTAAAATGAAACTTTCGGTGGCCGGGTGTTACCTTTCCACGTCAGTCTTTAATCTAGCGTCGTACTACAGTACATGATATATAAGGCATGAAGATGTTATTCTTACAGATCAGCTAAATTATCTATAGTAAAGGATCTTACAAATTAATGTAAAATACAGTCACCGAAAATTATTACATTTATATGTTCGTCAGAACCAGTGACAACTCTACAACAGATGTCTCCATCGGATCACCAGCAGTGATGGTAATACATGGCTGTGTACATTCTGTATATACAACTCGTCTAAACATCAACCCAACAATATTAGAGGCATGTAACAATCGTAGTGAAACAAATCCTCCTATTGAGTGACTTGTTACACTTCTGAAACTAGTGCTGTAGAATAACAACTTATCTTTCAATGTAGAACACTATCTCCAAATAGACGGTACTAATATAGGCACAAAAATGGCCCCGGCATATGCCAACATATTTATGGGCCAACTTAAATAACGCCTTATGGCTAATGCTACATACCAGCCCTTATCATGGTTCCAAAGCATTGACGATATTGATTTCAAATGGACAGATTCATAAGAACATCTTAATGAATTTCTAGAACACTGTAACTCTTTCCACCATTCAATAAAATTCACATATGAATCATCTATGGAGAAAATAAACTTCCTGGATACTACGAGTTACATCAAGAACGGAACCATTATAACGGACCTTCATACCGAACAAACGGACACAAATAAATTCCTTTCTCCTAAAAGTTGCCATCCTAAACACTGCTCCCGTGGTATCCCATTCAGCCAGGCATTGCGAATCAAGAGAATATGCTCTACTGAAAATACGCAAAACAATAGACTTAAACAACTACGTAAACATCTAGTTGTTCGAGGATCCAATAACAACATCATTGATAGCCCGTTCGAAAGAGCAAACAGAACTAGTCGCCAAGAACTTCTAGAGTACAAAGATAAGATTAAAGCAGCTAACAGAACACCTCTTGTTCTCACTTAAAATGCGTTATCCAATGTTCAAAGCATTGAAAAATTATAGAAAATGATTCAAATCTAAAAAAAGTATTTTCCTCACCATCAGCCATGGTCTTCCTAAGACCTACAAACATCCGTGACAAATTAGTGACATTTGTATTAGCAAAGTAGCCTACTCCATCTCCCGGTTGTTCAAACAATTTGGTCGAAAGGAATTGCTTGTGTTGTAAAGCTGCCAATACAATCAGTTCTTTCTTCTTCTTCAGCTCCGTTACTAAACAAAATTATACCATTTATTCAAATTCCAACTGTAAAACTCAATTTATATTTTAACATGTGACACTTATGACATTCAGTATGTCGGAGAAACAATGGACAAATTAAATATTCGGCTCAACAACCATCGTTCATGGTACAAAACCAACAAAGACTGTCCTCTCACAAGACATCTTCGGTCAACGAAACATCCTTTTGAAAATGTTACTTTCCAAAACATAGAAGTCATCACCGAGTGGGACACCATGGCGAGAAGAAGGAGAAGAGAAATCTTTGGATCCACCAACTCCACACTTTAGAACCTGATGTTCTTAATGAAAAAGGCGAGAAAAAATACAGGAACGATAAAGAATAATTTAATACACAGCATCGATCTTTTTATCCTGTAAAATTGGCCAATGAACGTTGCTAGCTTCAACTACCAATTTTGTGAAAATCTTGAGCTAAATTATGTATTATTTTCAAGGCAGCTAAATTCAAGTTCGACATGTACATTGAGCTGCAAAAGTTTCTTATCATCTACATCCGATTTCACCTGGACAGATGCACGCTTGATAAAGATACCTGTTCTAGCGAAATATTGCGTTTTTTTTCATCATTTTGTAAATATTTCATTTCATACATTTTAGAAACAACTTTTGCTAAAATACAGAGACATGTGGCACAAAACTGTCATTCTTTTACATTTACACCTACCAGACTCATAACTGCCTTTTTACACTGATCATGCACACAACTTTGTCATCCATCTAATGATATCTTATGCACCATCTCTCCCACACGTATATCACTCATTGGGACTTTAGCCACATGTTAAGTTGCATTTCTAGTCAAGTATCCCTTTATTTGTCAAACAAAATCCTCTGTTCAAATTTCATAGCCGCCATGTTCATTTACATTCATCACCACGCCTGTTATGCTTTTTTCTTATCGGCAGGGCCCACATCAATGAACGTAATAGGAATGATAACGTAATCACCTTAGGAAAGAACAGTTAATCCAGTTTTTTAGTTTATTGTCAAGGCATCAGCTTGTACCTGCTTGCCAGAAAGGTCCTTCTTTCTTGCACGCTTGATGTCAATATTTGAAATTTCAGACAAATCCTCAATGGCATTGACAGCAGGAATATAACTACCAGAAAGCGCCCTCTTTAAGGAAGTATACCAGTAGATGTCATGCTGATACGGATATTTCCTCACTTACCATGTTAATATCACTTCATTCTATTACCATAGTTTCTGTTTCTTACTCAATTGTTTGTTCATTGTTGTCTTGACCATTCAATTCAGTATCAGTTTCAATGTTTGTGTTCGTAAAAATGTCCGTCTCTTACATTGTTTTGTCAGTTTTAAATTAAGTGTCGGTATTATGTTCTGTCTAGGTTAAAGGGTCTTCACGATCATTATTATTAGATACAGAACTTGCCTCAAATATTGCTTGCTTCTAAGTCTTCTTCTGTTTGAATACCAGATAAGAATGCCGAATAATATTTATTGACTATACATGTGTATTTGAAAAGTCTTTGAGTATTAATTAATTACAAAAACTATTAATCTGGTCATTAACTTGGGTATCAAAAACGTATTACACTAACATGAATGGACAATAATATAAAAATTATGAAAATTTTATATTCTTGTATTAATAGAAACATATTTTTATTTGCAAATTTTGTACGAGTTAAAACCAATTTTAAGCAGTATTTTGTACATGTTATAACATGTATGAAGTTCTTTTGTACATGTTAATATTTGTATTTTTGCATTGTACAAATTATAAAATGTACACTTTTTTTGTACATGTACATGTTATAACCTGTACATAATCGCAACATGATATATAAATAGATTGGCTCACAATATATTTATGAGATTTACATGCATGCAGATATAATTTTAATCAATTTGTATACCCTTCTATTCTACTATTACTAGTACATGTAATAGTGCAGTGCAAAGGCATTATAGAAACTCTTCTGTAATAACTCGATTGTTCTAATAGATTGTATTTGAGTAAGTATTTTCCCACAAAACGTTCTTTATATTCTTCTGCATGCGTTAGCACAATTTAACACTGATATAATATTGAATAAGTTTTGTTGCCAACTGGTAACTTATTTTAAATGTTGGTAGTGATGATATACATGTATGGTATGTTGGTTCTCAATTATATTTCTGTATCTATCAGTTTTTATCATATTTTTCTATGCTAGAATGGTAGGTTTGACTACCCTGACAGGCTTATGTTCAATGTCTGTAGTGTTTTGTGTTGTTTGCTGTTTATCATATTTGCTTGTATGAAGCTTTTGTGGGTAAATCAAACTAACATCGCTGTTATGTTTCTCGTCTGTACTTTTATATTGTGTTACATGCATGGATGAGCCTTGTATATGTAATGTAGGTTGATCATCATGGAGTATTAATTTTGGTCGTAATAACAATTACATCATTTGGTCTATGTTTGATGGTTGTCTCATCGAAATTCATACCACATCTCCTTATTCTAGTTATTTTACATTATACAAAATTACAATATCATCAACTATTGTAAACAAAAATTACTAACATGATGGTGATATGAGTAAGATTACACAAGTTGAAATTTTACATGTACATGAGTATGAGTGATGTTTTGTTGAAATTTTGTAAAATGGAGGTTTTATCATATTTACTAGTCTACATATAACATAAACTTTACATTACCAATAATCCTTCAAATAAATTAAGACCAAATTTAACAATGCTAGACAGATGATATAGTATGTGAGTATACTACAATTACGTCTGAAAGTTAAACAAAGTCTCTATTATATTAATAAAAAGCATTTTAAAAATAAAATGAAGGTACCGTGATGTTCTTCGATTGTGGTCTCATCACGAACATGCAGAGCTGCTACCAATGGCATGGGAAGTTTCATTTGTTCTATTTTCATCGTCTGTTCACTCCATGTATGTTGACCCTTCAGACGGTTAAAATAAGAATCAATTATGATAACTAAGTTAAATAGTTTGATCTGCATAGAAGACAGTCAGTCATCTTGTAATGAATGATAACGTTGCATAATGATTATGTACGGGTCGATAACGAAACATGTCCATTAAATAAATTTCGTGAATATTTTGCCTTTCTTTCAGAATTTTTTTTATTTGACATTTTTAACGTATTTTATATATCCCATACATTGTTATTATTCCCATTGGGACCATTACACACATGGATATTTCAGCTGTTTTCAAAATGTACACTTCATTTGTGTTTTATCGTTATGCTGACTGAAAACAAAACTTAAGTACTGATCACTGCATTGTGAATAAACATTACTACACATATCCTACACAAGCTCGGTGGCACGGCAGCTTTCCTAGTGACAAAAACCCAGAGTATCCACTTATAAAGTATATTTCCTCAGATTATCTACCCATAAAGCAATGTGCCTTTCCTTATAAGAGATTATCGTAATTCACAACACGATATTTGGATAAACCTTATCTTAATACTTAAATGATAAACTCATAGATATTTATCATTTGTTTTGTTATAATAATTGCCATGACCTCACTATAGCAAGTTCGGAAAATTTAGGAAATTGCGCGTCTTAATTGAATTATGATCAATGAAGAACGGATATCTAAATGAACGTTTTTGACAAAATTAAAAAAGAAACATAAATTTGCCGAAAGAAAGACTTAACGTGAGAAGATTGTATGCTGCATAATCAGCAAAAGAATATAATAGAATATAAAAGATGCATATTTTCCTAATTTCGCAAGTATGTTTATGTATTACAAATGCATTAATTATTAAATGTGTTATCATTAAATTGCGTCCGTCTAATCAGTTCGTTTATTTATTCACTCAATATTTCTTTTGTTGAATTTGATGCTTCTTTTAAATAAGTAAATATAACCAATGACTTATTTAGAAATTTTTGAAATGCAAAATATTGTATGTATTAGTACATCTATCAGGTTTGTCGAATATCGGCATCAGTTTTATTTTAAAGAACATTATACCATGTATGAACCATATTATGATTATAGAAGGTATACGTTTAAGATATATTCAGTTAACATTTGAGCACTATTCAACAGAGGACTAATACGTCATTATTACGTTTCAATTAGCACTGCCTATTTTTGCTTTGGAAATACAAAGTGCAAACTGTTCTTGAAGAATTGTATGTACATTTTTTATTCTATAAACTTCTAATGAGTAAATATATAAATATCATTTTTATTGAATGATTTACTACATGTCTAGTGCATAAGGCAAACGGAAATGGGTCTGCTATTAAAAGCTATATATGAAAATGTTCTATATTTCCACAAGTGGATTAAGTCTTATATTTGTTCAATAATATATGTCTGACTGAAGTTTCTTTCTTTATATTGGTGTACTAATCTTAACCTGTTTGAAATCAAATATATAAAGGGTCGTGACTTAAACAAGTTTTCTTTTTAAAAGTAGAATAACAACAATATGAATTGAAAGTCGCTAATCACATGAGAAAATAAAAAGCTCAAACACAAAAAACGATTGCATATTTAAGCAGTCAAACTGTTTAACAGTCAACATTTACTGTGCTTTTTGTACCAATAGTGTTCGTTGAAAACTTTATATTAGCACCAGATCGTTGTGATCGTTGAGTCAATGTGGAATATTAAATGTTTACAGATTGATTAGATTTGTGTATTATTAAACATAGAACATTTTCTGACACTGTTATCGCATTGCCTTCTTATTGACGAATACCTATTAATCCGAGTTTACTTATGACATTGGAACTAACAGAAAGAATAAACATACCTTTCTAAGAAGTAAACGACCAATCATTTTTCCAAATATATTTGTAGCTGAAAAGTACTTTCCATGGTCACCTATTATCCTTTTGAAGAAAAACTTCAAAAGGTTCCATGCCATGCAAACACTTTTGAAACTGCTAAGATTTTCTGCTATATGTTTATTTACTTTTACTGGATCGAGTCCATCGCTATCATCAGCATACAGAGCCAGCAGGTACCTATATGAAAAAAGTTATGTTGCACTTTATAAAGCAATATCGTAAGATTGTATATACTCTGTACAATACAAATATAGATGGATGCGGTCCTAACCTGTACGAACGTTAACCTGGAGCAGACTTGGTGACTTGATAAATTTGAACAGAAAAGCACATTAACTTCGTCGTTGGTAGAACAGACCTACGATCTGCTTTTCTAGGACTGCTTTTGACCAGTATTGAGGACAAGTCTCTTCTTTATCGGACTTATGGACAGGTCTGCTACTGACCAGACCTGTTGACAAGTCAACTATTGACCAGACCTGATAACAAGTCAGTTTAATCGTAAGTCGCCTTATTTGCGTTGGATTTACAATTCTGTGTTCCACAAAATATTCTTACGATGATTGTACAGTGTCAGGATCATGAGATGTGGTATTTATATGAGCAATTTTGCCAATTTCCCCAGACTTGTATTTGCCGATTATAAATGATATTTATGGTCCTACGTAACATATTCATGAAGTAGAGAAGCCTTAGTATTTCAAAAATGCAATTTTTTTGTTAACATATAATTCAAATGGACCTGGTCAAAGTTAAATCAGTGCAAGACTGGTTTTGAAGTTGACTTTAGCAGGTTATGGTTTACCAGTCATAATATCTTATAAGAAAGTAATCTTGCCTTGTGTACTGATTTGGATCGCATTAATCTGTATTTATACCGAAAATTAAAGAACCTCGACACATTTCTTTGTTTTGTTGACTTTAGCAAGGCATTCGATTCAGTAAACCACACTATCTTATCAAATAAACTGTTAAGTGCGGGTATTCACGGTAACATGTTCAAAGTTATAACATGTCTTTATTTAAACTTGAAAAGTGCTATTAGACTTTCGCTAATGATGTTTAAAGACAGGTTTTCGGTAGATTCCGGTGTACGCCAGGGAGACAACCTCGCACCTACATTGTTTGCCTTTTTCATTGACGATCTGGTGCCACTTATCAAAGGTCTTTTGCAAGGAATATTGGTTTGAAACGACATGATTAGTTGTTTATTTTACGCGGGTGACATCGATCTCATTTCGGACTCAAGTGAAGGCTTACAGTCTCAACTCAACGTTCTACATGCATATGACTGGACAAAGAAACATCTTTTTAATGTGAACATTGAAAGAACCAAAGCTATGCATGTTCGTAAGGCATCTTCCAGTAGATCAGATGTTTTGTTCAGACTCGGACAAAAGGAATTAGATTACGTAGAAAAGTACCGTTATTTAGGCCTAACACTCTCCGAAAACATCGACTATGAGGTGTCTGTTAATTATGAACTGTCAGCGGCAGCTAGCAGATCATTAGGATCGTTAACATCCAAATTCTTGCATATGGGAAATATGGACTTCGAAATATCCACAAACATATGGGCGTTTTTCAATAAAAACGTACTTTCTTGTCCCAGCCACTTTAAAAAAAATGTGTTTGATCTTTGCAAGTAATTTTTTGTGCAGTCAGTACATTGAATTAGACATTTTTAAGCAAAGAAACAGTTTATTTTTAGAGGGATTGATAAGATATTGATTCCTGAATGGTCCAAAACAACCAAAATGGCATGTCCCTAGACCGCCTGTTCAACATTCATACTCTAAAATATCGTAAAAAAATGTAGAAATAAATATTAATTTTACTTAATATAAGTTCTTTAATAATTCAAAAGTATGTTTAGAGCCAACATATTTTAATAAACAGCTTTTAACATAGGATTTTTTATTTTAGAAGGTGTGTCCCTAACACAATGTCCACTACGAAACGAAGTCATTAAAACTTGCTTATAAACAGTTTTATAAAATCAATGTAATTTTTTGTTTGCAAGAGATATAAACATTAGGGTCTTACAAAAGAAGTGATGCTTTTATAACGGCAATTAAACTGTTGGTAAAAAAAATTGAGCACATCAAATGGACCAGAGTGATACCGTATTTTTGTAAATGTCCACTACGATACGGGTCAAATCTCTTTCAGTAACTGGTTTTAAAATTATGAAAAAAATATCAGTGTACAGCTCAATAACACTTTGATGAATACAGTCAGTCTTGTTACTATTGCAATATAGGGGTTGTGAGAAAAAAATAAAATATGTGAATACGTCCCCTACGAAACGGTCCCCTACGAAACAAGTTTGGTAGAAAAACGTTTCGTAGTGGACACTACCACTACCATGCAGTCTTTTGTTACTCTTTTTTCAATTATATTCGTGCAAAGCAAATAACAAAGGTTAGTTTCATGTAATTTTGATTATGAGAATAGGGTTGATGTCAACTACGAAACATTTTGTCCACTACGAAACGGTTTTGTCAACTACGAAACGCATCAAAATGTCCACTACGTAACATGAGTTGTACCTTCCTATGTGAAGTACTGCCTAATCTTTATCGATAAATAATGGTTCACCAATTCAGAAAAAAATGAGATATTTCTAGTATATAAAGTAAACAAACTGGAATGTCTATAGGAAACATTTAAAATTGCAAAAATATGTGTGTTTAGAAGCAGTTTTGTCCCCTACGAAACAGTACACAAATTATGAAAATAATATCATTTTAAAGAGTATTTAAGATTGCACTTTTTGTTTACAAACAGGTATATAATAGAGGTATTCAAAATAACTCTTGAAAATAAATTTTAGACTAGTTGATTTTCCATTTTTTTTTAGGTCTGAAAGGAACGCTTTCATTGAAAAACGCCCATATATGACAACACAGTTATCCCGGTTATGAATTATGCGTCTGGAATTTGGGGTATCAAGCGCTATGACTCACTTGAAAGACAATACAGAGCTATAAGAACATTCCTTGGCATTAGCAAATGTGCTTCGATTCCTGCTGTTTTAGGGTATATGGGTTGGCTACCTGTATATATTCATACGCACTGTGATGCGATACGCCTATTGTGTCGCCTCATGAAAATGCCAGACAATAGACTTTGTCGTAAAGTGTTCTGTTAGAACATTGAAACTTCTACACACTACAAAAATACCTGGTTTAACAATATCAAGACAGTTTTAGATACTTGTAATCTTACGCATTTGATCGACTACAGTGGCGAGAATATTTCTATAAACTACGTTTAAGATAGATGGAGTAATGAATGGCAAACAATGCCAAAACTGAGAACGTATAAAACTTTTAAGTCCGAATTATCAACGGAACCATATGTAAAAAGACATTTATCAAGGGTGCAACGTTCAGCACTTGCAAGGATTCGTTCTGGAACTTTTCCACTAGAAATTAAACAAGGTCGTAACAGAAACATTCCACCTAATTTACATATATGTAAATTGTGTAAGGCAGGTTCGATTGAAGATGAAACACATTTCCTCATCTATTGTGACTGTTATACTGATGCACGAAAAAGACTGTTACGGGAGTTACCTTCTATTCACATTGATGAGCAACCTCCAAACGAAGCCATTACAGTACTCTTAAACGCTAATACCAAACTTGTAGCAAACTTTATTTTAGAATTTTCCGATATAAGACGTGGATTTATATTACTGTTTAATCTTTCTATAGTAAATATCAAAGTATACACATGTCTACATTTTTTAATGTTATAATTTTGACCTCATTTTCTTATATCTGTAATATTTAAAGTTAAAACATGATAGTGCATTATAAGCCTATTTGGCTGGCTGAATCATTATCTCAATACTCAATGTACATTATATTGTATATAATCAGGTTGCACTCTAATAAACTATTTATTCATTCATATTCATTCATTTTATATAATAAAATTATAATATTAAAAAGAAATTAACATACCATGCGGATCCAGATAAACCAGCTGTGAACATTGTTATATCTAAAATGCCATGTTTTTGGAGACCAGTCATAGCGCCACCCATTCCAATAACAGCACGCATACCTCCACCTGATCCAATAACTGCTATAGTTGGGACCTATGATTGTAAACGTTTACAAAAGGTGTATGCCTAATATAAAATGCTACAATATGCATATACTTCTATACTTCTTAAGAATGTTACAATACAGATTAAAGCATACACAAAAAGGTAAGAACCAACTAATGTATTCTTCTATTGTACTTTTACAAAGATATTTCAGTTAATCGAAATTGATGAAAATATATTAAAAAAAATAATAAAGTTCTCTTATTTATATGAAAATGTATAGAAATATTGAGTTGCAGATACAGATGAGAAAATAAAATTTGAAATTTCCAATATGGAAGCCGTTACCATGAAAACAGTGCAGAACGATCAAAATTATAAATAATCTAAATAAGACTTTACAGAAATGATAACCACTATACTTAAAGGCACTTTTTTTTGTGTTATCACTTATATGTCGCAACCGTATAAGAAACCGACATATCTATTTTACCAAATTGCTCGTTACTTCCTCAGGATGAATTGAATAATTTTAGTCGAAGCTATTCGGAGACTCCATATGAGAGTTATCCCCCCTTTTGTATATGATATAACTGATTTGCTTTTCAAACTGGTAAATGATAAGTGATATAGGCCTAGGGTCTTTTGATTTGAGGTCATTGGCCAAAAAAAAGAAAATTAGGTCAAGGTCAAAGGTCAAGGTCATATTTTAAATTTTGATTTTGGCTAATTTTCACTCATTTTCATTAACCTTTTGAGACATCGACAAATTATTTTTACTGAATTGTTAGTTGTGACATGTCGTAACTTATAAATTTTTGTTGAAAGGGTGCGTATACATAAAATGGGAGTTTTTGCCCCTCATATATTAATGATTAAACGTAAAGTGATATAACTCATTAACTACACATATTACAGAACTAGGGTCTTTTTAATTTGGGGTCCTTGGTTTATGACCTTGAAATTTAGGTCAAGGGCATCAGTAAATTTGACATTCTAGATTTTGACCTTTGCTTAAAATGCATATTTATACATCATAAAGCCATAGGAACTGACATTTTCAACTGAATTTTAATATTTTCATATCACAATAGATAATTACTGGTGGAAAGACCTTCAATTGTTCTCTGAACAATTGGGTTTAAATTATTATTATTATTATTATTATTACATTATTATTATTATTATTATTATTATTATTATTATTATTATTATTATTATTATTATTATTATTAGGTCTTTCCACTTTTCCGTGGAAAGACCTATTGGATTTCTTCTGATTATTATTAGGTCTTTCAACCTTTCAGTTGAAAGACCTATAGGTTTTGTTCTGATTATTATTATTATTATTATTATTATTTTTTTTTTCTTCCGCCAACTTTTTTTACCTTCGCTGTTTTTTTGTTTCGCAAGATGTCGCTTAGATATATGGTATATGATATCGAACAGTTAATACGCTTTTGAAACCAACTCTGCTTAACCGAATACTTTCCCTTATAAGAGTTATCTCCCCAAACACTGTTTTTCTTGTTATCTCTAAGGCTTTGCAACCGTATAAGAAACCGACAAATTTATTTTACCAAATTGCTCGTTATATCCTCAGGATGATTTGATTATTTTTGACCGAAGCTATCCGGAGACTCCATATGAGAGTTATCCCCCCTTTTGTATATGATATAGGTGATATGCATTTCTAACTGGTAAACCATAAGTGATAGAGACCCAGGGTCTTTTGATTTAAGATCCTTGGTCCAAAAAAATGAAAATTAGGTCAAGGTCAAAGGTCAAGGTCAAATTCTAAATTTTGATTTTGGCTTATTTTCACTCATTTTCATTAACCTTATAAGATATCGACAAATTATTTCTACTAAATTGTTAGTTGCGACATGTCGTAACTGATAAATTTTGGTTGCAAGGGTGCGTAGACAATAAATGGGAGTTTTCGCCCCTCTTATATTTAGAATTATGCGTAAAGTGATATTACTCATGAACCATACATATTAAGGAACTAGTGTCTTTTGATTCGAGATGTTTAGTCTATGACCTTGAAATTGAGGTCAAGGTCAAAGGTTAATTGGACGTTCTAGATTTTGACCTTTCCTTTAAATTCATATTTATACATCATAAAGCCATAGGAACTGACATTTTTAACTGAATTTTAATATTTTCATATCAAAATAGATCTTTATTAGTTGAAAGACCTTCAATTGTTCTTTGAACAATTGGTTTTTAATTATTATTATTTTTTTTTTTTTTTTTTTTTTTCTTCCACCTAATTTTTTTCCTTCGCTGTTTTTTTGTTTCGCAAGATGTCGCTTAGATTTTTGGAATATGATATCGAACAGTTTATACGCTTTTGAAACCAACTCTGCTTAACCGAATACTTTCCCAAAAAAGAGTTATCTCCCCGAACACTGTTTTTCTTGTTATCTCTAAGGCTTCGCAACCGTATAAGAAACCGACAAATTTATTTTTCCAAATTGCTCGTTATATCCTCAGGATGTTCTGTTTTATTTTGACCGAAGCCGTATATAGATTCCATATGAGAGTTATCCCCCCTTTAATGTTTGATATAAGAATTTGCATTTCAAACTGGTAAACCATAAGTGATAGAGACCTAGGGTCTTTTGATTTGAGGTCCTTGGTCCAAAAAAATGAAAATAAGGTCAAGGTCAAAGGTCAAGGTCATATTATAAATTTTGATTTTGGCTTATTTTCACTTATTTTCAAAAGCCGTATAACTTATCGACAAATTATTTTTACTAAATTGTTAGTATCGACATGTCGTAACTCATAAATTTTGGTTGAAAGGGTGCGAAGAAAATAAATGGGAGTTTTCACCCTTCTTATGTTTAGAATTATGCGTAAAGTGATATTACTCATAAACCATACATATTAAGGAACTAGTGTCTTAAGGTTTGAGATCCTTAGTCTATGACCTTGAAATTGAGGTCAAGGTCATAGGTTAATTGGACGTTCTAGATTTTGACCTTTGCTCCAAATTCATATTTAGACATCATAAAGTCATAGGAACTGACATATCAACTGAATTTTTAATATTTTCACATCAAAATATGTTGAAAGTGGTGGAAAGACCATCAATGGTTCTCTGAACAATTGGTTTTTAATTATTATTATTATTTCTTCTGATTATTTTTTTTCTTTTTTTTTTCTGCCGTCTGAGATGTTTTTTTGTCTTACAACATATCGAATGGATTTTTGGCCAATGATGTAATATGATGCAGTAATGGGGGTTTCAAAACTCACCCTGTTTGACCGAAAACTTATTCTGATAGGAGTTATCTCCCCACGTCCCCTTTTTCTTGTTATCGCTATATCTCTGAAACAGTAAAAGATTTTAGCACACTGTTTTCACCAAATTGTTTGTCTACTCTTAAGAATGATTTGTTTTTTTTTTACTTGAGCGATCGGAAGACATCTTATGGGAGTTGTTTCCCTTTGAAAATTTAAGATAGGCGATTTGTTGGATACATTCATATGTTATAAGTCGTAGAGGCCTACAGTCTTTTGATTTGAAGTCCTTGGTCCATTTAAAGGAAATTGAGGTCAAGGTCAAAGGTCAAGGTCATGTTATCAATTTTGAATTTTGCTTGTTATCGTTATTCCAAAGCAACTGTGACAGTAAATGATATGCTGTGTTTGCCAAATAACTGTTTACAAAAAGGCGCAACTTCAACATATTTAAGTCGAAGAGTTTTGGTTAACCCTTATAGGAGTTTTCCCCCTTTTGTATATGAAATCAGTATTTCTCCACAACCATACAAGTGATTGACCTCGGGTCTTCCGATTTGAGATCACTGACATATGACCTTGAAATTGAGGTCAAAGGTCAAGGTCATGTTATAAATTTTGAATTTTGCTTGTTATCTTTATTCAAAAGAAACTGTTACAGTTAATGCCATGATGTGTTTGCCAAATTACTGTTGACATTAAGGCACAACTGCAACTTACTTCAGTCGAAGTGTTTTGGTTAACACTTATAGGATTTTTCTCCCCTTATGTATTTGAAATCATTATTTCTCCACAACCATACAAGTGATTGACCTCGGGCCTTCTGATTTAAGTTCACTGACCTATGACCTTGAAATTAAGGTCAAGGTCGAAGGTCAAGGTTATGTTATAAATTTTGAATTTTGCTTGTTATCGTTATTCAAAAGAAAATGTTACAGTTAATGATATGGTGTGTTTGCCAAATTACTGTTTACAATGAGGCACAACTTCAACCTATTTCAGTCGAAGTGTTTTGGTAAACCCTTATAGGAGTTTTCTCCCCCCTTATGTATTTGAAATCAGTATTTCTCCACAACCATACAAGTGATTGACCTGGGGTCTTTTGATTTGAGATCACTGACCTATGAACCCAAAATTGAGGTAAAGGTCAAAGGTCACGTTCTTGATTTTGACCTTTGCTAAAAGAAAATTATGGTTCATTATAAAACAATTAAGTCTTCTGCATAAACCTAACAATCTTATTTTTTTATATCAGTTTGATTTACCACATTACATCAACAAGGAGTAACATTTTCTCACATCGTTTTATAAATTTCATTCTTATTATCGAGGTGGAAAGACCTTCAATTGTTCTCTGAAGAATTGGTTTTTAATTATTATTATTATTCTTTCCGCCAAACTTTAACGACATTTCCCAAAAAAAGTACGCAACGTGTTAAAATGATATTAGGTATCTAGTATCGGTTGACCAAAATCTATCTTGTGGTGAGGGCACGACCCCGTAACATTTCCTTTATAGGGGTTATCTCCCCTAACACCGAAAACCTTGTTATTTTTCTAACTCCGTAACCATAATAGGTAGAAAAAAAACAAAGGGTGGAATTTGTTCAAGACAAGACCTTGGTTCTTCCTTACATATAGATCGAAAAGATTCAACGACTCATTGGTAGGGTTATGCCCCTTCGATAATTAACCGATGTCGGTTGGCCACTAAAACTCAGAAACCGTAAGTTGTAGCCACCTAGGATCTTCACCAATGATCATCAATGTACGTGACTAAGAAAACTGACCTAAGGTCAAAGATCAAGGTCATGACCTAGATTTTGACCTTAGCTTGTTATCGAATTTACTCAATAACCGTAAAAGATGGCTGATAAAATATAACGGAGAAAATGTGTGTCTTGTCCAGATCTACATTGTTATGTGTGATTCAAAATTGGACCAATTATTATGGACCTAGGGCACGAAAACTGTTTTTCGGGTCCGAATCAATGATTTTTCGCTTATAACTCAAAAGAGGTAAGAGATAGAAAAAAAACTTTGAAAAGCAAAAATGTTCAGCATAATAAGATCTATAAAATTAGATCAAGGTCAGATGTCAAGGTCCCTAGTAACGACATAAAACACCTTAGCAACCATATATTTTTGAACTTAGAAGGCTATGGATAATATAAATATGAAATTCTTAATACTGGAAATGACATTTTTGTCCCTAATAACGACATATAAGTCCTTAGCAGTCACTTATTTTTTTAACTTGAAAGACTATGAATAGTTCATATGACATTTCAATACTGGAAGAAATATTTTTATCCTAAGGAATGATTTTTGTCCATAACAGCCATTTGTTATGAACATAAAAGTCCTTAGCAACCATATAATTTTGAACTTAGAAGGCTATCAATAAAAGAAAAAAAGAAAGACCTTTCAATTGTTCATGAACAATTGACTTTTTAATCTATAATTGCATTTTGAAGATGGCTACTGTTACAATGAAACAAACAAAAAGCAAAAAAACGGAAAATCTCTGGACAAATATGCTGTGATGTATTCATTTGCATTGGCTGTTTACCATTTTCAGACAGAGTGCCATTTAAAGAAACTTTGGGAAGGGTGCCATCAGCAATAACTTGCAATGATAAATCTAGTTGTTAGGTAAACAGACCTAGATTGACATATTGTTATTCTACGTTTCTTTGTATTTTCATTATGACACCCTCAATGGAGTTTGGATGACGTTTTGATTTTCCATGTTTCTTATTTTCCCTTATTTTTCTTCCTCACATTTCGTTTTAGTATGGTACCTTCGACGGAGATTGGTTGACTTATTATTTTTTACGTTTCGACGGAGTTTTGGAGAATGCATAATGTGGTCCCTGTTTCTTCCTATTATCAACTATATTATTATGACATCCTAGTTAGAGTTATGGTGACATATTGGTCTTCTACGTTTTTACTGTTCTGATGTTGGCACCCTGACGAGTGTCATACATGTATTGTTATTACACATTTCTATTTTCTTATTATGTCACCCGAACGAAAATTATGGGTGACATCTTTTTTTCCCTCTGTATCTTAATATTGTGACCCTGACAGAGGCAAGGTGGGATATTGTTAGTGGTCCATTCTTTTCTTTAATTATTAAAGCATTCTCAACGGAGTTAGGGTGACATTTTGTTATTCTTCTTTTCTTTTTTGTCCTAATTTTTATACTTCTTCCACAGATTTTGTTCACGCTATTTCTCGGTATTGAAGTTGAATGGACCAATGTTGATAAATCTATTCTATAATGCTGACAAACACGAAAAGCTGCGCACCTGACTTTGGAATGTACAATATCGCCAAAGTAAATAAATGTAAAAGAAAAATCAAAATGCTCCAAACTTAGACATAATGTTATTTTTACAAAAAATGTTAATTGAAATGGAAAGAAACTTAGACTTTGAATTGTTTTAAATTGTTGCGGTTATCATGACAATTGTGGGTTGAGGGTGCCATCTGTTATTGCTAGAAATTGCAAATTTGGTTATGTCACCGTTACGGAGGTCGGGTGACACATTGTTATTGTTCGATATTTCTTTAATTTATACAATGGCACCCTCAAAGGAGTTTGGATAACTTTTTATAATTCTATGCTTCTTTTTTCTGCTTTTTCGTTCTTCTTCGACCTTATTTGTCCAGCTTATATCTTGATATTCTATGAACCAATTAATATGGAACTATACCATATCGTTAAGCAACATGTGCACATTTACAATCACAGTATGGCATTTTTTTTTACCATGGAAACAGCTAGTCAAATAGGTCATCTTCACATGCCAATAAACATTGTTGCAAAGTTCATTGAGTTTGGAGCATTTATAAGATTTATGACAATTGCTGTTTCATGGAAACGTCTACCTTTTTTACCTAATGTCAAATGGGACATCTGTATGCATGTATGTAAGTCAATATTTCTGTGACATTTGGTTATTCTTGGAGCATTTTGATTTTTTGCACATTTTTGCTAGGATTTTCAAAATTACTGTCGTTACCATTGCCATTTTGGGATATTGTGTGCCATCTATTATTGCTAGCAATTACAAATCTAGTTATGTCATCTAACGGAGATCGAGTATTATTTTCTATTTTATTCTTTTAATGGCAACCTCAACGGAGTTATAGTCACAAATTGTTATTGTTCGTATTTTTTCCCCTTATTATGGAACCTTCTACGGAAATGGGGTCATATATTGTTATTCTACGTTTCTTTTGTATGCCACCGGATCGACAGTATCGGGTGTCATATTGTTTTTCCTCTGTTTTGTTTCCCCTATTATTATTATAGCATCTTCAACGAAGTTGAGGTGACAAATTGTTATTTAATGTTTTCCTTTTCCTATATATAAAAAAGAAAGATGTGGTATGATTGCCACTTAGAAAACTCTCCACAAAAGACCAAGATAACACAGACATTAACAACTATACATTGTGTAGGTCATCGCAAAGAGCAAAGCCCATACCTCACAGTAATTTATAAAAGGCCCCGAAATGACAAATTTCAAAATGATCCAACTTTTTAAAAATTTCTAAAATAATTTAGTGAGTATGTGTAAATGAATGGTTTGATTGCATTTTCCAAAATTGTTGCCTAAAGCCTGGCAATGCAAAATCGAGGGTGCCATCCGTTATTGCTAGCAATATCAAAGCTAGTTATGGCAACCTCAACGGGTTGGATTGACATATTATTCTTCTACATCTCTTTTTTTTAATTTTTATTTTTTTAATCTTCTTCGAGACTTCTTGTAAACGCTAGTTCTTGAAATTTAATGGGCCAATGTTGATGGAACTTTAATATAATGAGGACACCCATTTGAGATTGCGCACCTTGCTATAGAATGGTGCAAGATAGTCTAGTTTCCATGGAAACGGTAAAAGTGGTAAAACAACTCTCAGAAATCCAAAAAAAATCAAAATTATCATTACACGAGCAAACTGGATGAAATGTTATGGAAATGTTCCTCGGTATACCGGAAATATTAAGGAATTCCAAAACGGAATTGGGGTGACAAATTGTTCTTCGTTTCTTTTATTTTTTATGTCATCCGAACAATGGGTGACATATTGCTTTTCCACTGTTTTTTTTTATGGCACCCTAAACACGTTGTTATTCTACGTTTCTTTTTCACTCATTATGGCACCCTCAACGGAGTTGATCAAACTCAACTGTATTGAGAACCCCCATGTGAAGTTATGCACGAAGCATGGAATGCTTCAAGATTGCGATCGTTTCCATGGAAACTGCAAAAACTTTGGAAAAAAAAATCTAAATCCTTCATTATAAGTCAAAAGTGGATGAAACTTTATGAAAGTGTTAGTTGATATATAAAAATGAAGATAAGGTATGATTGCCAATGAAACAACTGTCCACAAGAGACCAAACTGACACATACATTAACAACAATAGGTTACCGTACGGCCTTCAACAATGAGCAAAGCCCATACCGCATAGTCAGCTATAAAAGGCCCCGATATGACAATGTAAAACAATTCAAAAGAGAAAACTAACGGTCTTTTAAAGAATTTAGTGAAAATTCAAAGTAATTTATGGATATTGATGACATAAGTACACACACTCTTTTGTCTTAAAGTTCTAACTCTAGAAAAGGGCAAAAGCTGTTTAAGTTAAATTTAGTTAAAGTAAGTTATTTTGAGTAAATTTCGGAAGAATATTTAGAGAACTCTACAAATATCATCCAGATAATGGTATGTATTGTTGAATGTATCAACCAAATGTAACAATGATGGGTTTTTTACTGATTTGGTAAAATACTAAGATTCATAGCAATATAGAAATACATCTGCTATTAAAGGGGCAAAGTTAGTGTCAAAAGGAATACTTCTACCTGACGATACATTTTTTCGCCGAAATGTACATCAATGCTATCTAGCAGAAAATGTAAAGCTTCAATCATATGTTCACATTTCCAGTAATTGTATCTAGCATACTTTCGTTTTTTTGTCACAAAAATAAGGACTTAAACGAGCTACAGAAAATACAATTACAATGAGATTTGTTAAAAGACCAGTTTATCAAATACAAAAATCTTTTTCTTTATAAAATTGTAACAGAGGGATAGTCAACCTACTCATAAATCGAAAACAAACTGACAACGCCATGGCTAAAAATGAAAAGGACAGACAGACAAACAATAGTACATATGACACAACATAGAAAACTAAAGAATAAACAACACGAACCCCATCAAAAACTAGGGCTGATCACAGGTGCTCCGAAAGGGTAAGCAGACCCTGCTCCACATGTGGCACCGGTCGTGTTGCTTATGTTTTAACAATTCGGTAAATAGTCTAACTCGGTAGGTCACATTCATGAAAGGGAAGGACATTGTAGTTACGACGTAAGGAACATATCCGATATCAGTTGTGAAACGGTACTTCTATAACGGTCAACCAACTCGTGATGGCATCCGTAAAATTTACGAAAAGATGATTTCGATTTTATTCACCATTTGAAACTCTTTTTTGTTTTGTTTTTAACGATAACAAATATTTTATTCAATCATTTCCTGCTATATAAATACCTAAGTAGCCCAGGTTGCATCCTTGGGGGGACCTGTATTTTAACAGCCTCGCTTGACCAGGGAAAATATCAAATGAGTTTATAGAATAGTTTTACATACATAATTATATTTGGATAACCAATACAATTTGTTTTCACACCTGATAAGCATCACTGTATAAAATCACTATCGTATATCCGGTTCACTGAACAAACATGTGTTGATTTAAACTGGAAATACTTTAAAGTTTGATTGAGAAAATAAGTTATAGTTTGAATTGCAGAATTTTGATTAGATTGAACAGAAAAAGTATTCTTTAATATACATATATATATATGGATTATAAAAAGGAAAAAGCACATGTGGTGCGTACAACTGTATTACGAAGCATAATATATGTGGTAATTTACTAATGTAACTAATATGCATAGACATAGATTCAAATAATAATTACAAAAAAAAAATGATTTTCTTTCTGTTATAATAACATATTGTTCACTACTTTATACACAAGATACAATAATAGTAGTATATATGGAATCGAACACACCTTTCGTTTAGAGCAGTAGAACTAAGTACATCTTCTTATATTTTTCGATAAATAGTTTAATTTTCGTTTTGCATTATTATTGCAATTTTTGCATTAACAATGATATTATTCGAATTTTCTGTATACATTCCAAATAAAATATATATTTTCAACGAGAACCTCGTCGTTTATAAGGTTACAAAGTTGTAAATATCTAACAACCGTTTCTATCAATGGTTTAACATTGTTACATTGATGAAATAAATGCTCAAGAGTTTCAAGTTATTTATTTCAGCACATAACTGACATTTTCCATTTGACATATGCATTATTTGCAGTCTGTTTTCTGTATATATAATCCTGTGTATACATTCCCATTAAAATTCTTAAACTTTTCTTTTCATATTCATTTAACTTAGCCAATTTTTTTCCAATTTATATACTCGCTTTACAAATTTTTTCATTTTGTTTGACACTTTAGGGGTCTCAGTTATGTTAATGTTTAATTGAACATATTTTTATGTCTAATCTTTGATTTTAATGATTTTATTGTCTGGATTTAAAAATTCAAGGTTTTCAGAAATTTTGATTTTGTTGCTTTTTAAAGCAGGTGAATATTTCGAAATACAATTACGTTTATCTATTAATTGTATATATATTTCATTGCACGATTTAAAATCTTTGGTATTATCGTCCCATATATCACCAATAGTTTTGATCTGACTTTTTGAAAAGGAAGAATAAAATAAAGATTTGCCCTGAAATAAACTATTTGAGTTTCCAAATCATCGCTGTTTCCTAACTTCCATTTCGTTCAATATACCCCGTGTGATCTTTGTCAATTTTGACCACGATTGTAAAGCGCTTTTGTATTAATGTGGTAGGTTTTTTTATCTCAAGAAGAGAAAGGTCAGAACATTTACACAGAAAAAGTTCATCCCCAAATTTGTTATCATATTTTTTTAACCAAAATTTACCTATTGCATTCTAACTAGTTTTAATGTCTTATGTTATATCGAATATAAAGATTCGATATATTTACTTTCTATCCAACTGTCTAAATTTAGCATCCGTATGCCCCCCTTTTTAACATCTAAACAACGAACCTTCCGGTCTACTTGATTCACTTTCCCATCCCAAATAAAATTCCATATTATCTTATGCAATTCTTTTTTTTGTATTTTTCGGGTATACCTCCTATTTCTAACTCATAACCACACACTGATATAATTAAATTTTTAACAACCATTTGGAACTCTTGATTTAATATCTTCCTTGTGAGCAACAACCCTCTATCAAGAAAATCCTGATAGGAAATGCAAGCACTGGAATATCGTATCAATTGGAAGATATATACACCGTATGCAGCTGCTGCTTGAATGTTGCTACTTAGAAATGGAAAGTTCACAATTGGAAAGCTGAAATCATCTCTTTTGTTGTAAAGTTTTGTTTTCAATCGACCCTCATTGTCAATTTCTAGATGTAAGAGTCAATATATGAGGCCGACTCAACTGTATCTGTTGTATCCTTTATCTCTAGTTCAATGGGACAGATGCATTCGACATAGTCACGAAATTTTGAATTATTAAGTGAAAGAACATCATCTATATAGCGGAAAGTAGAGTTAAAACATATTGATAAATGTGATAATTACCTAACGGTTTTTGTATAAATGGCCGCAAGTTATTAATAGAGACATCATGCAGAGTAGATGATGTATATTGACGATGACCCAAACTGCGTCTACGCCGAGGAGGAGAGTTGAAAATATTCATCACATTCACCGAGCTACATGAAGGACTAGATAGAATACCTATACCATCAATTTTGTCATTGAAACCATATGGTGTCGCAGTTTCCAATTGTCTAATGGAGTAGTCCTCTTTTGGTCCACGGAGAGGCGTGGTAAGGGAGGAAGTTAGAAGCACTGATATATTAGTAGAAGAACACTTACTCGATGCGGAGATAAAACGGAATTTAAATGGTTTTTGTGTTATTTCAGTAACCAGTACATGGTAGTGACTTTTAAGTGTTCGGAAGAGGCTTTAACTGGGTAGTAGCAGTGATATGCTTGTTAACGAATTGACTAATGTGGTGCGTACGGACCTGAATGTAGAGGAATTGATAATTTCGTTTTGAATAACTTCCGTGTAGTATATGCTTCACAACACCACTACATTATTGGCTGCCTTGTCTGTCGGTACTAACACAAATCTCTCTTCGAGTACATAGAGTTTATAAAAATGGTCATATCATTGATCCTATTATTAATTTCAGAATTGTACGATTCTTTTTTTTATTTATAGTTTTTATAATTGCACCCTCAACGGAGTTGGGGTGACATATTGTTATTTTACGTTCCTTTTTTCTTATTATTTCACCCGATCGACAATGTCGAGTGACATATTGCGTTTCCTCTGTTTCTTTTTCCCTATTATTATGGTAATAGGGGTAATATATTGTTATTGTTCCAATTTTACATTCCACTTTTTTTTCCAGCTTAGTTCTCGGAGATGACTTGACACACATTGATAAAACTGCATCATTATGACAACCCCCATGTAAAGATGTTCACAACAGGTTTGGAATTTTCAAGATGGCCGCCGTTACCATGGAAACGCCAAAAATGTGAAAAACCGAAAAATTGTCCAATTAAATGAAAATTTCAGACTTTAGAACTCATCATTCGAAAACGTGCCATCCATAGTAAGAACTTTCAAAATGGGTACCGTTGCCATGAAAACAGTCCAAACGTGAAAAAAATTAAATAATTCCTTGATTAATTCATAGTAAATCAACCCTTACAGATTCGACCCGCAAACGGAGTTTGGTTGACTTATTATTATTTTACGTTTCAACGGAGTTTTGGAGATTGCATAATGTGGTCCCTGTTTCTTTTCTTTTTTTTTTAACACTCTAGTGGATTCTTTATTGCACATATTGCTGTTTAACAATTAAACTTGGTGTACAGCACTTTATCAAGTTTCGCTGTTAAATAACCACTGAATACCCAGGAATAATATTCAGTTAAATTAACTACTAAATTACATTAGTTTAATTAACACATTGAAATATTATTATAGTTGTTACAAATAGTTCTTGCTACTTCACAAAAAGTATTTTCAGATATATTCATAAAAAATATCTACACAATAATTTTGTTTACAGAAATTGATCATTCATCCGGAATTACTGTTGGGGTTCTTTTATTATCTAATCAGAAACGAGTTGCGGTCAGTGACTTTGCACGACTTTTCTGTTCCTCTTGTTTGGACTATAATTTTAAAAGTATTTCGAGGATTTGGATTATTAATTTCGATGTGGTTTTGAAAGCTTGGAATATTAATGCGTAAAGGTAAGTTGGAGTGTGAATATTTTTCATAATTGTACTTTCAATCTTTATTTGATACGTTTTTGATTCGACCCAGATAAGTACCGTGTCGTGACCTTTACTTGCCAAAGTTTGTAAACAATGAACACAAATGTAGCGTACAAGTACCTATACATTGACAAAGACACACTCACACCTACATATACTAATATATCTGAATTAGCCACATTAACATTCATACTCATAGTAATAATTTTTGTACAAACAAACTTCTGCACATACAGTAATACTTTAACAGTTTAATTTTCCATGAAAAAAGAACATTTTTTTCTATCTCCGGTAGCATCGTAACTTGTTAAAACATGTTTCGAACAATATCTGGACATCGGTGGGCATGTACAATTGCCAAACCTTAGATGACCGTTCTTTAGTCTTCGTAGATCTATTCCAACTTGAAGTCTTATTAAGTCTAAGACAAGAAGAACATGATCTTTTAATATTTAAGCCATAGTCATAAAGATCGATTACTTAATTGGTGTTTTGTTAACGCAGCTGCAGAACAAAAAAAAAGCTTGTTATTTTTATGTTGTTTTAAAATATTGATTTGACTTGAATTTATATGAGTATTAAATATATATGTATATACCAAGCTAAGTCACTTTATATCTTGTTTCTCGTCTGACTATACAAAAGGCCAGGAGAGCTATTTTGATAGATCAGGATGACTGATAAGCTGTCTATATAAAGTAATGGAACAATGCTTGGTATGACCACATCACCAAATCACCGGATGCAATATTCAAAAAGGCATCCAAAGCTTACCCATCAGCAGACCAGGAGCTCTAGGGGGCTCTTAACACAAATCAAAGTGCACAGCAAAATGTCAAAATATCCAATTCAAACTGGATGACCGGAGAGGAAAACATTTAACCTTTCCAAAGAAATACAAGTCCCCCCCACCCCCTCTCAACTGTTTAATAAGGAGATATGGTATGATTGCAAATGAGTCAACTATCCACCAAAGTTCATGTAAGCAATTATATGTAGGCAACCATATAACCTTCAACAATGAGAAAAAAAAACACACGGTGTAGTCGGCTACAATAGTACACAATGTAATTCTTTAATAAGTGTTTTAAAGTCAGAACAGATAATAACGATTTTCGGTAATTGGCAAAAATAAATCATGTACTTAAGAATATTCAAATAAATGAAATCTGATTTGAATAAGTTTTAGACTCAATGAAATTCATTACGATTTTTGGCATATTTATTCCTATAAAGGGACTATTTGGGTATCGAATTTAAATTTGGGGTCATGTTAAAGATTGGAAAGAGAATCGTTATGTCTGTTTATTTAACATTTTAAATTTATGTACTAACATCTTCCTCGGTTCATCTTCCTCTAAGCATATTATTAAGGAAAAAAAATCAATAAATTTTTACTCAAAAAGACCGATTTGAAAGTACAATATCTCGGAGTATTAATCGTCACTGATTGCAAAAAAAACAACTTAATAACTTAAATAAACTTTCTTTACTCTACTAAAAACTTTACTAGGAGCCGTGGATCGCGGAATATCGTTTGCATATTTCAAAAACGTTCCCGTAAATTGATGGCGTCATGTGTTAAAACAATTATTGGCCAATCAAATCGGTATATTGGATTTAATCTGCGCGGCTCGTGTGATCCTTTAACCCGAACTTCTACGTCGTTCGGGTTAATCAGTGTCACCCAAGCCGTCTGATTACAAGAATTTTCCAAACGTTTATTGGAACCCAATAATTTGGCAAGGTGTTGCAACCTGTAATGTAAAGCGTTACAGCCGATTGCATTGAGTGTGTAGGCAAAGGTAGTATCCTCGGTTAGCTTGCTTGCATTATTAGGTTAGGTAAACTACCCTCCTTTAAGAGTAAACTGATGACAAAATTGCACTATTGTGTGAAATAGCTTTCAATATTCTCGGCATCCTGTCAAATAGTGCATGACAAATAATAATTGTTCTGCATTAGAAGAAAAGAAAGTTGCACTCGTGCATAAACTTTTTTTTTGCCACACAAAACTGTTTTTACAAAGCATTCGACATCTGAACTGGTAGAGTTCGCTTAATTATGATTTGACGAAAGGTTTACTTTTTGTATTCAAAGTATGGTGGGCAAGGAAATTATTTATTAGCTTAAAAAATATTAATCCGTGCTATACATTAACTTGTAATTGTGATCAAGTGGGCCATAGATCTCTAGCTTACGTTTTCACCTAGTGCAGATAAAAGTGTTGCCGCAGAATATTTGTTATTAACTGTAACGTCAACTTTAGACCTACTTTAGAAAAAAACACTGAGCAGAACAACACCCTGTATTTTTCATTTTTGTTTTTTCTACTGTAGACCTCAGCTACCTACCTTCCCTTTGCACCTAGTGCGGACAAATTTTATACATTTTCGGTAAGGGTGGGGTTGGGTGTCCGACCCCAACTTTGGACCTATCTTTTATAAGAAAAAAAAAAAAGAAGAACAGCAACCTTGATTTTTTTCTCATGTAGACATCAGCTATTCAACCCCCCTTCACACATTGTGCGGACAAAATTATTGCCGTAGAAATTTGTTTATTAACTTTTCTGTAACGATGGGATAGGATGGGTAGCTGAGGTCAATTTGAAAAAAAAAATTTGCATGGACTCCGATGTGGTTTTATGCAGAACAATTATCGGAAATCTATGGCAGTTTTTTATAATGTGATATGTAATATGTTGTCAAATAATGAAAGCTCGCATCTTAATTAATAGACATAGAAATGAAGTGAAATCGTATGATAACCAATAAAGATCTCCCAGAGACAAACTAACGTTCATTAAGGCAACTAGTATGATGGTCTAGATTCGATGTTCTTAATTTCTGTATTCTTTGATATTTTAGGCCATATTTCTCTATTCTTTATATTTTTTGCCAATTATCCTCTTCTCTTTATATTTTATATCACCAATATTCTCGCTATTTTATTTATTTCTTGGTCCGTTATTTATATTTTTTCTCCACTATTCTCAATTCCATAATCCCCCATCAACGTCCTAGCTCTAGTTAAAGTCACCATATATAGCCTTCACAAATAAACAAAACTTATACCGAATAGGCTCCGAAAGGCAAAATAATTGAATGCTTATCCCAGTTTGAATTGTGAAATTGCGAAAATTTGTTTTTTAATCTATTGATCAAGCAAAATTGTTCGTAAAATACTGGCAGATGGACCTTGGTCATCAATTCTAATCATCTTAGATCAACCTTTCTAAACTTAAAAGTAAAGTTCACGCACCCTTCTTGTTCAGATTGTTAAAGATTTTTGCATTTGTCGATTAAGGCATACGATACAGTTACAGGGAAGGTAATGACGTTGCTAACGTAAAATGTTATTTTTGCGACGTCAAACTATGACATATCGGGAAAAGATGCATTTTCGACTGTTTTTTATCATTCAAACTGATTTAATTTGAAAACGAGTGCATGGACCCCTATTTTTTAAAACAGCAATTTGTTTCATTTTGCAAGGAGATTATGTGACCCAAACTTTATAAAACTGTAAAAAGCGCATTAATTTTAATTTTGATAAACATGCAGCAAAAAATGACGTTTTTTCCTCTATTCATGATCATTTGATAAATATAAAGTAATTTCGGAATAAAAATTACATAATTTTCAATGATACTTATAAAATACAGAAATTACCGATCATTTAACAAAAAACAATTTGTGTTTATCTTTTAAAGCAAAAAAGTTACGTCGTTCTTTCGAAAAAGAAAATACGGACACAAATCTGAATTTTGAGCAAATATACAAAATTTCGACCTCATTTTACTCAAAAAGTAGCACATGAAGGTATATTTTTTATGACATATTTGATTTAATCAGGTAAAAAATAGCCTGTATGCAAATTTTCATCAACTTGTAAATACAGGTTCAAAACTGTATCGTATGCCCTTAAAGTAGTATTGATCTGACAACCGCTGTGCATGTATACTTTTACGACCGGACTAGTTTTTTTGTCAGTTTTTTAGTAGTTACCTCCCTTGTTAGTGTGATGTTGTCATCAATCTATTTATTTTTTACCATCTTTATATTATATTATATTGTACAATCTAAATTTGTGATTCTTTTAATATTTGAATATAATAATGTATTTTTTATCAAAGATATAAACGAGGTAATTTAAAAGTCTTTGATTATTTTATCACCGTAGTTCAATTCAGAAGTCATGCGGTCTATCTTGTCTACATTATGTTGAAAAAAACACCGCAGTGTTTACATTGGCAATATATTTACTATCAATGACTGTGAAACAAGAAAGGAAAACATTTTACATTACAAATCGAGATATAATTAAAATTAAATACAAAACTCTTCTTTAGTAAAATCAAAAACAAAAAACGGAAACACTTTTGATTTTCATTTTGGTTTTAGAGAAATCAAAAACAAAAATGAAAACACTTTCTTTTTCCGTTTTTGTTTAAGAGAAATTAAAAACGAAAAACGAAAACACTTTTGTTTCTCATTTTGGTTTTCTAGAAATCAAAAACAAAAAATGAAAACACTTTTGGTTTTCCTTTTTGATTTTCGAGAAATCAAAAACGAAAAATGAAAATACTTCCGTTTTTTGTTTTTTGTTTTTGATATTTCAAAATGAAAAACGAATGGACGCAAATATACACGGACCCTGCTGATCTCTATATGGGTCATACTATATAATTCTACAGTATTTTCTAACTCATATTCAAAAACTATTAATGTGTCTTCTGCTTTGTTTTTTTTTATTAGAAACATAATGTGTTTTATAGACTGAAAAGAACATTAATTAAGCTAAGCAGATGATTTAGCGCATAGTATGCCAGATAACGGTATGTATTGTTGAATGTATCAACCAAATGTGACAATGATGGGTTTTTACTAATTTGGTAATTTACTGAGATGCATAGCAATATAGAAATACATCTGCTTTAAAAGGAGCACAGTTAGTGCCCATAGGAATACTTCTACCTGAGGATACACTTTATCGTCGAAACGTACATATATGTTATCTTGCCGAAAATGTAAAGCTTCAATCATATGTTCACATTTCCAGTAATTGTATCTAGCATACTTTCTTTTTTCGTTACAGAAATAAGGATTTAAACGAGTTACAGCCGATGCAATTACAATGAGATTTTTCGAAAGAAAAGTTAATCAAATACAAAAGTCAGGGGGATAGTCAACCTACTCATAAATCGAAAATAAACTGACAACGCCATGGCTAAAAATGAAAAGGACAAACAGACAAACAATAGTACACATGACACAACATAGAAAACTAAAGAATAAACAACACGAACCCCATCAAAAAGTAGGGGTGATCTCAGGTGCTTCGAAAGGGTAAGGAGATCCTGCTCCACATGTGGCACCTGTCGTGTGGCTTATGTTTTAACAATCCGGTAAATAGTCTAATTCGGTAGGTCACATTCATGAAAGGGAAGGGAAGTGTGGTTACGACGTAAGGAACATATCCGATATCAGTTGTGAAACGGTAATTCCATAACGGTCAACCAACTCGTGATGGCGTCTGTAAAATTTACGAAGAGACGATTTCAAATTCACCATTTGGAAATCTTGATTTTATAGCTTCCTTGTGAGCAACAACCCTCTATTAAGAAGATCTTCATAGGAAATGCAAGCACGGGAATATCGTATCAATTGGGAGATATATACACCGTATGCAGGTGCTGCTGGAATGTTGCTACTTAGAAATGGAAAGTGCACAATTGGAAAGCTGAAATCATCTCTTTAATCGTAAAGTTTTGTTTTCAATCGACCCTCATTGTCAATTTCTAGATGTAAGAGTCAAGATATGAGGCCAACTGAACTGTATCTGCTGTATCCATTATCTCTTGTTCAATAGCATAGATGCATTCGACATAGTCACCAAATTTTAAATTGTTTAGTTAAAGAACATCATCTATAAAGCGGAAAGTAGAGTTAAAGGATATTGCTAACTTCTTATCTTTCTTCCTAAGAAGTAACTGTTTGAAGTCAGACTCATAATAATAAAGAAACGAGTCGGCAAGAGGAGGGTCACAATTCGTTTCCATTGGAATGTCGATAGTCTGTTAAAAAAAACACGTCCTCCGAACGTAACACATATGTTTTCTATCAAGAAATCAAGCATCGTGATAATGTCAGTTTCTGATAATTTTTTGTTTGAATCAAAGTGATCATTTACAAAGTAGGAGTTATGCCTTCCAAAGACAAGATGCTTGTATCTTCGTTGGCCATTCTTTTTAATGAAACAAAGCAATACCAACTCTTTCAATTTGTCTTTTAGTTTGGAATGTGGAATACTTGTATATAGTGGAAAAGTCAAATGTTTTAATACTGTTACAAGATGAAAGAGAGTTAGATTTTATGTACTCTAAAAGATCTGTGGGATTTTTAAGTATCCATTTCTGATTCACGCCACCTTTAGAATAGACAGTATCACAGTGACTTCGATCGCTGATGATATAGATGTTTAGACGTGGGGCACTTTGAAGACCCAGCAATATACCGTTGTTTGTAAGGACGCCTCTGCAGTTTAGGTATCCAATACAGTGATGGAAGATCCAGTTCTTCATCTTTGGTTGAAATACCAAAGGAACATAGAACAGACTTTTGGTAAGTGTCATGAGGGTATATGTTGGGTTTACAAGTAAATTGTCAATACTTAATTCGTTTATCAAGCAGTTAATGAAATGAGTTTTACACACAAACACCATGTTGTGTAGAGCTTTATCTGCGATATAAAAGATGAAGACCTATAATACTAAAGGTCCAAAAAGTAAAGTCAAATCCGTCAAAGGAATCAAAGCTTTGCATGATGGAGATAAATTCGTTAATTTATAATAATTTCTAACATTTTGTAAGAGCAAATTTTAATAACACAAAAAATCCGTATTTTCATACCAGTACCTAATTACTGGATACTGGGCTGGTTATACCCTCGGGAACTAACAGTCCACCAGCAGAGGCTTCGACCCAGTGGAAGAAATAGCATTCCCGGTACTAATTTTTCTGCAACAGTTGCGCATTTCGACAATACATGTCTCTTCAGTGATGCTCGTGGCAAATATTTGAAATCCAAAACTGGGCTGGTGTTACCCTGGGGGACTAACATTCTAATAGCAGAGGCATCGACCCAGTGGTAGTAATAACATTCCCGGTTCCAATTTTTCTGCACCAGATGCGCATTTCGACAATACATGTCTCTTCAGTGATGCTCGTGGTCAAAATATTTGAAATCCACAACTTATATAAAAGATGAACAGCTATAAACCTAAAGGTCCAAAAAGTATAGTTAAATCCTTGAAAGGAATCAGAGCTTTGCATGAGAGAGATACATTCCTTAATTTATAATAATTTCTAACATTTTGTAACAGCAAATTTTAATAACACAAAAAAATCTGTATTTTTATGACAGTACCTAAGTACTGGCTACTGGGATGATGATACCCTGGGGGACTAACAGTCCACCAGCAGAGGCATCGACCCAGTGGTAGTAATAACATTCCCGGTTCCAATTTTTCTGCACCAGATGCGCATTTCGACAATACATGTCTCTTCAGTGATGCTCGTGGCCAAAATATTTGAAATCCAAAACTTATATAAAAGATGAACAGCTATAAACCTCAAGGTCCAAAAAGTATAGTTAAATCCTTGAAAGGAATCAGAGCTTTGCATGAGATAGATACATTCCTTAATTTATAATAATTTCTAACATTTTGTAACAGCAAATTTTAATAACACAAAAAAATCCGTATTTTTATGACAGTACCTAAGTACTGGCTACTGGGATGATGATACCCTCGGGGACTAACAGTCCACCAGCAGAGGCATCGACCCAGTTGTAGTAATAACATTCCCGGTACCAATTTTTCTGCACCAGATGAACATTTCGACAATACATGTATCTTCAGTGATGCTCGTGGCAAAATATAAGAAATCCAAAACTTATATAAAAGATGAAGAGCTATAATCGTAAAGGTCCAAAAAGTATAGTCAAATCCGTGAATGGAATCAGAGCTTTGTATTAGGGAGATACATTCCTTAATTTATAATAATTTCTAACATCTTGTCACAACAAATTTTAATAACACAAAAAAACTCCGTATTTTCATGCCAGTACCGAAGTACTGGCTACTGGGCTTGTGATACCATCGGGAACTAACATTCTAACAGCAGAGACATCGATCCAGTGGTAGTAAAAACATTCCCGGTACCAATTTTTCTGCTCCAGATGCGCATTTCGACAATACATGTCTCTTCAGTGATGCTCGTGGCCAAAATATTTGAAATCCAAAACTTATATAAAAGATGAACAGCTATAAACATAAAGCTCCAAAAAGTATGGTTAAATCTGTGAAAGGAATCAGAGCTTTGCATGAGGGAGATACATTCCTTAATTTATAATAATGTCTAACATCTTGTCACAGCAAATTTTAATAACACAAAAAAACTCCGTATTTTCATGCCAGTACCGAAGTACTGGCTACATGGCTTGTGATACCATCAGGGACTAACAGTCCACCAGCAGAGGCATCGACCCAGTGGTAGTAATAACATTCAGGGTACCTATTTTTCTGCAACAGATGCGCATTTCGACAATACATGTCTCTTCAGTGATACCCTTTGGGTTAAAATGTAATGTGAAAATGCCTATTCTAGGGGTGGCGTTAATCAGATGCGGAAACTTAAAAATTCCAAAGACCTTGTACAGTAACAGTATTAAAACATTTGACTTTTCTACTCTTTACACAAGTATTCCACATTCAAAACTAAAAGACAAATCGAAAGAGTTGGTATTGCTTTGCTTCATAAAAAAGAATGGCCAACGTAGATACCAGTATCTTGTTTTAGAGAGGGATAAATCCTACTTTGTAAAGGAACACTTTGTTTCAAACAAAAAATTCTCTGAAACTGATATTATCAATATTCTTGATTTCTTGATTGACAACATATGTGTTACGTTCGGAGGACGTGTTTTTCAACAGACTGTCGGCATTGTATTGAGAATCAACTGTGCCCCTCTACTTGACGACTTGTTTCTTTATTATGATGAGGCTGGCTTCATACAGGAACTTCTTAGGAAGAAAGATAAGAAGTGAGCAATATCCTTTAGCTATACTTTCCACTTTATAGATGATATTCTTTCACTAAACATTTCAAAATTTGGTGACTATGTGGAACGCATCTATCCCATCGAACTAGAGATAAAAGATACTACAGATACAGTTAAGTCGGTTTCATGTCTTGACTTACATATAGAAATTGATAATGAGGGTCGGTTGAAAACAAAACTGTACGACAAAAGAGATGATTTCAGTTTACAATTGTGAACTTTCTGTTTCTAAGTAGCAACATTCCAGCAGCACCTGCATACGGGGTATATATCTCCCAATTGATACGATATTCCCGTGCTTGCATTTTCTATCATGATTTTCTTGATAAAGGGTTGCAGCTCACAAGGAAGCTATAAAACCAAGATGGTGAAGTTGAAATCATCCCTTCGTTAATTTTACGGACGCCATCCAGAGTTGGTTAACTGTTATGGTATAACCTTTTCACAAATGATATCGGATATCGTAACTACAATACCCTTCCCTTTCATGAATGTGACCTACCGAATAAGACTATTTACCGGATTTGTATCACATAGGCAACACGACGGGTGCCACATGTGGAGCAGGATCTGCTTACCCTTCCAGAGCACCTCTAGTTTTTGGTGGGGTTCGTGTTGTTTATTCTTTAGTTTTCTATGTTGTGTCGTGTGTACTATTGTTTGTCTGTTTGTCTTATTCATTGTTCGCCATGGCGTTGTCAGTTTATTTTAAATTTATGAGTTTGACTGTCCCTTTGGTATCTTTAGTCCCTCTTTAATTGTCGAAATCCGAATGTGGTCTACACAAAAATATTGAAATTGATACCTTATGTTTGTGGTATTACATCTAGGCCACAAGTTTATTGTTTTCTGTTTAGTATTAAATTGATATTTAGATCCATTTTGTTACATCTTGTGATGTATTTTTTTTAGCAATTGCCAATGGCAGTCAGTAGGGTTGAAGAACATCAGTTGTTCGACGTGTTAGTCAAATGCGTTTTGTTAAAATATACTTTTTCATTGTTTTGGTGTTTTGGAAAATGTTGTTTGTACTGTATGTAGACCATTCTACAACACAATTTGTTTTACATGCACGCGTATAAAAATTGTGGTGTTTATCCAACGCACTCAAAGGTTTGAATGTAGTTTTCAATTTAGACTTGTTTTTATTTTTTCGTTTGAGCTTGTATCATATATCCCCCCGGTGTATATGATTTGTTCATCCTATATTGACTCTTACAATTCAAAAGTCTATCTTAAATTGAGGGTAAATTATATGGCCTTCCAAATACCGTTTCGATCCCTAACATCACTGAAGAGACATTTATTGTCGAAATCTGAATCTGGTGTACAAAAAAATATTCACACCTTATGTTTGTGGCTTTATATCTTGGCCACAAGTTTATTGTTTGCTGTTTAGTATTAAATTTATACTAAGATCCATTTTGGTTCATCTTGTGATGATTTTTTTTTTTTGGTAAATGCCAATGGCAGTCGACAGGGTTAACTAGCATCATTTGTTCGACGTGTTAGTCAAATGCGTTTTGTTTAAATATACTTTTTCACTGTTTTGGTCTTTTGATGTTGTGCTGTATTTAGACCTTTCTACAAAGAAATTTGTTTTACATGCACACGTATAAAAATTGTGGTGTTTATCCAACGCAATCATAAGTTTGAACGTAGTTTTCAATTTAGACTTGTTTATATATATATGATCTGTAAAAATAACATCTATATGCCTGATATGTCATGTACTGTAGTACGACGCTAGATTAAAACTGACGTAGAAAGGTAACACACGGCCACCGAAAGCTTCATTTTTATTAAGCCCAGGTGGTCGTGTGGTCTAGCGGGACGGATACAGTGAAGACGATTTATTGTCATAATATCTCAGTAGCATGGGTTCGAATCCCGGCGAGGGAAAAACAAAAAAATCGGGAAAGCCAATTTACAGATCTAATATTGTTGGGTTGATGTTTAGACGAGTTGTATATACATAATGCACACAACATTGTATCACCATCACTGCTGGTGATCCGATGGATAAATCTGTTGTAGAGTTGTTACTGGCTCAGTCGTACTTATAAATATAATTATTTTCTGTGACTGTATCGTAGATTAATTTGTAAGATCCTTTACTATAGATAATTGAGCTGATCTGTAAAAATAACATCTCCATGCCTTATATACCATGTACTGTAGTACGACGCTAGATTAAAACTGGCGTGGCGAGGTAGCACCCGGCAACCGAAAGCTCCATTTTTATTAAGACCAGGTGGTAGTGTGGTCTAGCTTGACGGCTACAGTGCAGGCGATTTGATGTCATGATATCTCATTAAGAAGTCTATACTATAGTTCCTGAACATTAGTCCTAAAAGTGGAATATGTAAATGCAAACAATATATGTAAAAACAAATGAACACCTACTACCTATGTTTAAGGAACAATGTAATGAGATATTGCAATGTATCCTATTCAAAATATGAAGTCATAGCTTATTGGACAATCATGACAATGTAAACTTTATGCTAATTCTGATCTTATCTACATTTATCCATGTGTACAGAAAAAGAAAGGCCTGCTTTAAATTTCAATATAAGTTATGAGGAAATTAGTTATCACTGTTAATTAAAAAGCTACTTAAATTATTAAGTCTAAGTTATATGATTATGATAACATTGTTTTGTAGTAACATTAAAAATTGTGATTAATAACAATATATATTATTTCTGTTTTTATACATGTGTGTGTCTGAGTGTTTCCAAATATCATGTACATGTATCATATTTTATTATATGTAGCCGTCATTTTGAACCAATTAATTTTCTTTACCAGGATACATGTAAGTAAGTCATGGTAATATAGCGAGAGTTCTTGTACATCATAACATGTGTACATAAAGTAAATCTATTATCTATGGAACCTATATATATCAGATAAATCAATATGAAATTAATTCGCCATCTCAGAATCTAACGCAATGTGAGTAAAACGTACACCAAATTATTTTGATTGGTTTATGAATAATTTAATGTACATTAATTGGCTTAAAGTTTTGTTAGTACATGTACATCTAAATTTCAAGAATAATCATTTTCAATTGATAATTGGCCTTTAGCTTCTGAAACGGTGAATTGTCAAGTTTGATAACAACATGCTAAACATGCTAAAGGAATATATTTTGGTTTAAATACAAAGCAAAAGCAGGAAATTTGCAAATCAAAACAAGCTAATACAATAGCAATAAGAAATACTAACAGTTTTGTTTTTCACTCATTTTTATTGTTAATATACACAGTCAAGTATATTGAATTATAGTGTTTTGTTTATATTATGATATTCAGGATTTTGGATTAAAATCTATCGACCAAAACTTACCTGTATTATTACTGATCTATTTTTACACCTTATACATTATGTATCAGTATTGTTAAAACTTGTGACACAGAAGAAGGCCATTTGTTGAGCCGAAATATTTGTCAACACGATTTAATAACAACATTTTCGTATAATACCATCTTATATTAGTACCGTTGTGCAAATCTTTAGACTGATATATATTTTTTTCCTTATCTGCATAGAATCGCCTATTCTAGACGATCCGATACATAGTAAATTTGCTGGTTGGTCCTTTTTATAGACTTTTATATATATATATATATATATATATAAGTCTGAAAATTACACCAAACAGTGTTAGAGTTAGATTTTCTACTGACAATTTTGTTTTGGTTCGTCCTTCAGCGGGATTCGAACTCACTCCTTTGATACACTACATCACTAATCGCTTAGCCTCATGGCCAGCGCTCTAGACCACTCAACCACATCCGCTATATAAAAATATATCTTCAATAGTCGTAGTGTTACCTTGTCACGTAAGGCTAATCTATAGATAGACATGAGACACGTGCTTTTTAAGCGTGTGTAGATGTATTAAAGGACTTTCAATTTGTGAGTCGTATTTTTATATGTGTATGTTTGGTTTTTGTCCGGTTATGTATCATTAAAGCATCCCACATCTCTTTTGGTCATGCTCATTCACATCCGACTACATTTTTCTTGTTTCGCCTTTATTTGTCGTTGAAGCCAAACTAGACAGACTAGACCTGTGTTTTCTATGTTGTGATGTTATGGTACCATTAAAACGTTTAATCCCGCTGCAAATGTTTGCACCTGTCCTAAGTCAGGAATCTGATGTACAGTAGTTGTCGTTTGTTTATGTAATTTAGACGTGTTTCTCGTTTCTTATATAGATTAGACCGTTGGTTTTCCCGTTTGAATGGTTTTACACTAGTAATTTTGGGGCCCTTTATAGCTTGTTGTTCGGTGTGAGCCAAGGCTCCGTGTTGAAGGCCGTACATTGACCTATACTGGTTTACTTTTTTAAATTGTTATATGGATGGAGAGTTGTCTCATTGGCACTCAAACCACATCTTCCTTTATCTAGATGCATGTCATGTTCCTAATTCATTTATATTGGATATAAGACAAACCCATGAGTACAGTATATAAACCATTTATTTTATATAAACTTTTGGTCTGTTTACATCACAATTAAATTACTGTACTTTAAGTGGAAGGTTTTACATAGGGTACCTATAAATTTTATTTGCAGAACCTTTTCCAAACGAAAAATACATCTACCTGGTATTACAGTGACAAAATACGTCTATGAATTTTTAATTATGCATGGACTTCCAGTTTCTTTATTATGATAATTATTAACACAAGTGGCCCTTTTAGAAAATTGCTTTAAAAATTAATGAATATTCCCAAATTTAACTTGAAAACTAAGCAAGATTATTGTCCCAATCAACACAAATTATTTTCATCCGCTTCGCATTTGAAAAAGTGTGTATCTCGTGGGACAATCAACTTGATATTGTCCATCTTGTCCTAATATTCAGCCAATAAGTGTATAATTTTGACTGAAAGAAAATAATATATAAGTGTTTAATTATTTCTAAATACGCGAGAAACGCTAATCCACTCTTTTTCTGGTTCAGTCCCCTTGTTCTCTTATTCCTGTCGCACAACGATATATACATTAAATTTGTTTTTTTCGTTTATTTTTTGTACATCAATCAGACAGTTATTTTTCTCGTTTGAAATGTTTCACATTTTTGATTTCGGGATTTTCATGTAAATAGCTGACTTTCTTGAGTGGAATTTCGTCATTGTTGAGAACCGTGCAATGACACACAGTTACTTTTCTCTAAAAAAAGGGACGAAAGATACCAGAGGGACAGTCAAAATTAAAAAGTGAAAAAGAAACTGACAACGCCATGGCTAAAAACAAAAAGAGAAACATACAAATAGTAGTTCAGAAGACACATCATAGAAAACTAAAAACTAAGCAACAAGAACCCCACCAAAAACTGGGGGTGAGCTCAGGTGCTCTGGAAGGGTAAGCAGATCCTACTCCACATGTTTCACCCGTCGTGTTGCTTATGTTATTACAAATTCAGTAAATAGTCTCATTCGGTCGTTCACATTCATCAAAAAGGAAGGGTATCGTAGTTTCGACATAGAGAACATGTCTAATATCATCTGTGACACGGTTATTCCATAACGGTCAACCAACTCGGGATGGCGTCCGTAAAATTTATGAAGGAAGTTGTCTTATTGGCAGCCATACCATTTTTCATATTTACTACCTTGACAATGATCATGATCATAAAGTTAACTGATATCGATGTAATTCAAATATCAAAGTTGTTTCTTTGGTAACACAATTGTTCGTCCATGACAGTTTGAATAATGTGATGTCTACACCAAATACAGTGTATATCATAGGTTTGAACATAGTTTTTAATTTAGACTTTTTATAATTTTTCGTTTGGGCTTGTATCATATTTTCCCTCCGGTTTATATGATTTGTTCATCCTATATTGACTCTTAGTGAAAAGAACACGAATTTGAAAAACAAGACATATATTTGTACAGATTAGACACACTATAGTATAGGACACAGAGGAAAGAACAGATTTGAAGCTGACGTTTATATTGATATCAACTGACTCGACATGTAATTTGTAGTATCATATATAATTTGTGAGTAAAAAAAAATGTTCACATAGATGTCAGCATGATATTGTTTTATCTTGTTCTGGACAAAATCTATTTCCCCTTCACCATACCTCCAAATGCAATCACGATGCATACCAAACCTGTCAAACAGAAGTGAAAATACAGTCCATAGCCATAATTGAGTTGACAAAAATATCAAGTTATATATTACTCTAAGTTTCTAAAAGAAGGAATGCAGGTTCTGACGTGCAAAGAAGAAGATAGTATAGGTCTAACAATAGAGAATGGAAACAGGTTATGTGTCCAAGAGACAATTATCCGACCAGAATTTTGGTTAAATGGCGGCCATGAACAGACGTAGGTAGATTGGTCCCACATTATTGTGCCAGTTTTTGCATTTAAAGACATATTTTTGTCGTTTAAACTGTAGGAAATGTACTTCGTATAGATGAACTATAGTTATTCCTATGTTTTGAAGACGGGGGTAGTGAAATAAAAGACTTTTGAACAGTACACACCTGGTAATAGACATTGTTTACAAATCAGTTAGGGTGCACTGGCCTTATCGAAGATGTCACAATTCCAAATTATAAGTTTTGTGTCCAAAGCATCGGTGGGGAAATTGAAAAACTCTAATGATAATGCGACAGATAAAATGGATACAACTGAATCAGTATTCGATTTGAACAATACAGATATAAGTGACAAATCTAACCCAAGTAAACGTCCACGTACATGCATATCAGATAGCTCAGATCACTCTGTATGTATAGAGAGGAAATTAGAAGACATATAAAAAATCCATGTATAAGATAGTTAAAAAAGATGACATTCACCAATATTATTGGGAAATTACTAAATAAATGGAAAACAGAAATAAAAAAGAGATACTTGAAGAGGTATACAAAGAAAGGGTTCAGACGAAGGAAAGTTATGATAAGAAATTTGAGATGGTTGGCAGGAAAATGAACTCCATAGAGTTTGATAATGCAAATCTACTGGAAAAAATGCAGCTCTGTATACAGAACTCAGAAAGATGAAAGAAGAGATAAAACAAATAGAAACAGGGGTAACAGAAGGGATTCGTATGGCAAATTGGAATGAGCAATATTCCCGTAAGAAAACTATTCTGAAGAAACGAAAAGATCTACAAAAGAGCAAAGAAATTAAAATAGAATATGTCATAACACAAAAGAACCAAGGTCTAATAAATAGAATGCATCTACATGAAAGTATGTCTAGTGCTTGGTACTTTAATGGCCAGATACAGATGGAAAAGGCACAGGTTTGACATTTTTTGACAATATAAACCAAAGACTCAAAAAAGAAACAGAAAGTTTTGTCTCTCAGTTTATTTGGAAATGTACATGTTTTTTTACCTTTTTGTTTTGATTTCTTGATTTATCATTACTTTTCTCGATACTTTATGTTTTCTGTGTTTTTACAACCTCATAATCCAATTTTTTTTCTGAAACAATTTATTTTGTAGATCGAAGAATTGCAGAAAATTGCAAAGGGGCCATATCCGGAACATGTATTTTCAATCACACAATGACACTTCCGTGTTTAATTTTTTGTTCTGTAACAAAAATTTACAAACCGTTGCCCTTCAAAATAGATATCCAAAACGCTTATATTGTTTTCCTGTATCCATTGATATAAATTGGATAACATTTACACTTAGGTTGGGAACAAGATAAAACATTTTATGTAATATACCAGAGAAAAATGTCATTTGACGATTCGTCAAACATGTACAAATGTACAATTTACATATCCTTTTTTGGAACATACAAATCTTGAAATAATTTGTCAATATATTCTCAAAATAGTTATAGACCTAAGCGAGGTTCTGAAACCTGGCTGCAGAAAAATAACAAACCTGATATATAGATATGTACAAACATAAATCCTGGGAAATATGAATCTATAAAAACATGTACAAAACAAACCACATATATATCACGTAATATATATACAAAATATCCAGATACAATGTATAATTGATATCTCTGTTGGAAGGGACCGAAAATTAGGACAAATAGTTTTGGTTAAATAGTTATTACTATCATAATAGTATGATATAAACATGACACATATCGGAGTTTCAACTTTTGAATACATGTACATGCAGACATATTTGTTTGTTTTTCCTTAATGGGGTTGACATATTTACGGATCTATACCATGATGTTGAATATTTAGAATATTGTTATTATATATAATTACCATTACCAGTTCAGTATACTTGATCATGATTAAGTTTTGGACAGATTTTTTTTCTCTCAGATGGTAAAGGTATATATATTTTTGGCTTTTCATGCTTTTCAGTCCCAACTTTTAATAATACAAATTTAGAACTATACTATCAGATTTAAAAAAAAATCTTGTTGTGAAATAGACAGGCAGTCAACTGAATATACTGATGAATTAACTAATGACAAGTGAAAACTACTATTTTATTGGTACATCCTAACAATACTTTTTGGCTATAAAAACACTGGCACATTTTTTGTTTTCTTTTTTTTTTAATATATAAATACCTGAACCACAAAAGGGGTAAAATTGTAACTAAATTTATCTTTTTTATTTATGTCTTTCAATAATTTTTTCTATGGTACTTTAATTTGGACCTTACTTTTAAAGAACAGATAACTCATATTGGCAGAATGCATTTAGATTACAAGGCTTCATCAGGGGGTACCCACACACAACCAAAATTATTAAGGACAGCACACGATATGAATCTTGGTGAACAGTATGCAAAACATGTGAGTTATATAAATCACTTAGGACAGACAGCAACAAATATAAGAGTGTAATATATGTGGATATTACTGTATTGACAAAATGTGTGTACGTATATTAATGGCATCCATAGTTGTAGGTTCTGATAATTGTAGGGGATTAGCAAATAAGGTAAAACGATTAGATATTTTTTCAATCTGTAAGAAATGTTATGATATTGCAGTGTTGGTTGATACTCACTGTTGTTTAGAAAATGAAAATAAATGGCTTCATCAATGGGGATGTACAGGTAAATTTAGTAGCTATTCAAACAGGAGCAGAGGAGTAGCAGTCTTGTTTAAGAATTCCTTTGAATTTAAAATAAATAATGAGATTATAGATAACAATGGTAATTTCATTATTTTAGATATTACTGTTTAAGATTATAGACTAACACTTGTAGCATTGTATGGTCCAAATGAGGACTATCCTGAATTTTTTCATTTATTGGAAAGCAAAATTTGTCTTTTTGAAAATTCTTCAGTTATGGTTGTTGGAGACTGGAATGTAGTACAAAATTATAGTCTTGATACTCTAAACTATTAGACTGAAAATAATCCCAGAGCTCAAGTTAAGATTCATGAAATGATGAATAATGTAGACTTATTAGATATTTGGAGGATACAAAATCCTTCAGTTAAAAGATATTCTTGGAGGGGCCCTAACAAAAAAAAAAAAAAACGTCTTGATTATTTTTGGATTTCTTCTGACTTAGAGCCGTTTGTTGTGACATCAGATATTGGGACTTGTTATAGATGTGACCACTCACCAGTGAGGATTGACCTCAAATTTATTAATCAGATCAGGGGAAAAGGGACTTGGAAATTTAACAATCGTTTATTGAAGGATATTGATTTTATTTAAAAAAAGTCAAGCATGATATTACAGAGGTTTTATCTGAATATGAATGTGATCCCCATGAAGATCTTGAAAAGCTTGATGAAGCATACAAAATTCATAATCAACTACTTTGGAAAACTATTAATAAGGAGCACCGCCATTTCTTGCTCTTCATTCAAGAAAACAGAAAAAGACAAGATGGAGAATATGCTTTTTGGAAAATTAGAAAAATTAAACAACCTATTTGCTTTAAATAATTCAGATGAAATTAGACTTGTTATTGAAAAAGGTTGAAACAGAACTCACAATTTTAAGAGAAGAACAAAATAATGGAATTATAATAAAAGCAAAGGTAAAATGGCAAGTTGAAGGGGAGAAAAATACACGTTTCTTTTGTAATCTTGAAAAAAAACATTATACAGAAAAAATTATATCAAAATTACTTTTGGAGGGTAATCAAGTTATTCAAGATCCAAATGCTATTCTTAGGAAACAAAAATTATTTTATGAAACTTTGTACAGAAGTTCTAACCCAGGAGATGAGGAGAATGCCACATTCATGAATGAAAATAACCCCTTCTTAAATAAACCTAGCAGAGAAGAGATTAATTCCTGTGAGGGTCAAATTACCTTAAAGGAATGCAGTATTGCCCTTAAAAATATGAAAAATTTAAAGTCACCAGGCATAGATGGTTTTACTGTAAAATTCTATATTTTTTTCTGAAATGACATAAAATTTCCACTTGTCAATTGCCTGAATGAGAGCCTTGAAAAGGTAAATTCTCAGTAAGTCAGCGACATTGGTTAATAGTATGTCTACCAAAGGAGGGAAAAGAAAACTTTATCAACAATTGGCGTCCAATTACTTTATTTTGTGTTGACTATAAATTAGCATCTGCTTGCATAGCAAAGAGATTAAAACCTCTACTGCAAAATATTATAAATAAAGGCAACAGTAGTATACCGCTGTTCAAAATTCAGACACAAACCGGGTTCTTAAAAGGAAGATACATTGGTGAATGTGTAAGAATTATTGCAGATCTGATAGATAAACTAGAAGAAGAAGATATTCCAGGATTATTATTACTGGTTGACTTTGAAAAAGCCTTCGACACGGTCGAATGGTCTTTTATTGAAAAAACTTTAGATTTTGATGGGTTTGGTCCCACTCTTTGTAGATGGATAACATGTTTTATACAGACATTACCAGTACAGTTACAAATACTGGACATTTATCAGAATTTTTTAATTTGGCTAGCGGGGTAGGCAAGGGGATCCTTTATCCCCTTATCTCTTCACCTTTGTGTTGGTGCAGCTTTAAAATAAAACCCAATTGTTTCTGGTGTCACAGTAAACGACTCTGATATTTTACTAAGTCAATATGCAGATGACTCCTCTCTAATTCTGGATGAAAATGAGGAATCTCTTAAACAAGCATTGTACAATTTTGATAGTTTTGCTGCCTGTGCTGGTTTGAGGGTAAATGTAGATATAACTGAGGCCCTATGGGTTGGCTCAAGATTAGGCAGTAATGAAAAACTGTTACCAAATAAGAAATTATCTTGGAATACATCAGGAAAGTTTAAACTGTTGGGAATTCGTTTCAATCTCTTAAATGAGGATAAAACCTTAGAAAACTTTACAGAAAAAAATAAAAACATGACAAGCCATCTCAATTTATGGTCATACAGAAACTTGACATATATTGTCAAAACCATTGTTATCAAAACGTTAGCCCTCCAACTGTTGGTACAGGTTCTAACAGTCCTTCCACATCCACCAGTTCAGGTTATACAAGAAATACAAGGAATTTTCACCAATGTTTTATGGGATGGAAAACCAGACAAAATAAAAAGGAAAGTTATTATAAATAATTATGATGAGGGATGTTTAAAATTCCCACATATAGAAAGTTTTTGTATGTCCCTTAAAATGTCATGGCTTTATAAATTGCTAGATTCTTTGAATATTTCTCCCTGGAAAATTCTATTATTGAGTTATATAGAAAGATATGGAGGGGTTAAATATTGTACCTGACAAAAGAGAGTCTGGAAAAAATTGCAAAAAAGTTAAATCCTTTTTGGAGGGACATTTTTCTAAACCTGGCTAAATTGAAGCCAGAAAAGGTAAAACTGAAAACAATCCCATGAATATCCTGAGTCGACCCATTTGGGTGAATATCAACATTAAAAGATGTGGAAAGCCATTTATTTTTAGAAAACTATTGTAATGATGGTATATTTTTTATAAATGATCTAATCTCAGATGGGAAAAACATACTGACATTTGAGCAGCTTAAAACTCAGTATGCAGTTAAAACCAATTTTGTTGAATATTATGGTCTTGTTAGTGCAATTCCAGATATCTGGACGAAAACCATTTCAGATCATGTTGGATTAGATATTATTGAAAATGATATTGTAGAAAAACTCAAAAATGATAAAAAAAAAAAAAAAACATGTAAATATTTTGATCAATTATTTCTAAAAAAAATTAAAGAAAATCCTTCAAGATCACAAAATAAATGGTCTGATGATTTATGTGTTAAGATTGATGATTGGGGAAATTTTTTTTCGATGGCATTTCAACCAACAAAAAACACTAAGCTTCAGAATTTTCAATTCAAGTTATTAGATAGAATTGTATACACAAACTCTTTTCTTAATAAATGTGGTTTCATAGAAACAGAAATGTGCACTTTTTGCACTGAAACCAAAGAAAGCTTATTGCATATTTTTTGGGAATGTATATACAGCAAAAATTTAGCACTTTAAGGTTTATTATTAAAATGTGGGTTAAGCCTTAAATATATAGAGGCAAAAGATGTTATTTTTGGAATTGGGGAAACTGTAGTACAACATATAATGTTGATTTTAAAATTTTATATTTATATTTGTAAAAATTCAGAAAAAAACCTTCTGTGAAAGGTAGTATTGCATATTTAAAATACTGTATAAGAGTAGAACAACATACAGTAAATTTCTTATCGCCTACACAAAAAGAATATATAGATAAAAAATGATTGTCATTTTATAACTGGTACGAAAATTATAGTTATATTTTGTTGTATGTCTTGCTATTTAGAGTTGTCATATAATGAAAATATCTTTACGACCATACTTGAAACTGAACATGTGTGTAATCCGGCTTGATTGTTTTCTGTCTTTATGTGAAAAGTAAACAAATTACAAAAATCAAAGAGCTGAAGAGCTCTGAGGGAAAAGACGGCCATTGTTTCAATTTCATGGGGGGTATCTTTTGATAGTTTAAATACAAAGAATGAACAAAAGAACAGCTAGAACATATCATATACTCAATGTCACATTTTAAGTGTTCAGAAACATTTACTTTGATTTTAGTGTATAAGTACTCATCAATTGAGGTGCTCCTGAATTGGAGGAAGATTCTAAAAACAGAACTTTACAGAAACAATGAAAACTGACGTTTCTCTCCCCAATCTCATGTATCCCCATTGACATTGTTTACCTCGAAAGCTGACCTACAAATTATCTGATTATAGCCTCAGATTAAAGCATTGCATGTTGGTGTGTGAATCATCTACACTACAACAAACATCATTAGGTTTACATTTAACAAATACGGCTTTTAAATTAGTATACAATTACTGTGAATGATTTTTATAATGAATAAAGGATATCCCTGTGTATTGTGACATTCCAACAATGACGTCACTAGGTTAGATATATTTAGAATATTTCGTAATACTGATTTTTCCGGACTGTGAAAGAAACGTATTTAGTGTAAGGGAAAGCTCAATATACTGTACTTTCACGAGAAACAGAAGGGAAATGTGTAAAAAATGTATTTAAAGTCAATCTGTTCTCCTTGTAATCAATTTAAGTATGACATTTGAGGGGGTTTCCAAACTATCAAAACAAAATGATTGACGTGAGGGAATGATACTCTGGCCAACCTCATTGGGGAATTGACGGCTTGAAGCCGTCTTTCCCCAAAAAACTATCCGACAAGAGAGCAAAAAAAAACCCACAAAAAACAGCCAAGGTCATTCACGGATCTTCAATATAGCAAGTTCAATCCTGCACAAGGAGGCAGGCTGCAACTGGTCACTACACAATACTGTTGACAATAATAAACATAGAAAAATCAAAATCAAACACAAGACCAACAAATGCAAGAGGTTCCCAAAGTAGGACTGAAGCAACATTGTCGCAGGGTTCTATTTATAGATATAAACCCTCCCCTATACATCAAGCTAATATGGAATAAACAAACACACAACCATACGAACAGTAAAATTCAGTTTATAGGGAAATCAAGTCCGATGTGTGAGTAGGTAACACAAGAAACTACGCAAATCGACAATAATCAACATACACTTAAGTAGGACTACTAGCAGTTACTGACAATCCAGCTCCAGACCTCAAGTAAACTGATCGAAAGATTATGTCGTCATGATATGAAACCAGTTTTAAACTTAATTAATTGCTATAGTCTTTATGTTTCTGGTATAAATAAAACCATGGCATTACGTTTCCGTTTACACTACATGAAATGAATTCTAATTATCATAGATGATTTGATCCTTTCAATGGAAGGATGATTAATAAAATTGCCATCTTATATAAGCACAATTGTACAAAATTATAGAATTATATGTATTTATATATTTTTCATGTAAACTCAATCACTGTGTATAGTATGTGCCCTCTTAGTCAAAATTTCTTTGTGCCTTTCATTGTTAGCTGTGTTTTTTTGTATCCTGTTAGGAAGGAGGGGATGTTTGCTGTCTCTTTATCAAATAAACCAACATCTCCTTTTATTTATGCTGTAAATATTGGCATGAATTGCCATTCATATTAACAAATAGGTTATATATGTAATGATGTATAGAGAATAATACATGGCAAAATCAATATCATATGTCGTATCATCCCGAGACATCAATATCAGCCCAAGGGCCTTTAGGCCCGAGGGATGATATTGGTAGAGGGTGATACGGCATGTGATACGGATTTTGCCATGTATTATACGCTTTATCATATATTTCAACAGAAGAGTATTATATAATATGAACTGTTTTCTGATCCATAGCACTGGGTTACCTTCAGTTCTACTTTTGGCTTGTTTAAAAAGCCATAACAGAACTGCTCAATTACTTATCCGAAGCACCTGGGTTGCCTTACAATTTGCGTGCTGTTGTTTTAAAAATATTTTGTTTATTATTGTATTTATTTATGTGTTTTGTATTATTTATAGTTGCATTTAGTGTGCCAAAAAATATGAAAACTTGACGTTCGTGACGTCACATACAATATGAAAACTTGACGTTCGTGACGTCGCATACCAAACAATGACATCATTCATACATTTACCTATTTTGAGGAAAAATTTTCTTAAGCAAAAAAAACCAAAAAAAAAATGACGTTATGTTAAAAAAAAAAAAGTAGGGGTGTGATAAAGGGTATGCAATAAAGGGTGCGCATCAAAGTTGCGCGATATGGATTAAACAGCAGGCTATTTATCAAATATGTAAAACTACTGTATTTACTACTAAACATATGATAAATAGTTATAACATTTGAGTGTCGTTTTATTTATTCGATTATTAAGAACTTTCTATTGAGGAGTTATATTTTCTACATTTATTTTTGTTACAATTTTGTTGGTTTAATTTATCGTTGATAAATATATATATTCTACATATTTCATCATGTTCATTTACATCTTTCATCAAATCTGACCTTTCTGGAGGCCAGGAAAGACCTTATTGGTTTTCTGATGTGTTTTTTTTCTTTTTCTTCCAGCATTGTTTTGACACGCCCTTCTTCTACTTCTATTGAAGTTATCAATACCAAATTTGAACAATCGATAGACCTCATCATGCATTTTTACCATATGAACTTTTGTAGGATTACATCATCCCCTTTAGAAGAAATCTCCCTTCTATTGATATTTGTTAACATGCCCCCCTCGTTGTTTTTAAAGATATCATGACTTCACTTGGACAACTCGTAGATCTCATCATGATGTGTTACCATATGAGACTGCACATGATTTCATCATCTCCTTTGAGAGTTATATCCCCTTGAAGCAACTTCTTTTGATTGCATTTTCTTAAAAGGTATTAGAGATAGAATGGCAACATGTACATGAATACATGACAATGTAAACAATTTTGTTATAAGCTTTTATAGGGAGTTATTTCTCTTGAAAGATTAAACATAATCTTTGAAAAATTCTAATTCGTGGACCGGAAGTCGTAGAGACTAGGAACTGTCATAAATGATCTTTAGTTTATTTGATCTATAATTTGCACGCAAGGTCAAAGGTCACTGAGTGCAAAACAATAGAAATAAGCTGCTATTTCAATCATACATATCTACGAACAGAGTTTGCTGCTTACATACAGCATATACAATGTTCCTCTCGACCAGATCTACATTTTATACAAAAAGCTTAAAAATGTCTGACCATCTTCAAAAGTTACGACGGGATGAATCTTAAAAGAATAGAATTGTGTGAATAACTTTTTAATGGTAATAGTTATCAACCTACCATAAACTGCTAAAAAAGATCAGTAGTTTAAAACCATCAATTTGAGGTCAATGTCAGGTCATAATGAAATTTGACCTTGACCTTTGAAGTGAACTATGACCTTAACCTTCTGATATTTAAAAGGTCAAGGGATTCTGAGTTGAATTGTGGTAGTCTTATGCCTCTACAACTTTCAGTTCTTAAGTTTTGTATGGCATCATATATTTGATAATTTATTGTGACCTTGATGAACTTCGGAATCGTTCCAAAAATATTCTACAATGTTATCCTTCAACTGCAGATCATTTATCATTTAACAGATTTGAGATATCTATTGTCGTTTTCGAGATAATGCAATTTGAAATTTGGCGGGCGGAGGCATGTCTCTGAATCAAAAACAGCTTGCCACCTAAAATTTTCATAAGTTGAAGAGTTTATCATGGGTATTATTATGTTGGCTAATCACCTAAAAGTTTCAATGAAAACCTTAAACAAATAAAATCAGTTTGAAATTTTCATGTTTTGCATTGACTTTGTAAGTTTCAGAGTTATATTTATATAATTGATATTGTATTATTTTTGGCACTTTGCCGAATGGTGTCATTTGATATATCAAATTGAAGGTCTTAATAGGCAAGTTCCGGGATACGGTTTTCAGACGAATCTGTGTCATGTAACTTCCATCACCACGTGACAAAAATGTATGCATAGAAATTTCCTTAACATGTTAAGCAAAGGGGTGACAAAAGTTTATTCTATACTGCTAAAAATATTTGGGAAAATAAAATCTAGGAGGATACGGCAATCACGATTATGTACTTAGGGAACATTATTTGTTTATACTACCCTACACAATGACGATTATGAAAGTGCTGGAACTTTTTAATGGGCAGGGATACAGGCGCGCCTTCTTTCTGAAAAATGACGTCATCAAGGCAGGCGAAATTGACGTTCTTTTCCGGTGAAAGACATGATTCCAGAAATGACCTATGAGCTCTACTCAAAAATTACAATTTTAAATCATGGTCTAATGCAAAATATCAAACTGCTAAGATGGTTGGGTTGTCGCATATCAAATGAAAGTCTATAAAGCGTACATTTCAAATACCAAACTAACGTTCCCAAAAAATGGGTTACATGAGGTCATTGAGTGCAAAAATAAATTTTCATTTAAGATAAGGTTGTTATATATCACATGAAAGGTCTTATCGTTTACATTTCAAATATCAAATTCCTGTCCTCTAAACAAGAGTTGGATGGGGTTATTTAGTGCAAAAATCAAACTTTTTAGAACATGGTGTTGTCGCATATCAAATGATTGTTCATTAGGTCTACATTACATATGTTATATTTCCAATCTCGAAAAAATGTAAGCAGATGTGGTTATTAAGTGTAAAAAGCGAAAAGTTTCAAAAGGTATGCTTGTCGTATATCAATCGAAATGTCGTGCAAAGTACATAACGAAATCATCACTTTTAAAGGAAAGACAATACTAGTTTCTATTCCTAATTGTATTTATTATGACTCACTTCTTCACATTTTCAATGTCGTCACTTATGAAAGATATTAACATACAATAATGGTAAAATAGTAATGAGATCTAGTTTTGATAGATACTTTTGTTTTATTGACATTTGACTATTTGTCTCTTTAAAAAATCGGTCTTATTTTTTCAGGTAGTGTTTTGATACCTGTTGTGTGCATATCAACGGTGTTCCTACTAGAAAGCGTCATGACAGAGTATGTGATGTCAGCAGTAAACTTGTAGCAGGTACATGGACATACACGCACAAAAGTATCTATAGTCAAGTAAATTTGAATACCCATGCATTTGATATAGTCCATCATCATTCAGGCAACATTTCGTCAATATGGCCTACATTTTCAGGGTCAAATGACTTGGTTAAAGCTGATGTCATACTAACTTTATCCGAGCAATTATATGTATTAGGTCATATCAACTTGCTAACACTTTCACGTGTAGAGTTCTTTCCAAATTTTATAAAACTTATATTATAGGTTAATATCGGGAATATCTCGAACAATGTCTTTAAATGGTGGATGACCATTTTTTTTTAAGTAATACCCCTAGGAAATATTTAAGTTATGGAAAATGGCCTTGTTAGTGCTATAACAGTGACAATTCATGCCAGATGTTTTACAAAACTTACACTATAGGTTGATATTAGCAAGTTCTAAAATAGTGGATGATTGAATTTTGTAAAATAGCCTCCTTAGCGCTTGCTAGGGTACAGTGTAAGCCAGATCATTATACAAAATATACTCTAGGTTAACTACACCAATGTCTCCGAAACTTTTATATAATGAACGATAAACTTTTAAAGAGTTATGCCCCTTGGAAATAAAATACATTATGTACTGATGTTTTAATATACTGGCATAATTTTAAACACTATAAACATAATTTATAAAGATTCATCAGTAGTGCAAGTTCTAAAAGTATGCAAATGTTCATCAAATTGTTCTATATCTATATCATGTTGTCTTATTATGAGATTACAGTCCTTGTCAACTCCGGACTTGGAAAAAGAAAAGCTAATTGCTTCCAATCAGAGATTTATATTTCGGCCTTCCGTTATAAAATGGTTAGTGCCAAACTGTGAGGACAAGGTAATGTTGTTGCAGAGAAAGCCAAGGAAATAACAAATGAAGTACTGGAAAAAGAATTTGCAGCTGAAGAAGAGTACGTACATACATACGATAAACATTTAACACATTAAACTATACTGAAGTTCAGCAATGGGATAAAATTAAAAAAATTATATTGAGCATTTATTAAACTTCAATTTTCCATGCTCTGTTAAACATGAGATACAAATTATTGTTAATTTAAGAACTGAGACCATCAGTTTCCTTTATAATAATTCGAAATGTGTCTTCAAGCTATCGAGATTTTTAACATTTGACTAATTGATTTGATCCAAATGACCTCATGGTTAATATGAAACTGAACAAAATGATCAACGTCATTTCTGACTATGATTGACGATATTCACTTGTTTTAATACAGTCTTTATGATCTCTTTGTACATATTATATTAAATGTAGTCAAAAGCCGATCCAGGGGGAAAGGGGGGTCGGTTGGCTGCGAGACCTGTCCGCCTTTTGTGGGAAAAAATGTGTTTGATTATATAGAGATTTTCTGTACCATGACTGGTTTGGACTCCCCCCCCCCCCCTTTAGGTCAGTCAGCGTGGTCCTCCTTGAGAAACGTTCTGGATCCGCCTCTGGTAGTTTATATCAGAGTACTTTATAGATTACAGAACAAAGGTAAACTTGTGGTTGTTGTAGACGCAGATGGCAAAGAACAGAAAGTGGTAAATCGTATGACAGCACATCAGGTATTACACAGACAGTTATAAAAATGAAAATAGTCTTTGACAAAATATTTTATTACAGATAAAACAAAAAAAAGTAAACATATGATGGTCTTCAGCGCTTTAACACTATTGTATGCCGAACACTTATATCATTTGAGGTAGAGTCAATGGACTATTTCTCAGTCAAAAATCATGTAATAACATTAACGGTATCAATTTTCCTGAACCAGCTGCGCATTCGACAATACAAGAAAGATACAAGAAAGACAAGGAAGATACATTCCTTAACTTATAATAATGTCTAACATTTTATAACAGCAAAGTTTACTAACAAAAACAATCCGTATTTTCATGCCAGTACCGAAGTACTGGCTACTGGGCTGATGATACCCTCTGGGACTTACAGTCCACCAGCAGAGCCATCGACCCAGTGGTAGTAATAACATAAACGGTATAAATGTACCTGCACCAGATGCACATTACGACAATACATGTCTCTCTAAAAGTACGGGTCAAACATTTGTTTCCAGTTAACAACACGAACCAACATGCCACTTTGAAAAGACACATTCAATATAATAATAATTTATTCATGCATATGATGGCCAAAGAATATATGAATATGGTATATTATATAGTTTATAAGATATGTGATATAGTTTATAAGATACATTATATAGTTTATAAGATATCTTATTTGGTTTATAAATATTTTATTTGGTTTATAAGATATCTCTTATTATGTTCGTATGAGATATTTCATAATTTATTTTAATTACTGTACCAAGTCATGAAAATAGCCATTGTTATAGTATAGTTCGTTTTTGTGTGTGTTACATTTTCATGTTGTTTTTCTGTTGTGTCGTAGTTCTCCTCTTATATTTGATGTGTTTCCCTCAGTTTAAGTTTGTAACCCGGATTTAGTTTTCTCAATCGATTTATGAATTTTGAACAGCGATATACTACTGTTGCCTTTATTTAAAACAAATACATTGTGTGTTTTCCATTTCGCTCTATCCAAAAATAGGTATAGTAGTTGTGTTAAACATTTATTTTATTCGCAAATACTCAAAAAACTGTTTATTGATGAATAAATTGTTACGGGTAGACGTCATAAACGGAGGTAGGGTCTTGAACCTTAAAACCTTTGATCAATGAATGTTTGCCCTATATGAAATGTCTTATAAACTATGAGATATCTTAAGAACTCAGATATATGTTTGTTCATGCTTGGATCTTTGATAGCCAATTATACAATACGTTGTTTTGTTTTAATTGTTGAAGGATGTATAGTTGCCTATGACTGCTAACATTTACTTAATTAAAACATTGATGAATAGTTGTCTTATTGATAATTAGAACTCATCTCCTTATTTTTATAAAATATCTAAGTATATCAAGATTATTTAAAAGATTAAAACTTTTTATAAAATATCTAATTGATATGTAATGAATAAAATATCTTATATTTTAATCATGATGATATGTATTATATAATATATCTTAGATGGCTCATATTATATGTCATTGTTCCATGGTTGGTCCGGAGACCGGACACATTACACATTACTCCAGCAGGACAAAAGACTGCAGAGTTTGCAGTAGAGTAGAGCAGTATCCAGAAATGAAAGCCCAAAACAGCTCACATGTTACCGTAACTGGAAAGGGAGGCTGACATGGTGATAGAAATGGTGGTAGATGGACAGAGTAAAGGCTGTACAGTAGACGCATAAGTTGAGGATGAAGATTCAACAACAATAGGACGAGGTCGGGCAAACATCAGTGATAGAGTTTAAAATATTTCTGATATAAACCACATTAAGAAGATTCTAGGAAACAGGATTTACTCGAAAGAAAAATCATCCTGTTTTAAGTCAGGAATATGGTCATTGTTATATTATAGTTCGTTTCTGTGTGTATTACATTATAACGTTGTGTCGTTTGTTTTCTCTTATTTTTGAGTGTAAATTCACATTGCGATAAGACGTGTCACGGTACTTGTCTATCCCAAATTCATGTATTTGGTTTTGATGTTATATATATATGTTATATTTGTTATTCTCGTGGGATTTTGTCTATATGTGTTACATTTTAGTGTTATGTCGTTGTTCTCCTCTTATATTTAATGCGTTTCCCTCGGTTTTAGTTTGTTATCCCGATTTTGTTTTTTGTCCATGGATTTATGAGTTTTGAACAGCGGTATACTACTGTTGCCTTTATTTAACAGTTAAATTCATCGAATATATACAAAGTTGTTTTAACTACATATTATCCCAAGGAGAAGGAAATACAGAACAAATAACCAAAGACCTAAATGCAATTTTGAAACCTCTTTTTAATGATCATCAATGCTGCTCTAGTCGATGGTGCAAAATTCCCAGTAATCCAAATTCTGTTTTTTAATCATTCCCTAAAGGGAAACCGCTGTTAAGTCCAAGTACAAATCTCATTGGAATTTTTTTTTGAAAGGAATGTTCAGAACAGGATTACAGTATCTACCGTTAGTAGTACCCTAGCTAATAGAAGTTGCAATAGAAAGGTTTCTGCTAAAGCGACAAAGCATTTCAATAACATTTCTTCTGGAAATTTGAAGATCAGGTTTGCAGCAAGTGTTTCCAAGAATAATACAGGTCCCAGATGATTAGTTATTGTACGTTGTACTATATTTACAAAAATGTTTTAGAACCCCCGCTTCAAAAGGGGTCCGTATTTAGTGTATGCGTGTCCTTCCGGACACCCATTTTCCTTTCAAAGGTAGTTAGGTAGCACGTATTGTTATAACATGTAGACATAGTAAATGTGCATCCTTTTCGATGCACTTTGTAAGATTTATGGGACTTTGACTGACTCTTTATATCTTTCTGCACAAACTTTAAGTGCCAAAACGTTCTCCTTTTGTTAAATTTTGTAACAAGATTTCAGTAAGTTTGATACCCAAGGCAATTCCACAGGTACTATACATCTATATAACGTCATAGTGAATCAGCAATATTTTTTTTAAGGATAGAATGTTTAATACAAATGACAGCAATTTTGGTACACAATGACTTAAAAAATTTGTCTGCATAAATTAAATGTGTTAACATGTCCTTTTCTTCAATTTATTGATAGGTAACACAATTTTAGTAGTGTTGATACCTCAGAATGACTTGAATAGCAACATCATTTAACCGTATCAACCAAAACCGACCACATTTCCACTTTATTATGTAGTTCTATATAGCCAAAAAGTAAATAAGCAAATTTGTTATGCCAGGATAGAATGTATGATACACATGACAACACAATTGGAATACACGGACCACAAAATTTTGTCTGCAAAAATGTGGGATTGCCAGCATGTAATTTTTGGTTCAATATATTGATACATAAATTAATTTTTCGTTTAATATATTGATACAGATGGGTGCGGTCCTAACCTTGACAAAAGTTAACTTAGAGTTAACTTGTTGACTGCTTTTCAAGTTAACTTTAGAATTTTTAAGCAGACCAGCAAGTTAACTTCGTCTACGGTGGACCAGACCTACGGTCCGCTTTTTTATGACTGCTGCAGACCTATCGACGGGTCTGTTCCAGACTAGACCTGTGGACAAGTCTGCTTTTGACCAGTCCTGAGGACAGGTCTGCCCCAGACCAGACCTGTGGATAGGTCTGCTCCTGACCAGACCTGTGGACAGGTCTGCTTTTGACCAGACCTGTGGACAAGTCTGCTATTGACCAGACCTGGGGACATGTCTGCTTATGAAATGTTATCGTTTTTCGACTTTTCATATCAGACTTGAGCTTTATTAAAATATGTATAAACAACATTCGCATTGTTCTTCCCAAGAAGGCCTCTGATAGAAAATGTCTTTACTCGCTATACTCTACTAGAAATTATTCATAACAACACAATTCTTTCTTTTTTTTATTTAATATATTCTTATAAACATTAGTCAATTACATAGATCGAGCTATCATATTGTTTTAATTAGAAGGCGGATAGAAATTAGGGTTATCCAACGCATCGGAACAACATTCGTATATCATGGGATATCAACATCTTTGTCGACGTTACTTCGTTCCCCGTTTTTTACCTGTCCCTTCTTAATTTTTACTTTACGCATTTATACATGCATGGATATTTCATTGTTATTCTACTTGTTTGGATTGGATTTACTATTCTTTTTCCGCAGAATATTCTAACGAAAATTGTACAGTTGTACAGTGTCCGGATATGTACGATGTGGTAAAACTACCAACAATCTCGTCAAATTCGTCAGATTTGTCGAGAGATTTGTGAACATGAATGAAATAGTTGTCACTTGACGTTTAACTACAAACAAAATCAATCAACCGAAATAATAGATTAACAGTATACTATTACCAGAAGATAACCTCAAATACATTTTTTATTAAAAAGCATAAATGAATTCAGATATGTCAGTGTTGCATGGTACATGTATTTGGATGGTGCGGCCTAATAGTTTTACACACCCTAGTGACTGTTCAATATTATGAATACAGAGATGAAACGCTGACATTCTCAATGTATGCGGGAAAAAAATTGCATGAATTGTTTTCCTTATTGCTTACATTTGCCGTCCTACTAACATGTTCACATGAGTGCCAGTAGAAAACATAATTAGGCGCCATCCCAACAGCGGTCATATTTTATACATTGAATCCAGACATAAAAAATATGGCTAATTTACTATGCGGATATATATAGATTTTTAAATTAAAGTGCACATATGCAGGTCAGTTTTTGGTCGATGCAGTCAAATAATGTTGATGTATAAGTCAGCATGAGGTATCAAATCTACTGAAATTTTGTTACGTATCAATATTTTGAATAAAAGGAGGACATGCTGACATTCAAAATTAATGCGAAAAAAAATGTGTTGTTATTATATTGCAATATTACTGTCCATTGTATTATATATTGAATCCTGACATAAAAAATATGGCTTATTTACTATGCGGGTATACATGGTATATAGATTTACAAATTAAAGTGCACATATGGTCAGTTTGGTTAATGTGGTCAAATCATTTTGTTGTACAAGTCAGCATGAGGTATCAAAACTACTGAAATTTTGTTACGTATAAATATTTTGAATAAAAAGAGGACATGCTGGCACCCTAAATTTATGGGAACAAAAATTTGTTGTTCATGTTGTTATTATATTGCAATATAGCTGTCCATTGTATTATACATTGAATCCTGACATAAAACATATGGCTGAATTACTATGCGGGTATATATCATGTATATGGTATATAGATTTACAAATGTAAGTGCACATATGGTCAGTTTTGGTGGAAGCGGTCAAAATATTTTGTTGTACAAGTAAGCATGAGGTATCAAAACACTGTAACTTTGATACATATCAATATTTTGAATAAAAGGAGGACATTCTAGCACCCTAAATGTATGCGAACACAAATTTGTCGTTATTGTATTGCAATATTGCTGTCAAATTTGTTGTTATTGTATTGCAATAGTGCTGTCCATTGTATTGTACATTGAATCCTAACACAAAAAATATGGCTGATTTACTATACAGGTATATTACTTTACAAATTAAAGTGTATATATGGTCAGCTTTAGTTGATGCGGTCAAATAATTTTGTTGTACAAGTCAGCATGGTCAGCATGAGGTGTTAAAACTACTGAAATTTTGTTACGTGTCAATATTATGAATTAAAGGAGAACAAGCTGGCACCCTAAATTTACGCGAACAAAAATTTGTTGTTATTGTATTGCAATATTGCTGTCCATTGTATTATACATTGAATCCTGACATAAAAAATATGGCTGATTGACTATTCGGGTATATAGATTTACAAATTAAAATGAACATACATGTATGGTCAGTTTATGTTGATGCAGTCAAATAATTTTGTTGGACAAGTCAGCATGAGATATCAAAACTACTGTAATTTTGTTACGTATTAATAATTTGAATAAAAGGATGACATGCTGTCACCCTTAATATATGCGAACAAAAATTTGTTGTTATTGTATTACAATATTGCTGTCCATTGAATTATACATTGAATCCTGACATAAAAAATATGGCTGAATAACTATGCTGGTATATAGATTTAGAAATTAAAGTGCACAAATTGTCAGTTTTAGTTGATGCAGTCAAATAATTTAGTTGTACAAGTCAGCATGAGGTATCAAAACTACTGAAATTTTGTTCTGTATCAAAATTTTGAATAAAAGGAGGACATGAAGGCACCCTAAATTTATGCAAACAAATATTTAAAAATTTGCTGATTTAGTATGCTGGTATATAGATTTATGAATAAAAGTGTTCACATGGTCAGTTTTGGTCAACACGGTCAAATAATTTTGTTGCACATGTCAGCAAGAGGTATCAAAACTACTGAAATTTTGTCACGTATCAATATTTTGAATAAAAGGAGGACATATGCTGGCACCCTAAATTTATGCATCAAAAAATTGTTGTTATTGTATAGCAATATTGCTGTCCATTGTAATATATGTAATATACATTGAATCCTGACATAACAAATATGGCTGATTTACTATGCTGGTATATAGATTTACAAATTAAAGTGCACATATGGTCAGTTTTAGTTGATGCAGTCAAATAATTTTGTTGTACAAGTCAATATGAGGTATCAAAACTACTGAAATTTTGTTACGTATCAAAATTTTGAATAAAAGGAGGACATGCTGGCACCCTAAATTTATGCGAACAAAAATTTGAAAAAATATGGCTGATTTACTATGCGGGTACATAGATTTACAAATTAAAATGCACACATGGTCAGTTTTGGTCAACACGGTCAAATAATTGTGTTGTACAAGTCAATATGAGGTATCAAAACTACTGAAATTTTGTTACGTATCAAAATTTTGAATAAAAGGAGGACATGCTGGCACCCTGAATTTATGCGAACAAAAATTTGAAAAAATATGGCTGATTAACTATGCGGGTATATAGATTTATAAAAAAAAGTGCACACATGGTCAGTTTTGGTCAACACGGTCAAATAATTTTGTTGCACAAGTCAGCAAGAGGTATCACAACTATTGAAATTTTGTTACGTATCGATATTTGAATAAAACGAGGACATATGCTGGCACCCTAAATTTATGCAAACAAAAAATTGTTGTTATTGTATAGCAATATTGCTGTCCATTGTAATATACATTGAATACTGACATAACAAATATGGCTGATTTACTATGCTGGTATATAGATTTACAAATGAAAGTGCATATATGGTCAGTGTTAGTTGATGCAGTCAAATAATTTTGATGTACAAGTCAATGTGAGATATCAAAACTACTGAAATTTTGTTACGTATCAAAATTTTGAATAAAAGGAGGACATGCTGGCACCCTAAATTTATGCAAACAAAAATTTGAAAAAATATGGCTGATTTACTATGTGGGTATATAGATTTATAAAAAAAAAAGTGCAAACATGGTCAGTTTTGGTCAACACGGTCAAATAATTTTGTTGCACAAGTCAGCAAAAGAGGTATCAAAACTACTGAAATTTTGTTACATATCAATATTTTGAATAAAAGGTGGACATATGCTGGCACCCTAAATTTATGCAAACAAAAAATTGTTGTTATTGTATAGCAATATTGCTGTCCATTGTAATATATATTGAATCCTGACATAACAAATATGGCTGTTTTACTATGCTGTTATATAGATTTACAAATTAAAGTGCACATATGGTCAGTTTTAGTTGATGCAGTCAAATAATTTTGTTGTACAAGTCAATATGAGGTATCAAAACTACTGAAATTGTGTTACGTATCAAAATTTTGAATAAAAGGAGGACATGCTGGCACCCTAAATTTATGCGAACAAAAATTTGAAAAAATATGGCTGATTTACTATGCGGGTATATAGATTTATAAAAAAAAGTGCACACATGGTCAGTTTTGGTCAACACGGTCAAATAATGTTGTTGTACAAGTCAATATGAGGTATCAAATCTACTGAAATTTTGTTACATATCAATATTTTGAATAAAAGGAGGACATATGCTGGCACCCTAAATTTATGCATCAAAAAATTGTTGTTATTGTATAGCAATATTGCTGTCCATTGTAATATATGTAATATACATTGAATCCTGACATAACAAATATGGCTGATTTACTATGCTGGTATATAGATTTACAAATTAAAGTGCACATATGGTCAGTTTTAGTTGATGCAGTCAAATAATTTTGTTGTACAAGTCAATATGAGGTGTCAAAACTACTGAAATTTTGTTACGTATCAAAATTTTGAATAAAAGGAGGACATGCTGGCACCCTAAATTTATGCGAACAAAAATTTGAAAAAATATGGCTGATTTACTATGCGGGTATATAGATTTATAAAAAAAAGTGCAAACATGGTCAGTTTTGGTCAACACGGTCAAATAATTTTGTTATACAAGTCAATATGAGGTATCAAATCTACTGAAATTTTGTTATGTATCAATATTTTGAATAAAAGGAGGACATATGCAGGCACCCTAAATTTATGCATCAAAAAATTGTTGTTATTGTATAGCAATATTGCTGTCCATTGTAATATATGTAATATATATTGAATCCTGACATAACAAATATGGCTGATTTACTATGCTGGTATATAGATTTACAAATGAAAGTGCACATATGGTCAGTTTTAGTTGATGCAGTCAAATAATTTTGTTGTACAAGTCAATGTGAGGTGTCAAAACTACTGAAATTTTGTTACGTATCAAAATTTTGAATAAAAGCAGGACATGCTGGGACCCTAAATTTATACAAACAAAAATTTGAAAAAATATGGCTGATTTACTATGTGGGTATATAGATTTATAAAAAAAAAATGCACACATGGTCAGTTTTGGTCAACACGGTCAAATAATTTTGTTGCACAAGTCAGTATGAGGTATCAAATCTACTGAAATTTTGTTACATATCAATATTTTGAATAAAAGGAGGACATATGCTGGCACCCTAAATTTATGCATCAAAAAATTGTTGTTATTGTATAGCAATATTGCTGTCCATTGTAATATATGTAATATACATTGAATCCTGACATAACAAATATGGCTGATTTACTATGCTGGTATATAGATTTAAAAATTAAAGTGCACATATGGTCAGTTTTAGTTGATGCAGTCAAATAATTTTGTTGTACAAGTCAATATGAGGTATCAAAACTACTGAAATTTTGTTACGTATCAAAATTTTGAATAAAAGGAGGACATGCTGGCACCCTAAATTTATGCGAACAAAAATTTGAAAAAATATGGCTGATTTACTATGCGGGTATATAGATTTATAAAAAAAAGTGCAAACATGGTCAGTTTTGGTCAACACGGTCAAATAATTTTGTTGTACAAGTCAATATGAGGTATCAAATCTACTGAAATTTTGTTATGTATCAATATTTTGAATAAAAGGAGGAAATATGCAGGCACCCTAAATTGATGCATCAAAAAATTGTTGTTATTGTATAGCAATATTGCTGTCCATTGTAATATATGTAATATATATTGAATCCTGACATAACAAATATGGCTGATTTACTATGCTGGTATATAGATTTACAAATGAAAGTGCACATATGGTCAGTTTTAGTTGATGCAGTCAAATAATTTTGTTGTACAAGTCAATGTGAGGTGTCAAAACTACTGAAATTTTGTTACGTATCAAAATTTTGAATAAAAGGAGGACATGCTGGGACCCTAAATTTATACAAACAAAAATTTGAAAAAATATGGCTGATTTACTATGTGGGTATATAGATTTATAAAAAAAAATGCACACATGGTCAGTTTTGGTCAACACGGTCAAATAATTTTGTTGCACAAGTCAGCAAGAGGTATCAAAACTACTGACATTTTGTTACATATCAATATTTTGAATAAAAGGTGGACATATGCTGGCACCCTAAATTTATGAAAACAAAAAATTGTTGTTAATGTATAGCAATATTGCTGTCCATTGTAATATACATTGAATCCTGACATAACAAATATGGCTGATTTACTATGCTGGTATATAGATTTACAAATTAAAGTGCACATATGGTCAGTTTTAGTTGATGCAGTCAAATAATTTTGTTGTACAAGTCTATATGAGGTATCAAATCTACTGAAATTATGTTACGTATCAAAATTTTGAATAAAAGGAGGACATGCTGGCACCCTAAATTTATGCGAACAAAAATTTGAAAAATATGGCTAATTTTCTATGCGGGTATATAGATTTATAAAAAAAAAGTGCACACATGGTCAGTTTTGGTCAACACGGTCAAATAATTTTGTTGCACAAGTCAACAAGAGGTATCAATTCTACTGAAAATTTGTTACGTATGAATATTTTGAATAAAAGGAGCACATATGCTGGCACCCTAAATTTATGCAAACAAAAAATTGTTGTTATTGTATAGCAATATTGCTGTCCATTATAATATACATTGAATACTGACATAACAAATATGGCTGATTTACTATGCTGGTATATAGATTTACAAATTAAAGTGCACATATGGTCAGTTTTAGTTGATGCAGTCATATAATTTTGTTTTACAAGTCAGTATGAGGTGTCAAAACTACTGAAATTTTGTTACGTATCAAAATTTTGAATAAAAGGAGGACATGAGGTATCAAAAATGTAACTAAATTTTTTTACGCATCAATATTTTGAATAAAAGGAGGACATGCTGTCACCCTAAATTTATGCGAACAAAAATTTTTAGTCATGTGTTAAAATGATGCTTTCCTCTAAAATACTTCTTTTCATAGATATACATTTAAACAAAGTGCAAATATGGTTGAATTTGATAGGTATTGGAATATATATTCAGTGCCCGTTATCATTGTAACCAAGATCGTTTTTTAATTTATAGATTGGCAGATCACAGATAAATTTGTGTTATAAGCAACGTTTTATGCGTACTTTATTTCAAATATTTGTATTAAATCCTGTTTATATAACGGAAGTATTAGTTTTACTTTATTTTCGATGTTTATACTACGAAACAAAGATATTAAAAAATATTTTTTTTAAAATCGACGTAGAGCGGTCCTGGTTACAAGTTAACTTAGTGTTGAGCAGACCAGTCAAAAGTTAACTTGGGAACAGGTCTGGTTTCGATCGGATTTGTCAAAGCAAAAGTTAACTTATGTTAACTTTGTGGCAGGACTGGTCTCGAAGTTAACTTATGTTAACTTTATGGCAGGACTGGTTTCGAAGATAACTTATGTTAACTTTACGGCAGGACTGGTTAGAAGTTAACTTATATCAATAGCGGACCTGTTTCGAAGTTAACTTTTTGGCAGACATAAAAACAGTCCTAGGACCAAGTCCGCTTTTCAAGTTAACTAGGTTTTGGTCCTAGAACTGGTCAGAGCAGTCCTAAATCCGGTCACAGGTTAACTTTGACCAGTCCAAATGACTGGTTATCAAGTTAACTTGCTGTACAGGTTAGGACTGCACCCATCTGTATGTTACAAGATTTTGTTTTCAATATGCTGATACGTTACAAAATTTCAGTAATTTTTATACCTCAGGCAGACTCGTAAAACAAAATTATTTGACTGCATCAACCAAAACTGACCACACTTGCACTTTATTATGTTGATATATATATAGTTGCATAGTAATTCATCAATGTAACATTATTTTGTTTGCATACATTTAAGGTGCCAGAATGTCCTCCTGGGAATCATTAGCGAGTGTAGCAAACATAAAAGTGTATATTACTACATTTCTCGTTTTTTTTTATATAGATTAGACCGTTGGTTTTTCCGTTTGAATGGTTTTACACTTAGTAATTTTGGGGCTCTTTATAGCTTGTTGCTTTGTTTGACCCAAGGCTCTGTGTTAAAGGCCGTTCATTGACCTATAACGGTTTTCTTTTTTTAATTGTTTTTTGGAGGGAGAGTTGTCTCATTGGCACTCCCCCAACATCTTCCTATATCTATCAACATTAAAGAGTATAACATAAAATTGACAGTTATATATCTGATGATAGAAAATATATGTCATATTATATGATGCAAATTTAGAATACAAATACATACAAGAAGAAATACATGAAGAATTTCGATTATATCTAAGTAAGATTACCATCCCAAGGCTTAATTGCCAAAAACACTATAACACTTAAATAGTGATGAGTCCTATCAGGTTATATAGAATGAGGAGCAATAAATACCAGGGAAGACTCATATTTAATTTACAACCTTTTACTTTTTTTTCGAATATTTTACATCCGTATTATTATTTAATGAATACCAAGTTTTTATTGAATGATTAAACGATTACTAAAAAGGAAATAAATTTCTGATTACCAAAACAAATATTTAATGATATTTTTATTATATTGGCAACACATTGATATTATGTGGTTACTGGGACTCTTCCACTCAGATAAGGGACCTTTATACGGTTGTTCTTGATTTTGTATTGGTATTTTTATCGCATTACACCGGAAAAACAACTTAAAGGCAAAATACAAAATAACCTGTCAATAGCTGACAGAACAAATAGGCGTCCGCGGATCTATATGATGCTCCCCGTACTCATAAATAGGTAAATCGCTTGAGATAAAACATATCTGTATATAAGGATGGACGATACACACTAAACGTGCAAGGAAAAAGTCAATAAGAATATAAAGCGGTTTGTAACATATAAGTCATTGTTAAGGAAGCATTTGCCACCAAATGATCATCAGCTACAATTACATGTAACATTTGTCGTCTGCAAAACGGTTAAGGTTAATTTATAAAATCAATTTTTGAATAATTTAAATTTAAAAAAAAAGAAAGTTCATCCAACCAGTCCCACAAAATGAGGTGTATCCAGCTCACCGAAGGCCTAGCCTCAAAGATAACTTTGTCTCCGTGAAGTACCAACCTCCGTCAATATGACCTTAGACATTGAGACTTGGAACTTCTGGCCACTAACCACGTGAGGCGATGGAACCGATGCCTCTTATTGACTTCTAGACACTTCCTGCGACCGTTTTGCACGACGATGTCGGTCCTAAACATTCTAGCTAGGCTTATTTCTTTTTCTCCTGTCTATTGGTCTACTCTGCCGCCGAGTCCATTGTCTTATGCCCTGCTTGCCCAAACCTCCGCCTATTGGATAAAACCTTAGGACATTCTAGCTATAGTCCTCTATCCCTCACCAGTGGGCACTACTGCTTCTATGAAGTAACTTACCTCGAGGGGATCCACCCTTTCTCCCTCTGCGGGAAATATCTCATCATCTCCCCCTCCATCCGTTACCGTCTGGTCCGCTTTTTCCGCTAAGTTCAGAGCTGTCAGTAGGTCACATCCCTCCTCATTCCACTGGAAAAAAAAAACAAAGGAGAGAAAGCGTAATTGTACCATGTTTACCATATTTTCTACAATAGAATCAAATGTAAAAAGAAATATATCTTAACAATATAAGCATATATAAGGCATATATAAATTTAAATTGTGTTATTTTAGACATGTAAGACTACATAACAAAGGAACAAGACAATTGCGTATATACGTACTCAATGTTATTGTTAATTGGATTCAATTAAATAGCAGACTTCGAAACATAAATCATTGAGTACATTAAATCATTATAAGACCAGTGCATTATCCTCAACAAATTATTTAGATTTTTAACAAATTGTTTCTAAAAATACTCTGTCTTGAAACAGAGACTTTTCAACAATTAGAAAGTGCTGGATTTTCTAAATCAAATGCAATTGTACCTTGCAGACCAATTACGTATCAGTTTGGCGCAGTGAATTCACTTATCGGTCATTATGTATACTATTTTAAAATACCTATATTGCAAAATAAATCTACATATATAAACGATAATACATCTTTCAATACTATCATTATGAATTCAAAAACTAGATTATGTTAGCTACGTATGATATAGTTCAAATGTTTACTAAAATTCCTCCAGAAGCTTTCTTAAGTGCAGTTGAACGAGTCTTTAACCATTTTGACAAATCAAACTTCAAAGTAAAAAAAATAGCTAGGAAATATACCCATATACCATTGTACAACTGATTAAACTAATTTGTTGAAAATAATATATTTCAATTAGATGGAAAAATGTATAAACAAATAAACGGAACGGCAATTGTTGCAGTCTCTTTACCAGAAATCTGTAACATATTTATATTTAAAATTATTATTCGAATAGATTCTGCATTCCAACATAAAGACACAATACTCAGTCATGGCAACTATAGGGAATGTCAATCCATAATATATAATGACACAACAGGGGGGGAAACGTCGTCGGGCAAAATATTATTACTCCTTATTGACGTATAAAACGCTGTTAAGCCACCGTCAATTATTGAACATGAAAATTGAAAATGATTTCTCTAAAAAACAAATAAAGTTAAAGTCATTCTTGACCTTGAAATACATTTAAAAGAAACAAACTATTTGCTATATCCGCATTGCAATATATTTCATGCATAGCAGGTATTCTAAGGATTTATTAAAGGTGAGGTAATATAGCAGATAAAAACATCAAGGACCATGCTACGCGGTCTTGTAAATCTTCAAGTGAAATTATTAGATAGGTGTTTTTAAAACATCAAAATAAATGATAGTATCATTGATGCTTTAACAATTGATCGTACTGAAATCTTTAAAAAAAAATGAACAGATATATTTTTTCACTCGTTTGGTCTTTTGAAAATTGTTGTTTGTGCTTAGACCCTTCTACGTGTTTTTACAAAGAAATTTGTTACATGCACACGTATAAAAATTCTGTTGTTTTTTTATCCAACGCAATCATTGGTTTGAACGTTGTTATCAATTAAGAATTGTTTATATATATATATATATATATATATATATATATATATGTCTAAGAATATAACTTAAGCACGCTTATTTTCTAATAGATTTAAATAGAAATACGCAATATTTCGCTAAACAAATTAGCTTCATCAGGCGTGTGACAAAAAAAAATATTTTTGTAGCTTCATCTCTACAAGAGTTGAGGAAAAGTTTAACATATTGATTGATGTTGCATAAAATAAGTTTGTAGCTACAACTACATGAAGTTGGAATACAAGTTTAACACATTAATAGATGTTCGATTAATTGTATGAATTTCTATAAATTAATTTGTATGATTTCAAGATAATTATGGTTTTGATTTGCTTTTTAATCTTTTTTCGTCTCTCTTATTGAGTCCATCAGGTTCAGGGGTTCGTAACTGGTGCATCCAAAATCTCTCTCTTTTTTGTCTTCCTTGTGTATCCCAATTTTTATGTTTTAATGTCTAAAAATAGCAACAATCAACATGCCATCTATCTAGGTGTGGGTCAGTTTGTAAATAAACTGATGCAGTTACTAAATTAAATTAGTTTGTAAATAAACTGATGCAGTTACTAAATTAAATTAGTTTGTAAATAAACTGATGCAGTTACTAAATTAAATTAGTTTGTAAATAAACTGATGCAGTTACTAAATTAAATTAGTTTGTAAATAAACTGATGCAGTTACTAAATTAAATTATGTTATGTACGATAAACGGCAAAAATATGTTTTATATACCCAATCAATCAATATGTTAATCTTTTACACAAGTTTTGTGTAGCCGTCAAGTTACAAAGATATTTGTTGTCATGCATCCGATTTCACCTAGATAGATGCACACGCCCGATGAAGCTAATTTGTTTAGCGAAATATTGCGTATTTCTATTTAAAATCTATTAGAAAATTAGCGTGTTTAAGTTATATTCTTAGACATATAAATATATATATAAACAAGTCTTATAAAAAGTATATATAGAGGAGGGGATAAGGTCTCTGCGCAATGCTAGGTGGTGTTGTCGTAGAAGTTAGAAAAATACAGGTTGCAGCCCCGGTGCCGGGGAAGAAGTTACGAATCAAATCTACTCTTACATCGTTAGGTTGATTTTCTAGGCACTTTATACATATTCTAACGCCTGGTATTTCGTATTCATAAGAAATCCGATAGACAAGGTATAATTTGCAGTTGTCACTACACATAGGCAGAGATATACATATATTAATTTACAGTGATTGTATGCTTCTAAAAATAGATTAGCATCCTGTAATTATACTGAAGAGATGACTAGATGATCATTTCTGTACACTAAAAAGAATACTTCGTGTATTGTATCAGAGATCCTTGTTTAATTCCTACGACAAGGTAACACCTCCCGAAACGAAAGCTTATTTTTATAAGCTAGAGTTAGAGGAGGGGATAAGGTCTCCGCGCAATGCTAGGCGATGTTCTCGTAGAAGTAAGAAATAAAAAATACAGGTTCCAGCCCCGGCGCCGTGGAGGAAGTTACGCATCAAATCTACTCTAACATCGTTAGGTTGATTTTCTAGGCACTTTATATATATATATATATATATAAACTCGTCTAAACATCAACCCAACAATGTTAGATCTGTAAACTTGCTTTCGCCAATTTTTTGTTCTTCCTCGCCGGGGTTCGAACCAATGCTTTTTATAAAATAATATGTAAAATAAGTAACAAGTTAACAGTTCAAGTTCAAACGATTTCATCCTTCCTTCGGGACTCTTCAGGATAATTGATATAGCGTCGTTATGTACGACGTCGTTAATGAGGTTTGTGACGTTCCGGCATTGTTTGTAATTAAAAGTTCTCGGGATTTAATTTTAATCGCAACGTTGTGATGAAATAACGTTCCATCTCCTTTCGATAGGCTTCATCCCGTCTACATTTAAAAATAGGTAGTATTTGAAAATGTTTTTTTACCACAAGTGTCAAGATGTGCGAGTTTCTGTATTGTCGGTGTTTTATTTGTTCTTTATCAACTCGCACTAATATAATTTTCATGACAACCAGGACACGTGACACAGTAAATAAGGTTTACAATTGAGAATGGAAATGGGGAATGTGCCAAAAAGACAACAACCCGACCATAGAGCAGACAACAACAGAAGGTCACCAACAGGTCTTCAAAGCAACGAGAAATTCCCGCACCCGGAAGCGTCCTTCAGTTGGCCTCTAAACAAATATTTACTAGTTCAGTGATAATGAACGCCAAATTGTACACAAGAAACTAAAAGTTAAAATAATACAAGACTAACAAAGGCCAGGGACTCCTGACTTGGGACAGGCGCAAAAATGCGGCGGGGTTAAACATGTTTGTGAGATCTCAACCCTCCCCCTATACCTCTAGTCAATGCAGAAAAGTAAACGCATAACAATACGCACAATTAAATTCAGTTTAAGAGAAGTCCGAGTCTGATGTCAGTAGATGTAATCAAAGAAAATAAACAAAATAAATAACAAAGACATTAATACATAAATAACATCAGAATATTAGCAGTTAAATGACATGCCAGCTCAAGACTTCAATTAAACTGATTGAAACATTATGTCTTCATCATATGAATATCAGGCACAATCCTCCTCGTGAGGGGTTTAGTATCATACCATCATAACATATATGAAAAGAACATACCCGTGTCATGCCAACAACTGGTTTTTAAATAAATGTGTTTAGTATGATGCAAAGACCCTATAAGTGAATCAATATTAACGCCAAAATATGCAATCTTTAATGACCTGACATTTCTTTGTTGTCTTACAAGTCATATTGGCGTTTACATGAAATTTTCTGCCATCTTTAAATGTTTTCATTTTGCCCGTTTTCAAATATTTTATATTTTGACCGAAACCACCTCTTCTTGAGTCTTCGCAAGACTTTATTTCAAAGTCACTAACCTTCGGTTAGAATCGAGCTCCGGTTAAGTGTTTTGTTCCAGTTTTTAGGTTGTCGTCGGCTGTAGATCAAGTTTCCTTCCGGTACCAATTTTTTCATAGTTTCACTTTCATGTAGAATTGGATGGTTTGAATTATGGCGATGAGTCCTTAATAAAACTGAAACCACAACGACCAGCTAGAAGACGAGAAAATCACGATATACACAAGAATAATGTAAATATCGATACCACCCCTAATCAACCAAATGTTTCACAAAATACCAATTTTGGAAGATATGCTTTAAATCAACTCTTAGGAAAATTGACAACACCGCATTCAGGAATAAATCGTAACAGAGACAGAACACTTAAAGCAACAATCCGTCCCCAGCACATGTACAACAGAATAATGATTAATGGAAAGTTGTAAATAATAGAGGTAGAGGACGCGCCGAGGAAGACGTGGAAGAGGTCGTAGAAAAATAGATAACTCTGATCCAGTGGTAAAGGTTGGGTCATCACCAAACATGGTGGAAACAGTAGACGTCGAGGAAGAGGTGCGCGACAGCCTGTTTTAGAGAGAGGCCAAAACTTACAACCACCCGACCCGATTCCAACTGCAACTTAACTTTCAAACCGGAAATAGACCCCAAAATTATAAACTTCTCACAAAGAACATTAAACCAAAATGAAATTTATTTGTTATCAAAGAGTTTTAAATTTGCTCCCGTTCCATATTCAAACGTTCCGGAATTGAAAGCTTATTTCAACAATTTTGCTAGACGCCTCCGTTTAAAAGAAGAATTCGGGAATACGGACAATGATAAATCTCTTGTAAGAAACAAATCAACTTACACCCCAAGACCGGGCAAAAATGAGAATTTAGATACTTTTATTGAGACAATAACAAAATTGTCCGTCCGTATACGTAAATGTTAACAGACTTCCACCCGAAATGAACAGGATGCGTTAAAAAGTCTTAAAGATGACGACTCCATAATCATGAAAGAAGCAGATAAAGGAGGAGCCATCATCATTATGGATACCGACTTTTATCAAGGAAAAGTATTGGAACAGCTAAATGATGAGGAATACTACAAAAAAGTACCAAATAACCAGGATAAAGCAATTAAAAAGAGATTAAAAAAACTGATAAAAGACTACGACCGATATCTAACCGAGAAGGAAATAGCGTACTTGTGTGACCTTGATCCGAAAAAAAGTAATTTTTATGGACTTCCAAAAGTACATAAAAGTGCACAAATACAAAATACTGTTCGCGACCAAAACAATGTTTTTTTAAAGATATCATGACTTCACTCGGACAACTGGTAGATCTCATCATGATGTGTTACCATATGAGACTGCATATGATTTTATCATCCCCTTTGAGATGTATATCCCCTTGAAGCAAATTCTTTTAATTGCATTTTTTTTTTAAATTATTAGAGATAGAATGGAATTGAAAACGACAACATTTACATGAACAGATGACAATGTAAATAAACATAAACAATTTTTTTATAAGCTTTTATAGGGAGGTTTTTCTCTTGAAAGATTATGCATAATATTTGAAAAATTCTAATTCGGGGACCGGAAGACGTAGAGACTTGGAACTTTCATAAATGATCTTTAGCTTATTTGACCTATAATTTGCACGCAAGGTCAAAGGTCACTGAGTGCAAAAAAAATAGAAATAAGCTGCTATTTCAATCATACATATTTACGAAAAGAGTTTGCTGCTTACATACAGCATATACAATGTTCCTCTCGACCAGAGATACATTTTATACAATAAGCTTAACAATGTTCAAAAGTTACGACGAGATGAATCTTAAAAGAATTGAATTGTGTGAATAACTTTTGAATGGTAACAGTTATCAACCTACTATAAACTGCAAAAATGATCAGTGGTTTAAGACCTTCAATTTGAGGTCAATATCAGGTCATGATGAAATTTGATCTTGACCTTTGAAGATAACCATGACCTTAACCTTCTGATATTTAAAAGGTCGAGGGATGCTGAGTTGAATTGTGATAGTCTTATGTCTCTATGACTTTTAGTTCTTTAGTTTTGTATTGCATCATATATTTGATAATTCATTGTGACCTTGATGAACTTCGGAATTGTCCAAAAAATATTCTACAATGTTATCCTTCAACTGCAGATCATACATCATTTAAGAGATTTGAGATATCTATTGTCGTTTTCGAGATAATGCAATTGAAATTTGGCGGGCGGAGGCATGTCTCTGAATCAAAAACAGCTTTCCACCTAAAATTTTCATAAGTTGAAGAGTTTAACATGGATATATGTTTGACTAAATACCTAAAAGTTTCAATGAAAACCTCAAAAAAATAAAATCAGTTTGAAATTTTCATGTTTTGCATTGGCTGTGTAAGTTTCAGAGTTATATTTATATAATTGATATTGTATCATTTTTGGCACTTTGCCGAATAGTGTCATTTAATATATCAAATTGAAGGTCTTAATCGGCCAGTTCCGGGATTCGGTTTTCAGACGAATATGTCATGTGACTTCCATCACCACGTGACAAAAACGTATGCATAGAAATATCCATAACATGTTGAGCAAAGGGGTGACAAACGTTTATTTTATTCTGCTTCAAATATTTGGGAAAATAAAATGTAGGAGGATACGGCAATCACGATTATGTACTTAGGGAACATTTTTTTTATACTACCCTACAAAATGACGATTATGAAAGTGCTGGAAATTTTTAATGGGGCAGGGATAGAGGCATGCCTTATATCTGGTAAATTACGTCATAAAGGCATGCGATATTGACGATCTTTTCAGGTGAAAGACATGATTCCAGAAATGACGTATGAGCTCTACTCAAAAAATTAAAATTTTTAATCATTGTCTACAAAAAATCAAACTGCTAAGATGGTTGGGTTGTCGCATATCAAATGAAAATCTATCAAACGTACATTTTAAATATCAAATTAACGTCCCCAAAAAATGATAAGGTTGTTGTATATTACATGAAAGGTCTTATCGTTTACATTTCAAATATCAAATTCCTGTCCTCTAAACATGAGTTGGATGGGGTTATTTAGTGCAAAAATCAAACTTTATAGAACATGGTGTCGTCGCATATCAAATGATTGATCATTGCGTCTACATTACATATGTCATATTTCCAATCTCGAAAAAATGTAAGCAGATGGGGTCATTAAGAGTAAAAAGCGAAAAGTTTAAAAAGGTATGCCTGTCGTATATCAATCGAAATGTCGTGCAAAGTACGTAACGAAAACATCACTTTTACAGGAAAGACAATTCAATTGTTTTACAAACAATTGAGATACTAGTTTCTATTCCTTATTGTATATATTATGACTCACTTCTTCACTTTTTCATTGTCGTCACTTATGAAACATAGTAACATACAAAAATGGTAAAATAGTAATGAGATCTAGTTTTGATAGATACTTTTGTTTTATTGACATTTGACTATTTGTCTCTTTACAAAATCGGTCTTATTTTTTCAGGTAGTGTTTTGATACCAGTTGTGTGCATATCAACGGTGTTCCTACTAGAAAGCGTCATGACAGAGTATGTGATGTCAGCAGTTAACTTGTAGCAGGTACATGGACATACACTCACAAAAGTATCTAGAGTCAAGTAAATTTGAATACCCATGCATTCGATATAGTCCATCATCATTCAGGCAACATTTCGTCAATATGGCCTATATTTTCAGGGTCAAATGACTTGGTTAACGTTTATGTCATACTACCTTTATCCGAGCAATTATATGTTTTAGGTCATTTCAACTTGCTAACACTTTCACGTGTACAGTTCTTTCCAAATTTTATAAAACTTATATTATAGGTTAATATCGGTAATATCTCGAACAATGTCTTTAAATGGTGGATGACCATGTTTTTTAAGTAATACCCCTAGGAAATATTTAAGTTATGGAAAATGGCCTTGTGAATGCTATAACAGTGACAATTCATGCCAGATGTTTTACAAAACTTACACTATAGGTTAATATTAGCAAGTTCTAAAATAGTGGATGATTGAATTTTGTAAAATAGCCTCCTTAGCGCTCTCTAGGGTACAGTGTAAGCTAGATTGTTATACAAAGTATACTCTAGGTTAATAACACCAATGTCTCCAAAACTTTTATAATAATGGACAATACACTTTTAAAGAGTTATGCCCCTTGGAAATAAAATACATTATGTACTGATGTTTTGATATACTGTCATAATCTTTAAAAACACTATAAACATAATTTATAAAGATTCATCAGTATTGCAAGTTCTAAAAGGATGCAAATGTTCATTAAAGTTGTTCTATATCTATATCATGTTGTTTTATTATGAGATTACAGTCCTTGTCAACTCCGGACTTGAAAAAAAACAAGCTAATTGCTTCCAATCAGAGATTTAAATTCCGGCCTTCCGTTATAAAATGGTAAGTGCGAGACTGTAAGGACAAGGTAATGTTGTTGAAGAGAAAGTCAAGGAATAAACAAATGAAGTACTGGAAAAAGAAGTTGCAGCTGAAGAAGAGAACGTATCTACATATGATAAAAAAATTTAACACATTAAACTATACTGAAGTAAAAAAAATTTATTAAATTTCAATTTTCCATGCTCTGTTAAACATGAGATACAAATTATTGTTATTTTAAGAACTGAGATCGTCAGTTTCCTTTATAAGAATTCGAAATGTGTCTTCAAGCTATGGAGATTTCTAACATTTGACTAATTGATTTGATCCAATTATCCTCATGGCTAATATGAAACGGGACAAAATGACAAACGTCATTTCTGACTATGATTGACGATATGCATTTGTTTGAATACAGTCTTTATCATCTCTTTGTACATATTATATAAATGTAGTAAAAGGCAGATCCAGGGGGTTGGAAAAAAAAACAGAAAGTGGTAGATCGTATGACAGCAAATCAGGTATAACACAGACAGTTATAAAAATGATAATAGTCTTTGACAAAATATGTTATTACAGATAAAACAAGAAAAAGTAAACACATGATGGTCTTCAGCGCTTTAACACTATTGCATGCCGAACAATCATATCATTTGAGATAGAGTCAATGGACTATTTCTCAGTCAAAAATCATATAATAACATTAATAGTATCAATTTTCCTGCACCAGATGCGCATTTCGACAATACATATATCTTCAGTGATGCTCGTGGCCAAGACATTTGAAATCCGTAGCTTATATAAAAGATTAAAAGCTATAATCCAAAAGGTAAAAAAAGTAAAGCCAAATCCGTGAAAGGAATCAGAGCTTTGCATGAGGGAGATACATTCCTTAACTTATAATAATTTCTAACATTTTATAGCAGCCAATTTTAATAACAGAAACAATCCGTATTTTCATGCCGGTACCGTAGTACTGGCTACTGGGCTGGTGAAAAGACATATTTAATATAATATTAATTTATTCATGCATATGAGGGCCAAGGAATACATTAATATGGTATATTATATAGTTTATAAGATATGTTATTTAGTTTATAAGATACATTATATAGTTTATAAGATATCTTATTTGGTTTATAAGATATTTTATTTGGTTTATAAGATATATCATATTATGTTCGTATGAGATATTTCATAAGTTATGTTAACTACTGTACCAAGTCATTAAAAAAGCCATTGTTATATTAAAGTTCGTTTTTGTGTGAGTTACATTTTCATGTTGTTTTTCTGTTGTGTCGTTTCCCTCAGTTTAAGTTTGAAACCCGGATTTAGTTTTCTCAATTGATTTATGAATTTCGAACAGCGGTACACTACTGTTGCCTTTATTCAAAATAAATGCATTGTGTGTTTTCCATTTCGCTCTATCCAAAAATAGGTATAGTAGTTGTGTAAAACATTTATTTTATTCGCATATTCCTAAAAAAAAAACTGTTTAATGATGAATAAATTGTTACGGGTGGACGTCATAAACGGCGGTAGGGTCTTGAACCTTAAAACCTTTGATCAATTAATGTTGGCCCTATATAAGATATCTTATAATATATCGGATATGTTCCTCACGTCGTAACTTCAATCCCCTTCCCTTTCATGAATTTGACCTACCGAATTAGACTATTTACCGGATTTGTAATCACATAAGCAACACGACGGGTGCCGCATGTGGAGCAGGATCTGCTTACCCTTCCGGAGCACCTGAGATCACCCCTAGTTTTTGGTGGGGTTCGTGTTGTTTATTCTTTAGTTTTCTATGTTGTGTCATGTGTACTATTGTTTTTCTGTTTGTCTTTTTCATTTTTAGCCATGGCGTTGTCCGTTTGTTTTAGATTTATGAGTTTGACTGTCCCTTTGGTATCTTTCGTCCCTCTTTTATAAACTATGAGATATCTTAAGAACTCAGATATATGATGTTCATGCTTGGATCTTTGATAGCCAACTATACAATACGTTGATTTGTTTTAATTATTGAAGGCTGTATGGCTGCCTATGACTGCTAACATTTACTTAATTAAAACATTGATGAATAGTTGTCTTATTGCCAATTAGAACTAATCTCCTTATTTTTATAAAATATCTAAGTAAATAAAGATTATTTAAAAAATTGAAAATATTTATAAAATATCTTATTGATATGTAATAAATAAAATATCTTATATTTTAATCATGATGATATGTATTAGTTAATATATCTTAGATGGCTCATATTATATGTCATTGTTCCATGGTTGGTCCGGAGACTGGACACATTACACATTACTCCAGCAGGACAAAAGACTGCAGAGTTTGCAGTAGAGTAGAGCAGTATCCAGAAATGAAAGCCCAAAACAGCTCACATGTTACCGTAACTGGAAAGGGAGGCTGACATGGTGATAGAAATGGTAATAGATGTACAGAGTAAAGGCTGTATAGTAGATGCATAAGTTAAGGATGAAGATTCAACAACAATAGGACGAGTTCGGACAAACATCAGTGATAGAGTTGAAAATATTTCTGATATAAACCACATTAAGAAGATTCTAGGAAACAGGATTTACTCGAAAGAAAAATCATCCTGTTTTAACAGTTAAATTCATCGAATATATACAATGTTGTTTAAACTACATAATATCCCAAGGAGAAGGAAATACAGAACAAACAAACAAAGATTTTAATGCACTCTTTAAACATCTTTTTAATGATCATCAATGTTGCTCTAGTCGATGGTTCACAATTCCCAGTAATAAAAATTCTGTTTTTTAATCATTCCCTAAAGGGAAACCGCTGTTAAGTCCAAGTACAAATCTCATTGGAAAATGATTTTGAAAAGAATGCTCAGAACAGGATTACAGTATCTACCGTTGGTAGTACCCTAGCTAATGGAAGTTGCAATAGAAAGGTTTCTGCTAAAGCAACAAAGCATTTCAATTACATTTCTTTTGTTCTTCCAAGGTAGTTAGGTAGCACGTATTGTTATAACATGTAGACATAGTAAATGTGCATCCTTTTCCATGCATGTTGTAAGATTTATGGAACTTTGACTGCCGCTTTATATCTTTCTGCACAAACTTAAAGTGCCAAAATGTCCTCCTTTTGTTAAATTATGTAACAAGATTTCAGTACGTTTGATACCCAAGGCAATTCCACAGGTACTATATAGTAAATCAGCAATATTTTGTTAGGATAGAATGTTTGATACAAATGGCAGCAATTTTGGAACACAATGACTTAAAATTTTTGTCTGTATAAATTAAATGTGTCAACATGTCCTTTTCTTCAATTTATTGATAGGTAACAAAAGTTTAGTAGTGTTGATACCTCAGAATGACTTGAATATCAAAATCATTTAACCGTATCAACCAAAACCGACCATATTTCCAGTTTCTTATGTAGTTCTATATAGCAAAAAGTAAATAAGCATAGAATGTATGATACACATGACAACAAAATTGGAATACAACGACCACAAAATTTTGACTGCAAAAAAGTGAGATTGCCAGCATGTAATTTTTCGTTTAATATATTGATACGTTACAACATTTTGTTTTCAATATACTGATACGTTACAAAATTTCAGTAACATTGATACCTAAGGCAGACTCGTAAAACAAAATTATTTGACTGCATCAACCAAAACTGACCATATTTGCACTTTATTATGCTAATATATATAGTTGCATAGTATTTCATCAATGTAACATTATTTTGTTTGCATACATTTAAGGTGCCAGAATGTCCTCCTGGGAATCATTAGCGAGTGTAGCAAACATAAAAGTGTATATTACTACATTTCTCGTTTTTTTTATATAGATTAGACCGTTGGTTTTTCCGTTTGAATGGTTTTACACTAGTAATTTTTGGGCCTTTTATAGCTTGTTGTTCGGTGTGACCCAAGGCTCTGTGTTAAAGGCCGTACATTGACCTATAACGGTTTACTTGTTTAAATTGTTATAAGGGTGGAGAGTTGTCTCAATAGCACTCACACTACATCGTCCTATATCTATCAACATTAAAGAATATAACATAAAATTGACAGTTATATCTATGATGATGGAAAATCTGTCATATGATATGATGCAAATTTAGAATACAAATACAAGAAGAAATACATGAATAATTTCGATTATATCTAAGTAAGATTACCATCCCAAGGCTTAATTGCCAAAAACACTATAACACTTAAATAGTGATTAGTCCTATCAGGTTATATAGAATGAGGAGCAATAAATACCAGGGAAGACTCATAATTAATTTACAATCTTTTACTTTTTTTTTCAAATACTTTACATCCGTATTATTATTTAATGAATACCAAGTTTTTATTGAATGATTAATCGATTACTAAAAAGAAAATAAATTTCTGATTACCAAAACAAATATTTAATGATATTTTCTTATTATATTGGCAACACATTGATAATTATGTGGTTACTGGGACTCTTCCACTCAGATAAGGGACCTTTATACGGTTGTTCTTGATTTTGTATTGGTATTTTTATTGCATTACACCGGAAAAACAACTTAAAGGCAAAATACAAAATAACCTGTCAAAAGCTGACAGAACAGATAGGCGTCCTCCGATCTATATGATGCTCCCCGTACTCATAAATAGGTAAATCGCTTGAGATAAAACATATCTGTATATAAGGATGGACGATACACACTAAAAGTGCAAAGAAAAAGTCAATAAGAATATAAAGCGGTTTGTAACATATAAGTCATTGTCAAGGAAACATTTGCCACCAAATGACCATCAGCTGCAAATACATATAAAATTTGTCGTCTTCCAAACGTTTAAGGTTAATTTATAAAATCAATTTCTTAATAAATTAAATATATAAAAAAAAAGGGGTTCATCCAACCAGTCCCACAAAATGAGGAGTATCCAGCTCACCGAGGGCCTAACCTCAAAAATAACTTTGTCCCCGTGAAGCACCAACCTCCGTCAATGTGACCTTAGACATTGGGACTTGGAACTCCTGGCCACTAACCACGTAAGGCGATGAAACCGCTGCCTCTTATTGACTTCTAGACACTTTCTGCCACCGATTTGCACGACGGTGTCGGTCCTAAACATTATTCCTTTTTCTCCTGCCTATTGGTCTATTCTGCCGTCGAGTCCATTGTCGTATGCCCTGCTTGCCCAAACCTCCGCCTATTGGATAAACCCTTAGGACATTCTGGCTATAGTCACCTATCCCTCACCAGTGGTCACTACTGCTTCTAAGAAGTAACTTACCTCGAGTGGATCCGCACTTTCTCCCTCTGCGGGAAATATCCCATCATCTCCCCCTCCATCCATAACCGTCTGGTTAGTTTTTTCCGCTAAGTTCAGAGCTGGCAGTAAGTCACCTCCCGCCTCAATCCGCTGAAAAAATACAAAGGAGAGAAAGCGTAATTGTACCATGTTTACAATATTTTCTACAATAGAATCAAATGTAAAAAGAAATATATCTTAACAATATAAGCACTACGCAATTTAAAAAAAATGAAATTAAAAAAGGCATATAAAAATTCAAATTGTGTTATTTTAGACATGTAAGACTACATAACAAAGTAACAAGACAATTGCGTATATACGTACTCAATGTTATTGTTAATTGGATTCAATTAAATAGCAGACTTCAAAACATAGGTCATTGAGTACATTAAATCATCATAAGACCAGTGCATTATCCTCAACATATTATTTAGATTTTTAACAAATTGTCAAAAATTAAAAGATGCACATTTAGGAAAAACTTATATGTTTCCAAAAATACTCTGTCTTGAAACAGAGACTTTCCAACAATTAGAAAGTGCTGGATTTTTTAAATCAAATGCAATTGTACCTTGCAGACCAATTACATATCAGTTTGGCGCAGTGAATTCACTTATCGGTCAGTATGTAGACTATTTTAAAATACCTATATTGCATAATCAATCTACATATATAAACGATAATACATCTTTCAATACTATCATTATGAATTCAAAAACTAGATTATGTTAGCTACGTATGATATAGTTCAAATGTTTACTAAAATTCCTCCAGATGCTTTCTTAAGTGCAGTTGAACGAGTCTTTAACCATTTTGACAAATCAAACTTCAAAGTAAAAAAAATATCTAGGAAATATACCCATATAACATTGTACAACTGATTAAACTAATTTATTGAAAATAATATATTTCAATTAGATGGAAAAATGTATAAACAAATTATCGGAACGGCAATTGTTGCAGTCTCTTTACCAGAAATCTGTTACATATTTATATCTTTGTAGCTTGACGTTTTTGTGTAAAAGTTTAACATATTGATTGATGGGGTATATAAAACATAGTATTGCCGTTTATTGTACATAACAATTTTTAAATCTAAACAAATAGTTGTTTTAGTTAAATAGAAGGAATTTCTATAGTTAAAACTTGTGAACACTTGAAGAAGGCCATTTGTTGAGCCGACGTATTTGTCAACACGATTTAATAACAACATTTTCGTATTATAACATCTGATATCAGTACCGTTGTGCAAATCTTTAGACTGATATAATTTTTTCCTTATCTGCATAGTATCGTCTATTTTAGACGATCCGGTACATAGTAAATTTGCTGGTTGGTCTTTTTTATAGACATTTATATATATATATATATATATATAAACGCCTAAAAAGTGTACATAACAACACCAATGATGTAAAAAGGAACTATAAATGTAAGAGCATTCCCTACAGCCAGGCCATACGAATAAAAAGGATTTGCTCCACCAACGATGTTGCAAAAAAACGACTACAAGAACTTCGCGGTCACCTAAAACATCGAGGCTACAAAAGGAAAGATATTGATAAAAGTTTTTCTCGTGCTAGCAACATCAGCCGAGATGAACTTTTACAATATAAAGTCAAAAAGGTCAACAGGAGGGTGCCTTTTGTGTTGACTTACCATCCAAAATTTGACAACTTGTCTCACCTTATCCGCGAAAGTTGGAAAGATATCGAAAAACATCCTAAACTATCCAAGATCTTTCCCGAGCCACCTGTACTGGCTTTCCGCAGGCCCAAAAGCCTTAAAGACTTGCTGGTGAGAGCTGAGTTATCCTCTCAAGCAGGCTGTTCGTCAATGGGCTCTTGTAAGGGTTGTGGAAACAAACGATGCCTGACTTGCAAACAAATACTGGATACCCAGACTTTTAACAGTCACTCAACTGGTACAGAATACACCATATTTTGCAATGTTAATTGCAAGACTACAGATGTTGTATATCTCCTACAGTGTAAATGTGGTAAACAGTATGTAGGCGAGTCAGAACAGCAGTTTCACAAACGAATGAACTGTCATCGTAGCGACTACCAATGCAAGCCAGACCTCTCTCTTAGTCGACATCTGAGATTCCCTGGCCACACTAAGGCAGATCTCAATCGACTGACCATTACTATCATTGACCACAACTCTGCTTGGTCTAGGGAGGATAGACTTACTCAGGAAAGATTTTGGATAAGAAAATTAACAACTTTGGCACCAAATGGGATAAATGAAAAGATGTAGTTCGACACCATGCAGTGCTTCACATCTGGGTTATATTACTTATTATTACAGTCTCCGTTTCTATTTCTTTACCTTACTCATCTCTAAAATAAATCTGTTGAATATAACAATTTAAATTGCTTAATTTTGTGAGGGATGTATAAGTACCAAGCCACGTCCAACTATTCTACTTTAGTCAAAATTTGTTATTATATACACATGGAAAAAAGTATTGCAACACCAAATTGAAATTCAAATTAAAAAAACACTTTTTATTTTTTTGTTAAATAATTTGTTGAAATAGAACTAATTAAACATTATTTAAATATCACCTGAGTTTAATCAATTAATATCGACTCTATCAGTTTGTATCCGCACATGCAGCTACTGTACTCGTAAACACTAAAACCGATGTTTTTATTCTCATTCTTTTCAATACTTAAAATAACCAAGTTTAAAAATTTATGTTGTTTACACCTTGTAATTGGTCATCCACAACTCTTAACTGGAGCAAGATAGCAGATATCAAGCATAAGGAAACCAGGTATGTCGCTGTGATAATTGCACGTATTATTGGTCATCACCTTCCACTATAAGTCGTTTTGAGAATAAAAATCAGGCAAGAAACGATTTTAAAGACCTTCCGAGGTCAAGACAAACCCCTATAACATCTGCTAGGGAAAATCAAGCATAATGAAGATTGATCAGAAGGAAACCCATTGCAAACAATGCAATCCTAAAAAGAGAATGATGACCATACCGGAGCCTTTTATCAAGAACTGTTCGAGATCGGCTCATCGCTACTGGTTATCGTGCGACAATACCATTTCGGGGACCTTTTGCCTACGAACAGACATACAGATTCCCGTATCCAATATAGTGCATAGCTCGCCAAAGTTGGAAATTAGCGTCGTGGAGGAAGATCCATTGTTCCAATGGAATTCGGTTTATTTTCCTTGGCCCAATCGTAGCCCGAATTTGAACCATATCGAGCATATATGGGACACTATTGGGCGTAAGGTGCATGAAAGGACACCCCAGTTCAAACAAGTCATGAAATAAACAATACCATTCGCCAAGAATGGTTGCTGCTAGCTTAGCAACAAATTAGTCGACTTATGGCAGGAATCAGAAGACGTTAAGATGCGGTTATCCGTTTGAATGGAGGCTGCGGACAAAGTACTAATTCTTTGGCGTATAACGATCAACCATGATGTGAACAATTATCGAAAGACTAATTTTGAAATGTCTGACATTGTAAAGTTCGACTACAGTAAAAGTTGTAAAATGCATTTTTTTGTACAAAAACACTTCATTTTGTTATAAAAATTTTGGTTAGATAAAACTTTTTTTTCATACGTTTTGTGTTCCTTTTAAAGCCAATGTTATCATTAACTACGTTACAATATTATTTTACAAATATTTTATCATATTCCATCCAAAATAAGAGACTGATTTTTCAAGTTTTAAAAAATCAAGGTGTTGCAATACTTTTTTCCATGTGTATATTTTAACGGCCCATTGTTTTAAACATCGCAGACTCTAATGTAACTACACTACAGTTGTCAAATCTGAAAGATTTAGAAATTTAGACCGTTCAGTGCTGTTTATTTGGAATTCTTATTGACGCAATCTTTCTTGTAACATCATAATATCGACACCGTTAAAGCTTTAAAATTGTGCTAGTTCACATCGCACATTATTAATTTTATTTAAAGCATATATTTGAACTCTCTGATGTAATTAGTCATATAACCTATGTCATATTCAACACATTTTTAGAATGGTGCAAGCGTCTTAACTGATGTTCTGTTTGCCTTTTTTATTGTATAAATTTCAAGATTTAGTAAAAGTTTAATCTAAGAAGACTTAAAGATGATTCATTTAACATCAGAATCTGACTGACGAAGGATATCTGTTATCCGAAATATTTATAAATAATTACATTTACAGTTCCTTTTAAATCATTGGTGTTGTTATGTACACTTTTTAGGCGTTTATATAATTTATTTTATTGTGTACATGTATCGTTACTTGTAACGATCCAGCTCCCACGTGGGAAAAATCGTTGACTATTATTCAGACGTTTGATATATATATATATATATAATTCTGAAAATTACTCCAAACAGTGTTTGAGTTAGATTTTCTACTGACAATTTTTTGTTCGTCCCTCAGCGGGATTCGAACTCACACTTTTGATACACTACAGAACCAATCGCTTAGTCTCATGTCCAGCGCTCTAGACCACTCGACCACATCCGCTATATAAAAATATAACTTCAATAGTCGTAGTGCTACCTTGTCACGGAAGGCTAATCTAGAGATAGACATGAGACACATGTTGTTTTTTTTAAGCGTGTGTAGATGTTATATTATCATTTTTATACACAATGTATTTTTCATTTGTCAGTAATCTAACGCAACAATTTTTATATATCATATGGGATCATGATGCATTTCATTATACAGTCACTAGAAATAAGTATATCATACAAACAAGTCTAAACAAGTGACAAACCATACAATATATATGCCCACTGGATCTCAGAGTGATAGAGATACATGGTTAATACAAATATTTATATAAGTCTGAAAATTACTCCAAACAGTGTTAGAGTTAGATTTTCTACTGACAATTTTTTGTTCGTCCCTCAGCGGGATTCGAACTCGCACCTTTGATACACTACAGCACCAATCGCTTAGCCTCATGTCCAGCGCTCTAGACCACTCGACCACATCCGCTTTATAAAAATATAACTTCAATAGTCGTAGTGTTACCTTGTCACAGAAGGCTTATCTAGAGATAGACATGAGACAAGTGTTTTTTTTTTTTTTTTTTTTTTTTTTTTAAGCGTGTGTAGATGTTATATTATTATTTTTATACACAATGTATTTTTCAATTTATATATATATATATATGTTTTTACATCAACCCAACAATCTTAGATCTGTAAATTTGCTTTCCCCAATATTTTGTTCTTCCCTCGCCGGGATTCGAATTAATGCTTTTCATAAAATAATAAGTAAAATAAGTAACAAGTTAACAGTTTCAGTTCAATCGATTTCACCCTTCCAGTTGGGACTCTTCAGGATAACTGATATAGCGTCGTTATGGGCGACGTCGTTAAGGAGGTTTGTGACGTTCCGGCATTGTTCGTAATTAGTGGTTCTCGGGATTTAATTTTAATCGGAACGTTGTGATGAAATAACGTCCCATCTCCTTTCGATAGGCTTCATACCGTCTACATTTAAAAATAGGTAGTATTTGAAAATGTTTTTTACCACAAGTGTCAAGATGGGCGAGTTTCTGTGTTGTGAATGTTTTATTTGTTCTTTATCAACTCGTACCAATTTACAATGGCTATTCCCAGTCTGTCCAATATAATTATCATGACAACCAGGACACGTGACGCAGAAAATAAGGTTTAAAATTGAGAATGAAAATGGGGAATGTGCCAAAAAGACAAAACCCGACCATAGAGCAGACAACAGCAGATGGTCACTAACAGGTCTTCAATGCAACGAGAAATTCCCGCACCCGGAAGCGTCCTTCAGTTGGCCCCTAAACAAATATTTACTAGTTCAGTGATATTGAACGCCATACTAAATTCCAAATTGTACACAAGAAACTAAAAGTTAAAATAATACAAGACCAACAAAGGCCAAGGGCTCCTGACTTGGGACAGACAGGCGCAAAATTGCGGCGGGGTTAAACATGTTTTTGAGATCTCAACCCTCCCCTTATATCTCTAGACAATGCAGAAAAGTAAACGCATAACAATATGCACATTAAAATTCAGTTTAAGAGAAGTCAGAGTCTGATGTCAGAAGATGTAACCAAAGAAAATAAACAAAATGACAATAATACATAAATAACATCAGACTGCTAGCAGTTAACTGACATGCTAGCTCCAGACTTCAATTAAACTGATTGATAAATTATGTCTTCATCATATGAATATCAGGCACAATCCTCCTCGTGAGGGGTTTAGTATCATACCATCTTAACATATATGAAAAGAACAAACCCGTGTCATGCCAACAACTGGTTTTTAAATAAATGTGTTTAGTTCCGATGCAAAGACCCTATCAATAAATCAATATTAACGCCAAAATATGCAATCTTTAATGACCTGACATTTCTTTGTTGTCTTACAAGTCATATTGGCGTTTACATGAAATTTTCTGCCATCTTTAAATGTTTTTATTTTGCACGTTTCCAAATATTTTATATTTTTACCGCAACCACCTCTTCTTGCGTCTTCGCAAGACTTTATTTCAAAGTCACTAACCTTCGGTTAGAATCGAGCTCCGGTTAAGTGTTTTTTTTTTTTTCGTTTTTAGGTTGTCTTCGGCTGTAGATCAAGTTTCCTTCCGGCATCAATTGTTTCATAGTTTCACTTTCATGTAGAATCGGAAGGTTTGAATTATGGCGATGAGTCCATAATTAAACTGAAACCACAACGACCAGCTAGAAGACGAGAAAATCACGATATACACAAGAATAATGTTAATATCGATACCACCCTAATCAACCAAATGTTTCACAAAATATCAATTCTGGAACATATGCTGCCTTTGCTTTAAATCAACTCCTAGGAAAATTGACAACACCGCATTAAGGAATAAATCGTAAAAGAGACCTAACACTCAAATCAACAATCCGTCCCCAGCACATTTACAACAGAATAATTATTAATGGAAAGTTGTAAATAATAGAGGTAGAGGACGCGCCGAGGAAGACGTAGAAGAGGTCGTAGAAAAATAGATAACTCTGATCCAGTGATAAAGGTTGGGTAATCACCAAACATGGTGGAAACAGCAGATGTCGAGGAAGAGGTGCCCGACAGCCTTTTTTAGAGAGAGGCCAAAACTTACAACCACCCGACCCGATTCCAACTGCAATAAAACTTCCGAACCGTAAATAGACCCCAAAATTATAAACCTCTCACAAAGAACATTAAACCAAAATGAAATTTATTTGTTATCAAAAAGTTTTAAATTTGCTCCCGTTCCATATTCAAACGTTCCGGAATTGAAAGCTTATTTATTTATTTCAATAATTTTTCTAGACGCCTCCGTTTAAAAGAAGAATTCGGGAATAAGGACTATGATAAATCTCTTGTGAGAAACAAATCAACTTACACCCGAAGACCCGGCAAATATGAGTATTTAGATACTTTCATTGAGACAGTAACAAAATTTCCCGTCCGGACACGTAAATGTAAACAGAATTCAACCCGAAATGACCAGGATGCGTTAAAAAGTCTTAAAGATGACGACTCCATAATCATGAAAGAAGCAGATAAAGGAGGAGCCATTATCATTATGGATACCGACTTTTATCAAGAACAAATATTGGAACAGCTAAATGATGAGGAATACTACAAAAAAGTACCAAATAACCCGGATAAAGCAATTAAAAAGAGATTAAAAGCTGATAAAAGACTACGACCGATGTCTAACCGAGAAGGAAATAGCGTACTTGTGTGACTTTGATCCGAAGGAAAGTAATTTTTATTGATTTCCAAAAAGTCATAAAAGTGCACAAATACAAAATACTGTTCGCGACCAAAACAATGTTTACGTTAAAACATTCCGTCCCGCCGATCTGAAATTATGACCAATTATAGCCGGACCAGAATCGATATCATTAACTCATAGACTTAGTCATTTGATCGATCTCATCCTCAAACATCTATGTCCGTTAAATCCGAGTTATATCAAAGATGATATTGAATTTTTAAATCACATTCCTGTCATAGTTCGGGAAAAAACACCATTAACAAGCTTTGATGTTACAAGTCTATACACAAATATTCCCCATGATCTAGGTCTTACAGCCGTAAAATACTTGATCGAAGAAAAACGGGATGAAATTGACAGTAGATTTGAAACAAACTTCATATGAGAGGCTATCAAAATAGTGCTAAAAGAAAATACATTTATTTCGATAGGGAAAAAACAGACAAATTACAGATACGCCAATTTAGTGATGGTTTATTTAGATCAACAGAGGTATCAACGAATATCTGTCCAATACGACCAAAATTTCAGTGATTATATCATTCAGTTTTGGAAAACATATTTTGTTTTTGGAGTAGATCAGAAGAAGATTTATACAAATTTAAAGATTTAATCAACTCCTTACACCCGTCAATTAAATTCACGATAGAAACCAGTGATACTCAACTACCATTGTTGGACATCCTCATCTTAAAATCAAGCATACAAATAACAACGGATATTTATTATAAATCCACAGACACCCATCAATACTTAAATTGTCATTCGTGTCATCCGTCCCATACAAAACAAAATATATACCTTAATGTATGGCCAGGCGGATTTGTGCTATAGTATCGGGCAATACAGTTCGAGAAGAACGTTTGAAGGAATTAAAAGGCTATTTGACACAACAGTTATACCCAAAGGGTCTATTCGAAAGTATAATACGAAAATAAAAACTACTGACACTTCAAGAATTACGAACCCCGCAAGTAAAAGACACGGATGAAAACTTAAAGAAAATACCGTTCGTTAGTACACATGACCCGTATCTACTGAACGTTTTTAATACAATAAAATCAAACCTTCCGATTCTACCTGAAAGTGAAACTATGAACAAATTGATACCGGAAAGAAACTTGATCTACAGCCGAAGACAACCTAAAAACTTAAAGAAACACTTAACCAGAGCTCTATTCGAACCGCAGGTTAGTGACTTTCAAATAAAGTCTTGCGGAGATTCAAGATGCGGTGTTTGCAGATATAAAATATTTGGAAACGGTCAAAATAAAAACATGTAAAGATGGCAGAACATTTCATGTGAACGCCAACATGACTTGTAATAGAAAAAACCTTATTTACTGCGTCACGTGTGCTGGTTGTCATGACAATTATATTGGACAGACCGGAAATTGCCTCTGTGAACGGGTGCGAGTTCACAAAGAACAAATAAAACACTTGCAATACAGAAACTTGCCAATTAGTGCCCATCTTGACACTTGTGGTAAAACAATATTTCAAATAATACCTATTTTTAAATGTAGACCGAATGAAGCATATCGAAAGGAGATGAAACGTTATTTCATCACAACATTCCGATCAAAATTAAATCCCGAGAACTTTTAATTCCGAACAATGCCGGAACGTCACAAACCTCCTTAACGACTTCGCCCATAACGACGCTATATATTTTATCCTGAAGAGTCCCAATGGAAGGATGAAATCGATTGAACTGGAACTGTTTACTTTACTTATTTTACTAATTATGTTATGAATATATATATCTGCACATGTGAAAATTATTTTTTACGCCTATATATATACATACATATAACCCTAACCCTATATATATATATATATATATATATATATATATATATATATATACAACTAGTATAAACATCAACCTAACAATGTTAAATCTGTAAATTTAATTTTACAAATAATTATATCTATAAGTACGTCTGAACCAGTAACAACACTACACCAGATGTATCCTTTAGATCACCAGTAGTGATGGTGAAACATGTTTGTGTACATTCTTTATATACAAATCGTCTAATTATCAACCGAACAATGTTAGATATATACATTTGCTTTCGCAATTTGTTTGTTCTTTCCTCGCCAAGATTCTAACTCATGCTACTGAGATATTGTGACACCAAATCGCCTGCACTGTATCCGACGCGCTAGACCACTCGACCACATTTGCTTCACAAAAATAAAGTTTTGGTGGCCGGGTGTCAACTTTCCTCGTCAGTTTTTATTTAGCGTCGTAACACAATACATGATATATGAGGCATGCAGATGGAATTGTTACAGATAAGCTGTAATACAATGTATCTATTGTAAAGGGTCCTACAAATTCATGCAAATAAACTCATCATAGATACCAGGACTAAATTTAATATGTACGCCAGACGCGCGTTTCGTCTACAAAAGACTCATCAGTGACGCTCGAATCCAAAGAAGTTAAAAAAAAAGGCCAAATAAAGTACGAAGTTTAAGAGCATTGAGATCCAAAATTCCCAAAAGTGTTGCCAAATACAGCTAAGGTAATCTATGCCTGAGGTAGAAACGCCTTATTATTTCAAAAAATTCAAAATTTTGTAAACAGTTAATTTATAAATATAACAATATCAATGATAATTCATGTCAGCACAAAAAGTGCTGCCTACTGACAAGATACAGTCAAATATATATCAATAAACACATAAAGAATTTTATATTTGATTTCTTTTCAAACTTTTGAAGCTGATTGTGTGTTGTAGTATATTTTACATTTAGATTGTTATTTAATGATTTACATGTTTAAATTAATGATCCTTTTATTACGAAAGAAAATCAATTTCTTATCACTAAAACAAATATTTAATGTTTATGTGATTATATTGGCAACCATCTAGGGATTAAATCTTTACTGGTGTGCCTCTCCATCTTATGCGGGTCATTCACACTGTTGTTCTTGACCTTGTTATGATATTTTTTAATTTATGTATAGCGGGAGTAAATATTTAAAGAATAACCTAAAATAATACGTCAAACACGGACAGAAAAATTGGGAGTACTGAAATCTAAATAAAAATATCTTTGAATGAAAAAAAGGGGAATATCTTGAGAAGAAGAATATAGTTTTAATAAAATGGACGATGCAAGATGAAAGTACGGTCAAAAGTTCAGTTAGAATTTAAAAAGGTTAATAACATCTAAGTCATCAGTCAACAAGGCAGATGCTATACAAAACTATTATCGGTTTATAACTAAAAAAACTTGTCGTCTGTAAAGAGTATAATGTTATTTGCAATGTCATTCAACTAAATCATATATGTATAAGAAAAAGTAACGAATCCCAAACTCATCCCTGATAAATACTTGCATGTACCAAAACCTTTCGGAATTTTTCGGGCCAAAGGTATTGACCAAGCTTCACAACCGATCAGGTACTGGACACATGACGCCCAAGCTTACCGACTCTATCCCATATAGAGATGTGTCTCTATATCGCTGAGGACTTCACCTTCAAGTTAATCATATTCCATCATCAGTTAAGACCCTACCTCCCTCAAAGCAACTTTGGACTGATGGATCTTGGACTCATTATCACTAACCACATGAGGAGGTGGAAACTCTGCCTTTTATGTACTCATAGACAACATCTATATCCGTTTTGCTAGAGCGTGGCGGTCAAAATCAGTATTGCTAAGCTTGTTACTCCACTGCTGCCTACTGGTTTCTTCTACCGCTGCCGTAATATGCTGCCCCGCAGCCTAAACATCTACCTGTAAGGTTAAATGTGGGGGCACCAAAGCATCAGTCCCCTCAACCGTCCTGTGGACACTATTGTTTCTATAAAACACTTACTTCGGGGTTTGCCGCCATTTCTTTTTCTGGGGCAGGTATCCTATCATCTTCTCCGTCATTCGCTATTTTCTGGCCTGGCTCATCAGCTAAGTTTAGGGCAGACGCGATGCCACTTCCTGTCATGATCCCCTGGAAAATACAAAAAGACAGTGGTAAGATACAGTCGTAATTGTTGTGTATAGTTTAAACATACAGAATATAATTGTAAAAATGTAACTACAAGGGATGATAGCTATGATCCTGTCTGTTTCTTCTTTTTTATTATTTTTATTGATCTTTTTAGTGTTCAAACTACAGTGCATACATACATTTTTTACAATACATACGTGAATGACATGAACTTGATGGCATGTTTATACTATTAATATTTTACGAATAAGACATGGTAAAAATTTGTAAATGATGTGAATACCGATTATATGATACGTCTAAAATTACTTTGGAATACATTAAACATATATGATCATATCAAAAATTAATTTGATTAAATAGCTTTCATAAATCCCCCAATCTGTCGACAAATTACTCGTGTTTGTCTTCAGAAAGATATAAATATTCTAATATCTCCAGACGTCTTTTTAAAAATTTAAGAAAGGCTTGCACATATATAAACAGTCTGTCTAATTGTGTGTTCTTTACATAATTAATGTAATACTTTGCCTGAAGAATACAATAATTTAAAACTAAGTTATCAGAGTGAACATTGGGGGATTTATGAAAGCTATTTAATCAAACTCATTTTTGATATGATCATATATATTTAATGTATTCCAAAGTATCTTTTAGACGTATCATATAATCGGTATTCACATCATTTACAAATTTTTACCATGTCTTATTCGTAAAATATTAATAGTATAAACATGCCATAAAGTTCATGTCATTCAAATATGATTTTTTTCTTGTTCAAAAATATTTTTACTTCAAAAACTAAATACCAACAATTAGAAAATTCTCTCCAAAATTGTTTTATTTCTGTACATTCAAAAATTGTATGCTCTTTAGTTTGCTTTCTATAGTACATATAAAAGCTAGTAAATAAATATTGTTCCACTTTTCGTCACTAATTTCTGTATTAAAACTTTCTTCCCACCTTTGTTGTGAAATAGGAGAACAATTTTATTTACTAGCTTTTAAATGTATTATAGAAATCAAACTACAAGCTTTCCAATATAAAATGTCTGTTTTGGTTTGAACGTTCTCCAAAATACATATTATATGGGTCATTTTCAAAAAATGTAGATATTTCGTAATGGTGTTTTTCAAAAATAAAATTACTCATATCGTTTTAAATTTTATTTTGTTTCAACACAGAACTATTCAACTGTATGAAAAAATAACAGAGCATTACTTTTGAATGCACAAAATGTCAAAAATTAAAAAAATTGTACCTCTTGCTGTCTGCAAGTGTCACTTGTGTTACCATAACAACTGATTTGAAAAAGAATACTTAATTATCTAAAACCATCTTTGTAAACGTTCTAAAAGTATTATTAGTTGAAAATTACTCGAATGATATATATTTTATCTAATTTTAAAGATTTTTGAATATTATTTTTTTAAATTAAAAGTCAGTCACAGAAAAAGCAAATTTTAAGTAATAAACTTTGGTAATTTATTTGAAAACAAGTTGAATAAAAATATTCGTTCTCTCTCGAATGAAATGAACTGGCAATGCATTGTACAAAAGCGAACCAATTATTAATTTAATTCAGGGGTTCAGCTTTAGCATGCATTTTTCTATCAGTAACGCAAGTGACAATTTGGTAACACAAAAATGAAAAAAGTAACACTAGTGACAATCATACAAAATAACAACATATTTGATACAGTGAAAATACTATCAATGTTTCTGAAATATTTAATATGACATTGTTTGTTGTTCATTCATATCTAAAACCTATATTGATCTAGACACACATTTGAGGTCTATCAGTTAAGTCACATTTTGATCATTTCAAGGGCTTGTTTCCAAAGACTGACCTCAACGATATACTTTTGTCCAACAAGTTTGGGTTCTGGAATTGTTCCCAAAACGTTCTCCATGTCGTACCAACATTCGTCTCTTACTGCAAGAGGCCAATAAAAGGATGGATTTTCTAGGTTTCCTATTCTGTGCATACAACTTACAAACACCTCGGTTTCATCGCAATCTGTTACGATTCCAGGGTACGGGTTTTTGTCATAATCCACTAGTACATACTGTCCAAGTAAATCTTGAGGACTTAGATCTGAGACTTTGAGATAGTTGTGTCTACTCCCGCCTGGATTATCGCCATTGTCAGTGTGTTCTTTTGTATTAACATCTTTGAATTCGTTACCACTATTGAGTTCACCTCTTCCAGTTTGTTCCATTGGTAGTAAAACAATGAAATGATTGGGTACCCAATTGTTCCTTCTCATGTCGTTTCTCGTTGTAGTCCACATTATAAAACTAGTTTCTTTGCTTTTTATTTCTCTAGGTTGAATCATGCGGTGAAGGTCTCTTCTGACGTTAGGGTTACCAAGGTTTGGATAAACCGAATATATGGGACGACATAGCACACTAGCTAGGGCAAATACTTGCCAAATACCCATATAAGATTTATTCTTGCAAATTTTCAGGACCTCTCTCTCATATAACCTTTCGATTTCTCCATTTGACAATACTTCATTTGCATATTCATCCGAGTAAAACGCAAAGGTTTTCGCCAGAGAATTATTCTTTTCCCGAATTCCCCTTTCCAAGAAACCTTGATTCAAGTATGCATCCTTGAAAATACAGGATTCGAGAATAATTCTGACTCTAATTTCCTCACACATACCTTCCTTTCCAGAGACCAGTATACTACCCGAGTATGGTAAACAATTACCATCTGCACTGACTTTGACAGGATGAAGCGTTACATCATGTGGTATGTCAGATGGCAGAATTGAATGTGTTCTTTTATCAATTGCGATCCCAGTATTTGTGATATTTGGCGAGTAATTATAGTCTATTCTGTAACCCTTCTCATCTATGATTCGATATATATTTTCACATTTTTCTAGTATTTCCTCGTATGTCTGACATTGTCCAAGTTCGGTTAATGTACGTGCGAAATAATACTTTCTTTTAGCTACTGTCCTATCTTCAGGTACCTGTATTTCTGGTGATTGTAGTGACCGGTGTCCTTCTTTATCATTGCACGCTCCTTGGTGTTCTGTTTCTGGTTGTTCACCTTTTTTTCGATTTTCTATTGTTTTAGCTTTTCTGTTGATCAGAGAATGCACTTTCATATCGTGTCCTGCATGAAATGAGCCTTTCACGCAAGTGCAGCTCACATCTCTGTACAGTATATGTCCATACCCAGAGTACGATATTTGATGGAGTTTTAACGTTCCTGGAACGGGTTTGAGTGTTTCCTTTGATAAAATTATTGCCTTATTGTCTATTTCTTGCTGTCCTACTTCATACACAAATACGGCAGAATCCTGGAAGTTCTTTACAAAAGACTTGGCACTCATTATATCTTTCCCATGAAGCACCAGGTCATTTGCTCGTCTTTTCAGAGCTCCACCTACACCGTCTGGCACTCCTTTTCCGTGTCCACTTTCATGGAAGTTCCATTCTCCAGATAAATTTCTGACTGTCATTTCGTGCGTAAAAAGTAAGAAATTGCCCTTCTGCTTGTATTGCGTTGCCGGACCATCGCTAAAAAAGTGCACAGTGTCAACATCTTTGTTGGCGTGTAGAAGTTTATCCAAAATGGGGTCCATAAATGCCCAAACTGAGCAAGGATTGTGATCTAGACTATCTGACACTGCGCAAAATTTTTGTGAACTTAATGCAGTGTAAAAGACTCCAGTGTGAAGTGTTAATTGCTTTTTCGATGCCCCAAAATGCATGCTTTGTATTTCATTTGCTAATTTGCGTTGGAAATTTTCAGCAAAATCGATGTGAACAAGTGCTTCGTTTGGCTTTAAATTTTCTTTGGTATTTCTGTAATGTTTCATCTGATTTGCTATGTTGAATGCATGTATTTTGAACCTTTGCATCTCTGTAGAAAAGGCATCCATCAACACATGAATGCTATCTGTGACTGTTTCCTTGACGGTCAAAGTGATTTCTTTCTCGTCACCTTTAATATTTCTTTTCTCCTTCTTTGTTTTCCATTGCAGCCAGGATGTTTCCTCATTATTGTCTCCCTGGTCGTTTGTAATGATATTTATTTCTTTGCATTTCTCACATTTTCCATACATGCAATCCAAATCTTTTATGTCACAACTGAAAGTTTTTATCAGATCAGAAAGAGATTTCGACTCGACATGTTGTAATTTAAATAGTGAGTCTACAAGAAACTGCATGTTCTCATGTTTCTTACAACCACAGGTGTCCCTATCAGATTCGTTTGGGGGTTGAACCCAGAATGGTCTTAGTCGACTAAATGTTGTGTAGCTTAGAGTTACGTTTGTATTTTCAATCAGGAACTTCTCATGTAACTTTTCTACAGTCTCATTTAATATTCTCCTTTTTTTTTCACACCATTTTTAGTCACAGTGTCCTTCATACCAGGTGTTATTTTGCTGTTGTCGTCTCTTTCATAGAATACAAAAATTTTCGGTTCGAGTCTGTATGACAAGGACCCTTTCTTAAAACGAGTTGTACCTGCTTTCATTTTAAGTTCTTCTCTTGCTTTGTCTATTAACTTATATTTCTTAAGCAGTCTACCCTGTGTCAACTCTGCTAGATACTTCTGTTGCTGTCTTTTAGCTTGGCCATATTTTGTCTTCAGTTCATCACTCAATGAAAGTTGAAACATAAGAGTTTTCTTTGCCTTGTTTTTCATTTTTCGTCTATTTCGTCTACTTCCCTTCATTTTTCTATTTTCTGTGTTCCAATTCCGTAATAATTTGTTTGTTTTGGTTCTTGGTGTATCAGGACATTTCATTAAAGGTGAATTCTTCCTTTGTCTACTTAGGCGGACGTATTACTTTTGATTGAGTCGTCTTGCTGCTTCAAGTTGATCTTTTAATTTCATATTCTCTATAGCATTTTGCTATTCTTCTTTTCTTTCTCCGTGTATTGTGAAGACCGATCTGTGGAGTTGGATCAGGTACATGTACTAACAGACCTGGCACAGGAGAGGATGGAGGCGTAAGAATTTGAGCATGATTGTTAGCCTTTCTTTTTCTTTCTGCTATCTTTTTTTTCTTCCATTCTTTTCTTTGTCTACGCTGTTCTCTATGCGTCATGTCATTAATATGTTTCAACTTTCCTACTGCAACATCTTGTTGATATTTCGATCTGCACTTTGCCTGGTGTTCTGCCCTTTTAAAAGGATCTGCGTCTCGTTTTTGTTGATAGCGACGTTGTTTTTCTGCATTTGTGAGTACCATGCTAAAATTCCTGAAAATATATAGAAGAAATATTTATCAATAAAAAAATAAAACATTATTATGATAAATCTGACTGTTTTATGTCATTTGTGTTACTTCATTTGTCACTTGTGTTACTTGTTCTATTATTGTATGATAAACATCTTTTGTGACAAAGAATTCATTATAACTCTGATAAAAATGAGTGTAAATGGTATTTTTATCGTTATCATCTTGCTAATTTGATAATTTTTCATTTAATAACTTAGAAAGAACTATTGATTTGTCATTTGTGTTACCAATTTTGTCATTTGTGTTACTTTTTTAATAGTAACACAAATGACAGTAACACAAGTGACATACGGGCATGTAAATTGCACTTTTTATGAAATATATTCTCCCTGACAGCATGATTTATCTTCTGTCATAGTAAGTGTTCTAAAACAAAAACACTGGTCATAAAAAGAATATGAATTTAATATGTAAACTGCTTATTATTGCAATAACATTGTGGACAAAAATAAAAGTTATGTTATAACTGTACATACCTTTAAACTCAAGTTTGATGTTAAAACTGCATCATGTTGTCTGCTAAACTACCCATAATTCCAAAGAGGAAGCGCTGCTACCGGGAGAAACTATTTTTTATTTAAATTCATAAAGAGAGATAACCCGAACTTTAATTTTGTTTTACAAAGTAACACAAGTGACAAATTAAAACGGCACACCTAACACAACTATTTTAATATTTTTTTCGTAGATAGTTGCCTTTTTATCTTTTAAAGTTTCTAAATTCAAAAGAAGTCAATGGATAGAAAACTAACACACCAAAGCAGAAACAAAATATTCAGTATTATGCAAAGATTTTTGTGTATCTTTATCATACTGCGGCGCACTTACATGCATTTTAAAGCATACCTAGCAATTTGAAATGCATATTTTATCACATAGAATTGCAGATAAGCGATATTTTCGGGTTAGATATCATTTCTTACATTTTATTGTTGAATTACGAAAAGAAAAAACATGATTTTTTAAAAGTATTAGTCCAGAAATCAACTGCATTATGTTACTTACACAAATATCTACATTTTTTGAAAATGACCCATATACTGATATGACTAATTCGTCTTAGAAAATAATACTTTTATTACTGCACAATAAACTTTCGGAACACTTGTTACATCTAAATAACAGTGTTATCAGCATATATTGGTTCTATTTTATGAAAGGCATGCATCAATCAACTATTTTCTACCTTAAGATAGGAAACCATCTGTCGCCTTTGCTTATTTTTCAACAGTAAAAACTGAGCTTCCTCGTGTTTTTTTTTTTTTTTTGTAGGATTATGTGAAAATTGTATTATAATTGATTTAGAGGGTCCAACTAAAAGTTTATTGTTATAGTCGTTAACGTTGATCTATTCAGCATGGCTTATATGTGTTTATGTTTGCTATACGCAACTGCTATATATTTTACACATTGTAAACTTGTATACATTCTACGTAAAACTGCAATAAATACCATTGATTTACGATTCAGTTTTAAATGTTACGTATGTGTGGTGATAGATAGATAGATAGATAAATAGATAGATAAATAGAGAGAGAGAGAGAGAGAGAGAGAGAGAGAGAGAGAGAGATAGAGCCAAATTGACCTATTTTCTTTAAGTTTTCATGAATAATGCGTGCTTGTGAAAAATAATCTTAAACAAAGAAAGGTGATTTGTTGTGCTGTACCATTTCGTCAGTGACTTTTTGTCCGTGACATTTTGTCCTTAACATTTTGTCCATGGCTTTTTGTCTGTGTCATTTCTGTCCACTTTCTGTTAAAAAAAACACCTTCTCAGTCAGATATTGATTATTACTTGATGTTCAGTGGTAACTATTTCTTTCATATACAGGACTAGAACAAAAAAACTCAATAGGTAGGACCGGTAAAAGAGGTCAATCTGGTCGCAGAAGTTTTGAATGTTACGGGAAATTATGGACTGTCACGGAAAGATGATGCTCTATGGATGGAAACAGAAATCGAGCTTTTAAACAGGCTTATTATGGACCCCCAAAGAGTTGTTGCATGGGTTCTGAACGGGCAGAGAGCGTTACACTCATTTTAACAAAAAAACATCGGATTTAACGTCCCCATTCTGACCGGACGTGGTTGCGTACTTAAAACATCTCAAACATCCAAACTGACATCCAGCTTTTACAAGGGTTACCAGGTTCAACCCACCATTTTTTCCTGTAAACATGCCCTGTACCAAGTCAGGAATATGGCCATTGTTATATTATAGTTCGTTTCTGTGTGTATTACATTATAACGTTGTGTCGTTTGTTTTCTCTTATTTTTTAGTGTAAATTCACATTGCGATAAGACGTATCACGGTACTTGTCTATCCCAAATTTATGTATTTGGTTTTGATGTTATATATATATATATGTTATATTTGTTATTCTCGTGGGATTTTGTCTATTTGTGTTACATTTTAGTGTTATGTCGTTGTTCTCCTCTTATATTTAATGCGTTTCCCTCGGTTTTAGTTTGTTACCCCGATTTAGTTTTTTGTCCATGGATTTAGGAGTTTTGAACAGCGGTATACTACTATTGCCTTTATTTATACTGCCGGCAGAAGACTTGTCAAAAAATCCGCAATAACCCTTTAGGATCACTTAGGAAGATAATCTGGAGATACTACCAATGTTATCATAGAATAATAACTTCATCAGTCCTAATGAATTTTATTTTGTATAATAAAAAAATGCATGCTGATGCTTGAAATAAATGTTTTAGCGTTTGAACTTAATGCATCAGACATAATTGGTATCGTTAATAGTAACGATGTTTGACGTTAAAAAGGACACACTGAAGTTTAAATGGAAGTAGCACATTTTTTTTTAACACAAAACTGTGCTCTCGTGCCATAATTGGATACAAAAAGTAGAAGGTGCATTGTGAGCATACATTAAAATGATATTTTTGTCTTTTTCTTAACCAAATTTAAATATACGTAAATGCTGTATACTGATATTGTTTCTATTGTAAAGGCGTTTTGTCTCGAATATAATGCGTTCCAGCCAATCGTTTCTCTGAACACCATGTGTTCCAAACCTTATAAAGCAACAAAAACATTACGAGTATTTACACGTTTAAGGACTTTTTGTTAAAAAGACGAAAACAATTGCTTAATGAGTTATTCACATATACAAATACTGTTAATATTAAGACAGAGATATGTAAAAATGCAAACTACAAAACAGTTTAATTTTCCAAGGTATATTGTATTTTATAGCTTTTGCATTCTTAAATGCTTGCTACTTAGCAAATGTCGACAATTGTGCACTTCATACATGTATTATACACGTGACTTATTCCCGATTGTGACTGTTTTTGGTGAGTGGGAACTACCATTGCTATAAGACGTGTCACGGTAGTTTGTTGTCCGAAATTCATGTTTTTAGTTTTGATATTATATTTGTTATTCTCGTTCGTTTTTTTCAAATATCTTATCGTTTGTAGCTGAAACTAGTATTTTTTCTGTTCTATTCGTGTGCTACGATAAACATAATTAATCACCCAGTTTATTTATAAGATTTTAGTTTGGGTCAACTAAATGTATACGATGTATTCGGTTTACAGTTTAATTTAGAAGAAATACCGACATAGCTAGATAATACAATTAATCATCTAATAACTACCGTAATTTTATATTTATAAGTTTTGTCATTTTCATTGTTATTGATACATTTTATATTAGTATAACAAACCTAATGTTGGACTCTATCGTATTTTGGGGAAATGTTTTGAAATTTAAAAATCTGACGTCACTTTGTGCATCTCTTCGGCTAACATATACTACGTCGTTCGGCTGTGTTTTTTATGTGCTCAATTCGGTTGTTTTACGTTTTCGTTTTTATTCTGTAGTTTATCACCACTCCCGTGTTAATTTGTATTAATTTACTGTTTCTAAAAGTATGAATAATTCTAAATACTAAGAATGTTTTTATCCCAGTCAAATAACCTTAGTCGTATTTTTGGAATTTGAACTTTCTTTTGTCTAAGCGTCACTGATTAGTCTCTCGTAGAGAGAACGCTTGTCTGGAGTATTTAATTATAAGCCTTGTATCTGTGTGTTTCTTTCTCCTGTATGTTCTCTCATTTATTTGTTTTGTATAATTAAGAGTTGAAAAAAAATTGAATATAAAACTAGAGGCTTTTAAGAGCCTGTATCGCTCACCTTGGTCTATGTGCATCTTAAAACAAGAATGGCAAACGAAGATACAAGTATCTTGTCTTGGGAAGCGATGAATCCTACTTTGTAAAGGATCACTCTGATTCAAACAAAAAAATTTCTGAAACTGACATTATCAAGATGCTTGATTTCTTGATTGATAACATATTTGTTACGTTCGGAGGACGTGTTTTTCAACAGACTATTGGCATTCCAATGTGAACGAATTGTGCCCCTCTTCATGCCGACTTGCTTCTCTATTAGTATAAGGCTGACTTCATACAGGAACTTCTTAAATAAGAAGTAAAATAGGAAGTTAGCAATATCTTTTAACATTTCTTTTCGCTATATAGATGATGTTCTTTCAGTAAATAATTCAAAATTTGGTGACTATGTCGAATGCATCTATCCCATTTAACTAGAGATAAAGGATACAACAGATACAGTTGAGGCGGCCTCATATCTGGACTTTTATCTACAAATTGACAATGAGGGTCGATTGAAAACAAAACTTTACGACATAAGAGATGATTTCAGCTTTCCAATTGTGAACTTTCCATTCCTAAGTAGCAACATTCCAGCAGCACCTGCATACGATGTATATATCTTCCAATTGATACCATATTTCCTATCGTGATTTCTTAGATAAAGGGTTGTTGCTAACAAGGAAGCTATAAAATCAAGAGTTCCAAATGGTGAAGTTGAAATCTTCTCTTCATAAATTTTACGGACGCCATCACAACTTGGTTGACCTTTATGGAATTACCGTTTCACAAATGATATCGGATATGTTCCTTACGTCGTAACTACAATCCACTTCCCTTTCATGAATGAGACCTACCGAATTAGACTATTTACCGGAATTGTTATAACATAAGCAGCACGACGGGTGCCACATGTGGAGCAGGATCTGCTTAGCCTTCCGGAGCACCGATCACCCCTAGTTTTTGGTGGGGTTCGTGTTGTTTATTCTTTAGTTTTCTATGTTATGTCATGTGTACTATTGTTTGTCTGTTTGTGTTTTTCATTTTTAGCCATGGCGTTGTCAGTTTATTTTCGATATATGAGTTTGACTGTCCCTCTGGTATCTTTCGTCCCTCTTTTAAACAAAGAACACAGATGGATTCATGACAAAACTGTGTTTAAATGATGGTGATGTGTTTGTAGATCTTACTTTACTAAACATAATTGCTAATTACAATTTTCTCTATCTATAATAAACTTGGCCCTTTAGTTACAAAGGAAAAAATGTTTTGTAAACATTTTCATAAAAAATTTACCAAATTAATGAAAATTGTTTAAAATTGACTATAAAGACCATTAAAGGGCAATTAATCATTACGGGGTTGACTGACCAAGTTGCTGTTGACAGTTCATCTCTATCTATAATAGTATTCAAGATAATTACAAAAAAAAAGCAAAATATTTTTAAAAAATACCAATTGGGTCAGCAACCCAACAACCAGTTGTCCAATTCGTCTGAAAATTTAACGGCAGATAGCTATTGACATTATAAACAAATTAACCTCTTCACAGATTTGCTCTAAATGCTTTGGTTTCAGAGTTATAAGCCAAAATTTATTTTTAGCCAGGGTGGCTATCTTGGTTGGTTGGCTGGGTCACCGCACACAATTTTGAAACTAGATACCCTAATGATGAATGTGGCTAAGTTTAGTTGAATTTGGCCAAGTAGTTTTAGAGAAGAAGATTTTTGTATATTTGGTAAAAAATGACTATAAAGGGCAATAACTTCTGAATGGGTAAACTGACTATTTTGGTCTTGCTGACATATTTGTAGATCTGACTTTGCTGAACATTATTGCTGTTAACAGTTTATTTGTATCTATAATAATATTCAAGATAATAACCAAAAACGGCAAAATGTCCTTAAAATTACCTATTCAGGGGCAGAAACCCAACAACCAGTTGTCCGATTCATCTGAAAATTTAAGGGCAGATAGATCTTGACTTGATAAATAAGTTTACCTATGTCAGATTTGCTCTAAATGCGTTGGTTTCAGAGTTATAAGTCAAAATCTACATTTTACCTCTATGTTCTATTTTTAGCCATAGTGGCCATCTTGGTTGGTTGGCCGGGTCACCGGTAAATTTTTAAACTAGATACCCCAATGATTATTGTGGCCATGTTTAGTTTAATTTGGCCCAGTAGTTTCAGAGGAGAAGATTATTGTAAAAGTTAACGACGACAGACGACGACGACAAAACACGTCAGTCGCCGGACGGCAAGTGATGAGAAAAGCCCATTTGGCCTTTCGGGACAGGTGAGCTAAAAAATGAACGAAAAACAAATATGTAACACATAAACAAACGACAACCACTGAATTACAGGCTGTTGACTTGGGACAGCCACATACATATATAATGTGGCGGGGTTAAACATGTAAGCGGGATCCCAACCCATCCCCATACCTGTGACAGTGGTATACCAGTACAACCTATGAACGAACTATAAAAATCAGTTGAAAAAGGCTTAACTCATCAAATGGACAAACATACAATTGAACGTGGCCGGGTATTTTTGTACATCCCAACAACAAAAAGACACTAGGAACAGATCTGAGAGTACTCGCAGTTATCTGACAGCTAGTTCAAAGCCACTAACAACTCATAAAAAATCATGCATCTAAAGACTTAACTAGCAAAAGCCAAAGTCTCCTGACTTGGGACAGGCACAAAAATACGTCGTTTTTTTAGAGATCTGAACCCTCCCATATATCTTCCATATATCTCTAGCGAATGTGGAAAAGTCAAACACACAATAATACACACAGTAAAACTCAGTTGAAGAGAAGTCCAATCTAGTCCGATGTCAGAATGGTTAATAAAAGAAACTTAACAAAATGACAATAATACATAAATTAACAAAGGACTACTAGCAATTACTGACATGCCAGCTCGAGACCTCAATTAAACTGATTGAAAGATTATATCTTCATCACATGAATATGAAGCACTATCCCTCACGTTTGGGGTTACGTAGTATACCATCATACAATATATGTAGTGTTGTCATGTAATGTTGTCATTTCAATGTTATATTTAACATTGCCAAAAAAAGCGGGATGTTTTGCTGGCCACAAAACCAGGTTTGACTCACCATTTTTCTTAGAATGTCTTGTACCAAGTCAGGAAAATTGCCATTGTTATATTGTAGTTCGTTTCTGTGTGTGTTGCATTTTACTGTTGTCTTTTTTTTGTGTTGTTGTTCTCTTCTTATATTTCGTGTGTTTTCCTCAGTTTGTGTTTGATCTCGGATTTTTGTTATTTTTCAAAATCGATTTATAAACTTCGAACAGCATTATACTACTGCTGCCTCTATTTGTTACGTTTGTATAACGTTTGTATAACTCGAGAATGCAGAAAAATTTCTTAGTTCCAATTACTTTAGAGATGACTATTATCCTGTACCATAATAGTTCTTTATGTAAGTTTGGGATTTTTAAAAGTGTTCATTGACTTCTTAAAATTTTTAGAGTTTTGTTAATGCAGATTTTTCAATGAAATATGCACCATCACAAACACTTATGTACATGAATCAGAAAACTATTTTTGCTGAACCTATATAGTAACATCAATTTAATTCCAGGTATATATGTAAGTTTTGTAACAGCAACTCCACAGAGGATGAGTGTCACGTTACCCTCTACTGCTGCCTATATAATGACTTCGGATCGGGTGTATTTTATTGTGTATGTAATATATTCGGCTTTCTTAAATTTGTAAACAAATGCGTAAAATGACGAAATAACTTAGAAAGTAATGGACAAAAAATGTATTTTCTCGAAAAAAGAAACTAACAAAACATTTAGAGATAATGATTCCCTAGTCTCTTCAAAAACCACTAGAACTAAATAATTAACTAATAAGTTAATGTTTAATTATTAAAAAATACTTTTTCAATATTATCAGTTATATTATACATTTTTTGTATTATCAACATGAAAGGGCATAGCTTTTACTATCATACTGACACACTACGGGTTTAAACCGATATGAAAAAAAAACTATTATACTGTATTTATTTTGTTCGTCAAGACCCGTATTGTCTCAACAGAACGATAGAACGTCTTGTTTGTCGAAACTGATTGGATCGAACACAATATATCTGAACGAATTCTAAACAAGTTTTGACGTGTTTTTCATTGTTTTTGTTACGGCAGATGCAGTAGAATAATACTTGATAAGAACAACATGACCGTTTTACACTAAAGTTCAGATTGGAAGCGATTACGGGCACTATCTTGGTCCTGATCCGGTTTCTTCAATTAAATATGTAAACCTCATTGTTACACGTACCTGCCTGTATCAACGTAGGGGTATCAACTCGATAAAAAAAGAAAGTACACATATTTGATCAAATGATATAACAACAAACAACATACATTTACACAATGCTTGTCCGAGATTGCTTTGACGTCTGAATGCCTTTTTAGGGACTTGCATTGGGCATTAAGCTGGTTCTCGACTGACTACTACACTTTGTTCATAGAGTGTAGCGATAATACAAGCGGATTTCTAGTTTAGTTGGGCATGTGATGCTGGTAAAATCGAACTCAATAGAAAAAAAAAAATTGCGAATTCATCGGACCTTGGGTTATTCTTTTCAATCTCGAAATTGGTAAACTGAATTCATTCCAAAATATATAAATCATATACTAGTACTTTTCGATTCAATATTCATTTTTCATATCGGATGATAAACAAATAAAGTATTTGTGTGTTATTTACTATGGATTCAGGTATGACGTTTATACCATTCGTTTTCAAAAATCACTTACATCGTTTTTATCCATCAACACTGGTAAACCTCTAACAAATCTCCACATTCGTTTTTTTCCAAATCCATACTTGTGTTGAAGAACATTAGATACAAACTTCTTTCTCTCTAAAACAAATGTTGACTCCGCATTACATAAACGTGGGCTAGTTTGATACTCGACATCTGTCGTCCACCTGAAGATCAAAATCGAGAAAATTGTAAATTAAAAGTATAAAAGTGAATTTCTATTAAATTCCGGCAAAATCTCTCCATGCAATAGAAGTCAAACACGAAGGGTTGATATTGGTATAGAAATATGGTCGTACATGTACCTACAAATTATGATGTCTGTTTGACTTGATTGAATTGAACTAAACGCTGCTTCTTCCGTCGAAGAAAGACTGACCTCTTTACAACAAATTTTTGATATGCTTGGAAGTGCATGTTGCTATGTAAATTGCATGTTTTACTACCTCCTAACGGAAGTTTAAATTTATAGTCCTTCGTCCAATCGATTCCTTCCTTGTGTAACCTATTGGATGAATTCTTTATTTTGTCTCAGTCTGTACAAAGATGAAGTTTTTGTGATTGGACGTAAAGCGTGAAAAACTATAGCAGAACCTTAAAAACTATTAACTTAAAACGCAGATTTAAATTGTTTGCATGTAAACAAGGTATAAAATCCATCTGGCATGCCTAACCCTTCGAAATGATATGTGTGTCTATCTAAAGTCACGAGCCTGTAAAAAGAAAATCTCAAAAATACTAAACTAAAAAAACAAGTCCCTTATCAAATAGAAAAATAAAAAGCACAAACACTTCAAACGATTGGATAACAACTGTCATATTCCTGACTTGGAACCGACATATTCATATGTAGAAAATGATGAATACAGTAGTCAACAATGTGTTATCATCTTAATCACTAAAAACAGAAAAATACATTTATTGAATGGTTATTATTTGTTGCTTTTTTTCCTAAGTTGTTTTGTAGAGTGTGTTCTTTTTGTGTGCTGTTTCAACACTGTGCCAGGTTCAAATAAAATAGAAAAAGATAACAAGGGCAATCCAAACAAATTGACATAATAACAGACTTCATCAACTACAAACATTCTAAACAAAATGAAGTACAATCAAAGAAAAACAACAGCGATCAACACAAGGTCAGATAGTATGACCTTGTAAAGGTACAATTAAGCATCACACTTTTTCAATCCATGTGGGTTTTTTTTAAATAAAGGGCCTCAAAATTATCGATGTTAACAGTAAAATCACAAAAATACTGAATAGTTATCAAAGGTACCAGGATTATAAATAAACTCATCATAGATACCAGGACTAAATTTAGTATATATGCCATACGCGCGTTTCGTCTACATAAGACTCATCAGTGACGCTCATATCAAAATAGTTATAAAGCCACACAAATACAAAGTTGAAGAGCATTGAGGATCCAAAATTCCAAAAAGTTGTCTTAAATATGATTAAGGTAAGCTATGCCTGGGATAAGAAAATCCTTAGTTTTTCGAAAAATTCAAGGTTTTGTAAACAGGAAATTTATAAAAATGACCATATAATTGATATTCATGTCAACACCGAAGTACTGACTACTGGGCTGGTGATACCCTCGGGGACGAAACGTCCACCAGCAAAGGCATCGACCCAGTGGTATAAATAGTTATCAAAGGTACCAGGATTATAATTTAGTACGCCAGACGTGCGTTTCGTCTACATAAGACTCATCAGTGACGCTCCTATCAAAATAGTTATAAAGCCAAACAAATACAAAGTTGAAGAGCATTGAGGATCCAAAATTCCAAAAAGTTGTGCCAAATATGGCTTAGGTAATTTATGCCTGGGATAAGAAAATCCCTAGTTTTTCAAAACTTCAAGGTTTTGTAAACAGGAAATTTATAAAAATGACCACATAATTGATATTCATGTCAACACCGAAGTGCTGACTACTGGGCTGGTGATACTTTCGGGGACGAAACGTCCACCAGCAAAGGCATCGACCCAGTGGTGTAAATAGTTATCAAAGGTACCAGGATTATAATTTAGTACGCCAGATGTGCGTTTCGTCTACATAAGACTCATCAGTGACGCTCGTATCAAAATAGTTATAAAGCCAAACAAATACAAAGTTGAAGAGCATTGAGGATCCAAAATTCCAAAAAGTTGTGCCAAATATGGCTTAGGTAATTTATGCCTGGGATAAGAAAATCCCTAGTTTTTCAAAACTTCAAGGTTTTGTAAACAGGAAATTTATAAAAATGACCATATAATTGATATTCATGTCAACACCGAAGTGCTGACTACTGGGCTGGTGATACCCTCGGGGACGAAACGTCCACCAGCAAAGGCATCGACCCAGTGGTGTAAATAGTTATTAAAGGTACCAGGATTATAATTTAGGACGCCAGACGCGGGTTTCGTCTACATAAGACTCATCAATGACGCATATATCAAAATAGTTAGAAAGCCAAACAAATACAAAGTTGAAGAGCATTGAGGATAAAAAATTCCAAAAAGTTGTGCCGAATATGGCTAAGGTAATCTATGCCTGGGATAAGAAAATCCTTAATTTTTTCGAAAAATTCAAGGCTTTGTAAACAGGAAATTTATAAAAATGACCACATAATTGATATTCATGTCAACACCGAAGTGCTGACTACTGGGCTGGTGATACTTTCGGGGACGAAACGTCCACCAGCAAAGGCATCGACCCAGTGGTGTAAACAGTTATCAAAGGTACCAGGATTATAATTTAGTACGCCAGACGCTCGTTTCTTCTACATAAGACTCATCAGTGACGCTCGTATCAAAATAGTTATAAAGCCACACAAATACAAAGTTGAAGAGCATTGAGGATCCAAAATTCCAAAAAGTTGTGCCAAATATGGCTTAGGTAATTTATGCCTGGGATAAGAAAATCCCTAGTTTTTCAAAACTTCAAGGTTTTGTAAACAGGAAATTTATAAAAATGACCATATAATTGATATTCATGTCAACACCAAAGTGCTGACTACTGGGCTGGTGATACCCTCGGGGACGAAACGTCCACCAGCAAAGGCATCGACCCAGTGGTGTAAATAGTTATTAAAGGTACCAGGATTATAATTTAGGACGCCAGACGCGGGTTTCGTCTACATAAGACTCATCAATGACGCATATATCAAAATAGTTAGAAAGCCAAACAAATACAAAGTTGAAAGGCATTGAGGATAAAAAATTCCAAAAAGTTGTGCCGAATATGGCTAAGGTAATCTATGCCTGGGATAAGAAAATCCTTAGTTTTTCGAAAAATTCAAGGCTTTGTAAACAGGAAATTTATAAAAATGACCACATAATTGATATTCATGTCAACACCGAAGTGCTGACTACTGGGCTGCTGATACTTTCGGGGACGAAACGTCCACCAGCAAAGGCATCGACCCAGTGGTGTAAACAGTTATCAAAGGTACCAGGATTATAATTTAGTACGCCAGACGCTCGTTTCTTCTACATAAGACTCATCAGTGACGCTCGTATCAAAATAGTAATAAAGCCACACAAATACAAAGTTGAAGAGCATTGAGGATCCAAAATTCCAAAAAGTTGTGCCAAATACGGCTAAGGTAATCTATGCCTTGGATAAGAAAATCCTTAGTTTTTCGAAAAATTCAAAACATCAGTTGAACTCCGAGGAAAATTCAAAACAGAAACTTCATATTTAAATGGCAAAATTAAATGATTAAACACTTCAACAACTTGTCAACGTATATTTGTTCCTAACAATATTTGTTACTGAGGGAAACAATATTATAATAATAGTTGTTCTGCGGAAATTGTGTCATGGAATACGTTTTCCATCTGTATTTTATTCGTTCCACTGATATTTGGATATTATATTATATGTTGATGGGTATAACTCATGTTCCTAGTATGCTGAAGTAATTCACGATACCTGTTCTTATAATAATTGTAAATACCAATTTACCAATCCGGCATTAGTAATGGATAGAATATAATAATATTTTTGGGTCGGAAAAAATATTATGTAATATTATGTAATATTTTTTCAATCGGAATATATATTACATAATGCCTTTCCAATCAGAATAATTATTACTTAAGATGTTTCCATTTTTTTCAATTTAATAAGTTCAAAATGATAAAAGTCTACCATATTGTTTATTCCAAAGATACTTTTTTATGAAATAAAACATCCTATTGGATTTTTTTTTAATGTGATACAAATTGTGAAATATCGGTCCTTTTCTTATGCTGATAGACTAAATATCACATACATTTGTAATAGAATTTATGATTAAGCATCAATTCGGTTATTAGTGTAAGCAATGTATGTCATTGACCGTTCTACTTTTTGTCTAATGTGGGTTATCACTTATCTGATTGATCACGCGCAGTATGACTGCGAATGCAATCTTTTCAATAGCTACATTTGACGGAGGCAGACGTATATATATTTTGAGGATTTCAAAAAATTCAGGATTTTGATTGTTTAGGTTTCCACTACTTCTTTTCTAACTCGGAACTCAGGTTGTATATTTAGAATTAGTCTCCCGTATAAATGTTTCAAAGCAAATTGAATTTCAATTAATTGATTATTTTACATGTTTTTATATTTTGTCTTATCCGGAGGTAGCGATCGGCTTCTTGTATTAGATTCTTTATGTTAATTACGTAGATATCTTTAATTTTTTATCTATTTCATTAACGAGATTACAACCCTTTGACTCCGATCTGCAAACAAATTCACTCCGGCGGTCATAGCTTATTTGCAATTTGCTTATTGAATATTATGCATGCTCGACATAGATCTGAATATTTTTGTTTATACGGTATTTTTTTTTTATGTTATGTTATTAATTTTATTTATTTATCTACTTAATAAATTGTTCTTCGTGTTTTTATCCAAGTTTATATCACCACTTAATTAGTTAATATTACGAAGAATCGTTGATATACCGATGGTATTACGAGCTTTCTTACATTCAGGCTCTATTATATGAGGTTACTATTATAATAATAGATGTGATTTGACAAATGTATAATATTCTGGTAATTATCATGTGTATGCTGGCGTTATTACCTCGTCTGATCTATTTTTAGTAGCTTATCATTTGGTACATTTAATCAGCCTCCTGGCACGTGTAATCTAGATAAGGTTTTTTGTTTTCGTATGCTGACCGACATTTGTGTAAAGTAAACAAAATATGTTATTTATGACATTGAAAGGTTAATGTACTTGGTTATAGGCGTAAATAAACTTTTTGAGGTCGCTTTGTAATATTTTTTTTATTTATAGTATAAAGTAATATGGTTTGCTTGTTCAATTATATTCTCATAGTTTTAGTTAAGATGAACACTAGAGGGCAAAAGAAGAAGCGTAAATCCACAACCAAAACATCATCATTAGAAGCTGCTACACGACAAGAAGACACACCGCCTCCAATTGTGACAATAGTGCAAAATACAGTTGCTAATATTCCTTCTACTTCAGGAGCAGCAATGAACCCAGTTGTCACAAATCGACAAGGTAATGACGTTAATTTTATGTGCATGCAAACGTCTTCCTTCTCACCTAGCTTTGACGATGACATTACCTTACATGTTAATCAGAATTTACGACAAAAAATTCATAAGGGCGAGTATGTCGATTTGGCTCTTTTAATGCATAACTCAGTTCTTGATCATGACAAACAAAACGTCACTTTTGAGCAAGGACAACTAGTCATAAATCCAGTTTCGCCCCAAACAAAGATTACAAACTTCGAAACTTGGTCCGATGCCTTTCTAATTTTTATGAGTATATATTGTTCTGTGCATCCTCATAAATTCCAAGAACTTGTAAAGTACATGTCTTTTGTCCGAATAGGTGCCAAACGTCATGGGGGTATCGGTTGGAAATACTATGATGAACAGTACCGTTTGAAAAAAGCTCGAGAACCAAGTTGGTCGTTGGGTAAATTGGATTCGGAATACTGGATGTGGTATATGCAGTCTGCATCGGTCCAACCGGAAGGCCAAGCCGCAAAAAGCCTTATACACAAACCAAACAGCTACTACATCAAGATGTTACAGTTTTAATTTCGACGGTGTGTGTAACAAGCATTATTGTATCTACAACCATTCTTGCTTGCGTTGTGGTCTGCGTCATCCAATATAAAGTTGTAATAAGTAAAACCAGTTTCATGACAATTTGTCAAGTCAAACTAGGACTGAACCTAGATTCAATGGTCCAAGATTTACTAGACCAAGGTCTAATTTTCGTTCCCCAAGACCAAACTATCAACCTCAAAGACCAAATGGACGTTGTATGGGAGCTAGGCAGAACACCTATTAAAGTTGCTTGTTTAGAAAAATACTTATGATATTACCCAGACTCAAAAACTTCTATATTGTTATTGGATGGTTTCAAGAATGGTTTTAGTCTTCAATATTCCGGTCCTCGTACTCCTTTTATTTAAAAAAATCTCAAATCAGCTGAAATGCTTAAGATAAAACGCAGGCAAAACTAAATAAAGAAATTACTTTAGGTAGCATATGTGGTCCTTTTAAAAGTATGCCTATATCAACTTTGCGCACTTCACCAATTGGATTGGTTAATAAATCCGATGGGAATTTTCAGCTTATAATGCACTTGTCTTTTCCAAACGGTTGTAGTGTCAATGACTTTGTCGATCCCAATGAAACATCTGTAAAGTACACATCATTTGACGAAGTAATTGACATGGTGTCATCTCTTGGCAAAGGGGCCAGACTTGGGGTCCAGGACATAAAGTCCGCTTTTCGTCTTTTGCCTATTTCTCCAGGTGATTTCGATTTACTTGCAATATATTTATATGGTAATTTTTATGTGGACAAATCCCTTCCATTTGGTTGCTCTACTGCTTGCGCCTTGTTTTAAAAATCTCTGCATTCTTGCTTTGGTTGGTTGTTTTATCTGCTGGTAAGCATTCACTTAAGAATTATTTAGATGATTTCATATTCGGCGGTTCTGCAAATTCGGAAGACTGCTTGGTTCTAATGAACACATTTACTGAGCTTTTCACAAGACATAACATTTTTGGAACTCATTCATATACTTTTAGCACTTTGTATATGAGCTCCTCTTTTGAAAAACAGTAAGATTTTGTTTCGTACAGACAACATCGCGTTGGTTGATATACTAAACAAGAGAACATCAAAATCAAAACGGGTAATGTCAATAATTCGACCATTCGTGTTGAGTTCAATGAACTACAACATTCAGTTTAAGGCAAAACATATTGTAGGTGCCAAAAATAACATAGCTGACGCTCTCTCTCGCTTTCAGTTAGAAAAGTTCAAAAGGTTAGCATCATTGGCGGAGGATACACCAAAAGTAGTCCCTCAGGAGTTCATAGACCTGATCTCCAAGGAGAATTTGACCGACTAATTGTATCAGCAGTTGCACCGAATATGGCGAAGGTTTATCAACAAGCTTTACGGTCATTTAAAGAATTTAAGACCTTATTTCAATTTGAAGATCTATGGCCTATTCCATTACATCACATAACTAATTATTGCCTATATATCATTCACTGGAACTGCGGCCTCAACTCTCAAATCATATATCTCTGGGTTATGTTTTTTCAGTAAGATTAACAATTATACAGACTGCTTTAATGCTTTTGTTGTCAGAAATCTCCTCGAAGGAATGAAGCGTTCTCAAAATCGACCAAAGGACGCAAGATTACCCATAACACGTGATTTATTGTCAAACATTAATAACGTTCTACCTGCTGTTTGTCATAACGATTTTGAAACTAAACTCTTCCAAGCTTCGTTTTCCTTGCCCTTTTTGGTTTCCTACGTGTTGGCGAACTAACCGCTGACCATAAACACGCCTCAACCCAATCCCATGCAATTGAATATAACGACATTAAAATAAATCTATCTAGTATTGAAATCCACTTACGTTCATCTAAGAATGACCAGTGCTGTACTAGATCTGCATTTGTTATTGATGATAGGCCTGGTGATGTTTGTGCCGTTTTCGCTTAACGTAATTACTTAAAAATAAGACCAAATGTCGCTGGTCAATTGTTTTCTCATTTTGATGTGGGTCACTAGATACCAATTTTCAGGAGTCCTTAAAAAGTCACTGAATGTTTTGGGTTTAAGTCAAGGAAAATATAGTCCTTATTCATTCAGGATAGATGCTGCTACAAGCGCTGCCATGAACGGCTTATCTGATTCTGAAATTCAGGTTATGGGTAGGTGGAAGTCTGATGCATTTCGTACATATATTCGAATACAACAATGTCTATAACTGCTAGATTTATTTTTAATTTTGTTATCACTTTAGTGGGACTAAACGCTATTTAAGAATTGCAGGTTCACCAATTACAATTTGGATTGTTGGTTCCTCTTTAGTAAACAATGCATTTGTTTAAGCTAGAAGAAGATCAGGTGGCATTAGCCTTGGCATCACATTGATCTTTAGATCACATTGGTATTCGGCTATGTGGTTGGGTAAAAGTAGAATGAGGCGTAATGATCTACTAAATAGGATCAAGCTGATGCTTAGATACGGAGAACCCCCAAACTATCTAGTTATACACATAGGAGGAAATGACTTAGGAGAATTTAAGACAGGAGTGTTACGTAATAGACTAAAACATTATTTAAAGAAAGTTACAGAACTTTTACTAAATATAGCATTGGTATGGTCACAAATTTTGCCAAGACTCACTTGGCGTTACTCCGCTGATACTGATGCTATGGATAGATCCAGGCAGAGATAAACAGCTCTCTAGCAAATTATATCATTCGCCAAAGGGGACATTACATACGATACCCAGATATATCTCCTAATTCTATATTTATATGTCAAGATGGTGTACATCTGACTGATATTGGTAATTACATTTTCTAAACACAATTCAAGGCAATTTAATAGCCTTCCTTGTCTATTCACCACACACTTTTCCCGAATGTAAATCATGAACTTGTAAGATATTCATTTGAATTCAGTTTTTATTAGATATGTATAGCTCTTCTATGTCTTATATAATTATTGTATTTGGCCCACAGCTTTTACGCAGCTCTAACCGCTTTGAATGGCGGTTGACCCGTCAGTCATTTATGACTGCCTTGGTCAATTTGGCACATTTCGCTGCGTTTACTTTAGATATGCGTCATTTTGTCGCATATTTCAATTAGCATCCAAAACATTTGATATATTTGGGGTTTCTGTATTCCAGGACCCACCACACAAAAAATAATGAATCTCTGTATCCCAGGATTCATTTTATTTTATTGGATGCTTCATGTATTGTAAATATTTAGTTATCTATGTAGTTAGTTATGTAGTTATCTTTTGTAGTCTGTCAATATGAAAGGTAACTACGTTCATTTAATTATTTATCTGCTTGCTATATATATATATATCTATATCTTAACTGTTTATCTAGTTATATGTGTTTATAATTTTATAGTGTGTTTCTGATATTTGCGTATCAATAATAATAGAATTTATGATTCAGCATAAATTCGGTTATTAGTGTAAGCAATGTGTGTCATTGACCGTACTACATTTTGTCTAATGTGGGTTATCAGTTATCTGATTGATCACGCGCAGTATGACTGCGAATGCAATCTTTTCAATAGCTACATTTGACGGAAGCAGACGTACATGTATATATATTTTGAGGATTTCAAAAACACACCTACCCACCGCTATTTGTTTATAATATATATGAACAATTTTTGCTGTGTCTTGATGTATTTTTTCAGAATGTTCTTGTTACAATTAATAGTTCCAGACGTTAACTAAGCAGTCAACTGTATATGGATCTTATCATTTTGGTATCCTGTGTACTTATCTTTAGTCCGTATTTTGCTGGTCGAACTTTACCATCTTAACGTTATGTGCGTGTTCTATTTCAAGACTAAAAATTTTAGAGACATTTCGCTGTGTTTACTTTAGATATGCGTCATTTTTTCGCATATTTCAATTAGCATCCAAAACATTTGATATTGGGGGTCTCTGTATCCAAGGACCCACCACACAAAAAAGATACTTTATTATGAAATAAAACATCCTATTGGAATTTTTTTTATGTGATACAAATTCTGAGATATCGGTCCTTCCCTTATGCTGATAGACAAAATATCACATAACGGTAATTCCAATTGGAACTTTTGTTACATAATAAATTATCTTTGGAAGAAATATTATGACGGAACTTATATTATGTGATAACTGTCATATTCCTGAACTGCTACAGGCATTTTCAAATGTAGAAAATAATGGATTGCACCTTGCTTCATAGCGTTTAACCTCTCAATTCTCTGACAGTCGTATCACATTCTATGGTATTAACAATGATGCATGAACAAAACAGGCATATTTGGTAAAATTGTTAAACTGTCGTAAATATATTAGAAAGACACTATTCAAAGTAACATACATAATCTGTACGACTTGCATGAATATTAAAATAAGCGAGACAATATGTGTCATATGGCCTTGTCAGTCCTGGACAATACACTCACATTGCTATGCGTTGGACATTGGTTTAGAGACGAGTTCTCTTTTATTCAGGTCGGATTTTGAAATACGTTTCAAAAGTTTTTTCTACATTGGTTGGCACCAAAGAAGAAGGTATTTATTAACCGTTTCTAAACAGATCGCGATCTTCATTATGAGGTACTTGCATGTAAAGGTTGTGAGTTAATTGCCCCAGTTTACACGCCATTAACCTCTAGAAAACAATATACTTACTTTGTTATGTTTATGGTGATTGTAAATTGCACTCCCTTCTCAGTGTCATATGGCTACAAGTATAAACAATAAAACACTAAAGTTAAAGTAATTACAAAGGCTGTTTTCTTTGATAATATATGACAGTCACAAATGATAAATTATAAAATCTTATACGGCAAGCCTTTATGTACTAGTAAAAGTTTGATGATCAGTTAATATTGATATTAAAAGACTTCCGAACATAAAGTGGTGTTCAAATCCCCGAGCCAAAAGGCAGAGGGAATTGAACAGCCCCTTTTGTAAAAAGATCCTTTTTTTCAATATCGCCTGCATCAGTGAACTTTACTGAATTATAAACTGTGAACACAAGAAAAGTATTTAAAAAGCACTTGCTGAAACATAAGTCCCTCGAATCGGAGGAGCCAAAATATGTTCAAATTAAATGATAGTTAATCAGTACTCCGACTGATATATACCATTAACAGTTAACAAATTGCAATGAAAATAGATAGACTGATGAAATGACAGTACACTATTTAATGATTCATTTATCATATTTTTAGCATTAAAAAAAACATTAAATAAGACTTTTTCCCAAAGTAGGGGGTAAATCTATATTTTTGAATCCAACTTTTCAAAATATAGATCCCTAATTTGATAAATGAGGCATTCAAAACCCTACACATGCCTCATTTACAACTGACCAGTAAATGTTCTGCACAACAACGTCTTGCTATATATATATAAATTTCATGGTTTTAATCTGATCTGTCAGAAATTATTAAAATATGATTTGTTCAGACCAGACCTAAGAAAACAGTGAACTTTTCCAACAATTTTCTATGGAAGGTCACAATATGCATTCAGTAAACATGGTAAATGTTCAGTTGGTTGATTTTTTAAAATAAAACTATGCATGTAAACTTTATTGAATAAAATCGTATGTAAAACCCTAAATAGGACATGTATAGCATCAAGTAGGTTTCACTGGCACATTAACACGTGTAAAAGTAAGATATTTACGCAAGTTCAATGTATTGTATTGAAACAAACCCGTTTTTGTAGGGGCGACACGTTATGTAACACAAAACGTCCTTTAAGTCATTAAAGAAAAAGCAATTGATATAAACTGACTGACGCCATCATTGTGTCATGTGTTTGTTTGTCTGGTTGTCTTTTTCATTTGTAGCCATAGTGTTGTCAGTTTGTTTTCGATTTTTGAGTTTGACTGTCCCTCTGGTATCTTTCGTCCCTTTTTAAACTATAACAATCCGAGATGTGTGGGCGGCCCACTGTGTTAATGCTCTATGATATTCTGTTTTTACGTATCATGTAATTCACTCATTCTGTCATATTCTAAATCAAGAAAAAAACAAATTGCATGCTACTTGCAGCTGACACAAAACACACAATATGTACATAAAATGATGGTGTGATCTAAGATTTTTAAGGATGATTTGTTGCTCAAATACTGTGCCTCGACTAGCCAGATATCTTTGACAGAAATAGCGGTATTTGCATACACGTGTGTACGACAACCAATGTTATAATGCCGTTAGTTTTCTCGTTTAAATTGTTTTACATTGTCTTATCGGGGCCTTTTATAGCTGACTATGCGGTATGGGCTTTGCTCATTGTTGAAGGCCGTACGGTGATCTATAGTTGTTACTGTCTGTGTCATTTTGGTCTCTTGTGGACAATTGTCTCATTGACAATCATACCACATCTTCTTTTTTATACTTGTTTCAGAGTACTTTAACAAGCCCTTCCCGAGCGGTATAGTCTTACTTCATTGTCCACGTGGTACCGAATAAGAGTAAATCTTTGAGGGTAAGACAGACGTTAAATAGAGCTGTTGAACAATCAGGACTATTCCTCGTTAAGTTACGTAGGCACCCTAACTACTCAGAAAATTTAAATAAATGTATGGTTTTACATTTATAATAGTAAAATAAGGTGAACCATAAAAGCACAGCATATTCGTCAAAATTCGGCGGTGATGGGGCTTAAGAGTTGATTTGAATTTCGCAGTGCTACTGCTACTCAATAGTTAAGGCAAATTACTTAATAAGCCTGACACGATTGAAAATTAATACGTGAAACAAGTTCATGAGACTGTTAAGAAAACATTGCTGTCTCTACCACGTAAATCATAAATCTTGTAATAAAATGTGTATCGTCCACTTAAATAAATAAATAATTTAGACAGAAGCAGATTCGGACAGAACTTGAAACACTTATATAAACACCAATTAAACATTCTAATTTATATAACATGTTTCAAAAATAATAAAATGCACGTCAAGGTATAATCAAAATGAAATACACAGCAGATAAGAGGTAATCAAACCTCGATATCTGAATAGACCAATTTATATGAGAATTACTAGCGAGAACAAGAGTTAGAGATATACAAATTGATATGAATAAAACTCGACCGCAGATTGATAGCTATTTATTATGGCTTGCATAAGAACGAGCACAGCACGCGTAGCACATTTGTTATTGTTCATGCTAATACAAACACAGTAAATAGTCGTATTCGGTAGGTCACAATCGGGAAAAGAGAACTGTTAAGTATTTGTAATAAAAAGAGTTGGTTTGGAAAAAACTTGTGGTCACTGTATTATAAAGTCCATCTTGAGTTGAGAAATTAACTGAAATTTGATACCTCTATAGTTTCCATTATAAAGTCTAAAACTATTCAGTTATGGTTGGTGATGTCATCTATTTTTGATAAAAACAATGTATAAGATCTTGCATTTGAAGATATTACAACTATTAATTGTATTGACGATCCATTATTTTGAATACAAAGTGTTTATGTTGATGCGGACAAAAAACATGTGCTCATTGTGTACCAATATTGCTGTAATTTGTATTATACAATATATCATGAATTTACAAATAAACTGATTATCACATATTTAAGTTTTGCATCAATTATAACAATTTAATGAAACAAAACAGCACCGTCATTGTTCGCCATTGTCGTTAAGGACGCAATGACGTCACGTCATTTGGAATCGGAGCACAATATCAATATATTCTTTTTTTGCCCGGACTATTTTGAGGTTATTGCATATGCAAAACATAAGGTATTTATAACAAATATGTGATCAACCATTTTAGTCATTGTGTTCAAATATTGCTGCCCTTTGTACTATTTAAATCATCCTGGTTTATGATATATTATTTTTATCACTACGTACAAAAAATAAGGTCATCTTTTGGCTAATGCACACAAAACTGTGTGTAATTTCAACCTTCCTAAGATATGAAAACTACTCATTGTATTGGACAGTTTAGTATTGTGAATAAGGCGAGTAAATACAGGAACTTTTAATTGATGCGGAACAACAATAGGAAGTCCTTGTATATAAGTATTGCAGTCATTTGTATTATTGAATCTATCTATAGTTACAAAAGCTAGATCTGATATTATTGGTTAGCTACAACATGTATGTTATTATTGTATTGTTCTCTGTTACCAGTCTGTTGTCACATTATGTATATATTATGTATTGCCATAGCATGTTATATATGCTTTTGCAAATAAAATATTCATTCATTCATTCATTCAATTATACGGACTTTATAATTTTCCGAATTAAGTCCAAAAGTGGTCATCTTTGGTCGACGTGTGTAACGTATTATAACAAGATGATGTGGTACAGATGGGTGACGTCCTCACTTGTACAGCAAGTTAACTATAACCAGTCATTTAGACTGGTCAAAGTTAACCTGTGACAGGACTTAGGACCGCTCTGACCAGTCCTAGGATTAAAATCTAGTTAACTTGAAAAGCAGACTTGGTCCTAAGGCTGGTTTTATGTCTGCCAAAAAGTTAACTTGAGAACAGGTCCACTATTTGTATCCGTTTACTTCGAACCAGTCCTGTCATAAGTTAACACAAGTTACCTTCGGAACCATTCTGCCATAAGTAAACATTAGTTAACTTTGACTTGGAAATTCCGATCGATACCAGACCTGTTCTCAAGTTAACTTTAGACTGGTCCGCTCAACATTAAGTTGATACCGATTTTTAAAAAATATTTTTTAATATCTTTGTTTCTTGAAATAAACATCGAAAAATAATTTAAAATTAATACTTCCGTGATATAAACGGGATTAAATATAAACAAAAAAATGGATATAAAGTACGCATAAGTGGTTGCTTGTTATACTAATTTTTTTTTTTTATTTTTTTTTTTTTTTTTTTTTTTTTTTTTTTTTTTTTATTCTTATTTATTCGTGATCTGCTTTTCTATAAATTTAAAACCGATCTTGGTTATAACGCTGTCACGGGCATTGGTAATATATTCTAATACCAATTCCAATTTTGTCCGAATAAATTCAGAGTGCCAGCATGTCTTCTTTTTTATTCAAAACATTGTCTCACAACAAAATTTCAGTAGTTTTGATGCCTTAGACTGACTCCTTTAACAAAATTATTTGACCGCATGAACCAAAACTGCCCATATCTGCACTTTGTAAATCTATATTTTTTATGTCAGTATTCATTGTAAAATACAAATATCAGCAATATTAGAATACAATTACGACAGAATGCTATCCGCATAAATTTAGGGTGCCAAAATGTCCTCCTTTTATTCAATATATTAATAGGTAACAAACATTTCAGTAGTTTTGATACCTTTATCTGACTTGTACAACACAATTATTTGATCGCATCAACCTAAACTGACCATATTTGCAATATGTTAAGTATCTCTTTCCACAAAGTAAATCAGCCATAATTTTGATGTCAGGATTCAATGTATAATACAAATGGCAGCAATATTGGAATACAATATTTATAAAATTTTGTCCGCATAAATTTCTCGAAAAAAATCAACTATAGGTCACTGTACGACCATAAGTAATACACAAAGCCCATACAGCATAGTCAGTTATAAAAGACTCCGCAATGACAAATGTAAAACAATTTAAACGAGAAAACTAACGGCCCAATTTATGTACAAAAAATGAAAGAAAACTGTGTTATATTCACCATCCTGATTTTAGTGATGGTTCTGTATGTTCATATTGCAACAATTTGAGTGTTGATTCAAATATATACAATGTTGATGTATGCTGGCATGCATATTATTTATACAAACTGTTTAAAATAATCAAGACTACAGACTACAACGTTTTAGTTCCGGGTAATTTTTGGCATATAAAAAGCAGAAATGCTGCAAATATGATTTTAAAAAAGCGGATCATAAATTTTAGTAAATGAACATCAATCTTAATATCATTTATTATGCTGTTTGTCTTATACAAACTAAGTACCCTAATATGGTACCATTTTTAATCAACGCTCTATGATAACAACATTTCGCAGCTTAAAAGTATACGAACTGCTATATTTGAAACATATAAGAATTTATACTTTTATGATAAAATAGAAATGATTGAAAAAACATGGTTGTTATTGAAATAAAACAGGTACAATAGCTGTTTATTTTAAATGGGATTCGATTTTATCAAAATTGAATCAAGGATATATTTTTTTCAACTCAAGGTTGAATTAGAACTTAATGAAAAGAATGGCGAAAGATACCAGATACATTATCGTAAAAAGACATTTTACAATATTTCATCGATCAATGCAAAAAGGTCCAGCAGAACAGCCAAAACTTAACTTTAGAACATGTCTGGTTCAAACGAAATTGTCGAGGTCGAAGTTAACGTATTGCAGGACTTGTGATGGAGTTAACTTAAGTACTGGACCTGCCAACAGTTAACTCTGACGACTAAGAAAATAAGTTTGTGTTAGCTCAGATAGCTGAAAAACCTTGATAGCACTATTGACCTTCAGTAGAAAAAACAAGCTTGGTGTTGTAAACACTTTTAAAAAGTGTCACTCGAACACACAACCTGAGTGTTGATAGGCTGGTGATCCATTCACAAAAAAGACCAAAGAAATCGGAAAGACTTGTTCAACATTTTCAAATAAACAGCTCACCATATCGAAATAAAGAGGAAGAACTGTAGTGCCTCTGGTCATGCAATATCTTTTTTTCTGTTCTTGATATTTCCATTCTTGGTCGGTGTATTTCAAACAAATTGCTGGAAACAATAATATAAAAATGTAAAAGACATACAAATGTGTTGTGTATAAATCATGTAAAAAAGAGATACCAATAATATATTCATAACTTAAAAGTCGAAGAACAGACTGACAATGCTATGGTAAAAATTATTGATTGATGACAAAAGTCAAACAAGTTCTCAAAGCAATAAATGTAAAACTAAGGAATCAGGAAAAACGATCCTCACCGCACTGTTCAAATAGATAAGTCTTTGTAACTTCAGATCAAATGTACTTTAAAACTATAAGATGTGGAGTTATTGTCAACAATCGATCAGTCACTATACATTCTGCGCGTAAAGAAACACATGCATCAAAGATAGCACGAATATAATTGGGTTTTTATCTGCCCAGAGTTTCCTTAAAAAAAACCCACAAGAGACGCCTGAAAAAATTAAAAAACAAACCAGAACAAAAATGGGAAGATAGCTTTACATTCTTTTAAGAAATGGTTCACCTCCTTCATAATAATAGATAAAGATACCCATTTGAAAGTTGTGTATCTTAAATGTTGTTTTAGGATAGCAATACGTTTTAAAAGAATCGTTAAATTTCGGAAATAGTAAAAATAGAGTTTATATGATGTAAGAATAGCAAAAAATTGCTGTTTGTAAATCTGTATCAGTCAAATATGTTCATTCTTGATCCATAATAGTAGCATATTCCAATTTCACCTTTACTCACAAAATCATTATTTGGACTGACAAAAGCATCATTAATAATTTATATGCAGGCATGAATCAACAAATACAAAATAACTAAGTTCTTACCTAAATCTCCTTTCCAATTATTTCTCAATATCCTCTTTTTAGCACAACATTTCGGAGAAGTCAATGAAATGGTCATGATGATTTCATTTTTAAATGAAATTTCCACTGAGAAAAAAAAATAATCTTATACATTTGCTTACATTAAATAGCAATTTATTTCAGCGCATGTAACAATATATCAGATTTTAAGTGAAATATTTCGAAAAATGGGACGTCATTATTTAGATTTGATGTCATATACAATAACAGTAGCAGACAAATGTGTACACTTCTAGATCTCAACTACATGAATTGACGCAATTTTGTTTATTTTTTTCTGATATACTCGTATTCAAAGAACTGTTTCAGGTTCGGATCTCTGCACTTTTTTATACGGTTTGATATTTGTTTGGTTATACTTCTTAATATTGACTACTGACTGCTGGTTTTTTTTTAAAGCACCATAATTATCGTTTTTAATGGTGCCTGTAATAATCAAAAGAAGGAGTATATCGTTCTTTGATGGCTAAAAAAGAGTTACAAATAGTCATTACGAAAGTCATCAAGCATTTGTTGGGAAGAAACTACACGTGTATCTTATTTTTCATTATCATTTACTTACAAATTCCACAGTTGAAATAGTTGAAAGGGTTTGTGTTCGTGCTCATCACCTCCAAATTTAAGACATCTTTTCCAATAGACTAAAAAACATTGTCAATTTAGTCTTGACAAATATTGAGAAAAAAAAAATCTGTTGTTACAACATTGTTCGAGATAAGTGAGAGTGTTAAGTGCTCCTGACTCAAGTTATCCCCGCCAGATACTGTCATATTGCAGTCATTAAAGCTTATAATACGGTAGAAGTTTTTCCAATTGTTGCAGATCGTAACGTAAATTGATATATGTTTGCGCAAACAAATGTTAGAAATAACTCGATTGAAAGGAATTTTATTGTTGAAAAACAATATATTTCTTCGAATTGATATTTTTCTTTTAAAGTTAGATTTGTTCTTAAGTTCATTGATGAAAAAAAATTTAAACTGTTGACCTTTCTTAGATATTAACATGCAGAATGCTATATAATACTCCAATTTTGTGGTAGTTTGCCTTTACAAATAGTATGTTATCCTCAACTTATTAATCTTTTTTAGGATTAGTTGTAAACGCAGAAAAAAAACGGTTGTAAATTAATCGTATTAGTAACACTTATACAATATGCTCATTTCTGTGAATAAATGAATCGAGTTAGCTTGAATAAATCTGAAATAAAACTAAATGAAAGATACTTACTATATATAATTGGTACTTGGTATTTCTGAAATAAAATCCTGATTAATGCTATTGGAATAATAAGGATCGCAACAACGAGTGTTCAAATATGATTCATTGTATTTTAGTTTATATACTATTGATTAAATTCACAATATACTTATCAAGTGTTTTGGAAATGACATTCACTTCATGAGTTCAGTGGACACTTGGAATGTTACAAACATCATAAATATCTTATCAATTTGGAAATAATAGGCCCCAAAATATGAAACAATTAAGAAGAGAAAAAAAAGATCAACGTTTAGTACAACAATAAACGAAACCAACTGTGGCAGACATAAATCAAAGACAACCACGGAATTGTATGGTGTTGACCTTACAAAAAAAGGTGTTGATGATGATGATGATGATGATGATGATGATGATGATGATGATGATGATGATGATGATGATGATGATGATGATGATGATGATGATGATGATGATGATGATGATGATGATGATGATGATGATGATGATGATGATGATGATGATGATGATGATGATGATGATGATGATGATGATGATGATGATGCGGAGAAAAACGGTCATTTTGGTCTGATCATATCTTCATTGACTGGATTTACCGCTAGCGAAAAACGTCAAGATGCTTAAAACCGTTAAGACGCCGTTTCGATCGATTATCGCATCGGGTTAATCAGTCCGTTGAGGTGTGTCAAGATAAACAAAACTGAATTCTCTAGCGAGCTGTTCAGATCCGTTACGACGGGGTCAGACCAAAAACAGACTAAATCTCAAAATAAACTTTCAAAATTGTCAGACCATGTTTAGATCCGTTCAGTATGCCGGTACGATACTACGAGATAGGTCCCTTCTGCTTGATAACGCATTTTATATTACGTAGAATTTAAGGTATTATATCACTCGAATAAAAAATAATTAAAATAAAGATTAAATCCTGTGTTGATTCTTTATATCTGTTGTTGTTTTGTTGAGGAACCAATAGAATATTGGTCTATATATGTTACTTATGTTTTAACAAATGTTAGTTTATTTATGTATATCACTTATCAAATGCAAGGACGTATGTTAATTGTATACACACAAAACAGTGTACCATACATTTAACCTTAAAATGTTGTGAACTCTTTGTGAAAATGTTTTTCGTATTTGAAAATTAGTAACGGAATAACCTTAAAAGTTACCTTAAAATAAGGAGATGTGGTATAATTGCCAATGAGATAATCCACAGAAATGAAGCGGAGGCAAGTTAACACATTCTTATGTTTGTTTTATGTCAGCTACTTTAATTTGTTTTCTGTTGGTATGTCCTAGTTTACTATTACCTTTGGTGCTGTTTTGTGGGGTTTTTTTTCATACAGGTTACTCTATTGAACTTGGAAGAGTTTCTATTACCATAGCTTTGTACTGTACAGATGGGTGCACTCCTAACCTGTACAGCAAGTTAACTTGATAACCAGTCATTTGGACTGGTCAAAGTTAACCTGTGACCGAATGTAGGACTGCTCTGACCAGTCCTAGGACCAAAATCTAGTTAACTTGAAAAGCGGACTTGGACCTAGGACTGTTTTTATGTCTGCCAAAAAGTTAACTTGGAAACAGGTCCGCTATTGATATAAGTTAACTTCGAACCAGTCCTGTCATAAGTTAACATAAGTTAACTTCGGAACCAGTCCTGTCATAAAGTTAACCTAAGTTAACTTGGAAACCGGTCCTGCCACAAAGTTAACTTCTGCTTGAACAAATCCGATCAAAACCAGACCTGTTCCCAAGTTAACTTTTGACTGGTCTGGTCAACACTAAGTTAACTTGTAACCAGGACCGCTCTTCGTTGATTTAAAAAAAAAAAAATTTAATATCTTTGTTTCGTAGTAGAAACATCGAAAATAAAGTAATTTGAAAATTAATACTTCCGTTTTATGAACAGGATTAAACACAAATAATTGAAAATAAGTACGCACAGAACGTAACACAAATATATCTGTGATCTGACAATCTATCTATTATAAAAACGATCTCGGTTACAATGATAACAGGCACTGAATATATATATTATATATTCCGAGATCAAATTCAATCATATTATGTATATTTTTGAAAAGAAGTATATTTGATGTTAGGTGTATACGTCCTTGTTAGTTATACATCCTTGAACTATGCAGCCACAATCAGCAATAGTTTAATTCATTTAAATAATGACTACAAATTTTTGTTCGCCTAAATTAAGGGTGCCAGCATGTCTTCTTTTTACTCAAAATACTGATACGTAACAAAATTTCAGTAGTTTTGATGCCTCCAGTTGACTTGTACAACAAAATTATTTGACCGCATCCACCAAAACTGACCATATATGCACTTTAATTTGTAAATCTATATACCCGCATAGTAAATCAGCAATATTTTTTATGTCAGGATTCAATGTATAATACAATCCTGACAATGGACAGCAAAATTGCAATATAATAACAAAAAATTTTGGTTCGCATAAATTTAGGATACCAGCATGTCCTCATTTTATTCAAAATTTTGATACGTAACAAAATTTCAGTAGTTTTGATACCTCCAGCTGACTTGTACAACAAAATTATTTGACCGCATTACCAAAACTGACCATATGTGAACTTTAAATTGTAAATCTATATACCAGCATAGTAAATCAGCCTTATTTTTAATGTCAGGATTCAATGTATAATGCAATCATGACAATGGACAGCAATATTGCAATATAATAACAACAAATTTTTGTTCGTCTAAATTAAGGGTACCAGCATGTCCTCTTTTTACTTCAAATACTGATACGTAACAAAATTTCAGTAGTTTTGATGCCTCCAGTTGACTTGTACAACAAAATTATTTGACCACATCCACCAAAACTGACCATATATGCACTTTAATTTGTAAATCTATATACCCGCATAGTAAATCAGCCATATTTTTTATGTCAGGATTCAATGTATAATACAATCATGACAATGGACAGCAATATTGCAATATAATAACAACAAATTTTTGTTCGCATAAATTTAGGATACCAGCATGTCCTCATTTTATTCAAAATATTGAAACGTAACAAAATTTCAGTAGTTTTGATACCTCCAGTTGACTTGTACAACAAAATTATTTGACCGCATCCACCAAAACTGACCATATGTGCACTTTAATTTGTAAATCTATATACCCGCATAGTTAATCAGCCATATTTTTTATGTCAGGATTCAATGTATAATACAATCATGACAATGGACAGCAAAATTGCAATATAATAACAAAAAATTTTGGTTCGCATAAATTTAGGATACCAGCATGTCCTCATTTTATTCAAAATATTGATACGTAACAAAATTTCAGTAGTTTTGATACCTCCAGCTGACTTGTACAACAAAATTATTTGACCACATTACCAAAACTGACCATATGTGAACTTTAAATTGTAAATCTATATACCAGCATAGAAAATCAGCCTTATTTTTAATGTCAGGATTCAATGTATAATACAATCATGACAATGGACAGCAATATTGCAATATAATAACAACAAAGTTGTGTTCGCCTAAATTAAGGATACCAGCATGTCCTCATTTTATTCAAAATATTGATACGTAACAAAATTTCAGTAGTTTTGATACCTCCAGCTGACTTGTACAACAAAATTATTTGACCGCATCCACCAAAACTGACCATATATGCACTTTAATTTGTAAATCTATATACCCGCATAGTAAATCAGCCATATTTTTTATGTCGGGATTCAATGTATAATACAATCATGACAATGGACAGCAATATTGCAATATAATAACAACAAATTTTTGTTCGCATAAATTTAGGATACCAGCATGTCCTCATTTTATTCAAAATATTGAAACGTAACAAAATTTCAGTAGTTTTGATACCTCCAGTTGACTTGTACAACAAAATTATTTGACCGCATCCACCAAAACTGACCATATGTGCACTTTAATTTGTAAATCTATATACCCGCATAGTTAATCAGCCATATTTTTTATGTCAGGATTCAATGTATAATACAATCATGACAATGGACAGCAAAATTGCAATATAATAACAAAAAATTTTGGTTCGCATAAATTTAGGATACCAGCATGTCCTCATTTTATTCAAAATATTGATACGTAACAAAATTTCAGTAGTTTTGATACCTCCAGCTGACTTGTACAACAAAATTATTTGACCACATTACCAAAACTGACCATATGTGAACTTTAAATTGTAAATCTATATACCAGCATAGAAAATCAGCCTTATTTTTAATGTCAGGATTCAATGTATAATACAATCATGACAATGGACAGCAATATTGCAATATAATAACAACAAAGTTGTGTTCGCCTAAATTAAGGGTACCAGCATGTCCTCTTTTTACTTAAAATACTGATACGTAACAAAATTTCAGTAGTTTTGATACCTCCAGTTGACTTGTACAACAAAATTATTTGACCGCATCCACCAAAACTGACCATATGTGCACTTTAATTTGTAAATCTATATACCCGCATAGTAAATCAGCCACATTTTTGATGTCAGGATTCAATGTATAATACAATCATGACAATGGACAGCAAAATTGCAATATAATAACAAAAAATTTTGGTTCGCATAAATTTAGGATACCAGCATGTCCTCATTTTATTCAAAATATTGATACGTAACAAAATTTCAGTAATTTTGATACCTCCAGCTGACTTGTACAACAAAATTATTTTACCACATTACCAAAACTGACCATATGTGAACTTTAAATTGTAAATATATATACCAGCATAGTAAATCAGCCTTATTTTTAATATCAGGTTTCAATGTATAATACAATCATGACAATGGACAGCAATATTGCAATATAATAACAACAAATTTTTGTTCACCTAAATTAAGGGTGCCAGCTCTTTTTACTTAAAATACTGATACGTAACAAAATTTCAGAAGTTTTAATGCCTCCAGTTGACTTGTACAACAAAATTATTTGACCGCATCCACCAAAACTTACCATATATGCACTTTAATTTGTAAATCTATATACCCGCATAGTAAATCAGCAATATTTTTTATGTCAGGATTCAATGTATAATACAATCCTGACAATGGACAGCAAAATTGCAATATAATAACAAAAAATTTTGGTTGCATAAATTTAGGATACCAGCATGTCCTCATTTTATTCAAAATTTTGATACGTAACAAAATTTCAGTAGTTTTGATACCTCCAGCTGACTTGTACAACAAAATTATTTGACCGCATTACCAAAACTGACCATATGTGAACTTTAAATTGTAAATCTATATACCATCATAGTAAATCAGCCTTATTTTTAATGTCAGGATTCAATGTATAATACAATCATGACAATGGACAGCAATATTGCAATATAATAACAACAAATTTTTGTTCGCCTAAATTAAGGGTGCCAGCATGTCCTCTTTTTACTTAAAATACTGATACGTAACAAAATTTCAGTAGTTTTGATGCCTCCAGTTGACTTGTACAACAAAATTATTTGACCGCATCCACCAAAACTGACCATATATGCACTTTAATTTGTAAATCTATATACCCGCATAGTAAATCAGCCATATTTTTTATGTCAGGATTCAATGTATAATACAATCATGACAATGGACAGCAATATTGCAATATAATAACAACAAATTTTTGTTCGCATAAATTTAGGATACCAGCATGTCCTCATTTTATTCAAAATATTAAAACGTAACAAAATTTCAGTACTTTTGATACCTCCAGTTGACTTGTACAACAAAATTATTTGACCGCATCCACCAAAACTGACCATTTGTGCAAATTGAGAATGTCAGAATTTCATCTCTTTATTTATAATAACAGTCACATCATATATAGGAGTTCATGATGGTGTACGTGTAAAACAAAACTATTATGCCACATCATCAAAGTACCAACACTGACATGTCTGAATTCATTTGTACTATTTACAATGATTTAATAAAAAAAAAGTATACGAGGTTCTCTTCTTGGAATCTATTATGTCGGTTGATTGATTTTGTTTATAGTTAAACGTCAAGTGGCAACTATTTCATTAAAGTGCGCATTGAGTATAATTTTAGGACGTCCCATATAAATATCGGCAATGACAAATCTCTCGATAAATCTGACGAATTTGACGAGATTGTTGATAGTTTTACCACATCGTATGATTACGGACACTGTACAATTTCTGTTAGAATATTCTGCGGGAAATAGAATAGTAAATCCAATGCAAACAAGTTGAATGTCAATGAAATATCCATGCAAGTATAAATTTATGCATAAAGTAAAATTTAGGAAGGGACAGGTAAACAACGGGGAACGAAGTAACGTAGACAATGTTGTCGATATCCCGTGATATAAGAATATTGTTCCGATGCGTTGGATAACCTTTCTATCCGCCTTCTAATAAAAAAAACTCTGTGTGATCGTATAGCCATTTTTTTATTTATATAAAAATACATGTATATCAAATAAAAGATAGCATTTGTATAATATCTAGTAGAGTCTAGCGAGTAAATAATAAATGATATCTGTGGAAAAACAATGCGAATGTTGTTTACATATTTTAATGAAAGCTCAAGTCTGATATGAAAACTCTTATAACGATAATCTGTCATAAGCAGACCTGTCCTCAGGTCTGGTCAATAGCAGACTTGTCCACAGGTCTGGTCAAAAGCAGACCTGTCCTCAGGTCTGGTCAGGAGCAGACCTGTCCACAGGTCTGGTGTGAGGCAGACCTGTCCTTAGGACTGGTCAAAAGCAGACTTGTCCACAGGTCTGGTCTGGGGCAGACCTGTCCTCAGGACTGGTCAAAAGCAGACTTGTCCACAGGTCTGGTCTGGAGCAGACTTGTCGATAGGTCTGCAGCAGTCCTAAAAAAGCAGACCGTAGGTCTGGTCCACCAACGACGAAGTTAACTTGGTTGACTGCTTAAAAATTCTCAAGTTAACTTAGAAAGCAGTCAACAAGTTAACTCTAAGTTAACTTTTGTCAAGGTTAGGACCGCACCCATCTGTACAATATATCATTAAATCCATTCCATTCAATATTTATTGGAAAGAGCACAATAGAGGCGTGATCCAAATACAGACAATAATATCATTAAAACAACATATCAATGAAATTTTATGAAACATTTTTTTATCTTACACAATGGTGGGTACCACCAAGTTCGCCATAGTACTGCATTCCGTCTGTGCCGAGACAGACTATAAAACTATAAAAATCTTTAAAGAAAGTACCACCGTATTAAGATTTTCATTCAAACAATGTATCCTTATATTCATTTTAAAATTAACCCATATGATGTATATATAGCACTTAGTATATGGCGGAAATAAATAAAAAAATCCGTTTTAGTTAAAATGCTTGAGACATGTCAACATGTAAAAAAAATCAGTGATCTATAACGTAAGAAAGAACATGACTATTTTACAATCACGTGCGTAGAGCTTAAGTTAAGAAAGAATTAATGAATTTGTGTAAACGTTTTATTTTTGTCTTTAAAAATGTCCTGTACAAAGTCAGGAATATGGCCATTGTAATGTTATAGTTCTTTTCTGTGTGTGTTACATTTTAACATTGTGTTTCCGTTGTGTCACTTGTTATCTTTTATATTTGAGTGTGAATTCACATTACTATAAGACGTGTCACGGTACTTTTCTATCCCAAATTCAAGTGTTTGGTTTTGTTGTTATATTTGTTATTCTCATCGAATTTTGTCTAATGCTTAGTCCGTTTCAGTGTTACATTTTAATGTTGTGTCGTTGTTCTCCTCTTATATTTAATGCGTTTCCCTCAGTTTTGGTTTGTTACCCCGATTTTTTTTTTGTCCATGGCTTTACGAGTTTTGAACAGCGGTATACTACTGTTGCCTTTATTTAGTATTTAAGCTGTAGATGTTTTATCGTCAGTAAAATATAGAATCCCCCACCCCATTCAAGTCACTGATGGATGCAGTTGAGGACTATGCAAAAAAAAAAATGGGTAAAGCGCGAACCAGACGAAACAGAACTGGACATTTTGTTTTAATGGATCAAAGCTATTCGATCATGCATTCAGAGGCGCATACAAAAACTACGATGTAATATGAGTACAAGAGTTACTAACCCTTTCAAGAATCAGGATGTTGTGGATGCTTTATCCTCTTTGCATGACAAATATGTCGTTGTTCCAGCAGATAAAGCCTCCATTAATATTGTCTTTATATGTAAAAAAACATTATTTGCAGTGTCTCACAACAGAGCTTGGAATAAATAAAACTACTGGTAACCCTACATATTCTTTAACATCATTTACCAAGGACGAAATTTTACAAATGCATAAATATGTCCTTCTTTCTTTTGTTATCAACATCAAAGAAAACGAAGAAAATTTACCTTCATTATACTGGATACCTAGTTTACACAAAACTCCATATAAAGAACGATACATAGCTGGGTCTTCAAAATGTTCGACTAAACATCTTTCTAAAGTACTGACTACTATTCTTTCTATAGTTAAAGATGGGCTTCAAAGATATTGTGATGAGATATATTCTACCAGTGGTGTTAACCAGATGTGGATGCTAAAAAAATCGAAAGATCTACTGCTTAATCTTCGATCACAATCTTTGCAAATTTGCAGCAACGTAAAGACTTTTGATTTTTCTACGCTATACACTACTATTTCCCATACTCAGTTGAAAGATCGACTTCATCATCTCATAAAATAGAGCTTTTTCTATAAAATGGGAATTGTAGATACACATTTCTTGTTTTTGGTTACAATAATTCATATTTTGTGAAGAATCAAACTGGAAAAGAAAAAGCGCCCGGGGAAAAGAAAAGGCGCCCGGGGAAAATATATAGAAATTTTGTTGGCATGAGACAACTTTGTGTCGATGAAATAAGTTATGCACATTGATTTTGTTTTTAATTTAAGACAAGTATTTTGCAAATTCAGATAATAGACAATTATAATAAAGCACAAAAAACGTAAGAATGTTTCAATTTAAACAATAATATATGAATACTATTTCGAATGACAGATACTAATGGATCACAGATTATGCTGAAGATTGATAAAATGTTGGACATAAAAACAATTGTTTTTCAAAAACGATATCAAAATGAACTAGAGGCTCTAAAGAGCCTGTGTCGCTCACCTTGGTCTATGTGAATATTTAACAATGGACACAGATGGATTCATGACAAAATTGTGTTTTGGTGATGGTGATGTGTTTGTAGATCTTACTTTACTGAACATTATTGCTGCTTATAATTATCTCTATCTATAATGAACTTGACCCAGTAGTTACAGTGGAAAATGTTAGTAAAATTTTACAAATTTTGTGAAAATTGTTAAAAAAAAAAATGACTATTTAAAGGGCAATAACTCCTTAGGGGTCAATTGACCATTTTGGACATTTTGACTTCTTTTTATGTCTTACTTTGCTGTACATTATTGCTGTTTACAGTTTATCTCTATCTATAATAATATTCAAGATAATAACCAAAAACAGCAAAATTTCCTTAAAATTACCAATTCAGGGGCAGCAACCCAATAACAGGTTGTCCGATTCATCTGAAAATTTCAGGGCAGATAAATTTTGACCTGATGAACAATTTTTCCCGTATCAGATTTGCTCTAAATGCTTCTGTGTTTGAGTTATAAGCAAAAAAAACTGCATTTTACCCCCATGTTCTATTTTTAGCCATGGTGGCCATCTTGGTTGGTTGACCGGGTCACCGGACACATTTTTAAAACTAGATACCCCAATGATGATTGTGGCCATGTTTGGTTTAATTTGGCCTAGTAGTTTCAGAGGAGAAGATTTTTCTAAAAGATAAATAAGATTTACGAAAAATGGTTAAAAATTGACTATAAAGGGCAATTACTCCTAAAGGGGTCAATTGACCATTTCGGTCATGTTGACTTATTTGTAGATCTTACTTTGCTGAACATTATTGCTGTTTACAGTTTATCTCTATCTATAATAATATTCAAGATAATAACCAAAAACAGCAAAATTTCCTTAAAATTACAAATTCAGGGGCAGCAACCCAACAACGGATTGTCTGATTCATCTGAAAATTTCAGGGCAGATAGATCTTGACCTGATAAACAATTTTACCCCCATGTCAGATTTGCTCAAAATGCTTTGGTTTTTGAGTTATAAGCCAAAAACTGCATTTTACCCCATGTTCTATTTTTAGCCATGGCGGCCATCTTGGTTGATAGGCGGGGTCACGCCACGTATTTTTTAAACTAGATACCCCAATGATGATTGTGGCCAAGTTTGGTTTAATTTGGCCCAGCAGTTTCAGAGGAGAAGATTTTTGTAAAAGTTAACGACGACGGACGACGGACGACGACGACGACGACGGACGCCGGACGCAAAGTGATGGGAAAAATGCCAAAACAACCTAATTTTCACAAATATAAATTTTACAAAATTAAAAGAGTTATTTATTTAAGAACGATAAAAATTGTCAAGCACATGTATATCAGCATTAGCAAATAAAACAATTATACTATGTATGTTAAAAGCAGGTGTTTAGTATAAAACAAATAACAAAATTATAATAAATTTTAAAATTTTTACGGCATATTCCACAAGTCCAGAACATCATATTTGCTTTAGCAGTGGGGTTATCTTTTCTTAGTGACAGGCATGTTGAAACCCTTCCACGATCTTTCAATGTCAATTCAAGTGTGTTTAATAAACATACAAAACTTTGAAGAGTGTTCACCATGCAGTTGCGAATATTAGACCTCGGGCACTGATTTTTTTTTAATAACGAAATATACGTTTTGATCGAGGACAATATCGTTAATGATTCTTCTATTTCCTCTTGTTTATATTTACAACTTACTTGCATATATACAATTTTTTTTAAAATCTAAAATGTAAAAGTGCAACAACACTATCTACACACTTAAGACAAGACAAGCAATGCTTTTTTTGATTTTTTTATTCACGAAAACAATTAATTGTTATAAAATATTATTATTTTCTTCTCTCGGGCGCTTCGTTTTCTTCCCCGGGCAATTTTCTTTTCTCCGGGCGCTTTTTCTTTTCCCGGACGCTCTCGGGCGCTCCCGGGAGCTTTTTAGTAGGACCGCGAATTAGTTGATCCATATGATGTGTCTTTGACCAAACTAGGTAAGGACATTTTTACCACATGGTATATTGTGGTTTGTCTTTACGTCGTCTTATCTTTTAATTACCGAACGTGACTTATTCCCGATTGTGACTTTTTTGCTGAGTGTGAATTCGCATCACTATAAGACGTGTTACGGTACTTATCTATCCCAAATTCATGTATTTAGTTTGATGTTATTTGTAATTTTCATCGGATTTTGTCAAATTTGTTGACGTCTTTTCTAATATCTTCAAGTGTTATGGTAAAGAAAATTAATCACCGCCTTCATTTATTACATTTAATTTTGTTCAACGTAATCTGTATGATGTTTTACGTTTGAAGATAGATTCAAAACAAACCGGACAAATAGCTGGGTGCAATACTAACCTGAACAGCAAGTTAACTTGATAACCATTCATTTGGACTGGTCAAAGTTAACCTGTGACCGGATTTAGGACTGCTCTGACAAGTCCTAGGACCAAAATCTAGTTAACTTAAAAAGCGGACTTGGTCCTAGGACTGTTTTTATGTCTGCCAAAAAGTTAACTTCGAAACAGGTCCGCTATTGATATAAGTTAACTTCGAACCAGTCCTGCGTAAAGTTAACACAAGTTAACTTCGAAACCAATCTTGTCGTAAAGTTAACATAAGTTAACTTGGAAACCAGTCCTGCCACAAAGTTAACATAAGTTAACTTTTGCTTTGACAAATCCGATCGAAACCAGACCTGTTCCAAAGTTAACTTTTGACTGGTCTTCTAAATTTCGTCTCCTTCTTCTTCTCTGGATCTTTACACCCTTTATAGGGTAACCATACTTTCGTATGTCGAACAGTTCCGCCACCAAAAAAATAAATGAAGAATAAAATAACAATCGTCACACAACAACATTATCTACACTATTTACATTTTTAAGTCTTTATGTGTTTTTATAAAGGAGGTTTACAGGTTTTATCTTTACTTTTACATGGGAAGTTTACAGTTTTTAAGAGTTTTTACATGCAAATTAAGAAAAAATTATCATTTTTACTTTTAGCAGGTATTTTTCATATATTTTTTATTTATGGTCTACTCATCAATATTTAATATGATAACATTTACAGCTTAGGTCACATTTTCACTTTTTAGACAATTCACAAAATGAAAAAAAGACAAGATTTTTGGTCTTTTGACCTTAAGGAATTCGCCTTTATATCTTTAAAGTTAAATTGACACTAATTTATTCACTGTGTATTATTAGAACAAATAGAAAGATGATGTTTTAATTAACTATTTGCAGTTAATTCACAGAATATTTGTCAACTGAAACACTTAGATTTAATGAGAGGGATTATACTATTAAAAATAGTTTTTAGTAGACTAAATTCTTTTTTAAATGTTTGTTTAAATTTTACATTGCTGTCCTCCTATCCTTGCACCCACTCTCAGGCAGTCTTTTTCTTTGTTTGGTCTTTCATCACCAGTTGATATAGTGCGTTGTGTATGAGGAATACTAGTCTTCTTGATTGGAATTCTATTTGAGATATCAGGTCAGATGTGATTCTGTATATCTTTTGTATTTTTGTAATGTCCATTAATACTTGAATTGTCATTTCACATGTGAGATCTTCTACAGTCCCATTTGTGGTTAGTAGGATCTTAATTGGTTGTAGTATTGGATCTCGAAGGTAATTCCACGCTTCACATTCTATAAGCAAATGTTCTAATGTCTGTTCTTTACAGTCGCAGGCTATACAGTGGTCTTCCGTTCCTTCTTTGTATATCTTATATCTTAAAGGTTGTAGTATATAAGTTCCAGTTAATAGTTTGATCTTGGTATGTAATCTCTTCTGTCTCTTTGAGATTGGTGCTTGATTAGAAATTATGGATGTATTTTTCCTGGCATGAATATATCACTGTTAAGGTATCGAAGGCCGGTATAGAGCTTAGCTAGAGATGTTTTTCGTTCAATCCAGTAGGCATTGATATCCTATTTAGCTTTATTTAACAGTTCGTCCTTTTTCATCTGAATATCTAGCCACTCACTTGCATTTCCTAGATAGTATTTTAGCATGATTGTTTTATTTCAATAAACCAACTGTTACTATTCATTGACTTGATGCACAATTGCCTCCTTGCTAGTTGTTTTTCTAAACTTTCGTTGCTTTGGGTACATACATATTGAATAGGCTCATAACCTTTAAGTGTATTTGTGCTTCAACACTAAGTTAACTTGTAACCAGGACCGCTCTACGGCGGTTTTTTTTAAAATATTTTTTAATATCTTTGATACGTAGTATAAACATCGAAAATAAAGTAAAATTAATATTTCCGTTATATAAACAGGAATTTATAAATTAAAAAACCGATCTTGGTTACAATGATAACGGGCACTGAATATATATTCCAATACCTATCAAATTCAACCGTATTTGCACTTTATGTATATGTATATCTATGGAAGGACGTTTTTTAGATGTTAGTTATACGTCCTTGTTAGTTAAATGTCCTTGGTTTATGTAGCCACAATCAACAATATTTTAATTTCAGGATAGAATTTACCATAAAAAATGAAAGCATCATTTAAACACATGACTACAAATGTTTGTTCGCATACATTTAGGGTGCCAGCATGTTCTCCTTTTATTCCAAATTTTGATACGCAACAAAATTTTAGTAGTTTTGATACCTCATGCTGACTTGTGCAAAAAAATCATTTGATAGCCTTAACCAAAACTGACCATATGTGCACTTTTATTTGTCAATCTATATACCCGCATATGAAAATCAGTCATATTTTTATGTCAGGACTCAGATAATACGATGGACAGCAATATTGCAATACAATAACAACAAATCTTTTTTCGCATAAATTAAGGGTGCCAGCATGTCCTCTTTTTATTCAAAATATTAATGCGTCACAAAATTTCAGTAGTTTTGATACCTCATGCTGACTTGTACAACAAAATTATTTGACCGCATCAACCAAAACTGACCATATGTGCACTTTAATTTGTGAATCTATATACCTGCATGGTAAATCAGTCATATTTTTTATGTCAGGATTCAATGTATAATACAATGGACAGCTATACTGCAATACATTAACAACAATTTTTTGTTTGCATACATTTAGGGTGCAAGCATGTCCTCCTTTTATTCAAAATTTTGATACGTAACAAAATTTCAGTAGTTGTGATAACCTTTGCTGACTTGTACAAAATTATTTGATCGTGTCCACCAAAACTAACCATATGTACACCTTAATTTGTAAATATATATACCAGCATAGTAAATTAGCCATATTTTTTTATTTAGGATTCTATGTACAATACAATGGACAGCAATATTGCAATACAATAAGAACAACTTTTTTTCGCATAAATTAAGGGTGCCAGCATGTCCTCCTTTTATTCAAAATATTGATACATAACAAAATTTCAGTAGTTTTGATACCTCATGCTTACTTGTACAGGTCAGGAATAACCACCAATTGGTGGATTATACCTCAATTGACGTATAATCCACCAATTGAGGTATATTGGTATACACCAATTGATGTATAATGCAAGGTTTTTGTAATTAAATGCTATTGTGAGATAGTTGCATGATTTTGCAACTTGAAACCTATTTCATGACCCTTATTGAGTCCTCCGAAAGTTTCAGTTTTGTCAAAGCCTGCTGCATCTCTTGAGAATGCCTGGTACAACAATTCTTTTGTTGAAACATTTGTGCTATTGACCATGATGATTGACTTTTGATAATGAAAGTTAAGTATTAACAAAGAGCTCCATTCACCTGTGGAGTTGTACTCATGATCACATGACTGCAGACAGTAATGAGATCCATTGACAGGTGATTACAGGTAAATTTGCCAATCAAGAATTGACTAGATAACAATAGAAGATTCTTCAAATATAATTATTGATTAAATGCAATATGTTACTTTACAATACTCAACTAGGAATGTTTGACAAGTTTTCATACCATAATATGGTTTTACGAAAACAATGCTCCATTTTGGTGGAATCATTTGTTTTGAAAAAACAAAGAATTATACACCAATTGGTCTATACCATTATATGTCAATTGATGGATTATACGTCAATTGAGGTATAATCCACTAATTGGTGGTTATTCCTGACATGTTGTACAACAAAATTAGTTGACCGTGTCCACCAAAACTTACCAAATGTGCACCTTTATTTGTAAATCTATATACCTGCATAGTAAATCAGCCAAAGCCAAATTTTTTTTTATGTCAGGAATTGATGTATAATACAATGGACAGCAATACTGCAATACAATAACAACAAATTTTTGTTCGCATAAATTTGGGGTGCCAGAATGTCCTCCTTTTTTCAAAATATTGATACGTAACTGGTGCCTTTATGTCTTTTCCTAGCGCTCCTGTTCACATTTTAGTAGGACAGCAAACGTATAAGCAATACTATTGGAAAACAACTAATGCAATTGTTTTCTGCATCAATTTAGGGTGTTAGCATTTCATCTCTGTATTCATAATGTTGAACAGTCACTAGATATAGTAGTTCAGGATGGTGTGTAAAACAAAACTATAAGGCCGCATCATCCAAGTACCAACACTGACATGTCTGAATTCAATTGTACTTTTTAATAATAAAAAAAAAGGATATAAGGTTCTCTTCTGGGAATAGTATACTGTTAATCTATTATGACGGTTGATTGATTTTGTGTCAAGTGACAACTATTTCATTCAAGTGCACATGTAAATTGAGTATAATTTTGGAACATCCCATACATCATTTTATAGGCAAAGACAAAGCTCTCGACAAATCTGACGAGTTTTACCACACCGTATGTATCCGGAAATCACAACAATATTTCAATAGAAATTAATTATCCTCATTTAAACATATCAAATTCAACTCATATAACAAATATTTAATACATTTCTATATATGGTCTTTTTTTTTTAAATATTCATTATAATCTCATAAATTCGTATATAATTTTAATATATAAAGATTTTTTTTATTAAAGTAAAAAAAACAACATCTACTAATCGTAGTCCGAGTTTGTTAAATATATTTCTACATATAAATAATGGTAGGCCGAGTTTGTTATAGTCCAAGTTTGTTATAGTCCGATTTTGTTATAGGCCGATTTTGTTTTAGTCCGAGTTATCCAGCAACGTATCCGGACACTGTACAATTTTCGTAAGAATATTTTGTAGAAATTAGAAGAGTAAATCCAATGCAAACAAGTTGAATAACAATGAAATATCCATGCATGTATAAATGCATACAGGTAAAATTTAGGAAGAGACAGGTAAAAACCGGGGAACGAAGCAACGTCGACAATTATGTTGATATCCCATGATTATAAGAATATTCTTCCGATGCGTTGGATAACCTTTCTATCCGCCTTCTAATACAAAACACTCTCATTTCCTTTCTCCTCTCTGATAGCTCTATGTGATTGTATAGCCATTGTTTTATGTATATAAGAATATACAAAATAAAAACAAAGGAATTGTGTTGATATGTATAATATTTAGTAGAGTCTAGAGAGTAAAGAAATTTGATATCTGGGGAAAAACAATTCGAATGTTGTTGACATATTTTAATAAAAGCTCAGGCCTGATATAAAAACTCTTAAACACGATAATATGTCATAAGCAGACCTGTACGCAGGTCTGGTCAATAGCAGACTTGTCCACAGGTCTGGTCAAAAACAGACCTATCCAGAGGTTTGATCTGGGGCAGACCTGTCCTCAGAACTGGTCAAAAGCAGACTTGTCCACAGGTCTGGTCTTGTTCGGACAGACCTGTCCTTAGGACTGGTCAAAAGCAGACTTGTCCATAGGTCTGATCTGGAGCAGACCTGTCGATAGGTCTGCAGCGGTCCTAAAAAAGCAGACCGTAGGTCTGGTCCACCAACGACGAAGTTAACTTGCTTGTCTGGTTAAACGTTTTCAAGTTAACTTAGAAAGCAGTCAACAAGTCTGCTCTAAGTTAACTTTTGTCAAGGTTACGACCGCACCCATTGTATATATAATGTAGTTAATTGCTGTTAACAAGTATTGCAATGTGCATTGTGTTTAAATGTAATATCCGTATTTAGTTCAATTATAATCTGAAATCCATCCTAATTCTATTTTATATTTGAGATATGTGACGTCATTTTTATGCTGTTTCAGAAATTCAAATGTGACGTAATTTTTGTGCCTTTTTCACCACTTCGTATGTGACGTCATTTTTATGACTTTTTGCGTTAAGGCCTGGACTAAGTCGGGTGTGTCTATTTTCTGTGTTGGTCTTTTTATTATGTATCCGAGTTTTGTTTTTGTGATTAGTTTATACTTCAGTTTTATCATGTAAATCTTGTATATTCATTTGATAAGATTTACTGGTTGCAATAGCATAAATTGTTCTATATAATAAGGATGTTCTTATCCCAAGCAGAAAACCCTCACCGAATTTGGCACAATTTTTTTCAACTTTTGATCCGCAGTGCTGTACAACTTTGTACTTTTTTTTTACTTCGAACTTTTATATCTGGGCGTCACTGGTAAGTCTTGTGTGGACGAGGCGCGTTTTTGGCATATTGAATTTTAAACCTGATGCCTTTTGTTAGCTATTATTCATGTGTTTCTTTGTCTAATACGTACTTCTAATGATTTGTATTGTAGTCCTGTAATATTATGTTGTCATTTTAATGTTATGTTTAACATTGCCTTTAAAATGCGAGGTTTGGCATGCCACAAAACCAGGTTCAACCCACCATTTGTTTCTTTACAAATGTCCTGTACCAAGTCAGGAAAATGGCCATTGTTATATCATAGTTTGTTTCTGTGTGTGTAGCATTTTAACGATGTGTTTCCGTTGTGTCGTTTGTTTTCTCTTATATTTGAGTGTGAATTCACATTACTATAAGATGTGTCACGGTACTTTTCTCTCGCAAATTCATGTATTTGGTTTTTATGTTATATTTGTTATTCTCATCGGATTTTGTCTAATGCTTAGTCCGTTTCTGTGTGTGTTACATTTTAGTGTTGTGTCGTTGTTCTACTCTTATATTTAATGCATTTCCCTCAGTTTTAGTTTGTTACCCCGATTTTGTTCTTTGTCCATAGATTTACAAGTTTTGAACAGCGGTATACTACTGTTGCCCTTATTTACGAACTTTGGTGACTGAAAAAAAAGAGGCACACCAACCTTTTCTCCTATTGTCATATATGTTACAGCTTGTGTTAAATAATGCTTTACTTTACCCCAGGCAACACATTTTCTTTATTCTATATGAGTTATTTACCCATTTTTATGTTGATAAATCAAAAATAATATTACTTTGAAAACCTGTATTTTAGATATATATCCAAAATACTAGAATAACACTATATCCTGGTGTTTCATATTTTTCATAATTTTTAATTAAATTAAATTACTAATTTATCCACAATTTGAAGAGGACATTTACAATTTGTGAACATCATTATACAATCATCTTCAATACCCATGACATTTTAATATTTACCCCTAAAGGCAATAAACTGTTAGAGTTGTTTCTTAATTTGTTTACCAAATATAACATGTATATAAGAAGTCCTGATAATTGCCATTTCAGTGTTCCCACAGTTTTAGTTTGTTACCCCGATTTTATTTTTTGTCCATGGATTTATGAGTTTGAACATCGGTATATACTACTGTTGCCTTTATTTAACATATGATTATTACCTATTATAATATCACATTTACATGGTCATGAATTCAGGTTCAGTAATTATATTTTTATAATAATAAATTTTGATAATTGAAATATAGACTTTTTTAAACCAAATTCTGAGACACTATTTAGTTAGCAAAGTCCATTTTGTGACAACTGTAATACCTGTATTCTGTATTACAATATCTTTAAAATTCATAAAAGTTTAGACCAGATTTACATAAAAAAAATATGCTTGCCTTATAGAAAGAATTTTTGTATCTGTTTTCCCCACATAATAAATGTTAGATAGGTGTATATGAAAACAAATATAAATAAAATAGAGAGACAGCAGCCGAAGACCAAAAACAAATAAAAAGGCATCAATTAATTTTGACTTATCATGTTCACAGGGCAAATTTTATAAATATCTGACCTAGTTCACATGGAAATAAATAGTTTAGGCCACACTAATTTGATGAATAGTTCTTTGAATTGATAATATAAGACACATCTGCGTGCCATGTACAGAGTGTGGTTCCTCTACTATACATTGTAACATGATATCACATTTATAGATATTTTATTAATTTTGAGAAAAGATGCAATCTCCACAACACTTGATCAATATGAATCCTTACTTAATGACCTGATTAAATGAACCATCTAATGAATATTCATTTTCAATGCTTTATTAATTTCTATTACATGTATTCATGTTTTGATATCCTGGTTTCCATTACTCAGGAATTATTTGAAAAATATACTGAAAATGCATTCTGGCTAAATAAGTCAATACAATTAACTATTTTCACAACATTTTATATATAACTATTTGCTTTGAATAGTAATTATTGTACATCACCCACCTGCAGTTATACGAATATATGCAAGTGAAGATTGGTTGGTTATTGGTTATAAAAAATGCAGTGACAAACATTTCATGCAAATTCAGGACCTGACAGCTATACATACACTATGTAGGGTTAGGTCTTGTAATGTACAATCCCGCACAACCAAACCCTTGTGAATGCCCCATATATTAGGGTTTAACAGTCAGACAATGAACAGGAATGAATCCAGCAATTTGTATGAAGGGGATTCAAACTATAGTCTATATGTACCCTTTCAAATGCATTGGTCTTCTTACAAAATGGGGGTTACAATCACCGGAACAATTTTTTCAATAAGCCCAAATTATAACATTGCCTTTGAACAGGCTACTATGCACAAACGTCGATTCATACCAGTAGCGTACACTTTCCCTTTACAATCTTGGATCCTTGACTATTCTGATAGAGATGGTTTAAAATGTTATTCATTTCTACTCACCAATTGCAATTTCGAGCTCAGCTTATATTGTACTGTAGTTTCCCTTCTACCATGCCTACGAATTCGTATAAAATAAGTTTGCCAAAGCGATGCAGACATGAATGCAACTTTGATTAACTTTGACACAAATTACTAGAATTTGAACATGACTGCACACGGTCTACCAAGATCTTAACGTAATTTTGCATCCATGGTCTGTTTTGGTCTGACACCGTCGTAACGGATCTCAACAGATCGCTAGAAGATTCAGTCTTGTTGATCTTGGCATGCCTTCATGGACTGATAATTATGAAGAGACCCTTGATCGGTACGGCCTCTTAAAAAGTCTTGACGTTCTCTCTAGCGGTAAAATCTGTCAATTAAGATATGATCAGACCAAAATTACCGTTTCAGACTGAAATCATGCTACAAGTGTATCGTCTCACTGTAGAAAAACAATTCTTATTCCATATACAGACGAATTTAATTTTTTTAGTAGAATTGTATTAAAGCAGAGTTTACTACGAATTCACTGTTTTTACAATTCGTTTTATAGTTCTACTTTGGTAGAGTCGAAATTAGTAACTGACCATAAGGTATTACTCTAAATATCATTTAGTTATACTTTAACAGAGCAGAAAATATTTATCGACCAGAAAAGGATAATCCTCATTATTCTGGTATGCTGCTCCATGACCCGAACATAACCCGACAAAATTTAAACAGAACGTTTGCATCTTTGCTCTTTATTTTTATTCAAAATGTTTTAATCGAGTTCCATCACTGTTTGTGTTGTTAGTTTTGACATGTGTCAGCAAACTAACAATGCTTACAGTTGCTATCGATAAAACGGCGACTGAACATCTGAAAGTTCAGAATGATCCAGTCTATCCAGATATGGTTCAAACTGATATATTTCATACTTCTGATCATATCAATCATAAATTGTTTTGACAACAGCATAAGTCTGCACACAGAAAGAGTTTTAGTGACCACAGCAAGACATTAATATTAAGGGTTCCCAATTTTGTTGACATAGCATTGCTTCATAAAAAGTATGAGTCGGTCATTCAATTTAAAATGACGAAGTGTAGTCACATTTGTTGTAATTAGCAACAATTTGTAAAACTATAATTTTTGTAAGATTGTGTTTTGACCCAATCTTTTAAATGACTGACATATTCGATTCTGGCTGCCTATTTTCGATATCAAAGTTTTGATACTTACTATAAATACAAAATGTTCAATCTAAATAATCCTTTAGAGCGTCAGTTCCGTGCAATAAAACAACAAATTATAATGAATGCAAACAAAAACCCAAACCTTTCCTCTTCTGCTTGATTATTCGGTGGTCTCGTGTCATTATTTTAGACAAATCGTTTTTTATTATACAGGCTTATGCCAAATTTTAAGTACATTTGTGTTGATGCAATGTATGCTATCATTTCATTGTAAAGACATGTCTTTCTGTAGTTTCTACAGATGATAACTATGCACAAACATCTCAAACTGAACATTTTAACAATCTTAATAATGTTTTTGTGCTTCAATTGAGTGCAATGTAATAAAATATTATCATGAATGCCAGTAAAACACAAACCTTTCTTCTAATTCTTGAGTTTCTTGTTGACATAAGAGTTATAAATATTCTAATACATTTCTATTGATGCAATGTATGCTATGATTTCATTGTAAAGATATGTCTTTCTGTAGTTCCTACAGATGATTACTATGCAAAAACATCTCAAACTGAACATTTAAACAAGCTTAATAATGTTTGTGTGCTTCAATTGACTGCAATGTAATAAAATATCATTATGAATGCTTGTAAAAACGCAAACCTTTTTTCTAATTCTTGAGTTTCTTGTTGTATCTTCTCACTGTAATCAACAAATAGTATTCTACATAAAGAAATGACTTTCAAATGTTCTAGTGTTTTCATGTTGATGCAATGTTTGCTACGAATTCGTTGTCAATAAAATTCTTCTGTCGTTTAACATTTACAGAGTCTAAAAGGTTACCAACTTTAAGGGCTCTTATTGTAATGCTAAAATACCGTTATCTTTTAATTATTTGTTTCTTAAAACGTTGCTCATCCTTGATATTATTCTATCTTAGAACTTGAGTTGTCGTTACCAAAAGAAAAATCTGAAATAACAGTTCCTAATCCTGCAAACGATGTACTGTTGTTTAAGAAGTTAAAGTCTATCAGTCAAACCAGAATGAGTGAGGAAAAGTAGTCAAACATGCAGAAATTAGTAAAATTTGGTCAAAATATTATTTTGAGTATATAGTGTAATTTGACCAAATCAGTTTAAAAATCTACAGACTTGATTCTAGTAGCCTATAACGGATATAAAAGTTTGAAACTTGTATTACATATTTCATTTTCAATTTCAATTTGCTTTTGGTCTTTAATTAAGTGCAATATGATAATACATTATTATGAATGCAAGCAAAACTGCAAACCTTTCTTCTGCTGCCTGAGTTTTCGGATGTACAAATATCATCTTTCTGTAATAAAACAAAAATCTTAGTCCGCATCTAGATAAGAATTATAAATATTCTAGAACATTTCTGTTGATGCAATGTATGATATGATTTCATTGTGAAGACATGTCTTTTTGTAGTTCCTAGAGAAGATAACTATGCAAAAACATCTCAAACTGAACATTTTAACAATCTTAATAATGTTTTTGTGCTTCAATTGAGTGCAATGTAATAAAATATTATCATGAATGCTAGTAAAAACGCAAACCTTTCTTCTAATTCTTGAGTTTCTTGTTGTATCTTCTCACTGTAATCAACAAATAGTATTCTACATAAAGAAATGACTTTCAAATGTTGTAGTGTTTTAATGTTGATGCAATGTTTGCTACGAATTCGTTGTAAATAAAATTCTTCTGTCGTTTAACACTAACAGAGTCTAAAAGGTTACCAACTTTAAGGGCTCTTATTCTTATGCTAAAATACCGTAATCTTTTAATTATTTTTTTCTGAAAACGTTGCTCATCCTTGTTTAATAGTTTCATTCCTTCCACTATAAGACTTTGGAATAGTCTTCCTTTGAGTTTACAAAAATCCCCAAGTTTGGGTATATTTAGAAGTGGACTGGAAAAGTTTTATAGGACGGATGATATATTTAAACTTTTCAACTATGGGATGAGGAAACTTAATATAAGTCATTGTCAACTCAGAAATAATGCTAGCAACCTAAATTCTCATCTGTTTAATCAGTTCTTATCCGAGAACATTTTTTGTGCAAACCATAATCACCCTGTTGAAGATAACAAACATGTCTTTTTCATTTGCCCCTAAGTACAGATCCTTCTTCATTCCATTAAATCCATTGCTGATGATGTTGATATAAATATTGAATTATTACTTTTTGGAAACAGATTATTTTCATATGATATGAAGATTGCTATTTTTAAATCTGTTTATAAATATATCAGTGACACTCAACGTTTGGTTTGAAACTTAATTATTTTTTGTTTCATTTAGTTTTATTTTTTATTATTTTCTCCTCCACTTAAACATTAATTCATTTCATGCACTAAGCAAGCTTAGTGTCTCTTTCAAGACATATATATTTCTAATGACTTATAAAGGATATTTGCATGTTTCAAGGTATTTGTATACATGATGAGTATTGCCTATATACTTAAATATACTTTATATTTAGTAAGTAACACTTTAAACATATATTTGCTCGTGTGTGCTCATTAGTAGCATGCATGTTCCACTACATTGCATTATTTTAAATACAGTTGTTATAATTGAATTATACCTTGAACATGTAATATGGAGAGAGCTTTTATAGGCTGTGCCTGTTGCTCAATCCTTTTCATATATTAATGAATAAATAAAGGCAACAGTAGTATACCGCTGTTCAAACTTATCAATCCCTGGACAAAAAACGAAATCGGGGTAACAAACTAAAACTGAGGGACACGCATTAAATATAAGAGGAAAACAACAACACAACACTACAATAAAATATGTTTAAAATCAAATCATATTATGTAATTAATTAGATCAATATTTATTTTTGTTACATTGACAGCGTATATTTTGGTTGTCAACATAAAATCAACTTAAATTTTGTCGGAAAGGAAGCAACTGTGTACTCACCTTCTACACTCTGTAATCGTTACTTTAAATGCTGGTCCCTGAAATAACTTTTTCGTATTATATTCTGTACTTTTTCAGATAGGGATAATTAGTATTCAAAACTGCAGATGATTTGTATAAATATGTTCTAATATAATTGATAAACGAAGCCCGATTTCAAGTGCCTACACGAGCATATTCCTGATTTGTATGTGATACACTTACGAAATTGATGTACAAACACTTTATTAATGCATTTTTGGCTCAAATATAAGTACACATTTATAAAGGACAATTTGTAATCTAGAACATTTTTTTTATGGAATATGAAGTTATATATATATATTAGTACCCTGTTAATAAAACCAGCTGTATATATGGAAACACAGACTGGCGCAGCTCAAGCCTGTACATCAATTTATATTGCTAAGAAGACATTTTGACTGGTCAATGTTAACCTGCAACAGGATTTAGGACTGCTCTATCTAGTCATAGGAACGTAATCAACTTAATAAGTGACTGCCAAAAATGTAAACTATAGGTCCGCTACCATTATAAGATTTCTTCGACACTACAGATGAGTGCGGTCCTAACCTTGAGTTAACTTAGAGCTGACTTGTTGACTGCGTTCTAAGTTAACTTGAGATTTTTTATTCAGAGAAGCAAGTTAACTTCTTCGAAGATGGACCAGACCTACGGTCTGCTTTTTTAGGACTGCTGCAGACCTATCAACAGGTCTGCTCCAGACCCGACCTTTGGACAAGTCTGCCTTTGACCAGTCCTGAGGACAGGTCTGCCCCAGACAAGACCTGTGGACAAGTCTGCTTCTGACCAGACCTGTGGTCAAGTCTGCTATTGACCAGACCTGAGAACAGGTCTGCTTATGATTATCGTGTTTAAACGTTCCTAGGACCAAGTCCGTTTTCCAAGTTAACCAGATTGTGGTCCTAGGACTTGTCAGAGCAGTCCTAAATCTGGTCACAGGTCAACTTTGACCAGTTCAAATGACTGGTTATCAAGTTAACTTGCTGTACAGGTTTAGACTGCACCCATCTGTAGTGATGAATGCTTCCACAATGAATTTGAAAACAAAAAGGTAGAGTATATAGTTATTAAAGGTACAAGGCTTATAATTTTATACACCATACAAGCGTTTCGTTTACACAAGATTCATCAGTGACGGTCAGATAAAAAAAAGTTTGAAAGCAAAAAAAGGTACAAAATTGAAGAGCATTGAGGACCCAAAATTTGAAAAAATCGTGCCAAATACGGCTAAGGTAAATCTATGCCTGAGATAAGAAAATCCTTAGTTTCTCAAATAACATAAACTTTTGCAACCAGTAGATTTATAAAAATGACCAAATAATTAACATTCATGTCATCACCGAAGTGTTGACTACTGGGCTGGTGATACCCTCGGGGACGAAACGTTCACGAGCAGTGGCATCGACCCACTGGTGTAAATATCAAAGATACCATCCTTATAATTTCATACGCCAGACGCGCGTTTCGTACAGCATTTGTCGTTTTACTAAGCAATGAAAAAAGCTTTAATATGCATCATTCTTTTACTTTATGAAACTTGCTTCAATGTAGGTGTTTTAAATTTTCAAATTGTCGACACTATTTCTAAATGGTACACTGTTTCTTTTTTACCCTTTAAGCTAACTATATAAAAGAAGTTGTTATTGATGCCTGTGTGCACTGTGAGTAGTATCAACTTAATCCGAACATGAGTAGAATACTGAAAAGTACATTAATGACTAAATTAGATGTGATTTTTTTAAGTAGTTTACCCGCAGAACACACGATTGTAAACCTACATGTGTGTGGAACTTGCCAAAAAAAAACTTGTTTATATCTGCAAAATACACAACATATTTGCGAAAGCAAATTTACAGATCGCAAATTTTTGGGCTGTTATTTTGAGAAATTATATACACAGAAAGTGTTTTCAGTCTTGTATTACCATCACTTGTAATCCTATATATAGAGTACAGTTGTCACTGGTTCAGAACTTCAGACTTACTTATGTTAAGAATATGGTATTATACCAGCAGTTCATTCGGAACTAAATGTACTTCCCTTTATCGTTATCCATTTACAATACGACGTCATACAAGGAATTCCCGGATTCCCCATAGATTATTGGGCAGTCATATTATAGTTGTTATCCTGATCGGACGTCCCCATTTGGCTTAAAGCGGCTTAAAGGATAACCATTGACTCAAGCCTAGGATTGTGATATTATGGGTAATATATTGCATACACATACCCCTATAAAACCATTACAGTGGTGTCAGAAGTCGGCACGATTCCACTGATTTCCACTGAGGTTTATCGGTGACATTTATTCCCGTCAAATTTCATATTTTTTTCTTTGTTTTCGTTAGAGGAAAATCTTTGTTTTTTTTTCCCTCCAGCGATTGTACTATTTCATGGCGCTGATTTATCAGTACTATTGATATTTGCACGAGTGATATATTCGTTTCATATTTATATTGTGCTTATCAGTCTTTCCGTGTGATAAATTTGCCATCCCCCTTTTTGTAACACATTTATAAAATACACAGATTTGCATACACCTAGAGAATAAGGCATAATAACCTTATAAAACAAACTACTAGTGGATCGTTTTTTATTGTCTTTTTGGTTTATTTCAGGTTTTGTTTTTTATATCAATACAAAGAAACACATTTTTTTTTCAGTCATTGATATTCCGTTGAGCGTCAAATCTTCTGATGTCATATATCATTTATATGTTTTTCTTTTGATTTTTCGTAAATTATTTATACAACTGAGTGCGTCAGATCTTCTAATTTCATGGTTTTCATCAAATTATTATTTTTTTCATTTTGTTTAATTGTCTTGTCGGTTTTACCGTCTGAAAAGGGTTCACTCATTCAAGAATGTGTTGATAATAAACTTTTACTACTATGTGTTGTGAATTGTGTATATATATGTCATTGTTTACAATTTCATACCTGTGTTTAAATAGTAAAAACAAATTCTGAGTTGAAGAATTTGTATATTTGATATTAAAAAGAAAGACAAATATAAACATTATATTTTTATTTACATTTAAGCATATCAAGTTATAAATATTTATGTCCCTTAACTTAGATGGTAATATAAACAGGTTTATTAAAACTAGCTAATTTCTACAACAGCTTTGCGCGGCAGATCCTCTGATGTCATAGGTGTTTTTAGATTGTTTTTTTTACTTTTTGGTATACTTGTGTTTTCATTGGCAAATCAGAATAAAATCAATTTACCAAATGTTCTAAAATTGTGTTTGTATATAAAAGTGTTTGTGATTTTTTTTTAAATTGTTTGTGGTGTAGTGTTTTTGAGCATGTATTTAAAAAAAAAAGCTTATTGTTTTGGGTTAGTGCTTGTGTCTGTATTGTAATATCCTATGCATACATATTACTTTTGTTATTCATCCTGACATTATTCAATTCCTATACATATAGTATTATGCATAGATTTTTTTTTTTTTTTTTTTGTACAAAAAATTTATTAGATTTTGGCCATTATGTCGCAACCTATCAATATAAACACAAATTCATTGGAACAACTTAAACAAATATCAGGAATAAGCAATAGAAGAACACAAACGATTATTAATAAAAGAAAAGAGATTGGCTCCCCTCTTATTATGAAGACCTAAAACTATGACGGATATTCCTAATACCATTTGGGATCCACTGATGAAGACTGGTGTAATATTATTGGAACCATTCGAAGAAATACAAGAAGGGATCTTAGAAGATGTTACGGAGAAAGCAGAAGAAAATGCCAAAAAAAAAAAATTAAGAAGATGGTAGCAATGATTGAAAAAATAAAATCAAGTTTTTTAAATGCAGAGAAAGACAAAGCAATAATAAAAGCAGATTATGAACACAGGATCGCAGCTGTAAACCAGGATTTGACAGTTAGAATGAAAAACAGAGAACACGATTACAAACAACAAGAGACCTAAGGAAGAAATGGAAGAATTGATTAATAAATTTATCGAAAGAGAGATGAAATTAAATCAATCTATAGAAGAACGAGACGAACAGATGAAAAAATTACAGATGGAATTGAAGAGGGAGACAGATGATAAAACGAAGTTACAGGAGATAATTGAAAAATGGTCACTCCCAAAAGAGAAGCCTAGCTTGAAAATAGCCGAAACTAAAGATAACCCAGTTTGAATAGACACATAGGACAGGGCAGTAAACGACAAAATGGTCCATTGCCACCTAAGGTGAGCACATATGATGGTATGAGTGACTGGCGACCGTACCTTGTTCAATTCAATCATATTGCCAATATATACAACTGGACGAATCAAGACAGACTGGAAAAACTGATTGAATGTTTGAGAGACAGAGCACTGAAGTTTTTTTTTACCGCAATGCCAAAGTCAGTCCTGAAAGGATACCGAGCTGTTTATACAAAGGTGAAAGACAGATTTGGAAGAAATGACTTACCTCATGTTAAAAGGAGACAACTGCAAGAGCTTCGTCAATTGCCAGAGAAACCTCTTGATGAGTATGGAGGATTTTGCAACTGATGGGTTTCCAGAAACACCTGATGATTTTATTCAGATAGTTGCCACTGATGCTTTTCTGGAAGGATGCATGGACAAAAAGTCAGCTTTAACAGCAATGGATAAGGATCCTGATAGTTTGGAAAAAGCGCTTAAGTATGCAAAGAGTGCTGTTACCAATCAGAAAGTTATTTTAGGAAATAAAAAGCCAGAGGTTAAAAGGGTGGCATTCCATGAAACAGAAACAGAAGTGTATGACTCACATGGGGATCATGAATCTACAACAAGTGTAAGAGCTTTGTACAGAAAGGAGCAAATAATACTGAAGTAGCAAGTAAATTAGAGTCAAGACTTAAACAGACAGAAGAAACTGTTCAAGACACAAAGTCAAGCATCAAACAGATAATGGACATTTTGAAAAGGGGTAATTCAACCAATAGATTTGGACAATCACAAACAAACAGAGCACTATTAAACTCTGAAAAAGGTTTTCAGATGGGTATCGGGTTAGAGATTAATGCTGTAATGGAGGAAACAGACGAAAGTAGATTAAAGTTGAATAAAATATATATTGACCTAAACCAGCTAAGAGAGAAGCTACCAACACATTTAAAAAAATTATTCCACCGATCACTAGCAAAATTGAACAACCAACAGTCATTGCCACATTATTACTGAAGTTCCAAGATGGTTTCGCTAAGGATGACCTTGATATTGGATTTTTCAATTGAGATATCCAACATAAGACTGATACTGGAAGTTCCCATCCTATTAAACAGAAAATGCGAAGAACACCCCTGAGATTTGAGAAAGAAGAAGAACATTTACAGCAATTGTTAGATAAAGCAATTATAGAACCATCCACTTCGGAATGGGCTTCACCACCAGTCTTAGTAAGGAAAAAAGATGGGACGCTCAGATACTGCATAGACTTCCGGACGTTGAATGACTTCACTGTAAAAGACTCGTTCCCGATTTCGAACATAGACACCTGTTTAGACACATTGAAAGGATCGTTTCATGTCAACGCTTGATATGGCCTCAGGGTATTATCAGGTGAACTTAGACGAAAAAGACAGACACATGACAGCGTTTGTTACTAAATACAGTCTTTTTCAGTACACTTAACTTTCATTTGGTCTATGTAATAGTCCTGCAACATTCAGCAGAGAAATTCAGCTTGTTCTTCGAGGCCTTACCTGGAAAAAATGTTTGACGATGTAATTGTTTTAGGCAAAAAATTTGATGACCATATCTGTAGTTGAAGTAAAGTGTTTTCGAGGTTTCCAGAAGTACAATTAAAGTTATAACCGAGCAAATGTCAGCTGCTACAAACACAAGTGAAGTTCTGGGGGAAAATAGTCAGCGCCGATGGAGTTGCGGTGAATTTCGACAGTATAGGATCTGTAAAGAAATGACCAACACCAAGGAACAGCAAATAAGTAGAATCTTTTATAGGGTTCGTTAACTACCATCGTGATCACATAGAATAATTTGCTGAAATTGCGGAACCTTTACATCGACTTACTGGTCCAAAGGCAGAATTTGCATGGAATGAGGACAAACTCAGTCTTTTAAAAATCTTAAAGAAGCTTTGATTAATTAAGTGACATTAAGTTATCCAACACCCGATGACCTATTTATTCTAGATACAGATGCTTCACAAAAATCTATTGGGGCAGAACTGGTGGATCATTTCTTTTCTAGATTTAGCTGTCCGATTGAGCTCCACACAGACCAAGGAAAAACATGGATGGAAATTTAGTAAGACAGCTCTGTGAACTACTACAAATAGCCAAGACTAGAACCTCACCATTGTATCCGTCATCTAATGGACAAGTGGAACGGTATGACAGAACAATAATACAGACTATAAGATGCTATATCAAAATTAAACAAAACAACTGGTTTTTTTTTTTACAAACACTAGTTGGAACTGTCCGAGCAACACGCAACTCGCAAACATGATGATGCTGGGAAGAGAAGTTTTTCAACCAATCGATGTAATATGAGGCACGTCAAACTGGAATGCTGACAGAAAAGAAATTCCATAATATATTAAAGATATTAATGGAGAATTTAAAAAGGGTGCATGACATTGCCAGGGATAATTTGAAGGCTTCACAGGAAGGACAAAAAGGCATATATGATTTTTCAATATAACCAGAGTATTTATGATGTCGGAGATGTCGTTTTTAAACTCAATCAAGCTACAAAGGTGGGATAGTCTATAAAATCGAAATCTCTGTGGAAAGCACCATATTTGATAACAGCTTGGCGATCACCTGTATTATACAAGATTAGGGATATGAAAACAGAATCTTGGATTCATCATGACAGAATCAAACTTTGCGAAGACAGAGAACTTCCGATATGGATTAAAAGGATGAGGAATCAATTAATGAATCAAACTATGAAAGAAGAAACCAACGAGATGGGCGGATGCACGCTTGGATTGCCAGGTATATTTAAATAAAACACTAATGCCATGACCTCGTCAGATCCTATGATATCTCATTTCATTAGTGATGCTGCTTTTGTGAGTGCGCCAGAGCCTCTGGTGTCTCACAGAATCAGTAATTTGAAGTCTTTAATAATGCGTCGTCTTCAGATAATCAAGGTCTTCAGAGAATAAAGGTCTGACCGACATGTGTGACAAGGATATCAATAAAATAGACGCATCTAGGAGGAGGCAAAGGAAAAAACCTGCAGACTATGTTGAAGAATAATGATTTTTTGCAGATAATCATTATTTATGTTTAATATTGTAATATAGTTTTTTGTCCACTATTGTGACATAGAAAAGAAACTTTGTGTCAGAGTGTAACATGTTTATAATTTTGCTTATAATTTTTACTTATAAAGGAACTGAATATATTTTGATTTTTCTATATTTATCGTGTATGTCTCATCACAATGTGTTTACTTAGTCCTGCAGTATGCATGAAGATGATGAATTTGAGCCAGACTATGGACCTTTGGCAGATGTACTACCAAAAAAGGATGCAATGTATATTCGTTCGAGTACAAAGAGATACAATAAGGGAAGAAAGTGTCCGACGTGTGCTGGAATTTTCCCTAATGTCCACAGACATGTGTTAAGAACGCACATACCTTGGTATGTTGCCGTGCAATTTCTTGCTGGCAGTCCAAAATACAAGTTGCCCAGAATAGTGTTTTAGATGCTCATATTGCAGAATAACATCAATCTGACATTGAAAATATATTTTTCGGAAGACAAATATGAAAGTTGGGTTAACCTTATGAATGGTTTGTTGGATATGTTGTTTCTAAAGAACTCCAATGTGATACGCTACAAGATCTCTGTAATTTAACTGACAAAAGCTGTGTTTGTCCCAAGCATTCTGAGCCCATTTTTCAAGAAAAAGATTTAAAACTTTATCTATATGTAATGCCACGAATGAATATGTTTTTAAATTTGGAAGTAATAATATTATAGTTCAACCTTCATACAGTATACCGTTCTTGTAACATTGGCGGATATTAGCTTCGTTGATCCAACAAACAGAAATGCGCTTGAACATCATTTCCGTAGAGAAAATTAAATCTTTAAGACCAGTTTTTGAGGTAAATGAAACATTACACCTTACGGATTTTCATTTGGATATGCTATCAAACAAACCAGGCACCATTTCATTACCTCACTTTTTTTTTGGACTTGGAGCAACAAAGATTATAAAATTTCCCATCTTATTAGCAGTTACTGTTATCCCAGAAACTGGCTATCTAGTGATTTAGTATCCAAAATTAGGAAGGATAACAGAATTAAACTAACTTTCGGCATTCACCCACGAATTGTGGAGATGAAAAACACATCGAAATTAAATGAATGGATTTCTGATTTAGAATGGATGATCAAAGCAAATAGATTGGTTGCTGTCGGTGAGTGGGGTTTAGATAATAGTGGGAGGAAATGGGATGTATAAAAACAGATAAAGTTTTTTGAAAAACAGATTGTAATTGCAGTTTAAAGAGATTTACCGTTGGCTATTCATTGCAGATGAGATGAACGTACTGATGAGATGTGTTTGAATACACTTGTTCGGTTGCTGCCAAAACGCTTTAAATTACACAGGCACTGTTGTAATGGAGATGAAATGATGTATCGGAAATGGAAAACGTCATTTCCAAACTGAAAATTTGGCATTGCACCTTTCATCCTAAATGACCAGAAATATCCAAAATATAGGTCTCTTGTGTGATACATGAAATTGAAGGATATTGTATTGGAGACAGATGCCCGTATCTACATTCTGAGTTTGAGGAGTTTGGCTCACCGTTGATGAAAAAGGATATCTGTGAAAAATTAGCAAATATTGTCGTGTGTAGCGTAGATGAAATAGCCACTATTACGACCAAGAACGCTATAGATGTCTACAGTATTATTTAAGTCATGGCGGATTGATTGCTGTGAAATGAAAGAATTTAATTTTACAATAGGTAAAAATAAAAATTATTATATAAATTCAAATAGGCATCTTTAATTTTTTTTATAACTTTTTCAAATCAACTTGGATTTTCATCAAACTATGCAGCTATCTTAGATAAATATTAAGCTTACTGAATCCCAGGTAATTTTGTTTTTTGTTGTATTGCTATAAAATTTAGAAATTAAAGTAATTTTGGTAGCTAAAAAAAGCTAGGATTTGCAATTCGGACAAAATAGATATAGTACACTTTAATTTTTTAAATAACTTTTTCAAATCAATTTTGATTTTCATCAAACTATGCAGCTATCTTAGATATATATTAAGCTTACTGAATCTCAACTTATTTTGTTTTTTGTTATTTTGCTGTCAATTTTAAGAATTAAATTAATCTAGGTAAAAAATAGCTTTAGTTTTAAAATTGGAAAATTTCCAGAAAAAGACATTTAAATATCAGCTATCTAAACCACAGCGAACTGCAGACGCTGCAATATATATTTTGCTTGCGGCAGAATCCATTAAACAACTCATCCACAAGGCAATGATATCTCTATTCCTTAGAATTTCAAAAGATACAAATTCAATTGAGCATGATATAGGAATCAGACAATTTGAAACAAAAGATGAAACCTCCAACAGCTGGTATAAAAAGAGGATGATATTCTCAATTCATATGAATTGCCATCTGCGCATGAGTCTCAGAGCCAAAGAAAAACTGGTAAATATTGACCCATGATATGATAGATTCGACTTGGAATACAAAATTATCTGAGATAGCTGCATTTATACTCTGTTTACCAATTCCAAGAGTGCAGAAATTCAGTGAAAGATGATAAAAACAAATTGGCCGATAGTTTTCTCATATTTTTCATGTGGGGCCTTTTATAGCCGCATTTAGAATTTCTAACTATAATGATTAAGATTACTTTGCATTTCATCTTTGGCGTGTTTCTTTTTTATTATTGTGTGGTTTTAAGACTGCATGGCAGTTTTGACAGACACAGATTTTGAATAAAAGTTGAAAAAAAGTTTAGGGTATTATTGTGATATTGTAATTATTATATTCATTTATGTTGGCTTTATTTGTTTTGTGTGGTTTGACAGTAGTTAACAAAATAAACTTGTAACTGTGCAGTTAAGAAATCACTGGAACAATCATAGACTGATGGAATGATCGGAACTTTCAATTTGACTTACATAACGATTCAAGAATGATCATACTAAAAGATGCGTTATTTAACTTTCTTACATCGTTCTAGAAACTTCCGTTTTACATTTTTTTACAGTCGAGGACTTATTGATCTTACAAATTTTAAGCTTATTAGGTAGTTTGATTGATTGCTGTGAAATGAAAGAATTTAATTTTACAATAGGTAAAAATAAATTATTATATAAATTCAGAAAGGCATCTTTAATTTTTGTTTATAACTTTTTTCAAATCAACTTGGATTTTCATCAAACTATGCAGCTATCTTACCCTTCCGGAGCACCTGAGATCACCCCTAGTTTTTTTGGTGGGGTTCGTGTTGTTTATTCTTTAGTTTTCTATGTTGTGTCGTGTGTGCTGTTGTTTGTTTGTCTTTTTCATTTTTAGCCATGGCGTTGTCAGTTTGTTTTAGATTTATGAGTTTGACTGTCTCTTTGGTATCTTTCATCCCTCTTTTATAACCACTGGGTCGATGTCTCTGCTGGTGGACATTTTGTCCCCGAGGACATCATCCGCCCAGTAGCAAAACTACAATTGCATGAATTTACGAAGATCTAACAGGAAACTGGCTCGGACGTCGCCCAGTATAAAAAGCTCCGAAACAGACGTCACCATGGACACGGTGTCGTCTGATACGGCAGGTGTCCCCTCATCACCAGACATGACAAATAACACAAACATGACTCATTCAGGTATCGATGGCGTCAACTTAGGCAATATCCTTCAACATAAATTAGTTCAATCGAAAATACCTCCTGATTTCAAAGACCAGTCTGTAAACCTCCCGATTGCACTTGTGCTAGTTCCCAATTCACATATAATCCCGCTGGCCACGTTATTACAGGTGACCTCAACATTGTTAATAACACTTCTCTACGAAATGTGTTATGGAAAGGTCCGAAATATCGTGAGCCTAAATCCACCAATTGGAAATTCAACTTTAAAATTTTGATGGATTCAGTTGAGGATTATGCCAGGCAATGGGCTAAGCGCGAGAAGGAAGATGTAGACACTCTTTCCGAATGGATTAAAGCAGTGAGGTCGTTGATACAAATCAGATTTAAGAAACTGAATGGGTCTATCAATGCCCATGCTACGTCAATCGTTAAAGACCCAAATGTCGCAAAACACCTATCCTACCTCAATGACAAATATGTTGTTGTCCCCGCAGATAAAGCCCCAAACAACATCGTTTTTGTATGTAAAACTCATTACATTAACTACTTGATAAACGAATTAGGTATTGACAATTCACTTGGAAACTCAACATATACCCTCACGACACTTACAAAGAGGAAATCCTGGATAATCATAGGTCTGTTCTGTGTTCCTTTGGAATTTCAACCAAAGATGAAGAACTGGATCTGCCATCACTGTATTAGATACCTAACCTACATAAGTGTCCTTACAAACAACGGTATATTGCTGGGTCTTCCAAGTGCTCCTCTAAACTTCTTTCTAAATTATTAACATCTATTTTATCAGCAATCAAAGACGGGCTTCAAAGTTATTGTGAAACTGCATATTCTAGAGGAGGCGTGAATCAGATGTGGATACTTAAAAATTCCAAAGATCTTTTAGAGTACATACAATCTAACTCTCTTTCATCTTGTAACAGTATTAAAACATTTGACTTTTCTACTCTGTACACTAATATTCCACATTCCAAACTAAAAGACAAATTGAAAGAGTTGGTATTGCTTTGCTTCGTAAAAAAGAATGGCCAACGTAGATACAAGTATCTTTGTCTTAGGGAGGGATAAATCCTACTTTGTAAAGGATCACTCTGATTCGAACAAAAAATTCTCTGAAACTGATATTATCAAGATGCTTGATTTCTTGATTGACAATATATTTGTTACGTTCGGAGGACGTGTTTTTCAACAGACTGTCGGCATTCCAATGGGAAAAAACTGTGCCCTTCTACTTGCCGACTTGTTTCTTTATTATTATGAGGCTGACTTCATGCAGGAACTTCTTAGGAAGAAAGATAAGAAGTTAGCACTATCCTCTAACACTACTTTTCGCTATATAGATGATGTTCTTTCACTAAATAATTCAAAATTTGGTGACTATGTGGAACGCATCTATCCAATCGAGCTAAAGATAAAGGATACTACAGATACAGTTAAGTCGGCTTCATATCTTGACTTACATCTAGAAATTGACAATGAGGGTCGGTTGAAAACAAAACTTCACGACAAAAGAGATGATTTCAGCTTTCCAATTGTGAACTTTCCATTTCTAAGTAGCAACATTCCAGCAGCACCTGCATACGGGGTATATATCTCCTAATTGATACGATATTCCCGTGCTTGCATTTCCTATCATGATTTTCTTGATAGAGGGTTGCTGCTCACAAGGAAGCTTTTAAACCAAGAGTTCCAAATGGTGAAGTTGAAATCATCCCTTCGTAAATTTTACGGAAGCCATCATGAGTTGGTTGACCGTTATGGAATAACCGTATCACAAATGATATCGGATATGTTCCTTACGTCGTAGCTACAATCCCCTTCCCTTTCCGGAATGTGACCTCCCGAAATAGACTATTTACCGAATTAGACTATTTACCGGATTTGTTATCACATAAGCAACACGACGGGTGCCGCATGTGGAGCAGGATCTGCTTACCCTTCCGGAGCACCTGCGATCACCCCTAGTTTTCTGGTGGGGTTCGTGTTGTTTATTCTTTAGTTTTCTATGTTGTGTCGTGTGTGCTGTTGTTTGTTTGTCTTTTTTCATTTTTAGCCATGGCGTTGTCAGTTTGTTTTAGATTTATGAGTTTGACTGTCCCTTTGGTATCTTTCGTCCCTCTTTTAGATATATAATAAGCTTACTGAATTCAAGGTCATTTTGTTTTTTGTTGTGTTGCTGTAAAATTTAGAAATTAAAGTAATCTTGGTAAAAAAAAGGCTAGGATTTGCAATTTGGACAAAATAGAGATAGTACACTTTAATTATTTTAATAACTTTTTCAAATCAATTTTGATTTTCATCACTCTATGCAGCTATCTTAGATATATATTAAGCTTACTGAATCTCAGCTCATTTTATTTTTTGTTGTTTTGCTGTCAAATTTAAGAATTAAATTAATCTAGGTAAAAAAAGCTTTTATTTTAAAATTGGAAAATTTCCAGAAAAAGACAGCTATCTATACCACAGACACTGCAATATATATTTCGCCTGCGTCAGAATCCATTAAACAACTCATCCACAAGGCAATGATATCTCTATTCCTTAGAATTTCAAAAGATACAAATTCAATTGAGCATGATATAGGAATCAGACAATTTGAAACAAAAGATGAAACCTCCAACAGCTGCTATATAAAAGAGGATGATATTCTCAATTCATATGAATAGTCATCTGCGCATGAGTGTCAGAGCCAAAGAAAAACTGGTAAAGATTGACCCATGATATGATAGATTGAACTTGGAATACAAAATGATCTGAGATAGCTGCATTTATACTCTGTTTACCAATTCCAAGAGTGCAGAAATTCAGCGAAAGATGATAAAAACAAATTGGCCGATAGTTTTCTCATATTTTTCAAATGGGGCCTTTTATAGCCGCATTTAGAGTTTCTAACTATAATGATTTAGATTACTTTGCATTTCAGATTTTGGCGTGTTTCTTTTTAATTATTGTTTGGTTTTAAGACTGCATGGCAGTTTTGACAGACACAGATTTTGAATAAAAGTTGAAAAAAAGTTTAGGGTATTATTGTGATATTGTAATTATTATATTCATTTATGTTGGCTTAATTTGTTTTGTGTGGTCTGACAGTAGTTAACAAAATAAACTTGTAACTGTGCAGTTAAGAAATCACTGGAACAATCATAGACTGATGGAATGATTGGAACTTTCAATTTGACTTACATAACGATTCAAGAATGATCATACTAAAAGATGCGTTATTTAACTTTCTTACATTGTTCTAGAAACGTCCGTTTTACATTTTTCGAGGACTTACCTTGCTACAGTGTTTTAAAGATTTCCATGACAACTATATATATATATTTACTTTTTCTAAAAATGAGGGTACTTTTTATATGGCCTTCCAAATACCGTTTCGATCCCTAACATCACTGAAGAGACATTAATTGTCGAAATCCGGATCTGGTGTACTAAATAAATATTGACACCGTATGTTTGTGGCATAACATCGTGGCCACAAGTTAAAAAAAAATTCTGTTTAGTATTAAATTTATATTGAGATTCAATTTTGTTACATTTTGTGATCAATTTTATTTGGCAATCGCCAATGGCAGTCAGCAGGGTAAAACAACAGCAATCGTTCGACCTGTTAGTCAAATGCGTTTTGTTTAAATATACTTTTTCACTTTTTTTGGTCTTTTGGAAAATGTTGTTTGAGCTGTTTTTAAACCCTTTTACAACGAAATTTGTTTTACATGCACATGTATAAAAATTGCAGTTTTTATCCAACGCAATCATAGGTTTGAACGTTGTTTTCAATTTAGACTCGTTTATATATATATATATTTATACGGCACTCGTTCTATTTAAGCAGTCAAAATGCGTTGACTGTATATTTCTATGTCATATACAGTCACTGACCCGATATCACTTTTCCTCATGAATATTTAAATAAAAATTACCGAAATAATATTGAATTATTCATACGACCTCTTCAACCTGTTCTTGTTTCAAATGCACATAACGATACGTGGAACGACTTAACATTGTTTCTTTTGCAATTATTGGAAAAACATATTTAATTTGTTAATATTTTTTGTTTGCAACCTATAAATCATTATGTTTTATGCTTATGGTAACGATTTTCGTTCACCATCGAGTGTTTGTTTCAACAGGTAAATGTAAATTTCATTGTGTTGTTTATTTCTCCGCGAGCATGATGTGAGGCCTTTTTAAAGGGTATTTCCCCCAATATTTAAATCAAATAAATAACCTTAACGCATTAAACAACAATTGAAAATGTTTTTTTTTAGATTGCAGTATAAAGACAATAATAGTGCATTGACTTGACATGTCAACGATATAAGGATTCGGCCCGAAACAGGGAAATACAGCGGCACAGACTCGCATTTCCCCGTTTCTAAGCCTCATCCTTATATCGTTGATATGTCAAGTCAATGCACTATTATTGTCTATATAATATAGAAGTCTATGAAAAGGACCAACCAGCAAATTTATGATGTACCTGATCGTGTAGAATAGACGATACCGTGCAGATAAGGAAAACATTATATCGGTCTAAAAATTTGCACAACGGTAACCGTTGTGCAAATTTTTAGACTTAAAGACACTTAATTTAAACTTTCAGACATAGACATCCATAGACGTTAATATTCTCAGCAGTTGTGACACCTTTTTTTTACAAACAGCATCATCATAGATTGTGACCTTAGTATTGAACGTAATATTCTGATTGAATCCCGAGAAGATTTACCGGATAAAGAAAAGATATAACATTGGACATATATTTTGACACTTAAATTGACGTTTCTTTTTGTGTAATACTTTTTGTAAATTTGTGTATAATAAATCTTGTTAAATTTCATTATAGATTTGTGTCTTTTGTTGGCTATAATTTAAAGGCGATTCTGGCCGTAACAATAGTATGGCATAATCATGTTAAAATACAAAATTTGAATAAAAGGAAATATTAGTTAAATGCAAATGAAACAGTAATCCATCTACGACTATTACTAATTCGTTTTTTCTACCATCTTTAACATGACAACTGAAAATGTGTTCGAATACAAAAAAAAAATCAGATGTATGTCTCAATCTCAAGCACCTAAACTCAAAGCGATTGGTATGAAAGAATTATTCAAAATACACAAACTATTTTTCTACCAGAAATTTTCACATGGAAAATGTCATGTAAAATAAAGGTGAATCGAGCTTCCACATGAATTTAACAGTAACTACATATATATTAGATAATGTAAATGTTCATCTAGTATACCTTCTCTTTTTTTATAATGCATAAATTAAAAATATAGATATCTCTTTTTGGTAGTGGGTCTCTGTCAATACTATCCTTCTACATTTCTTTCTTGTTGTTCAAAAATCGTTGTCCTAAGCAATAACAATCAGTCCTGTAAACTCCAACAAAACATGTTTCCGTCTATATAAGACCCACCAATGACGCTCAGGTCAAAATAGTTATAAGACCAAACAACCAAGCAAAAAAGAAATTTCTACCCGAAATTATAGCAAAACAAACAGAATTTTATAGTTCTTTCTTATATTGTACTGTTATACCACTATACCAGGTAAGGGGGAGGGTTTAGATTCAACTTACATGTTTAACCCCGCCATATTCTGCATGTATGTGTCTGTTCTAAGTCAGGAGACTGTAATTCAGTCGTTGTCGTTAGTTTATGTGGTACTTTTTTGTTTTTCTTTCATTGTTTGTACATACATTAGTCCGTTTGTTTTCTCCATTGAATTGTTTAACATTTCTCATTTCGGGGTCTTTTCAAGCTGGCTATGCGGTATGGGCTTTGTTCGTTGTTGAAGGCCGTACGATAAGCATTAGTTCTGTGACAGTTGGTCTCTTGTTGAGAAAACATGCTTAAATATCACGTCTACCTTACCTAAATGTACATTATATTTTACTTTAATGTCTGAAAGTCTGAAATATGAAGTTTTAATAGTCTGTACGATTCAAATACATTTTATTATAATTACGTCACTGTCAAATTAACCATGCTAGACTGATGTCACGGTTATTCTATACTCAAAATCATGTAGTTTGTGGTTTCTGAGAAAAAGACTTCCAAACCATGAAAAATTACACATTTTCCGATGAACCATGAAAATAAGGTCACAATCAGATGAAATTTGCCAATCAAACATATACACATTACAATAATTTCATATGCCAAAAATAAAGATTCTCCTCTTTAGCTTATAGCATCCGAAAAACATTGGGAAATAGACTAAACCACAAAAACGATTTTTTGTTCAATAAACCATGATGATTGTAATGAGATGTAGAGGCAGAAATACATTTAATGTTTACACATATTGAAAATGATTATCAATCAAAACAACTTACATTATCAAATTTTATCACGTTTTCGCCTGTTTTCATGAAGACGCATTCCCAATTCTTTTGAAATTTCCATTGATCATCAGTGTATGTTAGACATGCAACTAGAATATATGTATATATATATAAGTAGTTCAACACGAAAGATGAATTTCACAGATCCTGTAAATGCTCACTATGCAACGTAATGAAATGAAATGATTATGTCATGGTTGAGGCTTTTCTAACTGCTCTAATAGTTTAGAATGGCATTATATATTCGACTTGAAAAAAAGTTGTCTTGAATGGACTTTCAACTAAATCCATTTGATGCTGGATGCGTACTGATTGGTGTTGTAATCTTAGACATATGATTTTTATTATTTGGTTTTAACTTTGAAATAGCTTTTCATAATTCAGATTTGTACTTTGTATCTTTTGTGTTTTTGTTTTGTTCCATTATATTTCGAGGTCTACCAATGAGTTACAAAACCAGAACGCTAGCAAAGAATTGAAGTCGGGTTTGCATAATTAATTCACTGTAAATATAAACTGTAATTTATATTTACAAAATAAATTTTCTTATCTGTACACTTGTTTTACCCTTTCATTTTTCCTTAATGTTCGATTAATCCAGTTTATCCTTTTGTTTGATGAAACGACCATATCGTTCCAATATGGGCCATGGTTATTTGAAATTAGTTTGTAAATATGTTATAATACGCATGTTTAATTTTAGTTTTGTATTATACAGTCACAAAAAAATGTAAATGTGATATGGTCATATTTTGGTATTTTTTACTTTCATTCATTTTGTGCGTATGGGATTTGTCTATATGCCATTTTGCTTTTCTCTGTTGACATATTTGTCTGTTTTAAATTGATTTAGACAATAAAACAGTGTTGACTGCTATATCCCTAGTTTTGTCATTTCTACCGTTATGCCTGTGTTTCATGTCCATACATTTTTATCAATATAAGGAAATTATATCAGACTATCATACAATTCATGAGCAACACGTCGGGTGTCACATATGAAGCAGAATCTGTCTCCTCGTTCGGAGCACCTAAGATCACCCCCAGTTTTTGGTGGGGGCCGTGTTGCTTAGTCTTAAGTTTTGTATGTTGTTTCATGTGTACTATTATGTGTCTGTTTGTCTTTTTCATTTTTAGCCAGGGAGTTTTCTGTTCATTTTCGATTTATGAGTTTGACTGTCCCTCTAGTATTTTTCGCCTCACTTTCATACAAGTGAGAGGTTTATCTAACTATGAAACCAGGTTAATTCAACCATTTTGTTCATAAGGGAATATATGTAGAGTCTAGAATAGTGTTTTCATTTTCTTTCGAGTTTTCCCCAATGTTCAATATGTAATGGTATTTTACTTTTTTTTAAGAACATTCTACAGATACAAAAACGATAACTATCTCGTTATAGACAGAATCAATAAGAACCGGATCGTAGGAAATCCAAAAAACACGACTGCAAAGTTTAAATTATTTAGACACTTTTCCAGTTTTTATTATTTCCTTTCAATCCAAAATAAATGTCAAACATTTAATCAAATAAAAAGAAAAGAAAAGTATTTATTGTTAACATGTATACTTTATTAAAGGAAAAAGACACAACACATTTTTCTTTTTACAACAATATCAGATCGTCCGAGCTTTGCTGATTCAGTTCATAAAGGGAATTAACCCCTGGTTACTCCTTTGTTGTCTCCTAATATTTAAAATTTCAACGAAACTGAACTAGAACAGTATTTTTGATTTGTGGTCGTCTTCAATTTGCAGTGAGGTTGGAGTATTTTTATCAGTTTTAAAGTCCTCACTTTGACTTTATAAAATGAAGAACAGCATTTAAGGCGCTGTTTCTTTGATTTGTGTATGTTTTTACTGGGCGTGTACTGATTTTCTGTCTGGTTGGATACCCCATATTCTTAGATTTTCTATTTGATTAGATAATCATTGTCGTTTAAGACTTCAAATTGTGTTTTGTTAATTTTATGGTTTTTTTTTTCCTTTTTGTATGTTTGATCTTTGTATAGGGTGCTTGCTTTCTTGTAACATGAATCGAGTGTACATGCAGTAGGATTTGCCTACCCCTCCGGACCACTAAAAACCATCGCCGGTTTTGACGGTGTTCTTTATGTTCGTCTTATGTTTTCTATAAAATTGAGAATGGAAATGGGGAATGTGTCAAAGAGACAACAACCCGACCAAATAACAGCAGAGGGTCACCACCAGGTCTTCAATGTAGCGAGAAATTCCCGCACCCGGAGGCGTCCTTCAGCTGGCCCCTAAACAAATATATACTAGTCCAGTGATAATAAACGCCATACTAATTTCCAAATTGTACACAAGAAACTAAAATTAAAATAATACAAGACTAACAAAGGCCAGAGGCTTCTGACTTGGGACAGGCGCAAAAATGCGGCGGGGTTAAACATGTTTGTGAGATCTTTATGTTGGTTTTTTTTTTTGTACTTTTTTTTGTGTAAATTTAGTCTTTTGTTTAATGATAACATGTATGAATATAAAGCTCATTATTGTTTTAAACATATGAGGTGTTTGGAAATTTGGAAATTTTGAATAACGAAATAATTGAAAAACAGTTGCTGAAGAATTAATATAGATATATGATATCACAAAAATACTGTCATTTGTTATCAGAGATCGCGGAATATTCCAAACTGTTTATACAGTATGACGGATAGTTTAGATACTATAACGCAACGTCTTATGCAGTCATCCTAATCGAGATACAACTATCAGTAAAGGGAAAATCTTACCTATAAGTGATTGTCCTTGCCAGTTCCTATTAAGATATGTCTTCTTTGTTATGTTACACTTGGATGATGTCAATCCTATGGTCGTTAGCATATTACTATACGGTGATTTTATAATTTCAAGTTCCACTTTGAGCAGAAAAGAAACAACAGTTAAAAACATATTGTCAGCTTAACTTTGAGCCAATGGTACATACTTTATTAAGCATCCAAGTCCTTTTGTAAAATTTCTTTTATTACAAAATCTTAATTTAATCAGCACTTAAACGAAGGACAAAATTTAGAGCACGACCTTGACTTTGGTATTTACCTATGTAATGACTTACGAATCTGTGTTGTTGCTGGTAAGAAGCGCAAACAATGTTCTAGAGAAACTGTGATAATGACGATATATCATAGAAAGTGCACAGTGAGGCAGTGTATCATTCACATTTCATATATCAAATACAATATCGAAACAAAACGTTCACGCGAGAAACAGTAATATATGGAGAACATACAAAAGTAGACAGAACAATAACAAAAGGATTTTTGTTCCTGTTGAGAAAATTTTGTATTACCACTTTTACCTTTTAAATCTGCATTAACAATATATTATTCTGTAATCGGTATTTAAACTGAGTTATAATAAAAGTTTCAAAACAATGTAACCATATTATACCGAATCAACTGTTAAGAAATGTATGAGTTAAAAAGTGAAGTTGAAATCATCACTTCGTAAATTTTACGGACGCCATCACGAGTTGAATGACTGATATGGAATAACCGTTTCACAGATGATATCGGATATGTTCATTACGTCGTAATTACAATCCCCTTCCCTTTCATGAATATGACCTACCGAAGTCGACTTTTTACCGGATTTATAATAATACGAGCACCTACATTAAGATCACCCGCAGTTTTTATTGGGGGTCGTGTTGCTTAGTCTTTAGTTTTCTATGTTGTATCATGTGTACTATTATTTGTTTGTTTGTCTTTTCATTTTTAGCCATGGTGTTGTCAGTTTATTCTCGATCTATGAGTTTTACTGTTCCTCTGGTATTTTTGTTTCATCTCTTGAATGAGTGTCACTTCTGGAATCCCAAAAAAGTAATGACTGTGTAATACATTATCATCAAATGACTATATAATTGCTGCATTTCCCTTCCCTTGTATGGCTATCTCTATAACTCAAACTTCGTTTTAAATCATGCCACTGGTTGAAGACATTTGCAAATTCACATTTAGTGATAGTGTTTTATTTGTATCCTGTGCTAAATTTTGACCGGCTATGGTCAGATAGAATGTTTTATAGACAACAGGCTATGTTGTCATCTTACACGATACGTTTTCTAACAAAAATGGTTTAATACATATGCAGTTGTTTTGTACTTACATTTTCCAGGGGATAAGTATGTGAATGGAATACCGCTGCTTTTCACATTTACTGTTAAGGCAACGGCATTTACGACTGGCTGAAAGTAAATGCGTGAAATTATATTGATAGAGACTGGTTTTGGTGAACACAGATGATTACTTGTTTGCATTTGTGTGTCTTTCGATTAAGTTTATCAATTTCAATTGGTATGCCATTGTGTGTCTTTCTATGTTGTGATGTTACACTATTGTTTTTCAGGTAAGGATAAATGTTGTCACCTTTGAAACGCTTAAACCCGCTGTGTGTGTTACACCTGTCCTAAGTCAGGGACCTGATGTTCATTGGTTGTCGTTTGCCGATACGGTTAGAATTCTTATACCTATATGTGGTAAAATATACTCGATGATTTCACTTGTATTACAAACATGTATGCAAGTAAAGTAAGTTAATCTCTGTTTCTAGGTAAATCATATTCTCAAATATATCATGCATAATTGATTTGTATAGTACGTCGATGTGATTTGTTCATGTTTGTCAAATACCTCTTAAATAACTCAAGTTTGGTGTGCTGCTGGATTAATGATCATCTAAAACATTATGTATATTCAAAATGACTAATTTTCAAAACCAAAAAAAAACAAATACTGCTCTTTGGTCGGGTTGTTGTCTCTTTGACACATTTCCAATTTCCATTCTCAATTTAACCTTAAGATCTGAAATATATATGTACGATTCAGATCGACGTCCATTCCTCAAATCGACGTTCAAATCTGACGTCACAATAAAATAACATTCCAGAACGACAGCTTCTCTAATCGACGTCCGTTTGTGACACAAAATACAAAATTGACATGAACCTATATCAGCTGAAACCTTTAGATTTGAAACATATTATGTGTGACAAATCAGATCTATAAATTTTCTTTTTAATTTATTACATACTAAACTTAGTATATAAATAGGTTATGGTATCATTTTCTTTTAAATTTAGAGATTACATAAAAAAAGAAGAGATATGATATAATTTCCAAGGGTACAACTAACCAACGTTATTTGTCAAATTTACTCAATTATTGTATCGTCTAAAAACAAATCTATATTGTATTGTGATGCACCATAAATGACCGTTAACGTCATTTGGAAATTTTTTAATCATTATTTGTAATGACCTTCCTATAAACGGCCAGGCCATGAATAATGTAAACAATTTAAATTAGAAAAATAACTTTCTTATTTATTAAACAATAATCCACAAACACAAAATTGACAGACATAAACCATCGAAAACCAATGCACTACTGGCCCATAAAAATATGTCGGGGTTAAACATGTAGGTAAGCACTTAACCAAGAACAGTGATGTAACAGCACAACATAAAACACAATGTCAATTTCTTGAGTACTTCTTTATTTTATCAATTGTTGAAGACTGAATAATGCTCCTAGATGTCGTTCAGTTGATATATCATTGACACTTACAGTCATGTCATTGACACACTATAAAATCGATTGGATTAATTTTTTATCAAAGTAACTTTAAATATGCATGTTACCTACGTCGGGTTGAAAAATCTATAATTATCGAAAGTTTGTTTAAATGTTTTGAAAATTTAGTTGTCATAAGAAGCCTACAAAACATGTTCATGTATAAATGTATGTCCCGTAGTTAATTATTTATTGATATTAGACATCGATCGATTTAAGCCGAGTATAAACAACCGGACGTTGTTTTGGCAATACATGACGTCACATTGGACGTCGATTAGTGTTCATAAATATTGAACGTCGATTTGAGAATGTAACATCAAATTTGGGTGTCGATTTGAGAAACGAACGTCGATTTGAAAAACGGACGTCTATTAGAGGCCGAACGTCGATATGAGTCTGACCTATATACATGGGTCAAGAGGAAATTTATATCGAGTAAACATATTTGCTTTTTCAAGTAATAAAAGTATAAAATATCAATACCATACGATCGTAATGGCAAAGTTGTGTACTTTTTACGATTCAATCCGACCACTGTTCAATATCTTGTTTACAAAAGTTTTACGTCTTTGACAATATGAAGGTTAACGTAAATTGAGTTTTTTCTTTTGTGAGTGCTTATGCTTTAAAACAAAATCACGAAAACCTTGCTCTAACCAAGACGACATAATTACGGATGTTTTGCAGTTTTTAGGGAGAGAAAAAATCTTAGATTTGTTACTGTGAAATCTGTCACTTATACACATATGATGACGGTTTATTCTATAGTTTGACGATTAATGGAGCTATCAGTATGCCAATAAAATAGAAGGTAACACAGAAGTAGCTTCTATATATAATGTTATTCCTCTTTCAATTGTTTTCTGTCTGTAAATAAAGGCAACAGTGGTATACCACAGTTCGAAATTCATAAATCCATCGAGAAAAAAATCGGGTTACAAATAAAAACAATATATGTAATAAAATGCAAAAAGTATAAAAAACTTTTGTAGATATGTAAACCGAATATGTAAAAATAAATAAATAACAATACCACATATAACTGGAATCTGAAATTAACAAGAAAAAGTGTTGTGCATGATAGTAATTAATAGTACAATGAGAATAGCAACAACAAAAACTGAATTCATGTGGCAGTGAAATCAAGTAATACGGAGTATATTCATGAGAAAATTATAGAAAAGACTTCGCAGTTTAATCTCAATGACATATTTTTTCAATAAATCATCAGAACCCACCATTTCTTCGGGTAATGCATGTACCACGTCAGGAATTTGGCAGACAATTTCCACAATCATAGCTTTTGATTATGTACGTTTTAATTGATTGCCGCTTTTTGAATTTTCCTTCGAACACGGTATTTGTCTTTTACTTTTTTAGCAGGTTAAGCGGGGCTCGAGGGTCTAAATCATTTTTTTTTTATTTAATATAAGATTTCGCTATTTTTTTCTATAAATGAACTTTATCTTATATATGTACCTGATAGAAAAATAAGATAAAAAAGAGTGGTCACCGATCATTTACGCTCAAAATCTGTCTTTGAAAGAAGCATACATTTTTTGTAAAGGTACCTTTTCTGTTGAACTAATAGGAGAAAAATAGGTAATATCGAAATAAAAAAAGAATTTAATTACAGAAATCACTCAAATTTTACAATTATTTGATTTATGTATAGCTTATTTGAAAACAAAAATAAAAAATATAGTTCACCGATGGATAAAAACAGATATTTCAATTCTTATACCAAAAAAGTAGCATTTTTACACCAAAGGTAGAAGATAATTTGGAGCTTTTTCAATGATATAAACATTTTAAAAGTCATTTGGGGCCAAACCGAATCAATTTTTTTGGGTTAATTTTTTGTATCATAATTATCATAAAGTAATAACTTATAGTGTAATAAATAAAATTTGTTAAGAAAAAAACAATTTTTAATTTTTTGCTGAAATGTTTGTACCCGCGAGCCACATTAAGAAAGCTAAAGGATCTTAAGAGCCTGTGTCGATTACCTGATTCTACTTGGGTTTTTGAAATCATATAAAAAAAAGATACAAATCATAACAAGTACTTAAATAATGATTGAGGTCAATCTGGTTTAATATTGGCCCCACAACTTAATAATAAATCCCTATGGGCATCTCGAACAGTAAATCAACAACAAAGGGGCAACACATCATCAGCACCTCCTAGAGAACATTTATGACATGTTTGCTTTCATTCCATTTTGTGGTTCTCTAAAAGAACGCATTTGTATGTAATTCCCTTAGGGTCCTATGTTAAACCAAATTACAACTGGCGGCAAACTCGGATGATGGATCTGGTACAAAGTAACAACACATGGTCAGCCCCTTATAATGAACATTCATGCTATTTTTGGTTTCATTCAGTTTTGTTGTTCTCTAAAAGAATACATTTGTATCTATTTCCCATAGGGTCCTATGCTAAACTAAGTCCCCCGCTAGTAGCCTTCTTGGATGATGGACCGGTTACAGCATCTCATAAGGAAATTAGTTCCGTGTTGTGTTTTACATTCAGTTATTCTCTAGAAGAAGTTCAAATTGTAAAAAAATAACAGCGATGACGCCAATAGATTAATAGCTCACTTGGCTCTTCGGGCCAGAGTAGCTAAACAGATTGCTTATTTGTTTCCAAATTTCCCATTTAAGCTCTCTTTTTATTATTTTTAACTATCATTCATTTTATTCGACCAACATAAGTTTACAGATGTTCGTCAACAGGTTGAGCGTCATCTGTTTTGCGAATTCAACCAATTAAGACATTTAAGATAATGCATTCATTCTGAAAGCTGAATCAGTCTCCATTATTAATGACTTCATCATTTTGACGATACACCAGTTTGAAAAAAAAAATTGTGTCTGTCTTATTACCAAATTAATACTTCTAAACACTCTCTACATTAGACAAACTGGCATGAACAATCAAGCTTTACTGGGGATTCGTAAATTCCACCATAACTGCGCAGTCCTAACATGTACAGCAAACGAACATGATAACCAGTCCTTCCTCACGTTAACATAAGTTAACTTTGATTTTGACAACTCCGATCAAACCATATCTGTTCACAAGTTTACTTTGGATGGTCTTATCAACACTAACTAAATCTGTTGTAGAGTTGTCGCTGTAACAATACCATCTTCATGTCTTAAATAGCATGTACTGTATTACGACACTTGATTAAAACTGACGAGAAAAGGTAGCACCCGGCCACTAAAATCTTTGTTATTGTGATAACAAGGTGGTCTAGTGGTCTAGCGCGTCGGATATAGTGCCAGGCGATTTGGTGTCACGATAAGTCAGTAGCATGAGTTAGAATACTGGCGAGGGAAGAACAAAAAATTTCCTTTCACCGATCTAACATTGTTGGGTTGATGTTTAGACGATTTGTATTCGTATATATATATACATAGTAGTCAACGATTTTCCCTAGGAGGGCGCTGGATCGTTACGAGTAACGATACATGTACACAATAAATAAATTATATAAACGCCTAAAAAAGTATCGTAGCGACCACCAATACAAGCCAAACCTCCCTTTCAGTCAACATTTAAGATCCCTTGGGCACACTAAGGCAGATATCAATCGACTGACCATTAAAATCATTGACCACAACTCTGCTTGGTATAAGGAGGAGAGACTCGCTCGGGAAAGATTTTGGATAAGAAAATTAACAACTTTGGCACCAAATGGGATAAATGAAAAGATGTAGTTCGACTCCGTGTAGTGCTTCACATTCAGGTTATATTAATTATTATTACAGTATCTGTTTCTATTTCTTTACCTTTCTCATCTATTATATATGTTACAGGCATTCTCTAAATTTAGGCATTTTGTAAAATGACTGAATATTTAGGCAATTTGTAAAATGCCTAACCTTGACAGGCATTATACAAAATGACTAAAAATACCTAGTCATTTTGTAAAATGACTGAAATTTTGAAGCAAAATTCTACAAATTGCCTGTTCAGTTTCAGGCAATTTGTAGAAGAAGGTTATCATTGCAAAAAGTGGAAAAAATCACAATATATTGCAAAGAAAATAACTTATGGTTCATTAGAATAAATTTATTTTCCAAAAAACCAGCTGGAAAGGGTGGTATATCAGATGATGTGTACTTTTTTTGTGAAACTACATAAAGTACATACTCACTCTGTATTTCAGATACCAGTAGTATATTTGTGATTATTTTGTCAAAATGACAGAAGGACACATTGTTCTGTCAATAGAACAAAATTTACAATAGAAATTTTAGAAATTCTGGGTTAAAAAAAAGTAAATTAAAATAAAACATAGGAATATATCAGAGAGAAAAAAAAAAATTTCGGATACAGTTTTCAATCAAGATAGCCTATTAGATATTGTGGCTAGCTTTACATTTATTTGTGAAAAAGATTACAAAAATTAAAAAAAAAATGTTAAAAATTTACTATAAAGAGCAATAACTCCATTAGGTGTCAATTGACAATTGCTTATTGCGAATGTGTGATGATTCAAGTTTCTCCATATATGGTTGAAGTGCTAAAACCAGCTTTTACAGCAAACAATTATGTATTTACAAAAGTTCAGGACAAATATTGTGTAACAGTTCTGTCATCAAACATTTTGAGAAATGATAAATAATTGTCGAGTTTTTTGGTATAATTCAGTAAAATTTGTTCTTGATTTTTTAAACTCTTCTTGTTTCATTCAGTAATAATTATCATAACTAAAACCGTTCTGGTGTTCAGAGCTTTCATTTGTTTTTATTTTTGATATTTCTTTCTTTAAACAGTTAAAATAATTTCAGGCATTTTGTAAAATGCCTTGCAACTTTTCCAGGTATTTTGTAAAATGCCTAGAAAAATTAGTCATTATGTAAAATGACTGAATCTTGCAGGCATTTTATAGATTGCCTAAAATTTTCAGGCATTTTACAAAATGCCTAAATTTAGAAAATGCCTGTAACATATACATTTGTTGAAGATACCAATTTAAATTGCTTAATTTTTCGAGGGATGTTAAAGTACCAAGCAAAGTTCTTCTAGTTATACATGTACTTAGTCAAAACTTATTATTACATTATAACGGTCGTTTGTTCGCGATGTTTGAATACTCAGACTTTGTTGTAGCTACTTTACTTTGTTAATTTGAAATATTTATAAATTTAGATCGTTTCGTGCTGTCTATTTGGTAATTTTATTGACGTAGTCAATCTCTTGTACCAACATAATTGTCGTTCCAGTTAAAGTTTTAAAATTGTGTCAGTTCATATCGCACATTAGTATTTGTATTTAAAGCACATATTTGAACTCTCTGTTGTAATAAGCCATATAACCTATGTCATGTTTAACAATTTTGTAGAATGGTGCAAGCATCTTAACTGATGTTCGGTTTGACTTTTTTATTGTATAAATTTCAAGATTGTAAAAGTTTAATCTAAGAAGACTTAAAGATGATTCATTTAACATCAGAATCTGAAGAGAGGAAGGATATATGTTATCCGAAATAGTTATAAATAATTACATTTATAGTTACCTTTAATTGAATTTGGAGTTGCTGTGTACACTTTTTAGGCGTTTATATAATTTATTTATTGTGTACATGTATCGTTACTGATTCAGCGCCCCCGTCGGGAAAATCGTTGACTACTATTCGTTATATATATATATATATATATACATATATATATATATACAACTCGTCTAAACATCAACCCAACAATGTTAGATCTGTAAATTTGCTTTCGCAAATTTTTGGTTCTTCCCTCGCCGGGATTCGAACCCATGCTACTGTGATATCGTGACACCAAATCGCCTGCACTGCAGCCGTCCCTCTAGACCACACGACCACCTGGGCTCTCAAAAAAAGAGCTTTCGCTGGCCGTGTGTTACCTTTCCTCGTCAGTTTTAATCTAGCGTCGTACTACAGTACATGATATATAAGGCATGAAGATGTTATTGTTACAGATCAGCTAAATTATCTATAGTAAAGGATCCTACAAGTTAATGTAATATACAGTCACAGAAAATAATTATATTTATAAGTACGTCTGAGTCAGTGACAACTCTACAACAGATGTATCCATCGGATCGCCATCAATGATGGTGATACATGGCTGTGTACATAATGTATATACAACTCGTCTAAACATCAACCCAACAATGTTAGATCTGTAAATTTACTTTCGCAAATTTTTGGTTCTTCCCTCGCCGGGATTCGAACCCATGCTACTGTGATATCGTGACACCGAATCGCCTGTACTGCAGCCGTCCCGCTAGACCACACGACCACCTGGGCTCTCATTATATATATATATATATAGTTTGCCTAACAATATGATTTTAACACACTATTTAGTATGTATATATAAGAATGTTTAAAATATTTAAAAAATGATGAAAATAAATGCAATATTTCGCTCGACTTACTAGCTTTATCAAGCGTGCATCTATCCAGATGAAATCGGATGATGATGATAAGAAACTTTTGCAGCTCAAAGTATATGTTGCACTTGAATTTAGCTGCCTTGAAAATAATACTTTGCAGCTCAATGTATATGTTGCACTTGAATTTAGCTGCCTTGAAATTAATATATAATTTGGATGAAGTTCAAGATTTATACACAGTTGGTAATTTAAGTTAGCAACGTGCATTGGCCAATATCACAGAATAAAAACGACGAGGCTGTGAATTGAATTATTCTTTATCTTTCCTGTATATTTTCATGTCTTTTTCTCTTCGTTAAGACCATCAAATTCTAAAGTGTGGAGCTGTTGATCCAAAAGTTTATCTTCTCCTTCTCGCCCTAGTGTCTTACTCGGTGTTGACTTCTATGATTTGGGAAGTAACATTTTCAAAAGGATGTTTCGTTGAACAAAGATGTCTTCTGAGAGGACAATGTTTGTTGGTTTTGTTCCATGAACGATGGTTATTGAGCCGAATATTACATTAGTCCATTGTTTCTCCCACATACTGAATGCCACAAGTGTCACATGTTAATATATAAATGGAGTTCTCCGTTTTACAGTTGGAATTGGAGTAGATGGTATAATTTTGTTTAGTAACGCAGCTGATGAAAGAACTGCTTGTATTGACAGCTTTACAACACAAACAATTCCTTCGACCACATTATTTAGAGCAACCGGGAGATGGAGTAGGCTGCTTTGCTAATACAGATGTCACTAATTTGTCACGGATGTTTTTAGGTCTTCTGAAGTCCATGACTGATGGTTAGGAAAATACTTTTTTAAATCTATAAAAAGTATTTTCCTCAAAATTTCTACATGCTATCAGCTGCAATTGATGAAGTTAAGCATGTAGAACTACCTGGAGTATTATTGTTGCAGCCAATGTGGTGTTGCGTGTGATTATTATATGGCATAAGTGTGTATAAAAGAACATTCCGGAGTAACGTAATGGTTTTCAGTATGAATATTGTCAAAATTGTTAAAGTTATCAAGAGAAGATAAGATCAAAAAAAATATTTATAAAGGCAAACAATTTTAAAGTTGAAGAGCATTTAGGGTCCAAAATTTCAATAAAGTTGTGCAAAATACGACTAAGGTTATCTATGCCTGGGATCAGAAAATCCTTAGTTTTTCGAAAATTCAAAGTTTTGTTAATAGGAAATTTATAAAAAAAAAAAGACCACATTATTGCTATTCATGTCAAAACAGAAGTGTTGACTACTGGGCTGGTGATACCCTCGAGACGAAACGTCCACCAGCAGTGTCATCGACCCAGTGGTGTAAATAGTTATCAAAGGTTCCAGGATTATAATTTACTACGCCAGACGCGCGTTTCGTCTACATAAGACTCATTATTGACGCTCATATCAAAATATTTATAAAGCCAAACAATTTCAAAGTTGAAGAGCATTTAGGGTCAAAAATTTAAAAATAAATCTGCCAAATACGGCTAAGGTAATCAATGCCTGGGACAAGAAAATCCTTAGTTTTTCGAAAAATTCCAAATTTTGTAATCAGGAACTTTGTAAAAATGACCACCTTATTGATATTTATGTCAACACCGAAATATTGACTACTGGGCTGGTAAAACCCTCGGGGACGAAATGTACACCAGAAGTGGCATCGACCCAGTGGAGTAAAAAGTTATTAAAGTATCAAAGGTACCAGGATTATAGTTTACTACGCCAGACGCGCGTTTCGTCTACATAAGACTCATTATTGACGCTCATATCAAAATATTTATAAAGCCAAACAATTTCAAAGTTGAAGAGCATTTAGGGTCAAAAATTTAAAAATAAATCTGCAAAATACGGCTAAGGTAATCAATGCCTAGGACAAGAAAATCCTTAGTTTTTCGAAAAATTCCAAATTTTGTAATCAGGAACTTTGTAAAAATGACCACCTTATTGATATTTATGTCAACACCGAAATATTGACTACTGGGCTGGTAAAACCCTCGGGGACGAAATGTACACCAGAAGTGGCATCGACCCAGTGGAGTAAAATTATTAAAGTTATTAAAGGTACCATGAGTATAATTTACTACGCCAGACACGCGTTTCGTCTACATAAGATTCATCATTGACGCTCATATCAAAATATTTATAAAGCCTAACAATTTCAAAGTTGAAGAGAATTAAGGGTTCAAAATTTCAAAAAGTTGTGCCAAATACGTCTAAGGTAATCTATGCCTGGAATCAGAAAATCGTTAGTTTTTCGAAAAATTCTAAATTTTGTAAACAGGAAATTTGTAAAAATTACCTTATTATTGATAGTCATGTCAAAACCAAAATGTTGACTACTGGGCAGGTGATACCCTCGGAAAGAAAATCCTTAGTTTTTCGAAAGTTCAAAGTTAAATAGTTATCAAAGGTAACAGGATTATAATTTACTACGCCAGACGCGCGTTTCGTCTACACAGAAGTGCTGACTACTGGGCTGGTGATACACTCGGGGACGAAACGTCCACCAGCAGTGGCATCGACCCAGTGGTGTAAATAGTTATCAAAGGTAACAGGATTATAATTTAGTACGCCAGACGCGCGTTACGTCTACATAAGACTCATCAGTGACGCTCAAATCAAATTAGTTTTAAAGCCAAACAAGTACAAAGTTGAAGTGCATTGAGGATCCAAAATTCCAAGAAGTTGTGCCAAATACGGCTAAGGTAATCTATACCTGGGATAAGAAAATCCTAAGTTTTTCGAAAAATTCAAAGTTTTGTAAACAGGAAATTTAAAAAAACAAAAGACCACATTATTGATATTCATATCAACACAGAAGTATAACTACTGGGCTAGTGATACCCTCGGGTACGAAACGTCCACCTCCAGTGGCTTCGACCCAGTGGTGTAAATAGTTATAGTTATCAAAGGTACTAGGATTATAATTTAGTACGCCAGACGCGCGTTTCGTCTACATAAAACTCATCAGTGACGCTCAAATTGAAATATTTATAAAACCAAACAAGTAGAAAGTTGAAGAGCATTGAGTATACAACAAGTTGTGCCAAATACGGCTAAGGTAATATATACCTGGAATAAGATAATCCTTAGTTTTTCAAAAGACCACATTATTGATATTCATATCAACACAGAAGTGTTGACTACTGGGCTGGTGATACCTTCGGGGACGAAGCGTCCACCAGCAGTGGTATCGACCAAGTGGTGTAAATAGTTATCAAAGTATCAAAGGTACCAGGATTATAGTTTACTACGCCAGACGCGCGTTTCGTCTACATAAGACACATCATTGACGCTCATATCAAAATATTTATAAAGCCAAACAATTTCAAAGTTGAAGAGCCTTTAGAGTCCAAATTTCAAAAAGGTTGTGCCAAATACGGCTAAGGTAATCTATGCCTGGGATAAAAAAAAAATCCTTAGTTTTTCAAAAATTCAAACTTTTCTAAACAGGAAATTTGTAAAAATGACCACACTATTGATATTCATGTCAACACCGAAAGGTTGACTACTTAGCTGGTGATACCCTCTGGGACGAAACGTCCACCAACCGTGGCATCGACCCAGCGGTGTAAATAGTTATCAAAGGTACCAGGATTATAATTTATTACGCCAGACGCGCGTTTCGTCTACACAAGACTCATCAGTGACGCTCAAATGAAAATATTTATAAGGCCAAACAAGTACAAAATTAAGAGCATTGAGGATCCAAAATTCCAAAATGTTGTGCCAAATACGGCTAAGGTAATCTATACCCGGGATAAGAAAATCCTTAGTTTTTTTAAAAAATAATATTTTGTCAACAGAAAATTTAAAAAAAAAAACCACCATATTATTGATATGTATGTAAACACAGAAGTGTTCACTACTGGGCTGGTGATACCATCGGGGACGAAACGTCCTCCACAACTGGCATCAACCCAGTGGTGTAAATAGTTATCAAGGATACCAGGACTATAATTTACTACGCCAGACGCGCGTTTTGTCTACATAAGACTCATCATTGATGCTCATATCAAATTATTTATAAAGCCAAACAATTTCAAAGTTGAAGAGCATTTAGGGTCCAAAATTTCAGAAGAAATCTGCCAAATACGGCTAAGGTAATCTATGCCTTGGATAAGAAGATCCTTAGTTTTTCAAAAATTCAAAATTTTGTAAACAGGAAATTTGTAAAAATGACCACATTATTGATATTCATGTCAACACCGAAATGTTGACTACTGGGCTGCTGATGCCCTCGGCGACGAAACATCCACCAGCAGTGGCATCGACCTAGTGGTGTAAATAGATATCAAAGGTACCAGGATTATAATTTACTACGCCAGACGCGCGTTTCATCTACATGAAACTCATCATTGATGCTCATATCAAATTATTTATAAAGCCAAACAATTTCAGAGTTAAAGAGCATTTATAATCTAAAATTGCAAAAACATTCTGCCAAATACGGCTAAGGTAATCTATGCCTGGGATAAAAAATCCTTAGTTTTTCGAAATATTTACAATTTTGTTAAAATAACCACATTATTGATTTTCAGGTCAACACCGAAATGTTGACTACTTGGCTGGTGATGCCCTCGGGGACGAAACGTCCTCCAGCAGTGGCATCGACCCAGTGGTGTAAATAGATATCAAAGGTACCAGGATTATAATTTAATACGCCAGACGCGCGTTTCATCTACATAAGACTTATCATTGACGCTCATATAAAAATATTTATAAAGCCAAACAATTTTAAAGTTGACGAGCATTTAGGGTCCAAAATTTCAAAAAAGTTGTGCCAAATACTGCTAAGGTAATCTATGCCTGGGATCAGAAAATCCTTAGTTTTTCGAAAAAATAAAAATTTTGTAAACAGGAAATTTGTTAAAATTACCACCTTATTGATGTTCATGTCAACACCGAAACGTTGACTACATAATTGATTACATGTTACTCATGTTAGTCAGGGATGGGGTAATTGAAAAAATAATGGTAATTAAGTGTTATGCATTACAATTTTCCATGTAATTGAATGTAATGTGTAATTGAGCATTTTTGGAATTACATGTGTTGGTAATTTAATTGATTACATTGAAAAAGACATGTAATGCTCAATTACTTTTGAATTACATTTCAATTACATGTACTTCTATGGTGTTGTAAAAATATAAGGATTTTTGTTTTATAGTATAAATTGTAAAATTATATTTATTTTTTAAATATTGATATCACATACTTTTTTTTAATAAATGAAGTCTGTAATTTATTCTGAAGTTTTTATATTATTTTTTGACCTACAGATTTTTTTTAATAGTCTTATAATTTAAAAAAAAATGTGAGGCACCATATATTAGGGTTGTTCAGTTTTTAAGAACGAGACCTTTTAAGTAAATAGATTGATAAGTAATTAATCACCTTTAAACACAAACAAAAAAATGTGTCACTGTGAAAAATCTTTCTTAGACAGTTCATTTACAATTTAAAATCACTGCACACAAAATCATTTTGTTAAATTAGTATACACAAAAGGATTATAGAAATAAAAATTAACAGCTGTAAAAACAAACAGCAATAAATCAGATTAAAATGTCCAGGGGCAATGCCACTATTACATGTATTTTATCTAATTAGTCAAATATTGCTAATATTAAGATATAATATACATTGTTTGTACTAAAAATTAATTTCAATATTGTGACAAGCACACTTATTAATATTTTTAAAGTAAAAAAAAAACTTTTAATTTATTTATAATTTCTTTCTTTATATTTTGTTTACTTTAAATGACTTTATTTCTGAGATGTCAAAATACCCCTTGATGTATTGACAAGTGAATAGGAACCAATTCCCTCTCCTATCAATATGATGATCTTTTGATCATGGAATTTCTATGTTCTGATTAAGCAATATCTGCCACATTAGCTAGACAGACTATTTAGAATTGCTATCAAAGTGTTCAAACCAGAGAGAATCAAACTAAATGACATAACATTAAAATAACTAATGATTATCAAATGCAACGCTTAAACCATGCTTACAGGAATATTTTACACATGCATTATATATACATGTATGATATATATATTGTTAAAAAATATCATGATGAAGTGTAATGTGTAGTTTAAATAATTACTTTAGTAATGTAATCGTAATTTAATTAATTGTATTTCCAAAACTGTGTAATGTGTAATTAGTGTAATTGATCATTTTTGCAATGTAATGTGTAATTTAATTAATTACATTCCAATGTAATTGACCCCAAGTCTGATGTTAGTACAAACCCGATGATAAATGTGATATTTTAAATCACATTCGGGGAAAGGGGACCGGGATTGCAGTTACGACAATTGGAACATGTTCGTTGTCAAACATGAATGTGAAACGGATACTATGGATTTAGTCATGTTCGTGGGTATCAATTTTCGTTGATTAAATAAACATTGTATTTCTGTGGATATTTCATTTCGAGGTTTTGCCTATGTCTGCTTCCTAGCCTATAAATCATTTGGTTTCGTCATAAATTTGAATTCGTGCCGTTATGCATGAAATCCATGAACATTGATATTCCACCAATAATAATGAATCAACCGTATTCCATAACGGTCAACCAACTGGTGATGATGTCTGTAAAATTCATGATAGGATGATTTCAACTTCTACACTTAAAAGTCTATAATAGCTTCCTTGTAAACAGCAACTCTCTATAAAACAAGCCTATACATATTGTGTCAACTTTGGATATAAACTCCGTACATAGACGCTGCTGGAATGTTTGCTACACAGAAATTGAATGTTCACAATAAGAAAGCTGAAATCAACTCTTTTGTCGTAAAGATTTGTTTTCAGCCGTCCCTAATGATCAATTTCTGGTTGTAAGTCAAGATGTTTGGCAAACGAAAGGTGGCTATGGCACTCAAATAAAATTCATGGACTTTTAAGAATTTGTCAAAATGAAGTTTTTATAATGCATTTTTTAAAAAACACAACTAGATGCTTTAAAGAGCCTGTGTCGCTCTCCTTGGTCTATGTGAATATTAAACAAAGGAAGCAGATGGATTAATGACAAAATTGTGTTTTGGTGATGGTGATGTGTTTGTACATCTTACTTTACTGAACATTCTTGCTGCTTACAATTATTTCTATCTATAATGAACTTGGCCCAGTAGTTTCAGTGGAAAATGTTTATAATAATTTACAATTTTTATGAAAATTGTTAAAAATTTACTATAAAGGACAATAACTCCTTAGGGGTCAATTGACCATTTTGGTCATGTTGACTTATTTGTAAATCTTACTTTGCTAAATAATTTTGCTGTTTACAGTTTATCTCTATCTATAATAATATTCAAGATAATCACCAAAAACAGCAAAATTTCCTTACAATTACCAATTCAGGGGCAGTAACCCAACAACAGGTGGTCCGATTCGTCTGAAATTTTTAGGGCAGATAGATCTTGACCTGATTAATAATTTAACCTAGTCATTTGCTCTAAATGCTTTGGTGTTTTAGAAACAAGTCAAAAACTGCATTTTACCCCTATGTTCTATTTTTAGCCGTGGCGGCCATTTTGGTTGGATTTTTTTTTAAACTAGATACCCTAAAGATGAGTATTGTCAAGTTTGGATTAATAAAAATAAGATTTTTGTAAAAGATTACTAAGATGTCCGAAAAATGGTTAAAAATTGACTATAAAGTGCACCAACTCCTAAAGGGGTCAACTGACCATTTCTGTCATGTTGACTTATTTCTAAATCTTACTTTGCTGAACATTGTTGCTTTTTACAGTTTATCTCTATCTATAATATCATTCAAGATAATAACCTAAAACAGCAAAATGTCCTTAAAATTACCAATGCAGGGGCAGCAACCCAACAACAGGTTGTCTGATTCATCTGAAAATTTCTGGATAGATAGATCTTGACCTGATAAACAATTTAATCTATTGTCAGATTTGCTCTAAATGCTTTGATTTTGGGTTATAAGCAAAACACTGCATTTCACCCCTATGATTTATTTTTAGCCATGGCGGCCATCTTGGTTGGTAGGCCGGGTCACCGGCAACATTTTTTGAAACAAGATACCCCAATGATGATTGTGGCCAAGTTTGGTTTAATTTGGCCCAGTAGTTTCAGAGGAGAAGATTTTTGTAAAAGTTAACGACGAAGGACGACGACGACGACAACGACGATGACGACGACGACGGACGACGGACACAAAGTGATGGGAAAAGCTCACTTGGCCTTTCGGGCCAGATGAGCTAATAAAAAGTACCGGGCTTTTTCTCGCGCTAAAGGTTGTGCAAAATTGTCTGATTTTGTATAAATTTAGCATGTAGGAATACCTACAACCAGTCGATAAACTTTGTGGTCGAAACTTACATAAATAATACCAAGGAGAAAGTAAACAGCTTCAATCATTTCATCGCACCTCCAATTGGAATATCTACCATGTTTAGCTTTCTCATTAGAGTAGAAGACTTTAAATGATATGCTGCATTCAGATTGACCAAACAACCATTACGTTAGATAGGAACATTTTTGTTTTGTAAGATTGTGTGGAAAAAGTTAATGCATAAAAGCTGAACTCTGAGGATAGTGCAAAAGGGAAAGTCCTTAATTAAATGGCAAAGTCAAAAGATAAAACACATCAAACGAATTGACAGCAACTGTCATCTTCCTGACTTGATGCAGACAATTACTCATGTAGAACATGGCTGATTGAAACTGGTGTAATAGCTTTAATCCTCTCACTTGTGCTACAGTCGCATCAAATTCCTTTATATTGATGCGTGAACAAAACAGGCATACTTGGTGAAATTGTCTAAACAGGGATACAACAGTCAGCATCGTGTCACAATCTCAACCAGTACAAAAGCAAACAAATATTTAACAAAGAAGAACAAAAAAGCATTTTACAAATTTAACAACCACGTTCATTGCTTACTTATTTGCTTACTTTTTATACCTCAGACTTGATTGTTAGACATCAAAATTGAAAAATTAAAGTTAAGATTTGCAAAATTTAAATTCCGTTTTGTTTAACCCTACGAATGAATAGTTTGACACAAATGAAGAACGCTATACATTTACATTTACTTATGTTGATGTCTACAACAATAACAAGTGAGAATATTATTTTTTTGTTATCAATGATTTTGTCCTGGTTTAATAATATAGCATTTGTCATACCTGAGGATGGATTGTTACTTATAACAGCGAAGAAATAATGTTCAAAATTGCAAAATCTATTGTTGCTAATAAAAACTGCCAATATTTTCTTCATTTGTTAGAATATAATACAATAGCATTACATTTCTGTACTTTTGGTCTTTACGGATGAGTTACTGATGTATATGTCAATAACAACAAATAGTTATAATTTTCTTTTTTATTAAAAATACTTTTGCACTGGCCTGATAGTTGAGTACTTTTTCTACCTCAAAATGGATTGATAGACATACAAGTTAGTTGTCAATATAAGGTGTCAGTATTTAAACATTCGTGAAGAAATTATGTTATATTATTAGCATTCTATTGTTTTGAAACAGAATGAGGAACATTTCAACACAAATGAAAGTATATGATCAAATATCTGTATAACGATGAAAATAAAATTGACAATATTTATGTTTATGTAATAACATCTTTACGTTGTAACAAGCGGTGTGAGTCTTTTTATATTTTGGATGAAATCGAGAATAGAAATTGGGAAATGTGTCAATGGGAAACTAACTCGATTAAATAATATAAAACAGCCAAAGGCCACTAATGGGTCTTCAACACTGCGTGGAAATCCCTCACTCTGAGACAAGCTTCAACTGCTAGGGCCACGTCAAGAGCCAATATTTCGATAGCCTCAAATACTTTAATATATGGGGATATCTATCACAAATTAAACAAAATTCATATTGATACGTTTTGTACGTAGATCGATGCTGCAAGAAAACTCTAAAGTGTCCGAAACCAAAAATAAGTATGAATAAGTCTAATCAAGACGATTTGAGCAAACTACATAATATCAGACTTCCAACCAAAGAATGCCATCGTGTCACGCCTACCACCTACAAGTGCATCATCATTCAAACTACATGTTCTGAAAGCTGCCAAACAAAGACATGACGTCATAACAAACAAATACGGCAGTAGGTTTACCCATGTATGAGTACGGATGACAAAAGTGGTCTTAATACGTCATACTTTCTTCAGGATTTGATAAATTTGTTCTTGTGAAGGACAATATATATGCATTAGGGAACTTGTGCATATACTGATATTATTGTAAGCATCTGTTACACAGAATTATGTGAGTAACAGCGATGTATGAGGGATTGTTCCAGTGAAGCAAAAGCTTCACAAGCTCAGTTTTAAAATATGAATTTCGACTGTCTTATATTGTTAAAAATTACAAAATTGAAAGTTGCATTATTTGTAATAAATTAGATTTATTTTGTTTCTTTTAAAGAAATAGATTATTCACAGAAACTCCGCCAGAATGACAAAATGAACTATATATAGGTTTAGCCGAACTTTATCCCGCAAATTCATATAAGTTGATAACTATCTATATATATCTAAGTTTTGAATACTGGTAAGACATTAATGCTTGCATTTTTGACTGCAAACTTTTTGACTGCACAATTGTGAGTGAAAATAAATGCAGTCGTAACAAAAAAAATACGTTAAGAAATTAAACTATTTGTTAAGTATATAATCCCAAATGTTAAAATAAAGGTCACCCTGGGAGCTAACGTTAGTTTGTAAATCACCGCATTCTAATTTTGCATCTGGGGTCAATTTCATAAACAAATCTTACGACTAAAGCTGGTCGTAAGTCATGAATAGTTCAGTTTACTTACGATTAACCTTGTCTGAAGTTTTTTTTTGTGAAACCGACTTCTGTATCTGAAGTTTGGTAAACCTTAGTTTTGCAGCTATATATGTCGCGGGCAGGATTCCATTATGATTGGATCCATATCACAGTGACCGGAGTTTTGTTTATGATCATCCCCTATTATATGATGTATATGCATACTTAGTTTGGAAAATCCAGGTTCAACGGTTCAAAAGATATGGACCGAATACATACCAGACAAGCACGAATCAAACAATGTTTGAAAACTTGACGGCTCAAATGTCAATGTCAAAGTCAAAATGAACTGATTTAATTTATGAAGAACCACGTGCCATCCCATAATACATCTCTGAACTAAGTGTGTTTAACATCAGTTCTATAGTTCAAAGCAATGCATTTTAAATTTGAAATCATTGGATTTTGGATGAACTGTATATCTGTATACATATATAAGTTACCTGATTTAATTCGACACGGGGCGCAAACAAGTGGGGACTGACGGACGGACAGACTTAAAATGTGATTCATATATCCTCTTTAACTTTGCTTGTGGTTGTATTAAACATGTACGATAGTGATTTCCGATTTTGACACGTTTTGTAGGCTGTTAACAAACAGGAGACTATTTTCACTGTTGAAGTGACAAAGTCGTCTACATTTTACTCTCTTTATTGCGTTGTTTTCTCTCCCTTTTACTCGTCCAACATACAAATATTTCATCATAATTATTTTTCTTTTTTTGCATGGCACACCATCAATTATAGTAAATATTGAAACATTTAAGGTCAAATATTTGTTATTATACGTCGTTTTTGTAGAAAGTACCGTTTTATCTATAGCAGAGTGAAAACGTCAAAATGACGTCAATTATAGCCAAACCATGAACGATATGCAACTAAAAATCAAAGAGACGTTATCATAGTATCGTGTACAGTAAAATTTGAATTAACTATATTACCAGCTGCTTCAAATAAGACAATAATACTACAAAAGTGTTATTCTTTCAATTTTGACCCCAATTTAACAAAAATTGCACTATATATCACTTTTACGACCGGACAAAATGGAATCTACACATGTTTTCCTTTCGAATGATATATAATATAGCTGTGTGTTAGATAGGTGCATTAAAATTATTTTTTAGGTCTGAATGTCACTCGCCTAGTAATGCTATGTGTGTTAAAGGACCTTGTATAAATTAATCATATTGAGTCCCCCTTTACCATACAATAGAGTATTGATGACCCAAAATATCAACAAGTTGTGTCAAATACGGATAAGGTAATCTTTGTCTGGGATAAGAAAATCTTCAGTATTTCGATAAATTCATACTTTTGCAAACAGTGAATTTATAGAAATGACCGTATACTTGATATTAATGTTAACACCGAAGTGCTGACTACTGGGTTGGTGATACCCTCGGGAACGAAACGTCCACAAGTATTGGCATCAACACTGGGGTGTAAATAGTTATCAAAGGTACCAGGCTTATAATTTATTACGCCAGACGCGCGTTTCCTCTACTTAAGACTCATGAGTGACACTCAAAATCCTTAGAAGGTCAAACAAGTACAAAGTTGTAGAGCATTTGTGACCCAAATATCAAAAAATGTTTTTTACAATTTAAAGCATATTCTTCAAATCAGACAAAAGGTCCTTCAATAAACTAAAATTCTAGATTAAAGCAAATTGATTATTTACAAATAAAAAAGAACAGTAAGATAACGTGAAAAAATTTAAAATCGTTTTAAATATTATAACATGTTTATATTTTATAATATATTCCAACTTCTATTAAGAATAAAACAATATTTGTAAATGGAACATTATCAAAAAAATTATACATATTATTGACATTGAAATGCTTCCTACGAATATCAGCAAAGTCAATACAATTGATGACTGTGTATTCATTTATTTTCGTGGGTATCAATTTTCGTGGAAAGAGAAAAGAAGACGTTTCGTGGTAAACGTAAGTTCGTGGATTGCTGATTCGCTGATATGCATTTCGTTACATACAGATGAATGCGGTCCTAACCTGTAAAAAGATTGGAGCATTAGTCCCAGTAGTCAATTTCGGTGTTGAAATGAATATCAATAATGTGGTCATTTATCCCAGATATAGATTACAATAGCTGTATTTGGAATTTTTGGACCCTCAATGCTCACCAACTTTGAACTTGTTTTGCTTTATAAATATTTTGATATTAGCGTCATTGATGAGTCTTATGTAGACGAAACGCGCGTCTGGCGTACTAATTTATAATCCTGGTACATTTGATTTTTATGCCACTACTGGTGGACGTTTCTTTCCCGAGGGTATATCACCAGCCCAGTAGTCAACAGTTCGGTGTTGACATGACTATCAATAATGTGGTCATTTTGTTATAAATTTCCTGTTTTCAAAACTTCGATTTTTTTGAAAAACTAAGGATTTTCTTATCCCAGGCATAGATTACGTTAGCCGTATTTGGCACAACTTTATTGGAATTTTGGATCCTCAATATATTAAAAACATATTCTCTAATATTAGATTGAATCGAGTGCACCCGCACGAGCGGGGTTAGAACTCACAACCTCTGCTTGACTTGCTAGTGATTACAGTAGAAACTACTTAGACCACTCGGCCACCGAGGTCCCTCATATCTATTTGATATTCATGGACTGGTAATTCTGGTAATGGAACCAGTAGCGGCATCGACCCAGTGGTATAAATTATTATCAAAGGTATCAGGCTTATAATTTAATACGAAAGACGCGCATTTCGTTACATACAGATGAATGCGGTCCTAACCTGTAAAAAGATTGGAGCATTAGTCCCAGTAGTCAATTTCGGTTTTGAAATGAATATCAATAATGTGGTCATTTATCCCAGGTATAGATTACAATAGCTGTATTTGGAATTTTTGGACCCTCAATGCTCACCAACTTTGAACTTGTTTTGCTTTATAAATATTTTGATATTAGCGTCATTGATGAGTCTTATGTAGACGAAACGCGCGTCTGGCGTACTAAATTATAATCCTGGTACCCTTGATAACTATTTACATCACTGGGTCGATGCCACTACTGGTGGACGTTTCTTCCCGAGGGTATCACCAGCCCAGTAGTCAACACTTCGGTGTTGACATGAATATCAATAATGTGGTCATTTTGTTATAAATTTCCTGTTTTCAAAACTTCGATTTTTTTGAAAAACTAAGGATCCTCAATGCTCTTTAACTTTGTACTTAATTGGCTTTATAAAAATTTGATTTGAGCGTCACTGATGAGTCTTATGTAGACGAAACGCGCGTCTGGAGTCGATACGAGGTGTCAAAACAAAGGACATTTTGTTGCAAGACAATATTTTGAATAAAAAGTAGACACACTGGCACTTTGAATTGATGCGGACAAAATTGTGAAGTCATTATGTTCCAATATTGTTGTCTATTCTTTTATAAAATACATCCTGGTATAAAATACTACTAACTTTTTGAGCCGTTATATAGATTTACATGATAAAGGGCAAACATAGGCAGTTTGACAGAACTAGTCAAATAATTTTGCTATACAGGTTAGCCGCCGGTATTACATTTACTGCAATTTACTACAATAATAAAGTGGTCGGTTTAAATTGATGCAGTCTTATGATTTGGCTATACAAGTCAGCCTGGGGTATCAAAACTACTAGATTTTTGCTAAGGATTGATTTTTTTTAACAAAGGAAGGACGTCCTGTGTAAATGTATGCGGATACATTGTGTAGTTGTTGTTTCCAATATTGCTGTCATTTATATTATGCAGTTCATTATAACATAAAAATATTACTCCTTAACTATGCAGCTGTATAGATTAACATAATAAATTGCAAATATGGTCAGACTTGGTTGATGTGGTCAAATAACTTTGTTAAAATGTAGAAGAAAAAGCCTGAGATATCAAGACTACTGACATGTTGTTGCTTAACAATAGTTTCAATAAAAAGAGGACATGCTGGCATTTTAAATTTATGTGGACAAACTTTTGTAGTCATTGTGTTCACGTATTGCCTCACTTGTATTATACATTCTACATGTTCTACCCGGACATAAAAATATTGCTGATTTACTATAAGGCTGTATAGTTTACAAAATAAAATGCAAATATGGTCAGTTTTGGTTGAACTGGTTGGTGTGGTCTAATTATTTTGTTATTTGAGTCAGCATGAGTTATCATAACTAGTGACGTTTAATTACGTATCAAAATATTAAACAAAAGAAGGGCATGCTGGCATTCTAAATTTATGCGGACAAAATGTTGTAGTCATTGTGTTCACATATTGCTCCATTTGTATTATACATCCTACATGTTCTACCCTGACATAAAATGTTGCAGATTTACTATGAGACTAAAGATTTTCTTAACAAAGTGCAAATGTGGTCAGTTTACATTGATGCGGTCTAATAATGATGCTATACAAGCCAGTCAGTGGTATGAAAACAACTAAAAATTTGTAACGTATCAATATCTTAATCAAACGAAGGATATTCTGTCTAAATTTATGCAGATATCATTTTGTTGTGATCGTGTTTCAATTTTGCTATCATATGTAATAAACATTCAATTCTGACATTAAAATGTTGCTGATTTACTATTCACCTATATTGGTCTACAAAATGAAATGGAAATATGGTCCGATTTGGTCGGTGACATTTTGTTGAGAGACAAATTTGATAAAAAGAGAACATGCTGGCACTCTAAATGTATATGGACAAAATTTGATATTTATTGTGTTTCAATATTGCTGTCATTTGTATTCTATATCGTATCCTGACATAAAAATATTGCTGATATGCTAAGCGGCTATATAGATTGACACAATAAATTGCAAATATGGTGTATACGGCATCAATAATTTGATATGTAATGGAATATATATACAATGCCTGTTAGCATTGTTACAAATATTTAATATCGTTTTCTTTATTTTATAGAAAGGCAAATCACAGATAAAGTTGTATAAGAAGCAAATTGATATGCGTATCCTATTTTAGAAAAACGTGTATTTAGTCGTGTTTATATCACGGAAGTATTAATTTTACTTTATTTTTCTATGTTTTTACCCAGAAAAAAACTTATTTTTAGAAATCGATGTAGATCCGTCATGGATACAAGTTAACTGAGTGTTGAGCAGATCTGCCAATATTTTAAACATATAAACCAGTCCTACGACCAAGTCCGCTTTTGAAGTTGACTAGACTGTGGTTCTGGAACTACTCAGAACAGTCCTAAATCTTATCACAGATTAACTTTGACCAGTCGAAATGACTGGCTATCAAGTTAACCTGCTGCACAGGTAAGGACTGCACTAATCTGTAAGACTCATTATTGATGCTAAGATCATAATAGTAAGAGAATTTAAATAACAACAAAAATGAAGAGCATTGATGACCTTAACTATCAAACAGTTGAGCCAAAAACAGCTAAGGTTATCTATGTCCCGAATAAGAAAATGATTGGTATTTCGAAAACTTCATACTTTTGCAAACAGAAAATGTATAGATAAAGGCAACAGTAGTGTACTGATGTTCAAAACTCATAAATATTTAGACAAAAACAAATCCGGGTCATAAACCAAAACCGAGGGAAACGCATTAAATACAAGAAAATGACGACACAAAATTAAATTGTAACACACACAGAAAGGAACTAAGCATTAGACAAAATCCGATGGTATAGAATTGACCATATATTTGATATTGTTATCGGTGTAAGCCAAAGTTCTGTGTAGACGGCCGTACCTTGACCTATTATTGTTTATTTTTATATATTGTTACTTGGATGGAGAGTTGTCTCCTCGGCACTCATACCACATCGTCCTATACCAACACCGAAGTGCTGACTCTTGGGATATTGATAATATCGGAAACGAAAAGTTCCATCAGTAGTGACATCGATGCAGTGTTGTAAATATATATCAAACGTCACCGACTGACATTTTAACATGCCAGGCGAGCGTTTTATTAATATCTCTTGTAAAACATTAAGTCGATTCAGATCAAAAACGCCGTTACAGACCACATAATTGGTACTTTTCAAACAAATGACATCGTAATTTGATTGCAGATGACACTGTCCTCTTTAAAAGACCAAATGAATCAGAAACAACTTTCACAAATCTTTGATTAATGCATTTTTTCTTGAATTTTTGGTATACTTCTTTGTCTATCGATTTTCTTCTACCCCTATTTTGTTTCTTGTTCATACATTGTAGATTTACGAGTTTTGAACAGTGGTATACTACTGTTGCCTTTATTTGTTTAAAATATTTAATTTGACACACTAATTTGGATTTCAATATTTGTTTTAAGATATTTAATTTCTAATTCCACATCTCCAATTATTCGAACTGGCTTCTGCAGCGTACCTAATCTTTTATACTATTAATTTTAAATAACCTTACCTGTTCATGCTTTTTATCATTGTAATATTCGTCTGACTGCAATCAAAAGAGTGTATCGAATTAATGGAGTATATACCCCAATTTACAGAGTCTACAAGAACAGTGTACGCGCCAGTATAAAATGATATTCAAGAGAAGCGAAAGATACCACATGGAAAATCAAATCATTGCGGTTCGTATTTGCCTTATAAATATTTGAGTTTTTTGTCTGATTAACGTTTTTGGCCTTCAGGGAATCACATATAGTTTTCTATAGACTATATTAGTGTACTGACTTGACATATCGGATATAAGGATGAGGCTTAGAAACGGGGAAATTCGAGTCAAATCCTTATAATGTTAATATTTATAGTCAGTACACTATTATTATCTATAGAAAACTAGAAAATCTAGAAGAAAAAAAAACATTTTCAATTGATGTTTTTTGTGTTATTTCTAATTTATTTGATTTAAGGTGGATTTAAGGTGGATCCCTTCAGATATAGCAAAATTTCGAAATTGTTTTTTTCTTAAAATTTACATACATACCCTAAGCAATGGCCTCTATAAAAAATAGAGTTAAAAATCTTATGTCACTAGACTCGTTTCCATGGTAACGGTCACCTACGTTGGTACATCACGTGTATGCATAAATACATAACTTATGTAGAAACTCTGGACTTTATTCAAGCCTTTGAAAGTATTTTGAAAACATTGTTCTTTATTTATTACAAAATTAATATTGCAAATGTAAATAAAACACACATAATGACCGATTTATTCATGTTTATTAAATTATACGCCAATGTCTACAACACTGCTGAACACAAAAAACACATAATTTCCCCAACAATGGTTCACTGAATATTTTTTTTTAAATTTGACATAAGATGGTCAAAGCAGTGAGCTTTAGTAAAATACAAATATTGGTCACCAGACTACTTTATGGACCAAAACACGTTTTTGTGACACCGTGATCAGCAGCAGTTTTTTGTATATCTTTCAAAATTGTGTGTACAAAGTTTGACACATGTTGTCATATCTTTTGTCAAACTGAATCATGCACCAGAGACTAAAGTCAACTTAAACACATGCAAGGTATTTAGAAGTTTGACAGTCAAAGAAGATATGACTTGTGCAATGACAAATATAAATGTATCGACAGTCGGTAGAATAGCTAGGAGATAACCTCTTCATAGATTTGAATGAACGTGGGAGTTTCTTTATACATCTTATTTGAAAAGAATACAAATTTAGTTATGTTTTAATTTGCTGATGACAAAATCGATAGTAATGCCAATGAAGACATCATAACCCATTATTGGTGTCGACCCAACAACCTAACTAAAAGAGGGACGAAAGATACCAGAGGGACAGTCAAACTCATTATTTGAAAATAAACTGACAACATCATGGTTCAAAATTAAAAAAAGACAAACAGACAAACAATAGTACACATGACACAACATGAAAAACTTATGAATAAACAACACGAACCCCACCAAAAACTAGGGGTGATCTCAGGTGCTCCGGAAGGGTAAGCATATTCTACTCTACATGTGACACCCGTCGTCGTGTTGCGTTTGTGATAACAAATCCGGTAACAACAGTTTCTACATAAGTTATGTATTTATGCATACACGTGATGTACCAACGTAGGTGACCGTTACCATGGAAACGAGTCTAGTGACATAAGATTTTTAACTCTATTTTTTATAGAGGCCATTGCTTAGGGTATGTATGTAAATTTTAGGAAAAAAACAATTTCGAAATTTTGCTATATCTGAAGGGATCCACCTTAAATCCACCTTAAATCAAATAAATTAGAAATAACACAAAAAACATCAATTGAAAATGTTTTTTTTTCTTCTAGATTTTCTAGTTTTCTATAGATAATAATAGTATACTGACTATAAATATTGAACGAAGATAATGGCGGCAACTAGTAGGACGTGAAAAGTACTAACACACATTTTGTACGAAATGTGATATTTTTATGTGTGCCTTGGTAACGAAATTTACTAGAATGTATTCCTAATATATGGTACTATTCAGACTTTCATTGGTATGTCACTATATGCGTTAATTACTGGAAAAATATATGATTTGTTGATTCAACCCTAGTTATAAACAAACAAAATGTCCGCCACAAGTGAATCAAAATGTCAAACTCCTGAGTCTTCAAGCCTTCTTGGTGGTAGTAACAGAGGTAGAAGTTCCTCGAGAAAACGTCAATTATCTTCAACATCAGAAAACCAAATGAAACCCCCACCAACCCGTCAAAGATCTTTATCTGTTCAACGTCAATCTAACGTACAGTCGAGTGGTCCCCCATCGAGTCCAGTTACCTTCAAAACTCATGGTGAAAGCTTTAATATGGCAAAACTTGTTCAAACAACCTTATTGAAACCTGATGTATTTCAATCTATTGTCAGTGAAATAAAAACAGAACTTATTTCAGAATTAAAAACATCTTTAAAATCAGCTATTACTGAAGCCATCCAAGACGCTATCAAACCACTAAATGCCATTATTAATCAACAACAACAAAAAATTACATCCTTAGAAACTGAAAATACTCAACTAAAAGAACATGTTGACAAAGCACTTTCCGATGCTAGTGAAAGATATGAGAAATTTAGAAATTTGGGCACTGCAATTTTTAACAGTATGGCTGAAAACAAGGGTCTAAAGGAGGAAGTGGCTACTCTAAATGCCGATATTGAAGAACTTGAACAATACGGTCGCAGAACATCGCTCAGATTTCATAACGTTCCTTTGAGTAAAGAAGACCTCCAAAATACAGATGATATTATAGTTAATATTGCCAATCTAAAACTGGGCATTTCACCACCTCTCTGTGTCAATGACATTAACAGGTCTCACATCATTGGTAAAATTGAAGGTGGGAAAGCGCAACTCATTTGTAGGTTCCGAAATTGGAAAATTAAAAACTCCATCTATATGTCCAAAAAGAAACTCAAGAACAATTCGGCTCAAATATTTATCACAGAGGATCTAACTAGAGACAGACAGGAACTCATCAAAAGGCTGAATCAACTTAAAAAAAACAAAAAGATTCACTCGTTTTGGACCTTTGATGGTAGAGTATTCACGAGTTGGTTGACCGTTATGGAATAACTGTTTCACAAATGATATCGGATATGTTCCTTACGTCGTAACTACAATCCCCTTCCCTCTCATGAATGTGACCTACCGAATTAGACTATTTACCGGATTTGTAATCACATAAGCAACACGACGGGTGCGACATGTGGAGCAGGATCTGCTTACCCTTCCGGAGCACCTGAGATCACCCCTAGTTTTTGGTGGGGTTCGTGTTGTTTATTCTTTAGTTTTCTATGTTGTGTCATGTGTACTATTGTTTTTCTGTTTGTCTTTTTCATTTTTAGCCATGGCGTTGTCAGTTTGTTTTAGATTTATGAGTTTGACTGTCCCTTTGGTATCTTTCGTCCCTCTTTTAAAGGATATTGCTTAATTCATATCTTTCTTCCTAAAGAAGTTCCTGTATGCAGTCAGCCTGATACTAATAAAGAAACAAGTTGGCAAGAAAAGGGGCACTTGTTTTCCCATTGGAATGCCGACTAAATATGTTGTCAATTAAGAAACCAGACATCTTGATAATATCAGTTTCAGAGAATGTCTTGTTTGAATCAGAGTGTTCAGAGTAAAATGACTTACTAACAAAATTTGAGGTTCATATTTACCAGTTTTAGGTGCACTGAAAGTGCTTGATAAAATCCAATGATTACACATTAAAAGAAAACAATTAAGATGTCGCACGATTGTCAATGAGACAACTCTTAACAAGACACTAACAAAAATTAAAGACAGGTCTTTGAATCTTTAAGAACAACAGCAAAACTAGTTTTTCATTCTGTACACACTTTTCCGTATTTTAAATAAATTGCGACTGATATGTATCTGAATGTACAGGAAATTCATGGTCAGCATTTGTTGTGCAATGTTGTAGACTTTTAGTTCCATACACAATCACATGCGTTTCATTATTCCATTACCCCAATCACAATATCTAAAGTGAACTAGAACAACCTTGAATCCGCTCAATTGCTATGTTTGTATTTTAACAGTGAATGTTTAAAAAAAATAAAAATCTACCTTAAAAAAACGTTGTGTCTTCCGCAAAATTTGTTTTCAGTCAAATGGCCCACAACGTCACGTGAGATTTTCTCATACCATTGCGCTGGTCATAATTAACTTGTTAAAAAAGATCGCCTCCTCTGTGAATAATATGCCAACGGAGTAGGCCCATCATTACCCCTTTTTGGTCATAATATATCTTGTTTTTTTAACAACATCGTTTACATTGTATACTTAGAAGAAAGTCGAATAATTTTGTTAGCTAATAATGAGTTAACATGACAAAAAATATAACATAGGGGTTAAAAGCAGATTTTGTCTTATTTCTCTGAAACTAAAGCATTTGGATCATATCTGACATGGGTTATAGAGTTCAGCAGAAAAAGATTTTATCTGCCCTGTAGTTTTCAGACAAATCAAACCCTAACCTTTTGTAATAAACTGTAAACAGGAAAAACAGCAAAGGAAGATCTACAATCAAGTCGACATGAATGAAATGGTCAATTGATCTCTTAATGAGTTCTTGCCATTTATAAAATTTTTGTTTAACAATTTCTATGTACATTTTTGCAATCTTATACAGAAATCCTCTACTCTGAAACTACTGCGACAACTTTAGCCAAGCTTGGCCACAACCATCATATTGTTATCCAGTTTAAAATATGTGTCTGATGTCCCGGCTTGTCAACAAACATGGCCGACATGGCAATAAATAGAAAACACTTTTCCCGTCTGAATGGTTTTACACTAGTAATTTTTGGGGCCCTTAATAGCTTGATGTTCGGTGTGAGCCAAAGCTTCGTACCTGACCTATAATGGTTAACTTTAAAAAACTATTACTTGGATGAAGAGTTGTCTCTTTCCTTAGATGATTTTTCAAAAGTATCTTATCATCTACATCCGATTTCACCTCGATAGATGCACGCGTGATCATGCTAGTTCGTCTAGCGAAATATTGCGTTTATTTTTATCATTTTGTAAATATTTCAAACATTCTATTACATAATAATTACATACTAAAAAATTACATTGTAAGGCAATCTATATATATATATATGAATAATAATTTTCTTATATATATATATTAAAGAACATCAGTTGTTCGACCTGTTAGTCAAATGCGTTTTGTTAAAATATACTTTTTCACTTTTTTGGTCTTTTGGAAAATGTTGTTTGTGCTGTATTTAGACCCTTCTACAACGATTTTTTTGTACATGCACACATATAAAAATTGCGGTTTTTATCCAACGCAATCATAGGTTTGAACGTAGTTTTCAATTTAGACTTGTTTATATTTTTTCGTTTGAGCTTGTATCATATTTTCCTTCCGGTTTATATGATCGGTTCATCCTATGACTCTTAAAACTCAAGAGTCTATCTAAAAAATGAGGTTTAATTATATATGGCCTTCCAAATACCGTTTCGATCCCTAACATCACTGAAGAGACATTTATTGTCGAAATCCGGATCTGGTATACAAAACAAATATTGACACCTTATTTTATGTGGCATAACATCTTGGCCACTAGTTAATTGTTTTCTGTTTAGTATTAAAAGTTATATTAAGATCCATTTTGTTACATCTTGTGATCAATTTTATTTCGCAATCGCCATTGGCAGTCAGCAGGGTTAAAGAACATCAGTTGTTCCACCTGTTAGTCAAATACGTTTTGTTTAAACATACTTTTTCACTTTTTTTGGTCTTTCGGAAAATGTTGTTTGTGCTGTATTTAGACTCGTCTACAACATTTTTTTTTTTACATGCACACGTATAAAAATTGCGGTTTTTATCCAACGCAATCATAGGTTTGAACGTAGTTTTCATTTTAGACTTGTTTATATTTTTTCGTTTGAGCTGGTATCATATTTTCCCTCCGGTTTATATGATCCGTTCATCCTATTGACTCTTAAAATTCAAGAGTCTATCTAACAATGACGGTAAATTATATATGGCTTTCCAAATACTGTTTGATCCCTAACATCACTTGAGGGATATTTATTGTCGAAATCTGGATCTGGTGTACAAAAAAAGTATTGACACCTTATGTTTGTGGCATAACATCTTGGCCACTAGTTAATTGTTTTCTGTTTAGTATTAACAGCTATATTAAGATCCATTTTATTACATCTTGTGATCAATTTTATTTAGCAATCGTCAATGGCAGTCAGCAGGGTTAAAGAACATCAGTTGTGCGACCTGTAAGTAAATGCGTTTTGTTTAAATATACTTTTTCACTTTTTTGGTCTTCCGGAAAATGTTATTTGTGCTGTATTAAGACCCTTCTACAACGATTTTTTTACATGCAATCATATACAAATTGCGGTTTTTATCCAACGCAATCGTAGGTTTGAACATAGTTTTCAATTTAGACTTGTTTATTTTTTTTCGTTTGAGCTTGTATTATATTTTCCCTCCGGTTTATATTATCTGTTCATCCTATTGAATCTTAAAATTCAAGAGTCTATCTAAAAATGAGGGTAAATTATATATGGTCTTATAAATTACTGTCTCGATCCTTAACATCACTGAAGAGACATTTATTGTCGACATCCGGATCTAGTGTACAAACAGAATATTGACACCTTATGTTTGTGGCATAACATCTTGGCCACTAGTTAATTGTTTTCTGTACAGTATAAACAATTATTTTTAGATCCATTTTGTTACATCTTGTGATCAATTTTCTGTGGCAATCGCCAATGCCAGTCAGCAGGGTTGAAGAACATCAGTTGTTCGACCTGTTAGTCAAATGCGTTTTGTTAAAATATACTTTTTCACTTTTTTGGTCTTTTGGAAAATGTTGTTTGTGCTGTATTTAGACCCTTCTACAACGATTTTTTTGTACATGCACACATATAAAAATTGCGGTTTTTATCCAACGCAATCATAGGTTTGAACGTAGTTTTCAATTTAGACTTGTTTATATTTTTTCGTTTGAGCTTGTATCATATTTTCCTTCCGGTTTATATGATCGGTTCATCCTATGACTCTTAAAACTCAAGAGTCTATCTAAAAAATGAGGTTTAATTATATATGGCCTTCCAAATACCGTTTCGATCCCTAACATCACTGAAGAGACATTTATTGTCGAAATCCGGATCTGGTATACAAAACAAATATTGACACCTTATTTTATGTGGCATAACATCTTGGCCACTAGTTAATTGTTTTCTGTTTAGTATTAAAAGTTATATTAAGATCCATTTTGTTACATCTTGTGATCAATTTTATTTCGCAATCGCCATTGGCAGTCAGCAGGGTTAAAGAACATCAGTTGTTCCACCTGTTAGTCAAATACGTTTTGTTTAAACATACTTTTTCACTTTTTTTGGTCTTTCGGAAAATGTTGTTTGTGCTGTATTTAGACTCGTCTACAACATTTTTTTTTTTACATGCACACGTATAAAAATTGCGGTTTTTATCCAACGCAATCATAGGTTTGAACGTAGTTTTCATTTTAGACTTGTTTATATTTTTTCGTTTGAGCTGGTATCATATTTTCCCTCCGGTTTATATGATCCGTTCATCCTATTGACTCTTAAAATTCAAGAGTCTATCTAACAATGACGGTAAATTATATATGGCTTTCCAAATACTGTTTGATCCCTAACATCACTTGAGGGATATTTATTGTCGAAATCTGGATCTGGTGTACAAAAAAAGTATTGACACCTTATGTTTGTGGCATAACATCTTGGCCACTAGTTAATTGTTTTCTGTTTAGTATTAACAGCTATATTAAGATCCATTTTATTACATCTTGTGATCAATTTTATTTAGCAATCGTCAATGGCAGTCAGCAGGGTTAAAGAACATCAGTTGTGCGACCTGTAAGTAAATGCGTTTTGTTTAAATATACTTTTTCACTTTTTTGGTCTTCCGGAAAATGTTATTTGTGCTGTATTAAGACCCTTCTACAACGATTTTTTTACATGCAATCATATACAAATTGCGGTTTTTATCCAACGCAATCGTAGGTTTGAACATAGTTTTCAATTTAGACTTGTTTATTTTTTTTCGTTTGAGCTTGTATTATATTTTCCCTCCGGTTTATATTATCTGTTCATCCTATTGAATCTTAAAATTCAAGAGTCTATCTAAAAATGAGGGTAAATTATATATGGTCTTATAAATTACTGTCTCGATCCTTAACATCACTGAAGAGACATTTATTGTCGACATCCGGATCTAGTGTACAAACAGAATATTGACACCTTATGTTTGTGGCATAACATCTTGGCCACTAGTTAATTGTTTTCTGTACAGTATAAACAATTATTTTTAGATCCATTTTGTTACATCTTGTGATCAATTTTCTGTGGCAATCGCCAATGCCAGTCAGCAGGGTTGAAGAACATCAGTTGTTCGACCTGTTAGTCAAATGCGTTTTGTTTAAATATACTTTTTCACATTTTTGGTCTTCCGGAAAATGTTGTTTGTGCTGTATTTAGACCCTTTTACAACGAATTTTTTTTTACATGTACACGTATACATTTTGCGGTTTTTATCCAACGCAATCAAAGGTTTGAACGTAGTTTTCAATTTAGACTTGTTTATATTTTTTCGTTTGAGCTTGTATCATATTTTCCCTCCGGTTTATATGATCCGTTCATCCTATTTACTCTTAAAATTCAAAAATTTATCTAAAAATGAGGGTAAACTATATATGGCCTTCCAAATACCGTTTCGATCCCTAACATCACTAAAGACATTTATTGTCGAAATCGGGATCTGGTGTACAAAAAAAATATTGACACCTTATGTTTGTGGCATAACATCTTGGCCACTAGTAAATTGTTTTCTGTTAAGTATTAAAAGTTATTATATTAAGATTCATTTTGTTACATTTTGTGATCAATTTTATGTTGCAATCGCCAATTGCAGTCAGCAGGGTTAAAGAACCTCACTTGTTCGACCTGTTAGTCAAATCGTTTTGTTTAAATATACTTTTTCGATTTTTTGGTCTTCCAGAATCGAAAATGTTGTTTGTGCTGAATTTAGACCCTTCTACAACGATTTTTTTTACATGCACACGTATAAAAATTGCGGTTTTTATCCAACGCAATCATAGGTTTGAACGTAGTTTTTAATTTAGACTTGTTTATATTTTTTCGTTTGAGCTTGTATCATATTTTCCCTCCGGTTTATATGATCCGTTCATCCTATTGTATCTTGAAATTCAAGAGTCTATCTAAAAATGAGGGTAAATTATATATGGCTTTCCAAATACCGTTTCGATCCCTAACATCACTGCAGAGACATTTATTGTGGAAATCCGGATCTGGTGTACAAAAAAAATATTGACACCTTATTTTTGTGGCATAACATCTTGGCCACTAGTTAATTGTTTTCTGTTTAGTATTAAAAATTATATTAAGATCCATTTTGTTACATCTTGTGATAATTTTATTTGGCAATCGCCAATGCCAGTCAGCAGTGTTGAAGAACATCACGTGTTCGACCTGTTAGTCAAATCGTTTTGTTTAAATATACTTTTTCCCTTTTTTGGTCTTCCAGAATCAAAAATGTTGTTTGTGCTGAATTTAGACCCTTCTACAACGATTTTTTTTACATGCACACGTATAAAAATTGCGGTTTTTATCAAACGCAATCATAGGTTTGAACGTAGTTTTCAATTTAGACTTGTTCATATTTTTTCATTTGAGCTTGTATCATATTTTCCCTCCGGTTTATAGGGTCTGTTCATTCTATTTACTCTTTTTAAAATTCAAGAGTCTATCTAAAAATGAGGGTAAATTATATACGGCCTTCCAAATACCGTTTCGATCCCTAACATCACTGAAGAGACATTTATTGTCAAAATCCGGATCTGGTGTATTGACACCTTATGTTTGTGGCATAACATCTTGACCACTAGTTAATTGTTTTCTGTTTAGTTGACAAGACAAGATGGCCGAATAGAAGGCTTACCTGCACAGCACTCCCAATATTTTTAGAGTTTTAGTTGTTTGAAAGCACAAAATGTTTTACAAAAAACTGTACAGTTTCACCCTACACACTTTCTCACGCTTCGTAGTGCATTTTAGAGTTTTAACCTCCTGGCACAAATGACATTTTAAGGTTTTTAAATGCGACATGGTTGAACATTTTTTACCGGTGCTTTTATCCTAAGTATCCTTAGCCTGTAGATAATCCTGTGTGTTCGCTTTTAGTGTATATATTTGACATTTATCGTTTTAAAAAACTTTTATTGGTGAGGACTTCGTAAATAGCGCACTAGAATATATATTGAGAAACTTTTAAAATATAAACCGGAAGTGACAATTTTTTAAATATGGCGTCTCCCATTACTGTGCGGAAGACAAACAGAACGATTGTACGCAAAGAGATATTCACACCCAGTAGAAATGAAACATCAATGAAATATAAACTTAATGAAAAAACAGCATTACTTAAAAAGATAGATGCTGCGAAAAGAGATTTTGATGTTGAAATTGAACTAAAAAGAGGCACTTTAGTGACGTCGTTTACACCAGCAGCATATGAAGTATATAAAAGGGCTATAATCAAATATTATGATGAACATCAGAATAAAACATACATTAAAACTGTCAAATCTAGTAAAACTAGCAATAAGACAATTAAAAAAGAAATAGTAGAGGAATCGTTTTCAATTAGACCGAAAGAAAATATGAATATTAAATGAAGACAATGGTATAGAATCAACATGTTCAATACTACTAGTAGCATGGATATCAATGGACGTCAATACCAGCAATTTATTTGTGAAGACCTCCAAACAATCATAAAGACTATAGATATGGCACATGTGAAACAAATCAATGACAAGATAATAGAAATATGAGAACTTGTACTTTCAAATCAGGCAGTGACTGAATATAGTAGTAAGAACCATAATACAGAAGATAATGGATTAAAATGTGAAAATACAAACAAGTTACAAATAATAGGTAGAAGAAAGAACATTCTTATCCCTGAAAGTGAAACAAATAAAACACAAAGTGAACAAGAAAACATTGAACCACAAATTATTGATATCAAATGTCCAGCATGTTTTTATGATGTCAACAATGAAGACTCTGTTAAATATACAAAATGTTGTATGTGGTTACATAAAGAATGCAGTAATCTCACTGAAGAAGAATTTAAAAAAACTATCTGAAGACACCAACCTGACATATACTTGCCCATTGTGTGAAAACTTAGAAGATATATTTATAAATGAGAGTTTTATACAGTTTGAACTAGAGAACGACCGAGAGGGAACGAACACACCCCTAAATGTAACATTCAATATTGAAGAAGAAGAAGAAAAATATGCACACATAGTTATAAACAATAGCAATCAACAACAAGAAAGTGAATCAAAATCAAAAACAGAAGTATATGTATCCTATAATCAACGAGACAATCAAGAACAAGTGGTAAATGATATTTATCAGGAGGAAACTAAAGTGAAAACAGTAGGGACAGATGAATCAAATGAAAACTTACCCACTTACGTAATCGACCATCCTTCTCATAGCCTGATAAACCTTAAACCAAGGCCAAAAAGGGGAAAAAGACAGAAACTATAGAATTAGAACAACTCACAGCTAGCAGAGCTATAATAATCATGTTAGAGGAGCAAAACAGGGACTATGAAAATACAATCAGTCTCATTCACTGCAAATGGAAACAACAAAAACAGGCAAAGAAAAAGATGAAATTCACCAATGGCAAATTCTGCCTTACAGGACATAAAAACTAAGGTGCAAATGCCAGAAGAATTAATATCAGCCAAGTTTACAACAATGAATATGGAATTCTAGCATAAATTAGACATTCATGAGATAAAACTAAAGCATGAACATTTCATGCACCCAGTGAATTTTTATAGAATGAACAATCAACATAGTAGTATGCAGCAAGCAAATATGCCTATGGTAAATCACTTCGGAAATGTGCAACAAAATGACCATCAAAAATATCATCAGCAAATTAAACGAGATTTTCACCAGATACCAACATTTTTAAATCAAAGTAAGGTGCAAGCACCAGAACATATGATACTACCAAATCTAGAGAAAGTGAAAACTCAACAACCACGAGTTATTCAAACAGGAAAAAATCCAAGAGAACTTCATAAAAACAATGCACACAAGTTGAAATCAAACTGTGATAGACCCAAAGAGAAACATTCAGACTCAAGTGAGCAAAACATTAACATACAAAGTGTAAAAATAACTGAAAATAATTTAAACTCAGAAAATCAAGAACAAAGAGACTCTACTTCTTTTTTTAGAGCACGGCCGAGCCTAAACCTCGAATCATCCACAAAAACATAAATCACTATAGGTACATTAAATATACAAAATGCTAGGTCAAATGAACTTTATTTGAGACTAGTACTAAAGAGATGTGAAATTTTATGTATTGAAGAACATTGGTTATATTCATCTGAGAAACATTACTTGAATACTGTCAGTAATATACATGAAGTAGAGGCAAAATCAGTTGATGACAATATCGACACTTCTGATATCATACGTGGAAGAGGTTATGGGGGGTGGCTACGTTCTGGAGAAAAGACATTGACAATGCAGTGAAATATATGCCAAATGGAAATGAACGCATAATTGTACTAACAGTGAATACGAAAGAGCAGCCTATATGCTTGATAAATGTTTACATGCCATCACGAAATGAAAATTATAAAGATATTCTAGCTCAGCTGGATGAGATAATTGAAAAATATCAGGAAAACTATCAAATAATGCTTTGTTGAGATTTAAATGCGTCACTACATAGAGACAATAGATCAAGAGATATGATTTTAAAACAATTTTTAATCAACAACGAATTGGAAATGGTACACAACTATCCAATTAAACCAACATTTTATAACCATGATAAAATATCGAAATCACAGATAGATTATTTTCATCACAAGAGAGCTAAAAAGAATATAAGGTACACAGTATATATATCAGACATTGAGCCTCTAAATGGTTCTGACCACACAATTGTCACAGCAAAAGTTGTGATAAACAATTATAACAAGAAGCCATCACAACTAAACTGAAATTCAAACAACATCAGAAGCAATTGAAAATTTAGAGAATATCCTACATCATGCAGGAAACCTTTCTATCCCAAAGTATAGAAAACAAACAGTTGTTACAACAAAAGGCAAAAGTATTTGGAACCAAGATATAAACAATGCTTCTCGAAAATCTAAAGAAGCCCTCTACATATGGAAGCAAGATATGCAAAATTACGAACTTTAAAATGAAATGCAAACTGCAAAAAGGCGATTAAGGAGTGCACAACGTAGGACAATGCTTCGCAAAGGAAAGCACTTACAGAAAAAATTATGAAATCAAGCCAAAGTAATTACAAACTATTTCATAAATTAATTCAAAACCAACGAAGATCTGATACTTCAAATCCCGACATAATGGTTTTCAATATAAACGCCTTAGATAACCCAGAGGAAATTTCAGATGGATGGAGGGACTATTTCTCTGAACTTTTTAATAATGACATTGAGAATGAGATTGGTGTAGAAAAACGTAACCTCGTAAAGATCCAAAATGAAATCATTGAATCTATAGAAAAAAAATCTACAACCAATAGAATGAGCAACTGTAGTCATCAATTTGTGAGATGAAAACAGGAAAATCACCAGACGTTAATGGAATTAGCTCAGAGCATTTCAAGTATGGACCAGAAGAGATTGTACCATTTATAGTATTTATCATCAATTTAATTTTTTACAAACTAGATGTGCCAGACAAAAATAAAATCTGGAACCGTTACTCCAGTATTAAAAAACGGCAAAGACAAGATGTACCCAGAAAATTACAGGGGTATAACAGTTACTAAGTTATGTAACACGGTAAAGAAATCGTGTAGTAAACGAAATACTTTGTGTTCTAGAACCTCTTTTATTACAATAACGCAATGTGAACATTTACAGCTATATATACATTGGTTAATTTGTAATTTGTTGTATACTATTTGTTACGAGAACACAACAGAGATACCAAAAGACTTTCTTACAACGTATAGGTACTCTCTGTTTTTATCATACATGTGTTACAGTTTGTATGTTACCATCATTGTACGCGCATGGCTTGCATGCTTGCGCTACTGTTATGTACTCGTAGATCTATATTGTATACATTGTATAATATGTAAACATCTTATAACATACATAAGATCAGAAAACATCTTAAAGTTTATATTTAAAGTTAGAACAAACATGCCAAGCAATCACATACGGCTAGCGGAAACTTTAACTAAACTGGGCACATTTAGGAAAAAAGCTAATAAAATAAAAAATAAAAAATTGAAAGTCCCAGATAAAAATATTTATATAAACAACAACTGTGTATGTGTGAAGACAAAACAATGCCTATTTTTATCTTCACTTTTTAAAATTAAATGTGCACTAAGAAAGGAAAGAATACACAAACCACCTAAGATTAGAATCAAAATAATAAACAACTTTGAAATTTTAATAAATGGCACTAAAAGTAACCCAACAGCTTTAAACAACTTTACCATCAGGTTGTCACGTGTTACACCTTTAGAATTTATCAACAAAGAAAGTAGTTACGAGTCAGTCAAGCGTACTTTAAATAAAATAAATAACAAATTTAAAAACAATCAATATGATAAAAGACATACGCTGAATGTTAAAGGACTCAGAGATAAAGAGAAAAGAACAAGATTTTATCAATGGATAAAAAATCAAAAAAGTCTTATAACTTTTATACAAGAAAGTCACTTTGATGAAAATCTTGAAAAAAAATTATATACTGAAACTAGTAACGTTATCTATTTTAGTCATGATACAACCCAAAGTAAAGGGGTAGCCATTATAATTGATAATAAGTTAGAATGTAAAGTAATCAATGAAAACAAAGACAAAGACGGTAGAATACTAATGATAAACATAGAAATAGAAAATATAATCTATTCGCTCATTAACATATATGCACCAAACATAGAAACGGAAAGAAACAAGTTCTTTAAAAATCTGTCTGATTTCACAAGTAATTATGCAATTGGAACGGTAATAATAGGCTGCGACATGAACGATGCACTATCAAACTTAGATAGAAAACTTACTAATGGAAAACGCAAAAATATAAGACCAGTAAATAGTTTAAAATCTTTAATTAAAACACACAATCTAATCGATATATGGCGATATTTAAATCCTAAAAAAATACAGTACACCTGGAAAAGACAAAACTTCAGTCAAGCAAGTAGAATTGATTACTTTTTAATAAATAAAGATTTTGTGCTCAATAAAAAATCAAGCGACATAAGACCCGCACTAATAAAAAGCACAGACCATCAAGGCGTGTCTCTAAAATTACAAAGCGTAACGGCCGAGAGTAGAGGTACAGGATACTGGAAATTAAATAATTCCATTTTAGAAGAAAATGAATATTGTAAAGAAATAGAAATAATTATTGCAAAATACAAAACAATTATGCAAGACACAACTACGGATGTGCATCTTATTTGGGACGCCATTAAACTTGACATTAAACTGTTTACAATAAATTATTGCAAAAGCAGAGCTTACAATAAAAATAATGACATAAAGCAAATGGAAAAAAATTAAACAATCTTAACCGAAAAATATCAGAAAAATGAAAACAACGATATTTTGCAAAAAAATAAATCAAATTGAAAATCAGTTAGAAAAACATTATGAATATAAAGCTAAAGGCGCCCAATTAAGATCGAAACAAGATTGGGTAGAAAAAGGCGAAAAAAAAACCAGCTTACTTTTTAGGCCTAGAAAAAAATAAACAAACAAAAAAAACAATAATAAAACTAAAAGATGACCAAGGAAATATTGTTACAGATCAAAGTAAAATATTTCAAATTGAAAATGATTTTTACGAAAAACTATATTCAAAAGAAAATGAAAACATGGCCCAATCATGGGAATATATTAACAGTACCGAAGTAAAAAATAAATTATCAAAACACGAAAGTCAGACGTGTGACGGATATGTTAAAATAGAAGAATTAACACTAGCAGTAAATAATTTAAAACCCAATAAAAGCCCAGGTAAAGATGGTATCACAACAAATTTCTATAAAAAGTTTTGGCAATCATTAGGCCCCATCCTTGTTAACATCTTTAATGCAAGCTACGACAGGCAAACGCTACCATTTTCTCAAAGACAAAGTATTCTTAATCTTATATACAAAAAGAAGGATCCACTAGATCTTTCAAATTATAGGCCAATCTCCTTATTAAACTCAGACTATAAAATACTATCTTACACATTAGCTCAAAGAATAAAAAATGTACTAAATTTAATTTAAAAAAGCAGACCAATTAGGATATATAAAAAAACGATATATTGGCTTTAATCTCAGACAAATACAAGACATCATAGATTACGCCGACAAATTCAATGTTGAAGGTGCAAATTTGTTTCTAGACTTTTCAAAAGCATTTGATACTTTAAAATGGACCTTTATGTACCAAACTCTCGAACATTTCTGCTTTAATAGTTCATTTATTAACTGGATCAAAACGTTATATTCTGATATAAATAGCTCTGTGTTCAATAATGGATGGATCTCTGCACCAATTAGTCTAAAAATGGGGGTGCGTCAAGGATGCTCCTGCTCTTCCATGATCTTCGTGATCGCAGTTGAAATCATGGCATGTAAATTAAGGAATGATTATAACATTAAAGGTTTTGAAATCAAACTTGACCATTCAAAACATAATCTGAAAATTTCCCAGTTAGCAGATGATATCACTCTGTTTCTTAAATCAAAAAATGAAATTATAGCAGCATTAAACGTTATTGAAATATTTGGCACATTTTCTGGTCTTAAATTAAATAAAAACAAAACAGAAGGCATTTGGATAGGAAAGCTGAAAAATTGTAAAGATAAAGTAGATAATATAAAATTCACAGATAAACCCGTTAAAGTGTTAGGATTATATTTCGGCACAAATAAAGCAGAATGCGCAAAACTAAATTGGGAAAACAAATTTGAAAAAGCAAAAAAACTCATGAAATCTTGGGAAAAAAGACATATTACTATCATCGGTAAAATTCTTATAATCAAATCACTTATTATTCCACAATTCACATACTTAGCAAGTATGACAGTCATAAATAAAACGTACAACGACAATCTAGAAAGAGAAATTTTTAATTTTATTTGGAACGGTAAACAAGACAAATTAAAAAGGTCAACTCTCATAGCAGATTACAGTACAGGAGGACTCAATATGATAGATATCGACAGCTACTTTAATACACTTAAAATTAAATGGGTATTAAGATTAATGGAGTCAAAACATGAAAATTGGTCAATTATTCCGAGATTCTTTTTTCATAAATACGGGAAAAACTTCCTTATCTTCAAAATGAATTTAGAACTTAAAAATTTAAAACTACTTAAAATTACAACTGAATTACCAGAATTTTATCTGGATATTGTAAAATGCTGGATACGGAAAGGTGGAGGTCAAACTAAATCACCCTTTAACTTTAGAGAAATACGCAAAGAAATTATATGGGGTAATAAAAACATAAAAATAAAAAAAAAACATTATTGATGCTCAATTGGATCAAAAGCAATATAATCTATATTAATGAAATTATTGACGAAAATGGTCAAATCAACGAAAAGACATTACTGCGTAAATTAGAAATAAAACACAACTGGATAGCCGAACTATCAATACTAAAAAAAGCTATTCCAAAATGTTGGATAGATATCCTGAAAACAGATAAATCTGTTAAAACCCAAGTTAGTATTAACGAAAAAATAATTAGAATAATTGAAACAGAAATAAATTTAGCAGATCTTGATAACAAAACCGTCTATCAACATTTTATCAAAAACAAAATAACTCCAATCATTGGAATAATAAAATGGCAAAGAATATTAGGCGTAAAACCATTACAAATTAGACACTCCTTATCATTTACAAACAAAGAAATATACACAAACAAACTTAAAGTTTATAAATGGAAATTATTTAGCTATATATTGCCGAACACAGAAAATCTTTTCAAATGGAAAATATCTAATACGTCAGAGTGTGCTTTATGCAAATGCACAGACAATTATCAACATTTTTTTATCGATTGTGAATTTTTAAAAGACTTGTGGAATAAAATAACAGAAAAAATGAATATCATAAACTTCTGTAAGAAAATAAACATAATAGATATAGTCTTTGGATATAAAATAGGAGACCGACATTATAATGACATAAATCTTATTATAACTTTGATAGGTTTCTCAATTTAACTACAATCCCCTTCCCTTTCATGAATGTGACCTACCGAATTAGACTATTTACCGGATTTGTAATCACATAAGCAACACGACGGGTGCCACATGAGGAGTAGGATCTGCTTACCCTTCCGGAGCACCTGAGATCACCCCTAGTTTTTGGCGGGGTTCGTGTTGTTTATTTTTTAATTTTCTATGTTGTGTCATGTGTACTATTGTTTTTCTGTTTGGCTTTTTCATTTTAGCCATGGCGTTGTCAGTTTGTTTTAGATTTACGAGTTTGACTGTCCCTTTGGTATCTTTCGTCCCTCTTTTTTTGGCCACTAGTTAATAGTTTTCTGTTTAGTATTAAAAGTTATATTAGGATCCATTTTGTTACATCTTGTGATCAATTTTATTTGGCAATCGCCAATGGCAGTCAGCAGGGTTAAAGAACATGAGTTGTTCGACCTGATAGTCAAAAGCGTTTTGTTTAAACATACTTTTTCACTGTTTTAGTCTTTCGGAAATTGTTGTTTGTGCTGTATTTAGACTCTTCTACAACGATTTTGCTTAACATGCACACGTATAAAAATTGCGGTTTGTATCCAACGCAATCATAGGTTTGAACGTAGTTTTCAATTTAGACTTGTTTATATTTTTTCGTTTGAGCTTGTATCATATTTTCCCTCCGGTTTATATGATCGGTTCATCCTATTGACTCTTAAAATTCAAAAGTCTATCTAAAAATGAGGGTAAATCACATATAGCCTTCCAAATACCGTTTCGATTTCTAACATCACTGACGAGACATTTATTGTCGAAATCCGGATCTGGTGTACAAAAAAAATATTGACACCTTATGTTTGTGGCATAACATCTTGGCCACTAGTTAATTGTTTTCTGTTTAGTATTAAAAGTTATATTAAGATCCATTTTGTTACATCTTGTGATCAATTTTATTTGGCAATCGCCAATGGCTGTCAGCAGGGTAAAAGAACATTAGTTGTTCGACCTGTTAGTCAAATGCGTTTTGTTAAAATATACGTTTTCACTTTTTTGGTCTTCCGGAAAATGTTGTTTGTGCTGTATTTAGACCCTTCTACAACGATTTTGTTTTAAATGCACACGTATAAAAATGCGGTTTTTATCCAACGCAATCATAGGTTTGAACGTAGTTTTTAATTTAGACTTGTTTATATTTTTCATTTGAGCTTGTATCATATTTTCCCTCCGGTTTATATGATCCGTTCATCCTATTGACTCTTAAAATTCAAGAGTCCATCTAAAAATGAGGGTAAATTATATATGGCCTTCCAAATATCGTTTCGATTCCTAAAATCACTGAAGAGACATTTATTGTCAAAATCCGGATCTGGTGTACAAAAAAAATATTGACACCTTATGTTTGTGGCATAACATCTTGGCCACTAGTTATTTGTTTTCTGTTTAGTATTAAAAGTTATATTAATATCCATTTTGTTACATCTTGTGATCAATTTTATTTGGCAATCGTCAATGGCAGTCAGCAGGGTTAAAGAACATCAGTTGTTCGACCTGTTAGTCAAATGCGTTTTGTTTAAATATACGTTTTCACTTTTTTGGTCTTCCGGAAAATGTTGTTTGTGCTGTATTTAGACCCGTCTACAACGATTTTGTTTTAAATGCACACGTATAAAAAATGCGGTTTTTATCCAACGCAATCATAGGTTTGAACGTAGTTTTTAATTTAGACTTGTTTATATTTTTTCGTTTGAGCTTGTATCATATTTTCCCTCCGGTTTATATGATCCGTTCATCCTATTGACTCTTAAAATTCAAGAGTCTATCTAAAAATGAGGGTAAATTATATATGGCCTTCAAAATACCGTTTCGATCCCTGAAATCAATGAAGAGTCATTTATTGTCGAAATCCGGATCTGGTGTACAAAAAGAATATTGACACCTTATGTTTGTGGCATAACATCTTGGCCACTAGTTATTTGTTTTCTGTTTAGTATTAAAAGTTATATTAAGATTCGTTTTGTTACATCTTGTGATCAATTTTATTTGGCAATCGTCAATGGCAGACAGCAGGGTTAAAGAACATCAGTTGTTCGACCTGTTAGTCAAATGCGTTTTGTTTAAATATATTTTTTCACTTTTTTGGTCTTCCAGAAAATGTTGTTTGTGCTGTATTTAGACTCTTCTACAACGATTTTGTTTAACATGCACGCGTATAAAAATTGCGGTTTGTATCCAACGCAATCATAGGTTTGAACGTAGTTTTCAATTTAGACTTGTTTATATTTTTTCGTTTGAGCTTGTATCATATTTTCCCTCCGGTTTATATGATCGGGTCATCCTATTGACTCTTAAAATTCAAGAGTCTATCTAAAAATGAGGGTAAATCATATATGGCCTTCCAAATACCGTTTCGATTTCTAACATCACTGACGAGACATTTATTGTCGAAATCCGGATCTGGTGTACAAACAAAATATTGACACCTTATGTTTGTGGCATAACATCTTGGCCACTAGTTATTTGTTTTCTGTTTAGTATTAAAAGTTATATTAAGATTCATTTGTTACATCTTGTGATCAATTTTATTTGGCAATCGTCAATGGCAGTCAGCAGGGTTAAAGAACATCAGTAGTTCGACCTGTTAGTCAAATGCGTTTTGTTTAAATATACGTTTTCACTTTTTTGGTCTTCCGGAAAATGTTGTTTGTGCTGTATTTAGACCCTTCTACAACGATTTTTTTTACATGCACACGTATAAAAATTGCGGTTTTTATCCAACGCATGTATACATGTAGGTTTGAACGTAGTTTTCAATTATATTTTTTCGTTTGAGCTTGTATCATATTTTCCCTCCGGTTTATATGATCCGTTCATCCTATTGACTCTTAAAATTCAAGAGTCTATCTAAAAATTAGGGTAAATTATATATGGCCTTCCAGATACCGTTTCGATCCCTACCAACACTGAAGGGACATTTATTGTCGAAATCCGGATCTGGTGTATACAAAAAATATTTATTTTTGTAGCATAACATCTTGGCCACTAGTTAATTGTTTTCTGTTAAGTATTAAAAATTATATTAAGATCCATTTTGTTACATCTTGTGATCAATTTTATTTGGCTATCGCCAATGGCGGTCAGCAGGGTTAAAGAACATCAGTTGTTCGACCTGATAGTCAAATGCGTTTTGTTTAAATATACTTTTTCACTGTTTTGGTCTTTCGGAAATTGTTGTTTGTGCTGTATTTAGACTCTTCTACAACGATTTTGCTTAACATGCACACGTATAAAAATTGCGGTTTGTATCCAACGCAATCATAGGTTTGAACGTAGTTTTCAATTTAGACTTGTTTATATTTTTTCGTTTGAGCTTGTATCATATTTCCCCGCCGGTTTATATGATCCGTTCATCCTATTGACTCTTAAAATTCAAGAGTCTATCTTAGAATGAGGGTAAATTATATATGGCCTTCCAAATACCGTTTTGATCTGTAAAATCACTGAAGAGACATTTATTGTCGAAATCCGGATCTGGTGTACAAAAAAAATATTGACACCTTATTTTTGTGGCATAACATCTTGGCCACTTGTTATTTGTTTTCTGTTTAGTATTAAAAGTTACATTGTATATTAAGATTCATTTTGTTACATCTTGTGATCAATTTTATTTGGCAATCGCCTATGGCAGTCAGCAGGGTTAAAGAACATTAGTTGTTCGACCTGTTAGTCAAATGCGTTTTGTTTAAATATACGTTTTCACTTTTTTGGTCTTCCGGAAAATGTTGTTTGTGCTGTATTTAGACCCGTCTACAACGATTTTGTTTTAAATGCACACGTATAAAAAATGCGGTTTTTATCCAACCCAATCATAGGTTTGAACGTAGTTTTTAATTTAGACTTGTTTATATTTTTTCGTTTGAGCTTGTATCATATTTTCCCTCCGGTTTATATGATCCGTTCATCCTATTGACTCTTAAAATTCAAGAGTCTATCTAAATATGAGGGTAAATTATATATGGCCTTCCAAATACCGTTTCGATCCCTACCATCACTGAAGGGACATTTATTGTCGAAATCCGGATCTGGTGTACAAAAAAATTATTGACACCTTATGTTTGTGGCATAACATCTTGGCCACGAGTTAATTGTGTTTGTTTAGTATTAAAAGTTATATTAAGATCCATTTTGTTACATCTTGTGATCAATTTTATTTGGCAATCGCTAATGGCTGTCAACAGGGTTAAAGAACATCAGTTGTTCGACCTGTTAGTCAAATGCGTTTTGTTAAAATATATTTTTTCCATTTTTTGGTCTTTCGGAAAATCTTGTTTGTGCTGTATTTAGACCCTTGTACAACGATTTTTTTTACATGCACACGTATAAAAATTTCAATTTTTATCCAAATGCAATCATAGGTTTGAACGTGGTTTTCAATTTAGACTCGGCTAAACATCAAACCAACAATGTTAGATCTGTAAATTTGCTTTCGTAAACTATTTGTTGTTCCCTTGCCGCCGGGATTCGAACTCTTGCTTTCTATGGCAGGATGTTACCTTTTCACGTCAGTTTTAATCTAGCGTCGTACTACAGTGCATGATATATAAGGCATGAGGATGTTATTTTTACAGATCAGCTAAATCATCCTTAGTAAAGGATCTTACAAATTAATGTCAGATACAGTCACAGAAATAATTATATTGATAGGTACGTCTGAAGCAGAGACAACTCTACAACAAATGTATTCATCGGATCACCAGCAGTTAGGTGATACATGGCTGTGTACATTATATATATACAACTCGTCTAAACATCAACCCAACAATGTTATATCTATATTTGCTTTCGCAATTTTTTATTTCTCCCTCGCGGGATTCGAACCCATGCTTTTGATATATCGTGACACCAAATCGCATGCAAAGTAGCCGGCGCACTCGACCACACGACCACCTGGGCTTCATAAAAATGAAGCTTTCGGTGGCCGGGTGTTACCTTTCCACGTCAGTTTTAATCTAGCATCGTACTACAGTATATGATATATATGGCATGAAGATGTTATTTCTACAGATCAGCCAACTTATCTATAGTAAAGGATCCTACAAATTAATGTAAGATACAGTCACAGAAATAATCATATTTACCAGTACGTCTGAACCAGTGACAACTCTACAACAGATTTATCCATCAGATCACCAGCAATGATGGTGATACATGGCTGTGTACATATATATATCAAATTTACAGATCTAACATTGTTGGGTTGATGTTTAGACGAGTTGTCTATACAGAATGTACACAGCCATGTATCACCATCACTGCTGGTGATCCGATGGATAAATCTGTTGTAGAGTTTTTTACAAAATTGAAAGTTGAAGTAAGCAACGTCCATTGGCCAATATTACAGGTAAAAAGGACGATGCTGTGTATTAAATTATTCTTTATCTTTCTTGTATCTTTTATCGTAGTTTTCAATTTAGACTTGTTTATATTTTTTCGTTTGAGCTTGTATCATATTTTTCCTCCGGTTTATATAATCCGTTCATCCTATTGACTCTTAAAATTCAACAAGTGTCACATATTAATATATCAGCTGAGTTCTCGTTAATATTAAGTGCAATATCAGTATTTAGTTCAAATGTAATCGTGGGTCAGTCCTAGTTCTATCTTATTCATTCAATTGACGTCATTTTTCATTTTCGGATGATCTGTTTTACCATTTCAAATGACGTCATCATTTTTTGTCATTTTTTACAATTTCAAATATGACGTCACTTGGCGTTGAGGTTTAAACATATTCGGATGTGTCTACATATTGTGTTGCAAATGTCTGGTTATGTAATTTATTTCAGTTGTTTCCTGTAATTAGTTAAATTTTTCAGTTCTATCATGTACAGCTTTTGTTTATTAATTTTATAAATTTACTGTTTGCAAAAGTATGAATTATTCTAAATAAGGATGTTCTGGTAACCAACAGAAAACCCTGGCCGTTTTTGGCACAACTTTTTTGATCTTTTGGTCCTCGATGCTGCTCGACTTTGTGCTTGTTTCGGCTTTCAAACTTTTGTATCTGGGCATCACTAGTAGATCTTGTGTGGATAAAATGCACTTCTGGCGTATTAAAATGTTCAACTTGTTGCCTTTTGTTGGCTGTTGTTCGTGTGTTTCTTTGTCAATTATATTCTCCAATTTATTTATAGTGTTGAGTTGTCATCTTAATGTTATATTTCACATGGCTATAAAAGGGGTGGTTTGGCATGCCACAAAACCAGGTTCAACCCGCCATTTTTTCTTTAAAAATGTTCTGTACCAAGTCAGGAATATGGCCATTGTTATATTATAGTTCGTTTCTGTATGTGGTACATTTTAACGTTGCGTCATTTGTTTTCTCTTATTTTTGAGTGTAAATTCACATTGCGATAAGACGTGTCACGGTACTTATCTATCCCAAATTCACGTATTTGGTTTTGATTTTATATTTGTTATTCTCGTGGGATTTTGTCTTTTGCTTGGTCAGTTTCTGTGCTTGTTATATTGTAGTGTTGTGTCGTTGTTCTCCTCTTATATTTAATGCGTTTCCCTCAGTTTTAGTTTGTAACCCCGATTTTGTTTTTTGTCCATGGATTTATGAGTTTGAACATCGGTATACTACTGTTGCCTTTGTTTACAGTTGGAATTTGAGCAGATGTTACAATTTTTTTTAGTAACGGAGCTGAAGAAAGAACTGTTTGCATTGGCAGTTTTACAACACAAACAATTCTTTCGACCACATTGTAAAAACTCTACAATAGAGTTATCCATCGGATCAACAGCAGTGATGGTGATACATGGCTGTGTACATTCTGTATATACCACTCGTCTAGACATCAACCCAACAATGTTAGATCTGTAAATTTGCTTTCGCAATTTTTTTGTTCTTCCCTCGCCGAGATTCGAACCCATGCTACTGAGATATCGTGACACCAAATCGCCTACACTGTAACCGTCCCGCTCGAACACACGACCACCTGGGCTTCGTAAAAATGAAGCTTTCGGTGGCCAGGTGTTACCTACAAAACGCATTAGTCAAATGTGTTTTGTTTAAATATACTTTTTCACTTTTTTGGTCTTTTGGAAAATGTTATTTGTGCTGTTTTTAGACCCTTCTACTACTAAATTTGTTTTACATGCACACGTATAAAAATTGCGGTTTTTAACCAATGCAATCATAGGTTTGAACGTAGTTTTCAATTTAGACTTGTTTATATTTTTTCGTTTGGGCTTGTCTCATATTTTCCCTTCGGTTTATATGATCCGTTCATCCTATATTGAATCTTAAAATTCAAGAGTCTATCTTAAATAGTGGGTAAATTATATGGCCTTCCAACTACCGTTTCAATCCCTAACATGGCTGAAGAGACATTTGTTGTCGAAATCCGGATCTGGTGTACAAAAAAAATATTGACACCTTATGTTTGTGGCATAACATCTTGGCAACAAGTTTATTGTTTTCAACTTAGTATAAAAGTTATATTAAGATCTATTTTGTTACATCTTGTGATCAATTTTATTTGGCAATCGCCAATGGCAGTCAGCAGGGTTAAATAACATCAGTTGTTCGACCTGTTAGTCAAATGCGTTTTGTTTAAATATACTTTTTCACTTTTTTGGTCTTTTAGAAAATGTTGTTTGTGCTTTATTTAGACTGTTCTACGACGAAATTTGTTTAACATGCACACGTATAAAAATTGGAATTTTTATCCAACGCAAACATAGGTTTGAATGTAGTTGTCAATTTAGACTCGTTTATATTTCTTCGTTTGAGCTTGTATCATATTTTCCCTCCGGTTTATATGATCCGTTCATCCTATATTGACTTTACAATTCAAGAGTCTATCTAAAAATGAGGGTAAATCACATATGGCCTTGCAAATACCGTTTCGATCCCTAACATCACTGAAGAGACATTTGTTTTCGAAATCCGGATCTGGTGTATTAAAAAAATATTGACACCTTATGTGTGTGGCATAACATCTTGGCCACAAGTTTATTGGTTTTTGTTTAGTATTAAATTGATATTAAGACCCATTCTGTTACATCTTGTGATTAATTTTATTTGACAATCGCCAATGGCAGTCAGCAGGGTTAAAGAACATCAATTGTTCGACTTGTAAGTCAAATGCGTTTTGTTTAAATTATTTTTTTACTCGGTTGGTGTTTTGGAATATGTTGTTTTTGCTGTATTGAGACACTTCTACAACGAAATTTGTTTTACATGCATCTGTAAACAAATTTGGGTTTTTCTCCAACGCAATCATAGGTTTGGACTTAGTTTTCAATTTAGACTTGTTTATATATATGTATATAAAAAGACTGAATAAATAGTCAACGATCAATCTTACAGGGCGATGGATCATGTAATATGAATCTGTACACTACAAAATATAATATATAACAAGTCAAAAAGGGTACAACATCACCATTAAATAACTATAAAATATACAAATATATGATATTTCGGATAACAGATATCCTTCTTCAATAATAGCACGATGTCAAATGAATCATGTCAATATATTCAAACTGAGATACTTTATCTAAATCTTGAATTTATACAATTTAAGCGAACACCACAGACGCTGATACAATTTTAAAATTTCCAAACACGGCGCAAAGATTACTAAGATATGCCAAATGAAAGTAGTTATGTTCGTTGTGAACTGGCACAACTCTAGATTTCCAAAGGTTGTGACAGTTGAGATGTTATATCTGCATTGAGGGCAGTCGTCAAACAAAAAGATCAAAAATGTCCTAACCGATCCAGGATGGTATAAATTAGACAACGGTAGGGCAATTACAACAGAAACTACATATGTAAGCCTCCCAAACGAATAGCAGTCTAATAATGATTGAAAAAATAAGTTTTATATAATGAGGTAAAATAATTGAACGTGGCAACGTACTTATACATCATCCCGAATCAATGGAAACCTGTAATTTAAACTGTTATTTTAAAAAATAATTTCGAACTGTAAAGCCAGTACTAAATCCGGCGTTGTTTGAAACAGGTGGTCACAGGAAAATGAAGGACTCGTTCTATGTTTTTTCATTTATGCCCTCTGGGGAAACTGTCCGTAACTTTCTAATCCAAAATCTTTCCCGAGCGACTCTGTCGACCTTCGACCAACCCTCGTTGTGGTCTATGATTGTGATGGTAAGGTTTTTGAGATCAGCTTGTGTGTGTCCAGGTGATCTCAAATGACGACTTACGGGTAGGTCGGGCTTGCAAGTGTAGTCACTTCGATGACCATTCATGCGTTTGTTAAATGGCTGCTCTGTCTCGCCAACATACTGCATGCCACATCGACGCTGAAGGAGGTATACAACATTCTGGGTTTTGCAAGTTACATTGCAATATATAGTGTACACAGACCCAGTCGAGTGGCAAGTGAATGCTTGAGTATTCAGTATTTGTTGACAAGTCAGGCAACGTCTGTTACCACATGACTTGCACAATCCTGCAATTGAACAGCTTTTATTTGAGGAGACGTCAGCTCTAACAAATAAGTATTTCAGACTTGCTGGTCTCCGAAAAGCTAAGACAGGAGGATTGGGAAAGATCTTGGATAATTTAGGGTGTTTGGCAATAGTTTGCCAATTAGCACGGATCAAACGTGAAAGGTTATTAAAGGCTGGATTGTATGTAAGAACAAACGGGACTATTTTGCTGCGCTTCTTCCGTTTGTACTGTAAGAGGTCATTGCGGCTGTTATTGTTAGCGCGCGCAAACCCCTTATCTATGTCCAATTTCTTATAACCTCGTTTTGTCAAAAATCCGCGAAGTTCCTGTAACCGTTTCGTGACAGCCTCCTCATAGGAGCAAATCCGCTTGACTCTGAGAGCTTGACTGTACGGGATACTTTTTGTACAGTGTTTGGGGTGATAGCTTTGGGGAGAAAGGTATTGATGTTTATCTGTGGGTTTACAATAGAGGTCTGTTGATATGACACCGTCCTTTATAGATGTGGTTGTGTCTAACAGTCGTACAGTCAAGCTCTCAGAGTCAAGCGGATTTGCTTACATTTTACAAAAATTACAATGTTGTAATTTATTCCTACGAAGAAGGTCGTAATGTCCGAAACGTATGGGAATTTGGGTTATATTTTTTATTAAATATATATATATATATATATACTAAAATTACGAGGTCCAATTTGTCAGCCGTCATCACGTAAAAACGACGAATCAAAGAATTCAACTTTATATATAACTAATATCGTACAAAGGTGTAGATTAAAAATGACACCACTCTAGGCCCTTTTGTTTTCCACGTAATTAATAAATGTATTTCCAATAAGTAAGAAGTTCCGGGTCGAGTCCGATACCGATACCAATAGCATATTCACCTGTTACCGATTACCTTATCTGTAAGTTCCGCATCTGACAGGCGCACCACCAAACGGTGTATTCAGGATTAATATGCTATTTAGTATTACACGGGTCATACTTAATTGTCAAATTGTTACCTATTGTAGTATTTAAATCAGTTAAACTTTCTAAGATAACAATACGAATAATAAAAATCTGGACTAAAATAAGGCGTATAGGTACAGTTTTCAATTTGTTAACGAGCATGACGTAAAACAGCGAATCAAAGAATTCAACTTTATTTATAACTAATATAGGACAATGCTGTTGATTAAAAAATACTCCATTCCAGGACCTTTTGTTTTCCAAATAATTAATATTATCAATAATTGATAAGTTCCAGTTCGACGGGTTCAAACAGAAAGATTTGAAAGCAGAGAAAACTGTGTATCTTATAATCGGCATGACTTTATCAGATGACAATACTAATACTAAAATAAGGCTATATATATATGTAGGCGTAAAATATAATTTTCACATGTGCAGATATGTATATATTCATAAAAAATTAGTAAAATAAGTAACAAGTTAACAGTTCCAGTTCAATCGATTTCATCCTTCCATTGGGACTCTTCAGGATAACTGATATAACCTCGTTGTGGGCGACGACGTTAAGGAGGTTTGTGACGTTCCGGCATTGTTCGTAATTAAGAGTTCTCGGGATTTAATTTTGATCGGTACGTTGTGATGATTTAACGTTCCATTTTCTTTTGATAAGCTTCATCTATATATATTTGTAGAATGCTTTTCTATAGAAAATTGAGCTGATCTGTTACAATAACATCTCCATGCCTTATATATCATGTACTGTAGTACGCCGCTAGATTAAAACTGACGAGGAAAGGTAACACACGGCCACTGAAAGCTTTATTATTGTGAAGCCTAGGTGGTCGTGTTGTCTAGCGGGACGGCTACAGTGCAGGCGATTTGGTGTCACGATATCTCAGTAGTATGGATTCAAATCCCTGCGAGGGAAGAACAAAAAATTTGCGAAAGCAAATTTAAAGATCTAACATTGTTGGGTTGATGTTTAGACGAGTTGTATATACATAATGTACACAGCCATGTATCACCATCATTGCTGGTGATACGATTGATACATTTGTTGTAGAGTTGTCACTGACTCAGACGTACTTATAAATATACTTATTTTCTGTGACTGTATCTTGCATTTATTTGTATGATCCTTTACTATAGATAATTGAGCTGATATGTTACAATAACATCTCTATGCCTTATATATCATGTACTGTAGTACGCCGCTAGATTAAAACTGACGAGGAAAGGTACCACACGGCCACTGAAAGCTATATTATTGTGAAGCCCAGGTGGTCGTATTGTCTAGCGGGACGGCTACAGTGCAGGCGATTTGGTGTCACGATATCTCAGTAGCATGGTTTCGAATCCCGGCGAGGGAAGAACAAAAAATTTGCGAAAGCAAATTTAAAGATCTAACATTGTTGGGTTGATATTTAGACGAGTTGTATATACATAATGTACACAGCCATGTATCACCATCATTGCTGGTGATCCGATGGATACATCTGTTGTACAGTTGTCACTGACTCAGACGTACTAATAAATATAATTATTTTCTGTGACTGTATCTTGCATTTATTTGTAGAATCCTTTACTATAGATAATTGAGCTGATCTGTTACAATAACATCTCCATGCCTTATATATCATGTACTGTAGTACGCCGCTAGATTAAAACTGACGAGGAAAGGTAACACACGGCCACTGAAAGCTTTATTATTGTGAAGCCCAGGTGGTCATGTGGTCCAACGGGACGGCTACAGTGCAGGCGATTTCGTAATACGATATCTCAGTAGCATGGTATCGAATCCCGGCCAGGGAAGAACAAAAAAATTTGCAAAAGCAAATTTACAGATCTAACATTATTGGGTTGATGTTTAGATGAGTTGTATAAAAGTCTATAAAAAAGACCAACCAGCAAATTTACTATGTACCGGATCGTCTAGAATAGGCGATACTATGCAGATAAGGAAAAAATTATATCAGTCTACAAATTTGCACAACGGTACTGATTTAAGATGTTATTATACGAAAATGTTGTTATTAAATCGTGTTGACAAATATTTGTGTCACAAGTTTTAACAAAACTGATACAAAATGTATAAGGTGTAAAAATAGATCAGTAATAATACAGGTAAGTTTTGGTCGATTGATTTTAATCCAAAATCCTGAATATCATAATATAAACAAAACACTATAATTCAATATACGTGACTGTGTATATTAACAATAAACATGAGTGAAAAACAAAACTGTTAGTATTTCTTATTGATGCCGTTAGGATGATGTACATTAAGTTCCTTTATCCAAAAGCTTTCCCGAACCTGTCGCTGGGCATCAATCCAGTGAATGTTCTGTTCAATTACTAGAATGTTCATGCGGTTAAAGTCATCAGTTTTGTGACCCGACTGTCTGAAGTGCTGAGAAACTGGGAGAAGTGGCTTCTTAGAGATATCACCCATGTGGGCATTGAGGCGTTTGTGGAAAGGCTGCTTTGACTCACCAACATATTGGAGGCCACAAACCGAACATTATAGTATGTAAATAACATTCATACTTTTGCAGGTAACATTGCAAAATATTTTGTAGTTATTTTCGGTTGCCTTACTGTGAAATGTTGATGAATGCTGCATCTGTAGGCAGCATTTGCAGCGTTTTTCTTCACACGAACGACATTCTCCAGAAGTACTTCTATTATCAGACACTTCAGCCCGCACCAGCACTCCTCGGAATTGACTCCGCTTTCTGAAAGCTTTTTTTTATATTTCTGTGTTTGAAGCCCCTTTTCTTCAAGCGAGTTTCAAATTGACGTAGTTGTCTTTAAGTTGTTTCTTTGTTGGAACATATTCGCTTGACTTTAAGTGCCTGACTGTATGGGATGCTCTTGGTAAGATGAGCAGGATGGCAACTTTTAGGGGACAAATATTGATGAGTATCAGTAGGTTTAGAAAAGAAATCTGTAGATATGATGCCCTCTGTGAGCAAACTTGAAGTATCGAGGAAGGCGATTTTGGATTTAGACTTCTCATGAGTAAATTTGATACTTGGATGTATGTTGTTGGCATGAGTGATAAAAGTATCTAAATCCTCGTCGCTTTTATTCCATTTCATATCCACATCATCTATAAATCTAAACCAGGAAAGCGGTTTTTCGATGGAAGTTTCAAGGAGTTGTTTCTCTAATTTGCCCATAAATATGTTGGCATATGACGGAGCCATTTTGGTGCCCATGGCAGTTCCATTTACTTGCAAATAATGATCTCCATCAAAAGTGAAGTTGTTTTTCTTAAGTACCAGCGTGAGCATTTTGACCAGGCATTCAGTAGGTGGATATTTCACTGGTCTGGAATTCCAAACTTCTTTACATGCATCGATGCCATCTGCATGTGGAATATTAATGTAGAGGGAGGTGACATCCATGCAAAAAAGAGTCGTGTCGGAGGGGAGTGGATTTAAGGCCTGCATTTTTCTAAGATAATCGGTAGTATCTTTGATGTGAGATGGTAAGTCTTCAACATGTTGACGAAGATGGAAGTCAACAAATTCCGACATTATTTCCGTCGGATGACCGTTCGCTGAAACTATAGGTCTTCCTGGGTTATTGGCCTTAAGAATTTTAGGTAAAAGATAAAATCTGCCCGGTTTTGGATTTTCTGGTTTCAAATATTCAAGAGTTTTGTCATCGATGAAACCATCGTCATGCATTTCTACCAAACTATCAGTAATTTCTCTGCTAAAAGATGTTGTAGGATCAGAGTCTAGTTTTTGGTAGAACCTTGCATCGCAAAGTTGTCGTTCAGCCTTTTGAATATAGGCAAATTTATCCATGACAACCACTGCACTGCCTTTATCTGCAGGTTTAATGACGATATTGTTGTTAGATCGTAAGTTTTTCAGTGCAGTCCGTTCTTCATTGTTAAGATTGTCAAAAGGTTTATTGTTATTTTTAGTATTTCTAATAATGTCCGACTTAAAGTTATCAATACATGATTCCAGGGTAGCATTTTTTCTCGGTCTAGGGATCCAAGAACTCTTTTTAATAAATGTGTAGTTGTTCTCGTCTTCTGAAATTTCTGAATCCCTATCAGAGCTTATTATGTTATCCTCCTTCGACGCGAAATATTCCTTAACAGATTCAGGAAAGCTTTTGGATAAAGGAACTTAATGTACATCATCCTAACGGCATCAATAAGAAATACTAACAGTTTTGTTTTTCACTCATTGTTATTGTTAATATACACAGTCACGTATATTGAATTATAGTGCTTTGTTTATATTATGATATTCAGGATTTTGGACTAAAATCAATCGACCAAAACTTACCTGTATTATTACTGATCTATTTTTACACTTTATACATTATGTATCAGTATTGTTAAAACTTGTGACACAGAAGAAGGCCATTTGTTGAGCCGAAATATTTGTCAACACGATTTAATAACTACATTTTCGTATAATAACATCTTATTTCAGTACCGTTGTGCAAATTTTTAGACTGATATATATATATATACTCTATAAAAAAGACCAATCAGCGCACTTACTATGTACCAGATCGTCTAGAATACACGATACTATGCAGATAAGGACAAAATTATATCAGTCTAAAAATTTTCACAACGATACTAATATAAGATGTAGTTATACGAAGATCGAGTTTGTTATTAAATCGTTTTGACAAATATTTCGGCTTAAGAAATAGTCTTCGTCAGTGTCAATGGTTTTAACAATACTGATATTAGGTGTAAAAATAGATCAGTAATACAGGTAAGTTTTGGTCTTTTGATTTTAATCCATACGCTTTAACATCATAATATAAACAAAACTCGATACTCCAATATACATGACTGTGTATATTAACATTCAAAAATGAGTGAACAACAAAACTGTTAGTACTTCTTATTGATGCAGTTTGGATTATGTAAATTTAGTTCCTTTATCCAAAATCGTTCCCGAACCTGTCGCTGGGCGTCACTCCAGTGAATGTTCTGTTTAATCACCAGACATTGCATGCGGTCAAAGTCATCAAGTTTGTGACCCGACTGTCTGAAATGCTGCGAAACTCGGAGAAGTGGCTTCTTAGAAAAAAAATCACTCCTATGGCCATTTAGGCGTTTGTGGAACGGTTGCTTTGATTTACCAATATATTGGAGGCGACAAACCGAGAATTTAAGTATATTAAGGACATTTATACTTTTGCAGGTAATATTGCAAACTATCTTATAGTTATTTTTGTTTGCCTTACTGTGAAATGCTGATGAATGGTGCCTCTGAAAGCAGCATTTGCAGCCTTTTTCCTCACACAAACGACATTTTCCAGAAGTACTTCTATTGTCAGACACTTCAGCCAGCACCAACAGCTTCCGCACACTATCGGGTTGCCTAAAAGCTATGATGGGAGGTTCTGGAAAAATCTTAGTTAGTTTAGAATTCTTTTTCAACTGTTTTCCAAACCTAATAAATGCTTAATGAAAACACCAATAAATCTTTTGACACTCTTACCAATGAAGAACGGACTGCACTGAAAAAATTACGGTCTTACAACAATATCGTCGTCCTTTTTAAAGAATTCTATATTATTTTTCTTTGAATGACCTGTATTAGGTTACTCACATAATCCCAGTGACGTTTTTATCTCCTATAACATGAACATCAATGATTATTTTAAACAAGTTAGAGCTATGAAACAAAAACAAATTAGAACTTAGCACCACTTATCTATTTTGATTCATTACGAGTATAATGAAAATATTCCTAACGGACTACAATCAAGATCGAGCCACAAGCACCTGGCTCTTTATCCAATACATTACTTTGCAGATGGGATCAAACCCTCTTCAATTGTTCCACGCGGTTAATGGTCCTCCTCAAACAACACTGCGTAGAACATCTCAAAACCCTTACTGGCGAATTTAACACCCTTTTGAATATCTGCAAAAGAGATCTAACATCTGACAATTGTTGGGGTTCGTGTTGTTTATTCTTTAGTTCTCTATGTTGTGTCATGTGTACTATTGTTTTTCTGTTTGTGTTTTTCATTTTTAGCCATGACGTTGTCAGTTTTTTTTTAGATTTATGAGTTTGACTGTCCCTTTGGTATATTTCGTCCCTCTTTTGTGATACTCGCCTTAAAGACATAACAACTATATATATCAAAAATTTTAGTGGAAGAAAAAAAAATCCGCAGGGATGGCATCAAATACATCCATCCTTCTTTACCATACGGGAAAAAGACAAAACGAGTAAGACGTGTTTTTCAACAGACTATCGGCATTCCAATGGGAACGATGTATGCCCCTCTTCTTGCCGACTTGTTTCTTGATTATTATGAGACTGACTTCATACAGAAACTTCTTAGGAAGAAAGATAAGAAGTTAGCAATATCCTTTAACTCTACTTTCCGCTATATAGATGATGTTCTGTCACTAAATAATTCAAAATTTGGTGACTATATCGAACGCATCTATCCCATTGAACTAGAGATAAAGGATACATCAGATACAGTTAAGTCGGCCTTATATCTTGACTTACATCTAGAAATTGACAATGAGGGTCGATTGAAAACAAAATTTTACGACAAAAGAGATGATTTTCAGCTTTCCAACAAAAAATATTGTGAACTTTCTCTTTCTAAGTAGCAACATTCCAGCAGCACCTGCATACGGTGTATATATCTCCCAATTGATGCGATATTCCCGTGCTTGCATTTCCTATCATAACTTTCTTCGTAGAGGGTTGTTGCTCACAAGGAAGCTATTAAATCAAAAGTTTCAAATGGTAAAGTTGAAATCATCTCTTCGTAAATTTTACGGACGCCATCACGAGTTGGTTGACCGCTATGGAATAACCATTTCACAAATGATATCGGATATGTTCCTTACGTCGTAACTAAAATCCCCTTCCCTTTCATAAATGTGACGCACTGAATTAGCATATTTACCGGATTTGTTATCTCATAAGCAACACGACGGGTGCCACATGTGGAGCTGGATCTGCTTACCCTTCCGGATCACCTAAGATCACCCCTAGTTTTAGTGAGGTTCGCGTTGTTTATTCTTTAGTTTTCTATGTTGTGTCATGTGTACTATTGTGTGTACTATTGTGGTCTATTTTTTTCATTTTGATTTTTAGCAATGGCGTTGTCAGTTTATTTTTGATTTATAAGTTTGACTGTCTCTCTGGTATCTTTCGTCCCCCTTTTTAAACATCAGCCACAAAAGATTGATACAACCTTCAACACTGTAGGCAATCTTTCTAAATACTATTTAACGGAATCGGAAACATCCTCTGCCTGCTCCTGTCAATAAAACCAAATTGTCGGAAGATCTTGACAATTTTGCCAGAAGTCAACGCATGAAGGAATATTTCGCGTCGACGGAGGATAACAAAAACAGCTTGAATAGTAACTCAGAAATTTCAGAAGACGTAAACAACTACAAATTTATAAAAAAAAAAGAGTTCTTTAATTCCTAAACCGAGCTGAAATCCAAACTTGGAATCATTTATTGACAACTTTAAGTCGGACATTATTAGAAATACTAAGCATAACAATAAACCTTTGACAATCTTACCAGTGAAAAAAGGACAGCACAGAAAATCGTACGATCACTTTTGATGGAGATTATTAATTGCAAGTTAATGGAACTGCTATGGGCACCAAAATGGTCCCATCATAGGCCAACATATTTATGAGCAAATTAGTAACAACTCATTGATTCTTCTATCGAAAAACTTTCCGGGTTTAGATTTATAGGTGATGTGGATATGAAATGGAATAAAAGTGACGAGGATTTAGATACATTCATATCATTCATGCCAACAACATACATCCAATTATCATATTTTTATGAGAAATCCAAAATCGCCTTCCTCGATACTTCAAGTTCGCTCACAGAAGGCTTAATATCTACAGATCTATATTCTAAACATACTGAAACTCATCAATATTTGTCCTCTAAATTTTGCCATCCTGTTCATCGATCTGAGAACATCCCGTCCAGTCAGGCACTAAAAGTCAAACAAATATGTTCTAACACAAAAATTACTCAAAGAAAACTACGTCAATTTGAAACTCGCTGGAAGATAAGGGGCTACAGACACAGAAAAATAAAAAAAAGTTTTTCAGAAAGCGTAATCAATTCCTAGGAGTGAACTATTGGAAAACAAAGTTAAAAAGAAAAATAAAAGGACTCCAAGTGTTCTCACTTACCAACCATCTCACAAAAACAGCTTTTGTGTCATTCGTGAGCATTGGAAAACAGTTGAAAAGAATTCCAAACAATTCAAGATTTCCCCCCAAACCTTCCATGATAGCGTTTAGGGAAGAACCCAATAGTGTGCGAAAACTGCTGGTGCGGACTGAAGTGTCTGATACTTAAAGTACTTCTGGATAATGTCGTTCGTGTGAGGAAAAACGCTGCAAATGCTGCCTACAGATGCACCATTCATCAACATTGCACAGTTAGGCAACTTTTGATCTTTTGCAATGTTACCTGCAAAAGTATGAATGTTATTAACATACTAAAATGTTTGGTTTGTTGCCTCCAATATGTTGGTTAATCAAAGCAGTCTTTCCACAAACGCCTCAATGGCCATAAAAGTTATATCTCTGAGAAGCCACTTCTCCCAGTTTTTCAGCATTTCAGACAGTCGGGTACCAAACTTGGTGACTTTAGCCGCATGCACAATCTAGTAATTGAACAGAGCATTCACTGGATTGATGCCCAGCGACAGGTTCGTGAAAGCTTTTAGATAAAGGAACCAAATGTATATCATCCAAACGGCATCAATAAGAAATACTAAAAAGTTTGTTTTTCACTCATTTTTTAATGTAAATAAACACAGTCACGTATAATGGAGTATCGAGTTTTGTTTATATTATGATATTCAAGATTATGGATTAAAATCAAAAGACCAAAATTTACCTGTATAACTGATCTATGTTTTACACCTAATATCATTATTGTTAAAACTATTGACACTGAAGAAGGCTATTTGTAAAGCCGAAATATTTGTCAACACGAGTTGATAACAACATCTTCGTATAATAACATCTTACATTAGTGCCGTTGTGCAAATCTGTAGACTTATATATATACTAATTTAATACTAAACAGAAAACAATAAACTTGAGGCAAAGAAGTAAGGGGACGACCATTTGATATTCGGGGGGGGGGAGCAGGAGGATTTTGAAAATAAATAACTCGGCCTTGATAATTACAAAAATAAATGGTTTGTTATGTGGTAGTTTGAAAATAAATTACCTGACTTGCAATGTATTGAATATAAATAACTCAGCAGGTCTAATTGAAAGTATAAAATGGCACCAAATTCACATCTTTTTTCCAAAAAAAAAGTCGTGAACACTTCCCAAATCTTTTAAGAAATAAAAGTATAGATATTATTGAAGTATACTTGAAATATCTGCAAATTGGTTTCATTTAACTTGAGGAATATATTTCTCTAGAACACTTACCTCACTTTTATTACAGAGCCGTTACTACCATTGAGGCAAATGCCTCATGTAGGAAATTTTAATACCAAATACTTTTCTTTATATCTAATTGTGTTCACAGCGTTGCCCTGCAAGAAGCTAGTTCTGTTCTCCCTCAGATGTAGCCCCTGTTTTTTCGGGATCAATGTTTCTTATTTATTTTTCTTTTGTTCAGTGATTGCCCTTCTGTATAGACTGTTGCATTCCTTTTGTAATTTAGTAATTTTGTTATTAACTTGATCATGAGTTTAAATGAAACAGAAGCCACAGGCTTAACTTTGTGAATTACATAGATATAGGAAGATGTGGTGTGAGTTCCAATGAGACAACTCTCCATACAAATAACAATTTAAAAAGTAAACCATTATAGGTTAAAGTACGGCCTTCAACACATGTTTGCTTTATCATGCATATTAGTCTATTGATGTTGTCCCTAGAAACTTAAGTCTTACATTGAATCTATACATTTTGCTTTGAGACCAAAATATTGTCAAAAAATGATTAAAACAGATTTTTTTTTATTCAACAACAGTATTGCTCGCTGTTAACAATTACTCCACTGACACTGCTATCTTAGTGAAGGTCCCTGTTTCATTAGTACCAGAAGTTCAGGGATTCTTTAGGTAGATAAACTGCATATTGTTAGTCGTTTACAAAATATTATAAATATTATATCAATATAGATAAATAATGCTATTCTAATTATATTAAAGTATTTATATTATCTGGCCTTATTTTCGGAAAATTTTCATAGTTCATCCGAGTTTGGGATGACTTCTATCAGTTTCCATGTGTTTCCGGATAACGGTTTTTTTCAATCAATATCGAAAAAGATTGTAATTATCTTTGATCTACATCATTATTGAGGTAAGACAGCTATTAATTTGAAAGAATAATAATCGTACGGTAATCAAAGAACAACTATGCTGTTTTGGGGGTTTTTTTTGTAATGTATAATGCCTCGTACCAGATTATAATATAAATATTGTAATTAATGTCTATCAAGCATCATAAATAAATACAAAATTAGATAGTAAATTAATTAATACACAATGATAACATTACCAACCATGTTATCAGTTCAAACAATTCAAATAGACTTAAATAATTTTCCTAACATTCCTTTTCTTTCATGGTTCAAAAATTTGTTTTGTAGAACGAGCCTATTTCTAAGCTCAGTTTTAAAAACAGAAAATACATTTATCTTCTTTGTTCTAAACTCTGAAAAATAGTGTATTTTGTGAATTGAAAATATAATAACTGTAAGAAAAAAAATAATATCATAATATTCTATATCATTTTTTTTGTAACCCCAAATCAAATTTTTTAGTGTTTAAATGTGTTTTCCAAGTTTAACTTTTTCTAACAGATTAAATATGTCTTTCCAAAATTTATCAAGAAAGTGGCATGTAATAAAAAAGTTTTCATAATCTCCTGTAATATTACAGTGATTACAGTCTGAGTTTTGGCATATTTTCCATTGTTTTAATAAAACTTTGTTTGGAAGAATAAAATGTAATAGTTTCCATCTGAACATTTTAAATTTATTTTCTTTCAAATAATTATGAACAAATTTTAGTATGTTTTGAGCTTTATTTTCTATGTTTTCAAAATTTAGTAGTCTCTTCCATTTGTAAAAGCCAATTGGTATTTCTTTATCTTGTTCTAATAGTATTTTGTAAATTTTGCTTGTTTCTAATTTATATTTTGTTTAAAGTTATCTTTGTCATAAATATACACAATTTAACTGTTAGTACATTAGTTTTTCTTGAACATTTTTCAGCTAATATTTTAACCCATTCTTTTGGTATAGCTTTTTTTAATTTTAAAAATTCAGTAATCCAGTTTGTTTTTTTATTAAGCTTTTGTCTAATAAATCTTTCTGTTATATTTCCAGATTCATCTATGATATCAGTTATGTATATTATGTTGCTATCTATCCAGTTTTGGAATAATAATGTTTTTTCTTGAAATTTTATCCACTGATTTCCCCAAATAACTTGTTGGCGGATTAGTCTGTAGTTTTTTGGGTATTTATTAGGTCTTTCCACTTTTCTGTGGAAAGACCTATTGTTTTTCTTCTGATTTTTTTTTTTTTTCTTCCGCCTAATTTTGTTCTTGCGATAAACATTTGTTTCGCAATATGTCGCTTAGATATTTTGTATATGATATCGAACAGTTTATGCGCTTTTGAAATTTACCCTGCGTAAACAAATACTTTTCTTTGTAGGAGTTATCTCCCCAAACACTGTTTTCCTTGTTAGCGCATCTCCTTCGCAACCGTAAATGATTATGACAAATTTATTTTACAAAATTGCTCGTTATATCCTTCGCATGATTTGTCCTATTTTGACCGAAGCGATATGACCGCTCCATATGAGAGTTATTTCCCCTTATGCATCTGATATAAGTGATATGAATTTCTATATTATAAACCATAAGTGATAGAGACCTAGGATCTTTTGATTTGAGGTCCTTGGTCCCAAAAAATGAAAATTAGGTCAAGGTCAAAGGTCAAGGTCATATTTTAATATTTGAATTTGGCTTATTTTCACTTATATCCAAAGACTGTATAAGATATCAACAAATTATTTTTACTAAATTGTTAGTTGCGACATGTCGTAAGATGTAAATTTTGATTGCAAGCGTACGTTGAATGTGAAAGGGAGTTTTCTCCCCTCTTGTATTAAAAAATACGCGTTTGGTGATATAACTCATTAACTAAATATAATTAAGACCTATGGTCTTTTGATTTGAGGTCCTTGGTTTATGACCTTGAAATTGATCTCAAGGTCATAGCTTAATTTGACGTTCTATATTTTGACCTTTGCTTTTATTCTATATGTATACATGATAAAGATATACAACTTTTAGAAAAAGGTATCAAGCCATTTAACCTTGAAAAAAAACAACCGGAAGTGACCTTTTGTAAACCGGAAGTAGCTATTTTTTGTACTTAATTAAGATAAAAGTATATAGAACCAGATATTTTTGGAATCGGTTTCAATAAATATTTAAATATAATCGGAAGTAACATTTTTCAAACCGGAAGTAACAAATTATCTCCCTTATTTAAAAAAAAATGTATGGAAACAATATATTTTTGGAATCAGCTTACTAGGAGCTATCATTTGACAATTGAAATGACATTTTAAACTTAGTTTCACAACTTTTCATATCAAAAAGGATGGAAAGACCTTCAATTGTTCTCTGAATTTTTTTTTTTTTTCTTCCGCCTAATTTTGTTCTTGCGATAAACATTTGTTTTGCAATATGTCGCTTAGATATTTGGTATATGATATCGAACAATTGATGCGCTTTTGAAATTTACCCTGCGTAACTGAAAACTTTTCTTTGTAGGAGTAATCTCCCCAAACACTGTTTTCCTTGTGAGCGCAACTCCTTCGCAAACGTAAAATATTATGACAAATTTATTTTACAAAATTGCTCGTTATATCCTTTGCATGATTTGTCCTATTTTGACCGAAGTGATATGAATGCTCCATACGAGAGTTATTTCCCCTTATTCATTTGATATAAGTGAATTGCATTTCTAACTGGTAAACCATAATTGATAGAGACCTAGGATCTTTTGATTTGAGGTCCTTGGTCCAAAAAAATGAAAATTAGGTCAAGGTCAAAGGTCAAGGTCATATTCTAATTTTTGAATATGGCTCATTTCCACTCATTTCCAAAAAACGTTTAAGATATCGACAAATTATTTTTTCTAAATCGTTTGTTGTGACATCTCGTAACACGTAAATTTTGATTGCAAGGGTACGTTGAATGTGAAAGGGAGTTTTCTCCCCTTTGGTATTTAAAAATACGCGTATGGTGATATAACTCATTAACTAAACATAATTAAGACCTATGGTCTTTTGATTTGAGGTTCTTGGTTAATGACCTTGAAATTGATCACAAGGTCATAGCTTAATTTCACGTTCTAGATTTTGACCTTTGCTTTTACCCCATCTGTATACATAATAAAGTCATGAGACTTTTTGACAAACGGTATCAAACCATTTAAACTTAAAAAAACAACCGGAAGTGACCTTGTGTAAACCGGAAGTAGCTATTTATTGTACTTTATTACATAAAAGTATAAAAAACAAGATATTTTTGGAATCAGTGTCAAGTAAATAGTCAAATATTATCGGAAATAGAGTTTTTCAAACCGGAAGTAAGAAATGATCTCCCTTATCTAAAAAAATATTGTTTAGAAAGCATATATTTTTGGAATCAGCGTACAATAAGCTATCATTTGACGATTGAAATGACATTTTAAACCTATTTTTACACCTTTCATATTAAAATACATTGTTTTGGTGGAAAGACCTTCAATTGTTCTCTGAACAATTGGTTTTTAATTATTATTATTTTTGTTCTTGATCCAAACTTTGATTATATCAAGATAAAACTCTGGTAGTTTTTTTTATATCTGGTATTGAATTTATACTATCCAGATTCATTTGCAATATCAGAAGATTGTTTCCAAATTTGTTTAAATAAAATTTTGGTATTACCGTCCAGTTCAAGAATTGCTCTGCATTTAATCTTTTAATCCAACCTATTTTTATTGTTTCTATGTATTTCTCTAAATTAATCATTTTTAATCCCCCATTTAATGTGTCGTAACTTAGTACGGAGCGTTTAACTTTTTCTGTTTTGTTATTCCATAAAAATTCATATATCATTTTTTTAAACTGGTTTAAATACTCTTTATCTATGGTTCGGACAGATGCTAAAAATGTAATATTAGGAATAATTAATGATTTAGTAACTGTTATCCTTCCTATCATGGTTAAGTTTCTCTTTTTCCAATTAAGAATAATTTTTGCTGATTTTTCTAAAAGTTTTTCAGCATTTAATCTTTGACACTCTTTTTATTATGACCAAAATATATACCTAGGCTCTTTACAGGTATATTTGTCCAGTTAATATTTTCATGTTTATCTTTGCTGTTTTTTTGCTTCCCAAGCCAAACACCCTCAGTTTTAGCTCTGTTTAATTTCAAACCTGACAATGTTCCAAATGTTTCAATCATATTAGGTGCTTTTGAAATGTCTTGTTTTGTTCTAAGAAAAAGAGTTGTATCATCTGCTAGTTGACTAATTTTTAATGTGTGAGTTTTGCCATCAAGTTTAATTTCAAAGCCTTTGAGGTCATGATCTTGTCTGATCCTACATGCTAAAATTTCAACAGCAATTACAAAAATTATCGCACTGCATGGGCACCCTTGCCTAATCCCACGCAAAATGCTTATAGGTTTTGAAATCCAACCATTGTTTATAACTGAGCTTTTAATATCAGTGTATAGAACTTTAATCAAGAGTTAAAACAAGAGTTCCAAATTAAACCAAGAGTTCCAAATGGTAAAGTTGAAATCATCCCTTCGTACATTTTACGGACGCGATCACGAGTTGGTTGACCGTTATGGAATAACCGTTTCACAAATGATATCGGATATATTCCTTACGCCGTAACTACAATCCCCTTCCCTTTCATGAATGTGACCTTCCGAATTAGACTATTTACCGGATTTGTAATCACATAAGCAACACGACGGGTGCCACATGTGGAGCAGGATCTGCTTACCCTTCCGGAGCACCTGAGATCACCCCTAGTTTTTGTGGGGGTTCGTGTTGTTTATTCTTTAGTTTTCTATGTTGTGTCATGTGTACTATTGTTTTTCTGTTTGTCTTTTTCATTTTTAGCCATGGCGTTGTCAGTTTGTTTTAGATTTATGAGTTTGACTGTCCCTTTGGTATCTTTCGTTCTATATACTGATATTAAAAGCTCAGTTATAAACAATGGTTGGATTTCAAAACCTATAAGCATTTTCCGTTTGGAACCTGTCCTCTTAGATTACAAAAATAAATAACCGATCTAAAACAAATCCTCAAGCCCTACCCCCCCCCCCCCCCCCCCAGAATATCAAATGGTCGTCCCCTTATACCAGCATAATGAGGTGCGAAAAATTACGACAAAAACGGTCTCTGCAGTGATGTTAGGGATCGAGACGGTATTTAGGAGGCCATATAGTTTACCTTTATTTTGGATAGACTCTTGAATTTAAAAAGTCTAATAGGATAAACGGATAAAAACCGCAATTTTCATACGTGTGCATGTTAAACATATTTCGTTGAAGAAGGGTCTAAATATAGCACATACAACATTTTCCAAAAGACCAAAAGAGTGAAAAAGTATATTATATATATATATATATCACTACAAACTGCTCAGAGTCTGAATTGACCAGTTTTTGTACCCGGCCAGTAAAATCGAGCACACATTTTACTGGACTAGTCTCGACATTGTCTCGACTGTACTTAACTGTACTTAAGTGTACTTGACTAGGTCTTGACTTAACTTAAATAGTCTGATTCAGTACTTGGTGATCTTGGTGTAGTTTGAAATGGATCTTGACTAAGGCTCGACCTGTCTCGACTAATCTCAACCTGTCTCGTCTAGTCTTGACCTTAAAATTTAGTTTGCACTGGTGTAGAACAGTCCATCTAACTAAATTAAATATTGATCTTATTTGGTAGTTTGATTTATTGCTGTGAAATGAAAGAATATAATTTTACAATAGGTAAAAATAAAAATTATTATATAAATTCAGATAGGCATCTTTAATTTTTTCAAATCAACTTGGATTTTCATCAAATTATGCAGCGATCTTATATATATATTACGCTTACTGAATCCCAGGTCATTTTGTTTTTTGTTGTATATCTGTCAAATTTAAGAATTAAATTAATCTTGGTAAACAAAGATAGGATTTGCAATTCGGACAAAATTGAGATAGTACATTATAATTTTTTTAATTACTTTTTCAAATCAACTTGGATTTCCAACAAACTATGCATCTATCTTAGATATATATGAGGCTTACTGAATACCAGGTCGTTTTGTTTTTATTTTGTGTTGCTGACAAATTTACGAATTAAATTAATCTTGGTATAAAAAGCTAGGATTTGCCATTCAGACAAAAAAGAGATAGTACACTTTAATTTCTTTCAATTACTTTTTTTCAAATCAGCTTGGATTTTTATCAAACTATGCAGCTATCTTTAATATATATTAAGCTTACTGAATTCCAGGTCATTTGGTTTTTGTTGTATTGCTGTCAAATTTAAGAATTAAATTAATCTAGGTCAAAAATCCTAGAATTTGCAGTTCGGACAAAATAAAGATAGTACACTTTAATTTTTTTAATAACTTTTTCAAATCAACTTGGATTTTATCAAACTATACAACGACCATGATGATTTATAAATCTTACTAAATTCAAGCTTGTTATGAAGTTTGGTGTATTGCTGTCAAATTTAAAAAAACAAATTAATCTAGGTAAAAAGAACTAGAATTTGCAGTTCAAACTGTATTCCGATAGTATACTTTATTTTTTTAATAATTTTTTCAAATCAATTTGGATTTTCATTAAACTTTGCAGATACCATGGTAATATATTGATCTTACTGAATCATAGGTCATTATGTACAGATGGGTGCGGTCCTAACCTTGACAAAAGTTAACTTAAAGCAGACTTGTTGACTGCTTTCTAAGTTAACTTGAGAATTTTTTAAGCAGTCAAGCAAATTTGATGTATTGCTGTCAAACTTAAGAATAAATTTAATCTAGGTAAAAAAAAGCTAGGTTTTGATAGTACACTTTAGATTATTTCAAAGCAACTTGGATTTTCATTCAAATCTACAGCTATCTTTATTATATATTATTCTTACAAAAAACAAGTTATTTGGTAATTTAGTTTATTGCTGTCAATTTAAATATTTACATTATAGGTATCTATCTGAATTTTGTCAAAACTGAAAATGTTATTACCTATTAACTAGGTCATTAAATTCGACAGCAAAACACCAACATACAAAACAACCTTGGTTTTTGTATGAGAAATATATAATAAAGAAAGCTGAAAAGTTTCATTATGATCCAAGCTGATTTGAAAAGTTATAAAATCTTATAAAAGACACCTTTTTTTTGTTAAAATAAGAATTTAATATCATGAACTTTCATAACAATCCTCTATAACCTTTAAAAAAAGGAAATGTGTTCCAAAGTTACAGTAAACATTTATCTTAATCAAATCTTAATTTTTTTTTTGTCTAATTTAATGATATGGCACTATACATGGTTTGATTACATCAGTACAAGTGAGTTTTACAGGTAAAAATAAAGCCCTACTTTTCTTAAACTCGTGTATTACTTACCAGTGAATTCACAAAGCCTTGCGATGTATATTCAACAGGATGTTGCAACTTTGAATGAATGTTATTTAGAATTTAAAACTCTCTGGTAGATTTGATCTTTTTAATAAGTTATGCTCCAAGCAGGAGGTATTATTTTATAAAGCAACACAAATCAGAAGAACTATTTTAATAATTTCTTAAATGTTTCATCCCTTTTTGATTTTTTTATATAATATATATCAAAAAGGAATAAAATATAAAGGAATCATACATCTATTTTATATATGCTTCTTCCCAAATTATAAGGAAAGATATATCTAAATTAAATTCTGAAATTTGACAGCAATGCACCAAACTAAATAACAATCTAGGATTCAGTAAGATCAATATATTACAACAATAGCTGCAGAGTTTGATGAAAATCTAAGTTGATTTTGAAAAAGTTATGAAAAAAAATTAAAGTGTACTATATCTATTTCGTCCAAACTGCAAATCCAAGTTTTTTTTTATCTAGATTAAATTAATTTTTAAATTTGACAGCAATACACCAAACTCCATAACAACCTGGGATTCAGTAAGATTTATAAATCACCAAGGTAGCTGTATAGTTTGATGAAAATCCAAGTTGATTTGAAAAAGAAATAAAATAAAAAATTAAAGTGTACTATCTCTATTTTGTCCGAATTGCAAATTCTAGCTTTTTTTCATCAACATTAATTTAAGTCTTAAATTTGTCAGCAATACAACAACAAAAAATGACCCGGGATTCAGTAAGCTTAATATATATCTAAGATATCTGCATAGTTTGATGAAAATCCAAGCTGATTTGAAAAAGTTATAGAAAAAATAAAGATGCCTATCTGAATTTATTGAATAAATTTTAATTTTTACCGATTGTAAAAGTAAATTCTTTTATTTCACAGCAATAAATCAAACTACCAAATAAGCTTGAATCTTGAACGATCAATATTTTAATTTAGTTAGATGGGCTGATTTACACCAGTCCAAACTAAATTTAGAGGTCAAGACTAGTCAAGACAGGGTAAGATTGGTTGATACTAAGTCGAGACAGGTCGATACAGGTCGAGCTTTAGTCAAGACCATTTTAAACTACACCAAGATCATCAAGTACTTAATCGGACTAATTAAGTAAAGTCGAGACCTAGTCGAGTATACTTAAGTACAGTTAAGTACAGTCGAGACAATGTCGAGACTAGTCCAGTAAAATGTGTGCTCGATTTTACTGGTCGAGCACAAAAACTGGTCAATTCAGACTCTGAGCAGTTTGTAGTGTATATCAATAAAGATTTAGCTATGTATTGCTTAAAGAGTAAATACATAAGAAATATACAAAAAACAAGATACAGGGCTGTTATTTGAATTTGTCTTCCTTGGAAGTCATTCAAGTGCAAAACGCTTATGTTGATTCGAAAAGAATCCGAATTCGCTGATTAAATAGTCTTGTTAGTAATGTTTGCTAATAAATTGTCCATTTATCCATACTTGTGTTCAATACAAAAAAGTGTATTTCCCGTATTACGTTCTAATCATTTATTGAAGTTTGATGATTAAGAACAAAAAAGTAAAGCATGAGACTCCTGAACAATTGTATAATGATTTAACTGGTATTTGCTGTAGAAATGATACATTGAAATGAAAATTATATTTCAAACATTATGATTTTGACACGTTCCTTTCTTTTTTACAGTGTATTTATGTCCCATCCAATGTATAGTTTATACATTTCTTAACGTATAACATATGTGTGGGGTAGATTGTAAAAGGATGAAAAAGTAAAGGTCACAGCAAGAACAAATAATACGTAAATACCCATTTAGATGATTTGAATTAAATATGTTTATATTGAAGTTTGTAATAAACTAGCAATTATAAATTAAAACTGATCTTTGAGACAATCTGTTCTTAAATATATTAATATACTAGGGTACCTTGTTTGTGAATGATGTAGCAATAAGGTAATTGTGACAGCTGTTTACCAGTACATTTAGACAGACGACAAGAGATGAAAACTAAATTTGTCATGATGGCTAGGCTCGCAAAATAATATAAATGTGTTTGCATCATCTTTTAAAGTCTTTAAACTCATTTGTAATTTTTTTTATAAAAAAAAAATGAAATAAATAACTGCCAATTTTGTAGCTCGAATAATTCAATCTTTCTCCTTGTCTGATTTTTTTCGTAAATCAGCAGAATATAATGCTGAAATGTTCCTGTAAAAAATTTGCTTTATGCTGATTTGCAATGGTGTTCTTGAACTAATAGCATAAATTTTGTATTTCAAGTCAGAACATGAGACAAAGTGGCTTGTGCATAACTGCATGAAGTTCACAATAAAAAGTACAATCATGTTTTTGAATGTTTGTGAATCATTTAAGAAACACAAGGACAGTTCATAAAAGGAGTTCGAAATTCGAATTAAAAGAAATGTTCATGTTCTATGCAAAATCCAAGAGGACCTGTAACCATTGTTTGTTAATGGATAGTCTCGTTAATATGTTAATAATGAACCATGTTAAATGACCATAACAACGACATCATATAAGAACGTTTCGACATCATAGTATGAAGAAATCCGAACTAAATCATGTTGAAAACACATAATATAAAGACACAATCAAACATATATAGAACATTATCGTCATATAAAGATAATTGCTAATCATATAAGTATATTTTTACAGCATTTAAGTATAATTCTTATATGATTTGCATATCTATAAATAATTGAATTGGATTGGCCAATGATAATTTTTCTCTTTGTTTCACCTTCACTGTGATATATTGATGTGCAATATACATGCATGCATGGATCCCGGGGTTTTCATCAATATGAGATTGAAAAACAGAAACCATAATATTTGTTTCTAGATCTTTCTATTTTAAGGCATACATTACAGAAAAGAAATGATGCATGAAAGACAATAACAATTAAAACCAAGAAGTAAATAAAGACTTCCAAAACCAAGGGACATTTCCATCAATAGTTATAAATACGAAATAAGAAACAACTTTGAAAATGTATAAAATGGAAATTCGTATGAAACTCCGGGAAATTATACGAATGATTATGTGAATTTATGTCATAGCAAGACACGACGTCATACGAATGAAAACTTTCAAGCGAAATATTATTTCGTTACTTGTACACTTCAAATTAGATAATATTTAATTAAAATGAAGGTTCAGAGGTAGGTGCTTTTAGGTTTTATATTCTGTTGCATTCGTTGGACATTTATTGTTTTAGGAAGTTAAAATGACGGTTTGTTCCTTAGTAACGACATGTCATTCTGCTTTTGATGAAAAATACAGAGGCCAATACAAAAAAAAACGATATTTACAATTTGCCAATGGTTGACTGAATAATTATAAGGATTAAACACATTTTGTCTTGAGGTGATTGATATGTAAACCTGGGCTCTCACTCACAAAATTACCATACTTGTATTCAATTTGTGAGTAAATCACCCCTGCTTACTATTTTTATCTGAGCGTAACTGAGGAGTAATATGTATTACACATCAATAAACTCTAAAAAAAAAAAGATTAGTTTAATCCTATAATATTTGCACATCATACAAGGATCTATTAACATCATACACGTATATTTCCATTTCATATACTGGTACAATCATATCATATAATCTAGATAGTTGCACATAATATAAGGTAAAAATGCACATCAGATAAGGATTAACGCACCTAATATATACGTATATTTGCACATCTTATAAGTATATAAACATTTATGCTAAGGATATTTGCACATCATAAAAGGATATTTGCACGTTTTCAAGCTGTGTTTGCGTATGATATAAGGACAGCTGCTCATCATATAAAGGGTAATGTATAATAGCCACAATGGACAGTTTTGGTGATCAATAATCATGCATACAAATGAAAAGGCCAAATCAACGACACCAACATTAAATGTATTGATATGGTCATATTCATAAATCAATTGTTTTCAAAACTTTAGAATTTTTGAAATGCTAAGGCTTTTCTACCTCAGGAATAGATTACCTTAGCTGTATTTGGCAAAAATTTTGGGAATTTGGTCCTCAATGCTCCTTACTTTATTTAGCCTTTTAACTTTTTTGGATTCGAGCGTCATTGGTGAGCCTTTTGTAGTCTGGCGTATATACAAAATTTAATCCTTGTATCTATGATGAGTTTATTTACGTGTTATCATTGAGGAAAATTCAGTTAATGAATACATCGGATTTTCGATAAACTACTGTCGTCTTAATCTATAAGATAACATTAACTTATATATGCTTACCTACTAACACTATTATACGCCCATGTTTTACTGCCGCTGATGGAAAAAAAAGAAGTTATATTAAAGATATGCGAAAAATACCAAAAATATTCTAATTCAACAATAATCACCTCATTTACCGTAAACCTTATTATTCCAAACATAAACATGATGAAGACAGATTAAAAGAGTGTTTAACATAAGTTCATAAGAAAAGAAATACATATCAAACAGATTAGTAAAAGTTGATATAAATATCTTGTTTTTGGGGAGTTATGAATGATACTCTATCAACATAAACCTCTGATTAAAACAAATCTCTGAAACTGACATCCTCAGATTTTAGTAGCACGACTTTTCACTGTTGTGTCAACTTAAAATCTGGTATCAAGCCTGCAAATGAATGTCTGTGACGTCTATGGAAATGAGATTATATTTTGAATTTATAATTTTAATAGAAGCTTGTAGCCTTCAAAGTATTTAAAAATATTTATTTAATAGCTATTCATTCGTGAAAGATCATCTGCCAAGTATTCGATCTCAATTCTTATTATAATAATGCGTCAACAATTTTGTAAAGCATAAGGGTCTAAGAAAGATATTTCTGAATATGATTAATTACTTATAATGTATTTGATCTAGATAATTTTAAAACTGCTCCCTGCTTTAATGCCAAATATATTATCTTCTTTCGCAGTTTTAGATTTTTATAGGTTGAAATACATGTATTTACTACAAAGTGAAATCACAAAAATACTGAACTCCAAGAAAACATTAAAACTGAAAGTGCTTAATCAAACGACATAATCAATAGCACAAACACATCAAACGAATGGATAACAACTATTATATTCCTTACTTGGTACAGGCATTTTCTTATGTAAACCATGGTGGTTTAAACCTGGTGTGATAGCTAATTAAACCTCTCATTTGTATGACAGTTGCATTTAATTCAATTATATTGACAACGATACGCGAACAACACAAACAGACATACTAGGTAAAAATGTCATAAAGTTTACTTAAAAAAAACACCGAAAACAAGGAGAAATATTAGGAAAAAAATGGAATTTACTTGAAAGCATAAACCAAGGTCTTAAAATTTTGAGAATTTTACCAAATTATTCATTAATATACGAAAAGGTTTGAGTGACAGGCACAACCTACAGATGGGTGCGGTCCTAACCTTGACAAAAGTTAACTTAGAGCAGACTTGTTGACTGCTTTCTAAGTTAACTTGAAAATTTTTAAGCAGACAAGCAAGTTAACTTCGTCGTTGATGGACCAGACCTACGGTTTGCTTTTTTAGGACCGCTGCAGACCTATCGACAAGTCTGCTCCAGACCAGACATGTGGACAAGTCTGCTCTTGACCTGTCCCGAGTACAGGTCTGCTTCTGACCAGACCTGGCCTTGAAGGCATAAAACTTTGCTCAGTGCTCGGAGCACAAAAATCATGCTCGAAATGTGAAATCCAGCAATTTGATTGGTTGATTCTTGAGTCTGAGTACAAAATTTGTGTTCGAAAGTTTTATGACCGCAAGGCCTGAAGACAGGTCTGATTATGACAGATTATCGTGTTTAAGAGTTTTCATATCAGACTTTAGCTTTAATCAAAATATGTCTAACATATTCGCATTGTTTTTCCAAGATAGCAAATTTCTTTACTCGCTAGACTCTACTAGATATTTATATACATATCAACAAAATTCCTTTTTTTTATTTGATATATTCTTCTATACATAAAACAATGGCTATACAATCACATATAGCTATCATAAAGGAAATGAGAGGGTTTTTTTTATTAGAAAGCGGATAGAAAGGTTATCCAACACATCGAAAGGATATTTTTATAATCATGGGATATCAATATGATTGTCCGCGTTGCTTTGTTCCCCGTTGTTTACCTGTCTCTTCCTAGGAAAGGTCTAAAAACAGGACAGATCAAACAAGGACAGTTATTTTCGATACGTTTTTATCTGTATCTTTTGTTTTACTCAACATATTGTTAAAATTCAAATTGTATAATAAAGAACAGGGTATTTATCTATATCATTTGCAAAAACATATAGAAATAGAAAATTACTAAATAAAAATAAATCTGCCAGGACAGTTTAATTTTATGAAAAAAATGGCTTAAATTGCCGAGAAAAGTTTACTTATAATTGAAATATTTTCTCCAAAAAACTGTCTGGCATAATATTTTTGTACGATTATGAAGATTATGGAATAATCTTTCAAAAAATCTATGATTGAATATTTTTTGCCTCTTCTAAAGGTAAAAAATTCTGCCAGGACAGTAGCCTTTTACGTTTGAAATTATTTCAAAATTAAAATACAAAGTTTAATATCTTCTTCAAATCAAATGTCTGGTAAATAAAGTTTAGTTCATTTAAAAGTTTTGAGCATAAGCTTTAAGAAAATATGAAATGATATGAACATTTATGTCATTAACGACAAAACATCTGCCAGGACAGTAGCCTACCTCGTTTGAATTATCAGCTGGACATTAGCCTAATATGCTTCATGTTTTATAAATGGCAGAAATCAACATTATTTTAATCATTAATAAAATAGTTTATTTATCAACCTATCTGGCATTCTTTTTTTTTTAAATAGGACTAAATCAGTAAAAAAAAACTATAAATTAAAAACAAATTTGCCAGGACAGTACTATTACATAGGAACAAAAATTGTCAAAGATTTTTTTTAATTCTATTCAAAAAGTTTTCAGTTTGAAATTTATCCGTGATAGAGTCATTAAAGAGAATATTTTTAGAAAACATCATTACATTGGTGTGGTTATTAAAACATTAGTTGTTGATTTAAATCAATCTCTTTTCATTGTATGACAGGCAGAAGCCATATATCGGAATTATGTTTTGACAGTAATACAAACTTCAAAGTCACTGATTGGTGTCAAATTCTCAAAAGGTGTTTATTCACTAATAAGTAATGTGTTTAGAGCACAGGAAAGTGTCACCTTTTTTTATCCCCTTACATAAAAAAAGGTTCCGAATGTTGCATTAGTTAACTCCTTTCTGCCATTTACAGCCTTACATGTTATCTAATGAATCAAATTTGCCATGCACAGTCACAATCAAGTACATTCCAACACACTACTTTACCTTTTTCAAAAAAATAAATCACAAGATATTCTATTCTTGTTCTAATTGTTCTACATGCATTCCACCTGAAAAACTTGTAAAAACAAAATTAAACAGCATTTGCAACTGCGAACATCCCACAATATATTGCATTAAATTTTATCTGTAAATATAAGATCAATTAGTTTATATAAAATTAAAGCTAAATATCTTCATTATCATACGCTCGCTTTACGGTTGACATAACAGAATATATAAATACACAGATTCGATGACAAATCGTTAAGTTTAGCACGTGCCAACTAAGTAATTAAGCTACAATGTATAAGACGACTCATAGGCCGCTTTTTAAGGAATTATTCTATTATTCAATAAATTTTGTTATCTTTTCCCAAAATTTAATGCTAAAACTTTACAACGATTATAACAACAACAAAAAATAATAATCTATTCAACTTTCGATTTTGATTTGAAACAAATTTGTCCAAAAGTTAAGACATAATAAGTTACTGTCCTGGCAAATTTTTTTATTCGCTTTTATTTTATTTCTTTTATTTTATGATTTGGCCTAGCTTTTACTTTATTAGTATCAAAATTGCAATTTAGACAATAGCAATAAAGAAACTATTCCAATATTATATTTAAAAATTGCGTTGTTAATTTCTGCAATTAATACTGAAATTTAACGGAGTAGGCCACTGTCCTGGCAGATTGTTTTACCTTTAAAAGAGGCAAAAAATATTAAATCATAGATTATAGAAAGATTATTCCATAATCTTCATAATCGTACAAAAATAGTATGCCAGACAGTTGTGCTGAAGAAAATATAACAATTATAGGTAAACTTTTCTCGACAATTTCAGTCATTTATTTCTTAAATAAGGGAGTAGGCTACTGTCCAGGCATATTTTTTTGGTGTTAATGACATAAAAGTTCATATAATTTTTTGTTTTCAAAAAGCGTATATTCTAAACTTTCCAATGAACTAAATTTGTTTACCAGACATTTATTTTGAAGAAGATATTTAACTTTGTATTTTGATTTTGAAATGATTTCAACTAAATTTCCAACGTAAAAGGCTACAGTCCTGGCAGATTTTTTTAACTTTAAAAGAGGGACGAAAGATACCAAAGGAACAGTCAAACTCATAAATCTAAAACAAACTGACAACGCCATTGCTAAAAATGAAAAAAGACAAACAGAAAAACAAGAGTACACATGACACAACATAGAAAACTAAAGAATAAACAACACGAACCCCACCAAAAACTAGGGGTGATCTCAGGTGCTCCGGAAGGGTAAGCAGATCCTGCTCCACATTTGGCACCCGTCGTGTTGCTTATGTGATTACAAATCCGGTAAATAGTCTAATTCGGTAGGTCACATTCATGAAAGGGAAGGGGATTGTAGTTACGACGTAAGGAACATATCCGATATCATTTGTGAAACGGTTATTCCATAACGGTCAACCAACTTGTGATGGCGTCCGTAAAATTTACGAAGGGATGATTTCAACTTTACCATTTGGAACTCTTGGTTTAATAGCTTCCTTGTGAGCAGTAACCCTCTATCAAGAAAATCATGATAGGAAATGCAAGCACGGGAATATCGTATCAATTGGGAGATATATACCCCGTATGCAGGTGCTGCTGGAATGTTGCTACTTAGAAATGGAAAGTTCACAATTGGAAAGCTGAAATCATCTCTTTTGTCGTAAAGTTTTTTTTTCAACCGACCCTCATTGTCAATTTCTAGATGTAAGTCAAAAGAGTAGAAAAGTCAAGTGTTTTAATACTGTTACAAGATGAAAGAGAGTTAGATTGTATGTACTCTAAAAGATCTTTGGAATTTTTAAGTATCCACATCTGATTCACGCCACCTCTAGAATATGCAGTTTCACAATAACTTTGAAGCTCGTTTAAGATGAACAAAATATAAAATTATAGATTTTTAGAATGAATATTTAATAAACTTTAAAATCGTACAAAAATATGATGCCAGAGAGTTGTTTTAGAGAAAATTTCAATTATAAGTAAACTTTTCTCGGCAATTTCAGCCATTTTTTTAATCAAATTAAACTGTCCTGGCAGAATTAATTTGATTAAAAATTAATATAAAAAAGACATATCAAATATACATAATGATCCGATTTCATCTGTGAAACGGCTATTCCATAACGGTCAATCAATTCGTGATAGCGTCCGTGAAATCAACAGACGAAAACATTGATAGATGTAATGAATCAATTCATAAAACAAATGTGACGCTAACCAATTGAAATCTGAATTACTACTAGATTTGGCAAATTTCGTCGAGGGAGATACTATATCCTTTACTCATGCACCTAGTAACAAAATTTCATTCTCTATTGTTTTTTTCAGTCGTGAATATTTGAACATATTCATGTGCCGTTTCAATTTATTTTTTTCCTATTGAGAGAGTGAATCCTTATATTTCTATTTTTTTGAGAGAAGGCCTTTTTCATGATCGCCTTTTTTGTTTGTCTTTTTTTGCTCTCTTTAGCCATGCTTACAGATCAACAGAAATCACCAGAAGGCAGCATGTAATTCATTTATTGATGTGGTCTGAATTCTTAAGCAAGCCTGTATAGACTCACAAACCAATCAGATATCAGTTATCCAATAGGAAACCATAGTAAGGGAAGAGGAGAACACCCTCTTAGACTTTGCAACCAATCACCATTCGTTGCTTTATAAAGTAACACGTATACCAGATGCATAACCATGTCATACCGCTGATATTTACAACTGAATTATCAACGTATTCCTCTCACTTAAGAATCTCTGTCGTTTCGTGTTTTACATTTACTTTCTCCGTATTCTGTTAGTCACATAACATTAATATAAAATTGACGTAATTAATGAACCCTTTAACCTGTCGATTTGATATTTTTTTTCAAATTTGATATCTATTTCGACAGGAATTAGAAACACATTATCAATGCACTATTGCTTTTGCTGAGGCTTTTGCTGATAATAATCGGTGCGTTTATTTATAATGTATTAATTAAGACCACCTTCAGTGAAATTATGCATTAACAGGTTACACAATTTAAAATAGTATCTTTGATGGTTTTATTTCTCAAATTGAAATGAAGAGATATTTGTAAACATTTATGTCATCATCAATGCATTGGGTTCATTGATAAACTAACCTGCTGTGTTCTGCTCGATAAATTATCTATAAATTATGATTGTGTTAGATAGATACAGTTTATATATGTCGTGTACATTTTATTACTTTGTACAGGTTATTACCTGTACAAAAACTTTGTAAGAGTAATGACTTGTACGAAGTCATTGAAAGGGTTAATTAAAATGGAACTCTTCTTCAAAATATTTTGAATTATTATTTTTCAATCGATGGAAATATTCAATTGTTCTCAGACAGTTGGATTTTAGTTATAATCATTTATATTCTTGTTTTTTTTATGGAATTGCACAATTCTTAATCATTTAGACCAGTGTCAGTTGTTCATGTCGTCATGCTGGTTCCACGCGATCACTGTCTTTACAAAAAATGAATTTGAGTATTGTGGTGTTTTGCTTGGTGGAATGTCAAAACACTTAGTATGGTTCTTTACTTGTTTTTCCACAATATTGGTTGCTCGGTATTCTTCAAATTTCTTGGCAGTAATGTTTCTTTTAGAACGTGCTTTGTTTTAGAAATTTGTCTGGGTGGATAGCTGGAATCAGCCCCTCAACCATTTTGTACATAAATGTTAACTTTTGGCTTGTTCCTCTAGTCTTGAGGTCTTCTAGTTCCAGTTGGGCAAGTATTTTGGAGACATGTCTGTCCTCTCTTGACTTGTAGTCTCTGGTTATAAATTTTGCCGCTTGACGTTGTATTCTTTCAAGCTTATTTATGTTGGTTACCGTGTAGTAATAAAATCAACGGTACCAATTTTGTTGCACCAGATGCGCATTTCGACAATATATGTCTCTTCAGTGATGCTCGTGGCTAAAATATTTGAAATCCAAAGCTTATATAAAAGATGAAGAGCTATAATCCAAAAGGTCAAAAAAGTATAGCCAATTTCGTGAAAGGAATCAGAGCTTTGCATGAGGGAGATACATTCCTTAATTTATAATAATTTCTAATATTTTGTAACAGCAAATTTTAATAACACAAAAAATCCGTATTTTCATGCCAGTACCGAAGTACTGGCTACTGGGCTGGTGATACCCTCGGGGACTAATAGTCCACCAGCAGAGGCATCGACCCAGTGGTAGTAATAAAATCAACGGTACCAATTTTGTTGCACCAGATGCGCATTTCGACAATATATGTCTCTTCAGTGATGCTCGTGGCTAAAATATTTGAAATCCAAAGCTTATATAAAAGATGAAGAGCTATAATCCAAAAGGTCAAAAAAGTATAGCCAATTTCGTGAAAGGAATCAGAGCTTTGCATGAGGGAGATACATTCCTTAATTTATAATAATTTCTAATATTTTGTAACAGCAAATTTTAATAACACAAAAAATCCGTATTTTCATGCCAGTACCGAAGTACTGGCTACTGGGCTGGTGATACCCTCGGGGATTAATAGTCCACCAGCAGAGGCATCGACCCAGTGGTAGTAATAAAATCAACGGTACCAATTTTGTTGCACCAGATGCGCATTTCGACAATATATGTCTCTTCAGTGATGCTCGTGGCTAAAATATTTGAAATCCAAAGCTTATATAAAAGATGAAGAGCTATAATCCAAAAGGTCAAAAAAGTATAGCCAATTTCGTGAAAGGAATCAGAGCTTTGCATGAGGGAGATACATTCCTTAATTTATAATAATTTCTAATATTTTGTAACAGCAAATTTTAATAACACAAAAAATCCGTATTTTCATGCCAGTACCGAAGTACTGGCTACTGGGCTGGTGATACCCTCGGGGACTAATAGTCCACCAGCAGAGGCATCGACCCAGTGGTAGTAATAAAATCAACGGTACCAATTTTGTTGCACCAGATGCGCATTTCGACAATATATGTCTCTTCAGTGATGCTCGTGGCTAAAATATTTGAAATCCAAAGCTTATATAAAAGATGAAGAGCTATAATCCAAAAGGTCAAAAAAGTATAGCCAATTTCGTGAAAGGAATCAGAGCTTTGCATGAGGGAGATACATTCCTTAATTTATAATAATTTCTAATATTTTGTAACAGCAAATTTTAATAACACAAAAAATCCGTATTTTCATGCCAGTACCGAAGTACTGGCTACTGGGCTGGTGATACCCTCGGGGACTAATAGTCCACCAGCAGAGGCATCGACCCAGTGGTAGTAATAAAATCAACGGTACCAATTTTGTTGCACCAGATGCGCATTTCGACAATATATGTCTCTTCAGTGATGCTCGTGGCTAAAATATTTGAAATCCAAAGCTTATATAAAAGATGAAGAGCTATAATCCAAAAGGTCAAAAAAGTATAGCCAATTTCGTGAAAGGAATCAGAGCTTTGCATGAGGGAGATACATTCCTTAATTTATAATAATTTCTAATATTTTGTAACAGCAAATTTTAATAACACAAAAAATCCGTATTTTCATGCCAGTACCGAAGTACTGGCTACTGGGCTGGTGATACCCTCGGGGACTAATAGTCCACCAGCAGAGGCATCGACCCAGTGGTAGTAATAAAATCAACGGTACCAATTTTGTTGCACCGTGTAGGTGTCCCATACTATGGCTCCATATTCCATTGTTGATATGATGAGCGAGATGTGAGCTGGTTTTTTTACAATCTTGTGGGCAGTATTCAAAATTTCTTCTTGTTGAATTTGCTTTCTTAGCCACGTTTGATATGTGGATGGTCCATTTAAGGTCTTCTGAAATGTGTAGGCCTAGGTACGGGTTATGCTGGACTTATTGTAATATGTGTCCATTTGAACTGTAGAATTTGTGGCTCTTGTTTTTGATGCTTAGGATGAAGCATTTGTTTTGCATTGAACCGCATTCCCCAGTTATCAGTCCATACTTTTAGGTTTTTGAGGTCTTCTTGTTGCTTATGTTGGTAAATTGTGTTTTTTAACTCCTTATAAGTATTATGTGTATGCCTTTATGACCAATGTGAACTCCAGAGTGTGCTGTTCTAATCAGAGGGTAAAGTTGATCAACTATACAATAATAAATAATTTCGTCTTCTTTGCAAATGAGTTTATTAATTCCTGCTACATTCAAAACATCATGTCATCTTGAGAAATATTTTTGAAGTGCTGTGTTTTTGGTACTTAACCTTTTAACTTTAGTTATTTCATCATTAACTTTCTTTTCTGTGATGTTTCTCATTTTCATCCTTTGATACCCTACTAAACTGTACGAAATGGCCACCATATTTATAAAATACAAAAAACTAACATGTTACAAGTTTATACTGATGCGCTTAATATAAATTATTTGTTTAAAGTGAAAGATTTGTAGTATACAGGAAATAGGCCAAGGAAGAATAATCATTATGATTTGTACGTCAAGTTATTATCTTTTCCTCCGTAAAAATTGTTGTACAAGTAATAATGGGTACACAATAATAACATGTACACGACATATATATATGTGTGTGTGTATGGGGAAAAAATAGGGAAAAATAATCAAGGCCAAAAATGCACCATATATTTATATTGAAAACGAATATTCACATTTTGTCTATTAAAACACCAGATTGTTGACAAATATTCTCAATAGTATTCTACCGGTTCCATTGTTTAACAGATATTCACATGAATGAATTGAATATAAACATTTAGTGCATTTTCAGCCTTAATTTTTTCCCTATTTTATGTACAACATTGACACAATTTAAAACTCTTAAGGTCTGGAACATAAACAAATTCAATAATGTAAGACAAAGAACACATAGACTTTAACCGAACGTCGCAATTGATTTAGTATATCAACTTACAACACAAGTTATCTTTTTAAATAATGTTAGTGATAGTTTGATATAAGGTCACATAATACAAAAAAGTGCTGATTGTTGAAGGCCGTATGGTGTCATATTTAGCAGTTAATTTATGTGTCATTTTGTCTTTTGTGCAGAGTTGTCTCTATGACAATCATACCACATCTTCTTTTTTTCTATTTTTGTTTTGTAATACGAACTAAAAATTTGAAAGGAGATAGTAGCAGGATATAGAATGTGGGCTAAATAAATACCTAGAATTAAATATATTTTTCTTTGTATGTATGAAATGTGGTTTTATGTAAAAGAGTTGGAAAGTGTAGAAATGGTACGTGTTGACGGAATTGTTTCGAACTTTATGATGAAATGATTGTTATCGTTGTTAATATTAAAAGCAGAACCATAAATAATAACAGTGTTTCTCAAAATCCACAGTTATCAAGGTTGCGGTTTTATCTTGAAGGTCGTTAACAAGTAACAATTTTTGTACATTTATTTAAGAGGGCAATTGATGCATAGAATGGCACGGCTGTATAATTACATGGTTGATAACACCATAAACATTATACCACAGTATCAGATAAACTGCCAAACAAATATAAAAATATTTATATTTATGTTACTTAAATGCGTTTGAAAAGATAGATCTGAAAACATCGCGGGGGGGGGGGGGGGGGGGTCACTTACTATGTAATGAGTGGTAGTGATGAGAATATTACATGCTCTATGATATATAGATTGAATATATCGATAGGTTGATATTATCACTTGCTTGATTATATCACAAGTATCTGAAACTAATCCGTATTATTTTTTATGCGGATAAACCAAAGCAGCTGCCGTAAACGCATCGGCTATTTGTTAAACCAATATAACTCTGTTCATTCAAATGTGGTATTCCCACTGATGCTAGTTGCAATAAATCCGATCATTTTGATATGTGCACTAATTCACATTAAAAGGTTTGTATTACTTACTATTTAAAGAAATTCATTAGGTCAACGTCCTTTAAGAGGGAACGGCAATGTAACTGTTTATCAGATAAACTATGTAAAAGTGTAAGTTACTGTCTGGGGTGTTACTTCATTTATCTGATCAAACATCTTTTATTGTCTTTTGAAATTAAAATGTCTTCATAATGAAAAATATGAAAGGCAAATAAAGAAAAGTGTTAAAGAAGCGACTAATGTATTGTAAAAGCAAGGTGTTGTGATAATGGCGACTCCATTGTTCTAAACAAGAACCTGACAATTAGCGGAACTCCAAAAATCTATAGAAGATGACATATATTCAAAAATATTTATAAATATAAGAACATTTGGTTTGAGTTCCAATGAGACAACTCTCCATCTTAGTCACAATTTGTAAAAGTAAACCATTATAGGTCAAAATGCAGACTTGCTAAATTTTCCTTTCTTTTATTTATTTCTTTCTTTCTAATTTATAGTAAAAAATGTCTATTCATTCGGCAATTTTGCTATTTGTCCGACCGAAAATATAGTGGACAAGATATAACAGCGTGATTTAAGTAGATAAATAAACGCTGAATAGTTATGAGAAATGTTGTATAAAATCGAATATCAAAATCTATGCAGCAAATACACTTTTAAATCAATTACTTGAACAAAAAATGTGCGCATTATTTCCATTCATTCATCAAGACAAATCAAAATGCAAATGAATATATTACAAAGTATACATTATATTCAGTTTTTCTTTTATTCTAAAGAAATTTGGAGAGGGGCAAAGGAGACTCTCGTCTTTTTATTTGTTCTACCTATGAATTGCATGTAATGTAAAGAGTCTGACCACTGATTATTGGCTTCAATAGACATCTATGATTCCAAAAGAAGATTCTGAATTTATTGTTTACTCGCAATAATCTGTGTTGGGTCCGCAGACGGCCCCGTTGTAAGACTGAATGTCTGTCCTTATTCAATATATCTAAATCTCCCAGTCTAGATTTCCCATCCTTCATCCCGGACAGGCCCATTATAGGACACAATTATTGCTTTCTTATATTGTTAAATCGTTCTCTAACTGAACAATTATGAAGTACTTGCAGCTAGACGTTATTAAATAACAATCAATCATGGAACCTTCAACGTTTCAAATTGTCGCTTTTTTAATAACTGATGCCGTTCATACCTTAACAACGTGAGCACGAAAATGAATTTTATTTATGTTGATTTTTGTCTAATGACCTTATATTGATCCGTTTCTGTCTTTTGTTTTGTGTTAGTATATATACTGTATTCCTATGCTTCTTTTTTCATATAAATATTTTCATAAAACTGTATTTTATTTTTGTTTGTTAGTTTGTAGTTTCATAATTACATCAAACCATTGCATGGTTAATTCATTCGAATCGTTTTACATTGTGGTACGTCGGGGCCTTTCATAACTAGCTGTGTAGTTTGGTTCTGGTCAATGTTGAACCGTATGTCGACTTTTAGTAATTATGCTTGGAGCGTAGTAAGATTGCGGTATGAATATTGTATGATCGTAGTATGGTCGTGGTAAAAGCGTGCTATAGTCACAGTAGAAGCGTGATTAGACCCTGTTGAAATCGGATAAATCGTTCTTTGGTCGTGGTGCGGACGTGATGACCGTAGAAAGATAGTGAAAAGCATAGTGAGGTTGCAGAATAAGCGTAATGAGAACTTGGTATAATCATAGCAAGAACGTTACATAGAAGCGTAATACCACAGTCCCACTAGGCCACGCTCGCAGTACGATCTGTGAAAAAAAATGAAAATTTTGACGATCGTATATAGATCGCAGTAAGGTCGTATCACGGTCATGGTGCGGTCTTCAAGATCGTGATGAATGTGGCCAACTTTGAACATGTTCAAAACAATCGTGGTCCGGTCGTGACGAAATCAGGTCGTAGTAGAAGCGTAGTGAGAGCGCAATAAGGTCGCTATTACGACCTCGTTACGACCATCACGTTCTCAGCGCGACCCAACTACACTTCCACTACGTATATACCACGTTTACACCACGCTGTTCAAAACCCTAGTACGATTCTGGCAGGCCCTTGTTGCCCTCATCGTTCTTTTCTTACGACCTGACTACGTTCATCATTCTCATTTTCATATTGTCATTTTCCCTTAAAATATATTAAATGTCTCCAGGTTTTGATTGTCTGTATGTAATTAGGACTTATTGTCCCCTACCACTATGCCCACATGTTCTAGTTTATTTTGATGGTATGACTGCATTGTTTCCGAGAAATCTACGTTTTAATCAGAAATAGAAGAAATGGAACTGTATTGATATGGAACACGATGCTAACGTTATTGCTAAGAACGTAGTAAGATAGGTATGAACGAAGTAAAATCTTGGTAAGAACGTGTTATAATTGCAGTAGAAGCGTGGTAAGATCGTGTTTCAATCGAATAGCTCGTGGTATGGTCGTAGTGAGAACATGATGAGCGTAGAAAGATCTTCATAAGCGTAGTGAGGTCCCAGAATAAGCGCGATGAGAACTCGGTATAATCGTAGCGGGATCGTTGTAGAAGCGTAATGAGAACGTAGCAGCATCGTGAAAGCAACGATAATATACATTTTCACGCCGCTCATACCGCGACATCACCATGATCTGAATTTGTTTTAGATCGCTGTGATTGTAGTGCGATCGTGGTCTAGTGGGACTGGGGTTTAATGAGTACATAGTAGCAACGTGATTGAAAAGAAAATTTTAACAGATGTTCCGAAAAGTGTTGATATTACCTTTTTTCACCTGGCCTATTCACTCTTTCCATATCAAAATCAGTTAAAATAAAAAAAAAACATCCAAAAGTTTATTTCAAATCTTTTCTTTCATTTTCACCCCAGAAAAACTAAGACATGTATGAGAAAAGGAAATTAAAGAAAAACAAGTTGCTTTTCTAAAAAAAAAAAAGTCAATACGTGAACCTTAGAACTTTTTTTATGCAAATCTGAATTGTAAATTATGCCTCGGTGTTTTCATTATCATGTGTGTGGAGGATAATATTTTCTTTTAATTGTAAATCAGGACAATTTAAGTAGGTTGAGAGTGGTGTTAAATATAAAGTGAGGAGATAATTAATGTTTTAATTTCGATATAAATTTTTACCAACGTGAAAGGTCAAACTACTACCAATGGATGACACTTCTAGGGTTCTTATTGGTATAGGTAATATTTTACCTAAGTCCAACAATTTTATTTACTTTTCTGTGAAAAAAAACATATAAGATAGATATAGGAAGATGTGGTATGAGTGCCAATGAGACAACTCTCCATCAAAGTAATAATTTATAAAATTAAACCATTATAGGTCAAGGTACGGCATTTAACACAGAGCCTTGGCTCACACCGAACATCAAGCTATAAAGAGCCCCAAAAATACTAGTATAAAACAATTGGGAAAAGTAACAGTCTATATAAAAACGAGAAACAAGAAACACGTATGAACTACATAAACAGACGACAACTACTGTACATCAGATTCCTGACTAAGGACAGGTGCAAACATGTGTAGCGGGATTAAACGTTAAATAGATATAGGAAGATGTGGTGTGAGTGCCAATGAGACAACTCTCCATCTAAAAAGGGCCCCAGACTTACTAGTGTAAAACCATTCAAACGGGAAAACCAACAGTCTAATCTATATAGAATTTAAAAAAAAACGAGAAACGAGAAACACGTATAAATTAAATAAACAAACGACATCTACTGTACATCAGATTCCTGACTTAGGACAGGTGCAAACATTTGCAGCGGGATTAAACGTTTTAATGGATCCAAACCTTCTCATGAAGTTTGGAGCATTTTGAGATTTTTGAAATTTTTGGTGTAGTTTCCATGGCAACATAGTAGTTCCAGTGAGTGCCAAAATCATCCAACACCTGTATATAGTGGGCACCTACATTGTATTAAAATATAATGATTCTGAGATAAAGCATATCCAAACAGTTCACCAAAACCAAAAACTTGAACCATTCCATGTTTCCTGCAACTTTGCACATTGGGGTCCTCGTCATAGTAAAGTTTCATCAACATTGGTCCATTGGATTTCGAGAAATCACCAGGACAAAATGTGTGGAAGAAAAATAATAACTAGAATTGCAATAGCGGATGTCACCCTTCCCCCTATTGCCACTAAGCGGCAGCCATTTCAAACTTGTTTAACAGTAAATGCACAAATATGCATGGCTATTCAACTTTTTGTAAATTTTCAGTATATTCAGAGCATTTTAAAGTATTTCACATTAATACCGTTTCCATGGCAACGGCAGCCATTTTTAAATTTTCAAAGTCATAAGTCTCATCTTTACATGAACCGCCATGTTAACTTGTGCAAGAGACATTGGAATGGTAAAAAATGGCCGCCGTTGCCATGGAAACTGATCAAATGTGAAAAAAAATGCAAATTTTAAATCTTTCATTATTAGACCTACCTGGATGAAACTTAGTGGTAATGTTCCTTGGTATGCCTAGATGTTGTGACAATATAAGAAAATTCCAAAATGGCCGCCATTGTCATGGAAACAGGGCGAAAGTTTAACATTGGCCCTATGAGAAAATACATTAAAGATGCATTTTCTTGAAGAATATAGCATCAATCCCAATGAAACTTTATAGATATGTAACATGGCCCAAAGTGGCACCTGTCTTCGGGATTTTAGAAATGGTACCCGTTACCATGGAAATAGCAAAAATTTCAAAAATTTCAAAATGCTCCATATTTAATGAAACGTTACAACAATGTTAATACACATCTGTAGATGCAATCTTTGACTTTGGAATTTTCAAAATGGCTGCCGCTCACCTGGCAATATGGGAAGGGTGCCATCCGCTATTGCTTGCAATGGCAAATCTAGTTATGGCACCCTCAACGGAGTTGGGGTGACATCTTGTTATTGTTCGTTTCTTTTTATGGCACCCTCAACGGAGTTGGGGTGACGTATTGTTATTGTACGTTTCTTTTTTTCCTTATTTTTATTATTCTTCTTCAACACTTTTTGTCCACACAGTTTCTCGAAATTGTATGGACCAATGTTGATGGTAACTGGCATGAGATGATTGGCAGTTTGACTTTGTAATTTCCAAAATGGCTGCCGTTACCATGGAAACAGCTCAAATATCAAAAATTCTAACTCTTTCATTATAACATCCAGCTGGATGACCCTTTATGAAAATGTGACCCAGTATGCCAAGATGTCAAAACAATATTTGGATAGTTCAAAATGGCCGCTGTTGTCATGGAAACTAGGGCCAAGTTTTGCATTGACCCTATGGAAAAATGCACAAAATCAGCATTTTCTCAGAGAATAGTGCAGCAAAGTAAATGAAACTATATTGATATATAACATGACATGTGGCAATGAGATGTGTGCTTTTAGAATTTTGGAATTATCTACTGTAACCATGGTTGCAGCACAAATGTTCAAAATTTCCAAAAAAAATTAAGTGCTGCAAACTGGATGAAACTTTATAGGAATAGTGACTGGCATGTGCAGAGTTGCATTTTGAAGTTGGAATTTCCAAAATGGCCGCCGTAACCATGGAAACAGCAAAATTGTCCAAAATTTCAAAATACTCCAAACCTAATGAAATTTCACAAAAATGATGACTTGCATGTGTAGATGCACTCTTTGACTTTGGAATTTTCAAAATGGCTGCCGCTCGCCTGGCAATGGGGGGACGAGGGTGCCATCCGTTATTGCTAGCAATTACAAATCTAGTTTTTTATGGCACCCTCAACGGAGTTGGGGTGACATATTGTTATTCATCGTTTCTTTTTTTTTTCTTATTATGGCACCCTCAACGGAGTTGGGGTGACATCTTGTTATTCTACGTTTCTTTTTTTTCTTTTTATTTTTATTCTTCCACACATTTTGTCCACGCTATTTCTCGTAATTGGTCAGACCCATGTTGATGGAACTATACCATAATATGAACCGCCATGTGAAGTTGTGCAAGAGACATTGGAATGGTAAAAAATGGCCGCCGTTACCATGGAAACAAAAAAAATGTAAAAAAAAATCCAAATTTTAAATCTTTCGTTATAAGAGGCAAAGTCTTGAAAGTTTATGTAAATGTTGGCAGTGGTGCCCCGAGGTACCAACAGTACTTGGAATTTTCAAAATGGCTGCCATTGCCATGGAAACTAGACAAAAGTTTAACATTGACCCTATGGGAAAATGCGTTTTAGCTGCATTTTCTTGAAAAATATAACAACAATTCCACGGAAATCGTAATTAGGAGTGTGTGCAAATGGTCACATGCAATTGCTGTACTGCTAACATGTACTAGAATATTCTAGAATAAAAATATGTATTTTATTTAATGTGCTTTAAAGAGAAAATCGCCACCGAGAGAACGAGAAACACTCAGAGTACAAATTACTGACATTTCTGCACTTGCGTTAAAGTACATATCCGTGAATGACACACCTGCTAAAATATACACATTAGCTGAAATCAATCGATAAACATGTAATTAAATTGTACACGATAAGTTACATGTATTGTATGATATGCGAGCTATTGAAGAATAAATTGAACAGTTAATACGCCGCTCCGTCAATATATACACATGTTGTCTGTCCTACGTCCCCTCTAAAAAGAATATTAATATGCTAAGTCCACGATAATATACTTGAGTATCACGTGACACCACCTTCCTACTTGCGCGCGTGTCTAATTTTAGATTTAAAAAGGATTCCCAAACTATGTATAGAACTGAAACGTATTCTACGGAAGAGAAAAAAAAAGGGGGGGGGTTGTTTAGTCATGCTGATTCCGACATGTATAATAGATATGCCATTTGACTTTTGTACACTCATAATTGTTGATGCTACTGTTACAATGTGCAGTACGGGGTGCCATCGCAATAGCAAATCTAGTGTTATAATAACTCATTCGCAATTCTTTTTTTTTCGGATGTAAGAAAAGCAAATAGAGTATTTTTCTCAATACTACATGCAAAATTGTGCGTCAGATATTTGTCACTGAACAGTATGAAACGTATAGACAATAAATAAACCTATGCAAAATGTGTCATTTTAGGCAATACAACGTATTGATCAATCGATCAATCAATCAATCAAATCATGATCAGAGTGATCAAATCATGATCACATTGATCAAATCATGATTAGAGATCGATCAATCAATCAAGTGTTGATATCAATCAAGTGCAGAATCCGAAATAAACGTCCCATCGCTATTTTTACGAACTGTCAATCATTCGATCAATCAATCAATCAAACGATCGATCAATTGATTGATTGATCAATCATGATCACAAACCTTCAATCAACCAATACACGTATCTTCTCCGTTGAATTCATGAAAGAAAAAACCTTTAATTCGCTTCGCGTATCATTATGGCACCCTCAACGGAGTTGGGGTGACATCTTGTTATTCTACGTTTCTTTTTTTATGGCACCCTCAACGGAGTTGGGGTGACGTATTGTTATTCTACGTTTCTTTTTTTTTCTTATTATGGCACCCTCAACGGAGTTGGGGTGACGTATTGTTATTCTACGTTTCTTTTTTTTCTTATTATGGCACCCTCAACGGAGTTGGGGTGACGTATTGTTATTGTACGTTTCTTTTTTTCCTTATTTTTATTATTCTTCTTCAACACTTTTTGTCCACACAGTTTCTCGGAATTGTATGGACCAATGTTGATTGAACTATACCATAATGTGGACCAGCATATGAAGTTGTGCACCTGACTCTGGAATGGTCAAGATGGCTGCCGTTTCCATGGAAACTGCAAAAATCCGAAATTATTCAAAGTGTTCCAAACTGGAAGAAACTCCACAGGAATGGTAACTGGCATAAGATGATTTGCAGTTTGACTTTGGAATTTCCAAAATGGCTGCCGTTACCATGGAAACACCTCAAATATCAAAAATTCTAACTCTTTCATTATAACATCCAGCTGGGTGAAACTTTATGAAAATGTGACCCAGTATGCCAAGATGTCAAAACAATATTTGGATAGTTCAAAATGGCCGCCGTTGTCATGGAAACTAGGGCCAAGTTTTGCATTGACCCAATGGAAAAATGCATAAAATCAGCATTTTCTCAGAGAGTAGTGCACCAAAATTAATGAAACTGTATTGATATATAACATGACATGTGGCAATGAGATGTACGCTTTTAGAATTTTGGAATTATCTACTGTAACCATGGTTGCAGCACAAATGTTCAAAATTTCCAAAAAAAATTAAGTACTGCAAACTGGATGAAACTTTACAAGAATAGTGACTGGCATGTGCGGAGTTGCATTTTGAAGTTGGAATTTCCAAAATGGCCGCCGTAACCATGGAAACAGCAAAATTATCCAAAATTTCAAAATGCCCCAAACTCAATGAAATTTTGCAAAAATGATAATTTGCAAGTGTAGATGCACTCTTTGACTTTGGAATTTACAAAATGGCTGCCGCTCGCCTGGCAATGGGGGGACGAGGGTGCCATCCGTTATTGCTAGCAATTACAAATCTAGTTATTATTTTTCTTCTTGCAACAAATTTTGTCCAGGTGATTTCTCGAAATCCAATGGACCAATGTTGATGGAACTCTTCTATAGTAAGGACCCCCATGTGCAGAGTTGCAGTAAGCATGGAATGGTTCAAAATGGCTACCGTTTCCATGGAAACAGAACAAATGTGAAAAAATCCTGTTTTTTGTTTTGGTGAACTGTTTGGATATGCTTTAACTCAGAAACATTATATTTTAATACAATGTAGGTGCCCACTATATACAGGTGTTGGATGATTTTGACACTCATTGGAACTACTATGTTGCCATGGAAACTACACCAAAAATTTCAAAAATATCAAAATGCTCAAAATTTAATGAAACTTCACAGTAACGATGAGCAACATTGGAAGATGTGGAATTTGGCGTTGGAATTTTCAAAATATCTGTTGTTACCTTGGAAACAATGCAAAAAGGTCAAAAATTTGAATTTTCACAGAACATTCCAGAACATCAATGTTAAATTTATTCTAGAGACATTAAATGGTATATGATTATGGAGGGAAAAAATTGCAGCGGGGGTTTGACTTTGGAATATTCAAAATGGCCGCCGTTACCATGGAAACAGCAAAAATATGAAAAACTTCAAAATGCTTTAAATTTAATGAAACTTATAACAAATGTTGCCTAGCTTATGAAGACTTGACTTTTGAGTTTGGAATTTTCAAAATGGCCGCCGTTACCATGGAAACAGCAAAAATATCCAAAATTTCAAAATCCTTTAAACTTAATGAAACTTTGCAAAAATGTTACTAGACATCTGTAGATGCACTATTTGACTTTGGAATTTTCAAACTGGCTGCCGCTCACTTGGCAATGGGGGAAGGGTGCCATCCGTTATTGCTAGCAATTACAAATCTAGTTATTATTTTTCTTGCAACACATTTTGTCCAGGCGATTTCTCCAAATCTAAAGTACCAAAGTTGATGGAACTTTACTATATTAAGGACCCCCATGTGCAGAGTTGCAGGAAGCATGGAATGGTTCAAGATGGCTGCCGTTTCCATGGAAACAGAACAAATGTGAAAAAATCCAGTTTTTGTTTTTGGTGAACTGTTTGGATATGCTTTAACTCAGAATCATTATATTTGAATACAATGGAGGTGCCCACTATATACAGGTGTTGGGTGATTTTGGCACTCATTGGAACTACTATGTTGCCATGGAAACTACACCAAAAATTTCCAAAATATGGAAATGCTCCAATTTTTTTGAAACTTCACAGTAACGATGAGCAACATTGGAAGATGTGAAATTTGGCGTTGGAATTTCCAAAATATCTGTTGTTACCATGGAAATAATGCAAAAAGGTCAAAACTTTGAATTTTCACAGAACATTCCAGAACATCAATGTTAAATTTATTCTAGAGACATTAAATGGTATATAATGGTATATATGATTATGGAGGGAAAAAATTGCACTTTTGGAATATTCAAAATGGCAACCGTTACCATGGGGACAGCAAAATTATGAAAAACTTCAAAATGCTTTAAATTTAATGAAACTTATAACACATTTTGCCAAGCTTATGTAGACTTAACTTTTGAGTTTCGAATTTTCAAAATGGCCGCCGTTGCCATGGAAACAGCAAAAATATTTTAAATGGCTGCCGCTGGCCTGGCAATGGGGAAAGGGTGCCATCCGCTATTGCTTGCAATGGCAAATCTAGTTAAGTCACCAAAACGGAGTTTTTGGCGACTTATTGTTTTTGTTCGGTTTCTTATTAAGTCACCAAAACGGAGTTTTGGGGACTTATTGTTTTTGTATCGTTTCTTATTATTATGTCACCCGATCGACAATGTCGGGTGACATATTGCTATTCCTCTGTTTCTTTTTCACTATTATTATTATTATTATTATTATTATTCTTCCACCTAGTTTTGTCCGGCAGTTTTCTCAGAGCCAAAGGAACCAATCTGAATGATGGTGCACTATAATAAGGAACCCTGACTTTCCAGTTGCAGTGCAACTTTGGAACTAAAAAATGGCTGCCATCACCATGGAAACCGAAAAATAATGGAAAATTCCAGTTTTTGGTTTTGATGAATTATTTGGAAATGCTTTAACTTAGAATCATTATATTTTGATACAATGTAGGTGCCGGGCATATACTGGTTTTGGATGATTTTGGCAATCATTGGAACTGCTATGTTGCCATGGATACTACACCAAAAATTTCAAAAATATGGAAATGCTCCAAATTTTATAAAACTTCACAGTAATGATGAGCAACATTGGTAGATGTGGAATTTGGTGTTGCAATATCGAAAATGTCTGCCGTTACCATGGAAACAATGCAAAACAGGTCAAAATGGTCCAAAAACCTTTAAGTGGCATTTACTTTCTTAAAATGGTAGGTCAAATTGATTGAAACTTTGATGGTATGGTCCCTCCCATGTACCAATGTGGTATATGCCATTCAATTTTGGGAACGGTCTCTGTTGCCATAGGAACCATCCCAAATGTCAACAATTTCAAAAAATTCAAAATGCTCCAAAATTGATGAAACTTAATATGATTGTACACTGACAAGTCTGAATAAGACTTTTGAAGTTGGAATTTCCAAAATGGCCACCGTTGCCATGGAAACTGCGGAAATGTCAAATATTTTCAAAATGCTCCAAACTTTATGAAACTTAATATTATTGTTAACTTGCATGTATAGATGAGACTTTTGACTTCGGAATTTTCAAAATGGCTGCCGTTGCCATGGAAACAGCAAAAATGTGAAATTTTCTAAAATGCTCTCAATGTACTGAAAATTTACAGAAAGATGTACTGCAATGCATATATGTGCATTCACTGTTAAACAATTTTGAAATGGCTGCCGCTTAGTGGCCATTGGGGGAAGGGTGACATCCGCTATTGCTTGCAATGGCAATTCTAGTTATTATTATGGCACCCTCAACGGAGTTGGGGTGGCATATTGTTATTCTACGTTTCTTTTTTTTCTTATTATGGCACCCTCAACGGAGTTGGGGTGACGTATTGTTATTCATCGATTCTTTTTTTCCTTATTCTTCTTCCACACATTTTGTCCACGCAGTTTCTTGGAATTGAGTTGACCAATGTTGATGGAACTATACCACAATGTGCACCAGCATGTGAAGTTGTGCACCTGACTTTGGAATGGTCAAAATGGCTGCCGTTTCCATGGAAACAGCAAAAATCCGAAAATATTCAAAGTGTTCCAAACTGGACGAAACTTCACTTAAATAGTAACAGGCATGGCCTGAGCTGCATTTTGATCTTGGAATTTTCAAAATGGCTACCGTTACCATGGAAACAGCTAAAATATTTAAAATTCTAACTCTGTCGTTATATGACCTAACTGGATGAAACTTTATGAAAATGTTACCCAGTATGCCAAGATGCCAAGCCGACATTTGGAAACTCCAAAATGGCCGCCGTTGTCATGGAAACTGGGGACAAGTTTAACATTGACCCTATGGAAAAATGCATAAAATCAGCATTTTCTCAGAGAGTATTGCGCCAAAGTAAATGAAACTGTATTGATATATAACATGACATGTGGCAATGAGATGTCTGCTTTTAGAATTTTGGAATTATCTACTGTAACCATGGTTGCAGCACAAATGTTCAAAATTTCCAAAAAAAAATAAAGTGCTGCAAACTGCATGAAACTTTACAGGAATAGTAACTGACATGTGCAGAGTTTCATTTTGTAGTTGGAATTTCCAAAATGGCCGCCGTAACCATGGAAACAGCAAAGTTGTTCAAAATTTCAAAATGCTCCAAACTTAATGAAAGTTAACAAAATGATAACTTGCATGTGTAGAAGCCCTCTTTGACTTTGGAATTTTAAAATGGCTGCCGATCGCCTGGCAATGGGAGGACGAGGGTGCCATCCGTTATTGCTAGCAATTACAAATCTAGTTATTATTATTTTTCTTCTTGCAACAAATTTTGTCCAGGTGATTTCTCGAAATCCAATGGACCAATGTTGATGGAACTCTACTATAGTAAGGACCCCCAGGTGCAGAGTTGCAGGAAGCATGGAATGGTTCAAGATGGCTACCGTTTCCATGGAAACAGAACAAATGTGAAAAAATCCAGTTTTTTGTTTTGGTGAACTGTTTGGATATGCTTTATCTCAGAATCATTATATTTTAATAAAATGTAGGTGCCCACTATATACAGGTGTTGGATGATTTTGGTGATCATTGGAACTACTATGTTGCCATGGAAACTACACCAAAAATTTCGAAATTCTCAAAATGCTCCAAACTTCAGGAAACTTCACAGTAACGATGAGCAACATTGAAAGATGTGGAATTTGGCGTTGGAATTTCCAAAATATCTGTTGTTACCTTGGAAACAATGCAAAAAGGTCAAAACTTTGAGTTTTCACAGAACATTCCAGAACACCAATGTTAAATGTATTCTAGAGACATTAAATGGTATATGTTTATGGAGGGCAAAAAATTGCAGCGGGGGTTTGACTTTGGAATATTCAAAAATGGCCGCCGTTACCATGGAAACAGCAAAAATATGAAAAACTTCAAAATGCTTCAAATTTAAGGAAACTTATAACAAATGTTGCCTAGCTTATGTAGACTTGACTTTTGAGTTTGGAATTTTCAAAATGGCCGACGTTACCATGGAAACAGCAAAATTATCCAAAATTTCAAAAAGCTTCAAACTTAATGAAACTTTGCAAAAATGTTACTAGACATCTGTAGATGCACTATTTGACTTTGGAATTTTCAAAATGGCTGCCGCTCACCTGGCAATGGGGGAAGGGTGCCATCCGTTATTGCTAGCAATTACAAATCTAGTTCTTATTCTTCTCTTTCTGACCCCTTAAACTGTCCTACCATTTTTTGGGAAGCAGTAGAGGATGGAAACTTTATATTTTTTCTGGGTATGGGTCTGCATCATGGGGGTTGCAGAACCCAATGTCCGTGATACCAGGGTGTCATCTTGGCATAATTAGGGGGGCTCAAAGATGGGTGGGGTCAATTTTTTTTTACATTTCTTAAATTTCCTACTGTATGTAGAGTAGATGGAATAATGATTACTTCTATGAATATTAAGAGACACATGTCTGCTTCAACATGGAACTTTTTTTATTACTTTTTTTATTTCAGTAGGGGGTCTCCTGGCATAATTTTAGGGGGGTGAATTTTCATGGAACATTCCAGAACCTCAAAGTTAAATTTATTCTAGACACATTTAATGATATATGATGGTATATAATTATGGAGAGAACAATTTGCAGCAGCACTTTGTCTGTGGAATATTCAAAATGGCCGCCGTTACCATGGAAACAGCAAAAATATGAAAAACTTCAAAATGCTTCAAATTTAATGAAACTTATAACTAATGTTGACTAACTTGTGCAGAATTGACTTTTGAGTTTGGAATTTTCAAAATGGCCGCCGTTACCATGGAAACAGCAAAAATATTAAAAAAATCAAAATGCTTCAAATTTAATGAAACTTATAACAAATGTTGCCTAACTTGTGTAGACTTTAATTTTGAGTTTGAAATTTTCAAAATGGCCGCCGTTGCCATGGAAACAGCTAAAATGTCCAAAAAAAATTTAATTCTTCATATTGAATTAAACTTTACACACACATTATTTGGCATCAATGATACCGCAGAACAATGATGTGGGGTCCGTTTTGGTGACTTCTGTGTTAGCATCCTAACACAGGATTACTTGTTATTATGGCACCCTCAACGGAGTTGGGGTGACGTATTGTTATTCTACGTTTCTTTTTTTTCTTATTATTATTATGGCACCCTCAACGGAGTTGGGGTGACGTATTGTTATTGTACGTTTCTTTTTTTTTTCTTATTATGGCACCCTCAACGGAGTTGGGGTGACGTATTGTTATTCTACGTTTCTTTTTTTTCTTATTATTATTATTATTTTTCTTGCAACACTTTTTGTCCAGGCGATTTCTCGAAATCAAAAAGACCAAAGTTGATGGAACTTTACTATAATAAGGACCCCCATATGCAGAGTTGCAGGAAGCATGGAATGGTTCAAGATGGCTGCCGTTACCATAGAAACGGAACAAATGTGAAAAAATACAGTTTTTGTTTTTGGTGAACTGTTTGGATATGCTTTAACTCAGAATCATTATATTTTAATACAAAGGAGGTGCCCACTATATACAGGTGTAAGGTGATTTTGGCACTCATTGGAGCTACTATGTTGCCATGGAAACTACACCAAAAATTTCGAAATTTTCAAAATGCTCCAAAATTCAGGAAACTTCACAGAAACGATGAGCAACATTGGAAGATGTGGAATTTGGCGTTGGAATTTCCAAAATATCTGTTGTTACCTTGGAAACAATGCAAAAAGGTCAAAACTTTGAATTTTCACAGAACATTCCAGAACATCAATGTTGAATTTATTCTAGAGACATTAAATGGTATATGATTATGGAGGAAAAAAATTGCAGCAGGGGTTTGACTTTGGAATATTCAAAATGGCCGCCGTTACCATGGAAACAGCAAAAATATGAAAAACTTCAAAATGCTTTAAATTTAATAAAACTTATAACAAATGTTGCCTAGCTTATGTAGACTTGACTTTTGAGTTTGGAATTTTCAAAATGGCCGCCGTTACCATGGAAACAGCAAAAATATCCAAAATTTCAAAATGCTTCAAACTTAATGAAACTTTGCAAAAATGTTACTAGACATCTGTAGATGCACTATTTGACTTTGGAATTTTCAAACTGGCTGCCCCTCACCTGGCAATGGGGGAAGGGTGCCATCCGTTATTGCTAGCAATTACAAATCTAGTTTTTATTATTTTTCTTCCACCTAATTTTGTCCAGGAGATTTATGGAAATCCAATGGACCAAAGTTTATGGAACTCTATTATATAGAGGATCCTTAGGTGAAGAGTTGCAGGCACCATGGAATGGTTCAAGATGGCTGCCGTTACCATGGAAACGAAACAAATGTGAAAAAATCCTGTTTTTTGTTTTGGTGAACTGTTTTGATATGCTTAAACTCAGAAACATTATATTTTGATACAATGTAGGTGCCGGCCATATACAGGTGTTGGATGATTTTGGCACTCATTGGAACTACTATGTTGCCATGGAAACTATACCAAAAATTTCAAAAATATCAAAATGCTCCAAACTTCATGAAACTTCACAGTAAGGATGAGCAACATTGGAAGATGTGGAATTTGGCGTTGGAATTTCCAAAATATCTGTAGATACCATGGAAACAATGCAAAAAGGTCAAAACTTTGAATTTTCACAGAACATTCCAGAACATCAATGTTAAATGTATTCTAGAGACATCAAATGGTATATGATGGTATATATGATTATGGAGGAAAAAAATTGCAGCGGGGGTTTGACTTTGGAATATTCAAAATGGCCGCCGTTACCATGGGAACAGCAAAAATTTCAAAAATTTCAAAGTTCTCCAAACTTAATGAAACTTTACAAAATTGACAATTGGCATGGGTAGATGCACTCTATGATTTTGGAACTTTCAAAATGGCTGCCGCTCGCCTGGCAATGGGGGAAGGGTGCCATCCGCTATTGCTTGCAATGGCAAATCTAGTTATTATGGCACCCTCAACGGAGTTGGGGTGACGTATTGTTATTCTACGTTTCTTTTTTTTCTTATTATTATTATTATTTTTCTTGCAACACATTTTGTCCAGGTGATTTCTCGAAATCCAATGGACCAATGTTGATGGAACTCTACTATAGTGAGGACCCCCATGTCAAGTTGTGCACGAAGCATGGAATGGTTTAAGATGGCTGCCGTTACCATGGAAACGGAACAAATGTGGAAAAATCTAGTTTTTTGTTTTGGTTAACTGTGTGGATATGCTTTAACTCAGAATCATTATATTTTAATACAATGTAGGTGCCCACTATATACAGGTGTTGGATGATTTTGGAACTCATTGGAACTACTATGTTGCCATGGAAACTACACCAAAAATTTGAAAAATATCAAAATACTCCAAACTTCATGAAACTTCACAGTAACGATGAGCAACATTGGAAGATGTGGCATTTGGAGTTGGAATTTCCAAAATATCTGTAGTTACCATGGAAACAATGCTAAAAGGTCAAAAATTTAAAAAAAAAATAAAAATGCTGCAAACTGGATGACACTTTACAGAAATGGTCACTGGCATGCACAGAGTTGACTTTTGTAGTTTGAATTTTCAAAATGGCTGCCGTAACCATGGAAACAGCAAAATTATCCAAAATTTCAAAATGCTTCAACCTTAATGAAACTTTGCAAAAATGTTACTAGACATCTGTACATGCACTTTTTGACTTTGGAATTTTCAAAATGGCTGCCGCTCACCTGGCAATAGGGGAAGGGTGCCATCCGTTATTGCTAGCAATTACAAATCTAGTTATGGCACCCTCAACGGAGTTGGGGTGACATATTGTTATTGTTCGATTCTTTTTTTCTGCTTATTATTATTATATTTATTCTTCCACACTTTTTTGTCCATACTATTTCTCAGAATTGGCTTGAACAATATTGATAGGACTATACCATAATGTTGACCACCACATTCTATAGTGCAGTGGGGTATGGCATCATCAAGATGGCTGCCGTTACCATGGAAACGAAACAAATGTGAAAAAATCCTGTTTTTTGTTTTGGTGAACTGTTTTGATATGCTTAAACTCAGAAACATTATATTTTGATACAATGTAGGTGCCGGCCATATACAGGTGTTGGATGATTTTGGCACTCATTGGAACTACTATGTTGCCATGGAAACTACTCCAAAAAATTCAAAAATCTCAAAATGTTCCAAACTTAATGAAACTTCACAGTAACGATGAGCAACATTGGAAGATGTGGAATTTGGCGTTGGAATTTCCAAAATCGCTGTTGTTACCATGGAAACAATGCAAAAAGGTCAAAACTTTGAAATTTCACAGAACATTCTAGAACATCAATGTTTAATTTATTCTAGAGACATTAATTGGTATATGATTATGGAGGAAAAAAATTGCAGCGGGGGTTTGACTTTGGAATATTCAAAATGGCCGCCGTTACCATGGAAACAGCAAAAATACAAAAAACTTCAAAATGCTTCAAATTTATTGAAACTTATAACAAATGTTGCTCAGCTAATGTATACTTGACTTTTGAGTTTGGAATTTCCCAAATACCCGCCGTTACCATGGCTACCGCTCACCTGGCAATAGGGGAAGGGTGCCATCCGCTATTGCTTGCAATCGCAAATCTAGTTATGGCACCCTCAACGGAGTTGGGGTGACATATTGTTATTGTTCGTTTCTTTTTGTCTTATTATTATTATATTTATTCTTCCACACTTTTTTGTCCATACTATTTCTCAGAATTGGCTTAAACAATATTGATGGAACTATACCATAATGTTGACCACCACATTACATAGTGCAGTGAGGTATGGCATCATCAACATGGCTGCCGTTGCCATGGAAACGAAACAAATGTGAAAAATTTCTGTTTTTTGTTTTGGTGAACTGTTTGAATATGCTTACACTCAGAATCATCATATTTTAATACAATGTAGGTGCCCACTATATACAGGTGTTGGATGATTTTGGCACTCATCGGACCTACTATGTTGCCATGGAAACTAAACCAAAAATTTCAAAAATATAAAAATGCACCAAACTTCATGAAACTTCACAGTAACGATGAGCAACATTGGAAGATGTGGAATTTGGCGTTGGAATTTCCAAAATATCTGTTATTACCATGGAAACAATGCAAAAAGGTCAAAACTTTGAATTTTCACAGAACATTCCAGAACATCAATGTTAAATTTATTCTAAAGACATCAAATGGTATATGATGGTATATATGATTATGGAGGGAAAAAATTGCAGCGGGGGTTTGACTTTGGAATATTCAAAATGGCCGCCGTTACCATGGGAACAGCAAAATTTTGAAAATCTTCAAAATGCTTAAAATTTAATAAAACTTATAACAAATTTTGCCTAGCTTATGTAGACTTAACTTTTGAGTTTCGAATTTTCAAAATGGCCACCGTTGCCATGGAAACAGCACAAATTTTCTGAATGGCTGCCGCTGGCCTGGCAATGGGGAAAGGGTGCCATCCGCTATTGCTTGCAATGGCAAATCTAGTTTTTATTATTTTTCTTCCACACATTTTGTCCAGGAGTTTTATGGAAATCCATTGGACCAAAGTTGATGGAACTCTTATATATTAAGGACCCTTAGGTGAAGAGTTGCAGGCACCATGGAATGGTTCAAGATGGCTGCCGTTTCCATGGAAACTGCAAAAATGTGAAAAAATTTTAAAATTCTAAATTCTTCATTATAAGACCCAAGTGGATGAAACTTTGTGGAAGTGTTACCTGATATGCCTAGATGTGCATGCAATATCAAGAGGTTCCAAAATGGCCGCCATTGTCATGGAAACAGGGCGAAAGTTTAACATTGACCATATGGGAAAACACATAAAAGCTACATTTTCTTGAAGAATATAGCATCGATCCCAATGAAACTTTATAGATATGTAACATGGCATGTACCAATGTGGCACCTGTCTTTGGAATTTTGGAAATGGTACCCGTTACCATGGAAATAACAAAAATTTCAAAATTTTCAAAATGCTCCAAAATTAAAGAAACTTTACAACAATGTTTACAAACATCTGTAGATGCGGTCTTTGACTTTGGAATTTTCAAAATGGCTGCCGCTCACCTGGCAATGGGGGAAGGGTGCCATCCGTTATTGCTAGCAATTACAAATCTAGTTTTTATTATTTTTCTTCCACACATTTTGTCCAGGCGATTTCTCGAAATCCAAAGGATCAAAGTTGATGGAACTTTACTATATCAAGGACCCCCATGTGGAAAGTTGCAGAAAACATGGAATGGTTCAAGATGGCTACAGTTACCATGGAAACAGAACAAATGTAAAAAAATGCAGTTTTGGGTTTTGGTGAACTGTTTGGATATGCTTTATCTCAGAATCATTATATTTTTATACAATGCAGGTGCCCACTATATACAGGTGTTGGATGATTTTGGCACTCATTGGAACTACTATGTTGCCATGGAAACTACACCAAAAATTTCAAAATTCTCAAAATGTTCCAAACTTCAGGAAACTTCACAGTAACGATAAGCAACATTGGAAGATGTGGCATTTGGAGTTGGAATCTCCAAAATATCTGTTGTTACCATGGAAACAATGCTAAAAGGTCAAAAATTTAAAAAAAAATAAAAATGCTGCAAACTGGATGAAACTTTACAGGAATGGTCAATGACATAAGCAGAGTTGACTTTTGAAGTTGGAATTTTCAAAATGGCCGCCGTAACCATGGAAACAGCAAAAATGTCAAAAATAACAAAATGCTCCAAACTTCATTAAACTTTACAAAAATGATAATTTGAATGTGTACATGCACTCTTTGACTTTGGAATCTTCTAGTTTGCTGCCGCTCACCTGGCAATGGGGGAAGGGTGCCATCCGTTATTGCTAGCAATTACAAATCTAGTTATGGCACCCTCAACGGAGTTGGGGTGACGTATTGTTATTCTACGTTTCTTTTTTTTCTTATTATTATTATTTTTATTATTTTTCTTCCACACATTTTGTCCAGGCGATTTCTCGAAATCCAAATGACTAAAGTTGATGGAACTTTTCCATATTAAGGACCCCCATGTACAAAGTTGCAGGAAACATGGAATGGTTTAAGATGGCTACCGTTACCATGGAAACAGAACAAATGTGAAAAAATCCAGTTTTTTGTTTTGGTGAACTGTTTGGATATGCTTAATCTCAGAATCATTATATTTTATTACAATGTAGGTGCCCACTATATACAGGTGTTGGATGATTTTGGTGATCATTGGAACTACTATGTTGCCATGGAAACAACACCAAAAATTTCAAAATTCTCAAAATGCTCCAAACTTCAGGAAGCTTCACAGTAACGATGAGCAACATTGGAAGATGTGGCATTTGGCGTTGGAATTTCCAAAATATCTGTTGTTACCATGGAAACAATGCAAAAATGTCAAAAATTTCAAAAAAATGAATATGCTGCAAACTGGATGAAACTTTACAGGAATAGTAACTAGCATAAGAAGAATTGCATTTTGAAGTTGGAATTTTCAAAATGGCCGCCGTAACCATGGAAACAGCAAAAATATCCAAAATTTCAAAATGCTTCAAACTTAATGAAACTTGGCAAAAATGTTACTAGACATCTCTAGATGCACTATTTGACTTTAGAATTTTCAAAATGGCTGCCGCTCACCTGGCAATGGGGGAAGGGTGCCATCCGTTATTGCTAGCAATTACAAATCTAGTTATTATTCTTATTCTTCTCTTTCTGACCCCTTAAACTGTCCTACCATTTTCTTTAAAGCATTAGGGGATGGAAACTTGATATTTATTCTGGGTACAGGTCTGCATCATGGGGGTTGCAGAACCCAATGTCCATGATACCAGGGTGTCATCTTGGCATAATTAGGGGGGCTCAAAGATGGGTGGGGTCATTTTTTTTTTGCATTTCATCAATTTTCTGCTGTAAATAGAGTAGATGGTATTATATTTTCTTTTATGAATATTTAGAGACACATGTCAGCTTCAACTTGGAACTAATTTTATTTCAGTAGGGGGTCTCCTTGGCATAATTTTAGGGGGGTGAATTTTTATGGAACATTCCAGAACATCAATGTCAAGTTAGTTCTAGAGACATTACATGGTACATGATTGTATATAATTATGGAGGGAACACATTACAGTGGGGGTTGGACTTTGGAATATTCAAAATGGCCGCCGTTACCATGGAAACAGCAAAAATATGAAAAACTTCAAAATGCTTCAAAATTATTGAAACTTATAGCAAATGTTGCCTAATGTATGTACACTAAACTTTTGAGTTTGGAATTTTCAAAATGGCCGCCGTTGCCATGGAAACAGCAAAAATGTCCAAAAATTTCAAAATGCTTCAAAATTGATGAAACTTAAAACAAATATTGCCTACCATATGTGGACATAACTTTTGACTTCAAAATTTCAAAAATGGCCGCCGTAACCATGGAAACGGCAAAAATGTTAAAATATCAAAATCCATTCGATTTAATGAAACTTTACACATAGGTAATTTGGCATCATTGATACCGCAGAACAAACGATTTGGGGTCCGTTTTTGGTGACTTTTGTGTTAGCATCCTAACACAGGATTACTTGTTATGGCACCCTCAACGGAGTTGGGGTGACGTATTGTTATTCTACGTTTCTTTTTTTTCTTATTATTATTTTTCTTGCAACAAATTTTGTCCAGGCGATTTCTCGAAATCCAATGGACCAATGTTCATGGAACTCTACTATAGTGAGGACCCCCACATGCAGAGTTGCAGCAAGCATGGAATGCTGCAAGATGGCTACCGTTTCCATGGAAACAGAACAAATGTCAAAAAATCCAGTTTTTGGTTTTGGTGAACTGTTTGGATACTATTTAACTCAGAATCATTATATTTTAATACAATGTAGGTGCCCACTATATACAGGTGTTGGATGATTTTGGCACTCATTGGAACTACTATGTTGCCATGGAAACTATACCAAAAATTTCAAAAATATCAGAATGTTCCAAACTTCATGAAACTTCACAGTAACGATGAGCAACATTGGAAGATGTGGAATTTGGCGTTGGAATTTCCAAAATCGCTGTTGTTACCATGGAAACAATGAAAAAAGGTCAAAACTTTGAATTTTCACAGAACATTCTAGAACATCAATGTTAAATTTATTCTAGAGACATTAAATGGTATATGATGGTATATGATTATGGAGGGAAAAAATTGCAGCGGGGGTTTGACTTTGGAATATTCAAAATGGCGGCCGTTACCATGGAAACAGCAAAAATACAAAAAACTTCAAAATGCTTCAAATTTATTGAAACTTATAACAAATGTTGCTCAGCTAATGTAGACTTGACTTTTGAGATTGGAATTTCCAAAATGGCCGCCGTTACCATGGAAACAGCAAAAATACAAAAGACTTCAAAATGCTTCAAATTTATTGAAACTTATAACAAATGTTGCTCAGCTAATGTAGACTTGACTTTTGAGTTTGGAATTTCCAAAATGGCCGCCGTTACCATGGCTACCGCTCACCTGGCAATAGGGGAAGGGTGCCATCCGCTATTGCTTGCAATCGCAAATCTAGTTATTTTTATTTTTCTTCCACACATTTTGTCCGCGCGAGTTCTCAGAATTGAACGGACCAATGTTTATGAAACTCAACTATAATGAGGAACCCCATTTGAAGTTGTGCACCTTGCTATGGAATGGTAAAAGATGGCCGCCGTTTCCATGGAAACAGCACAAATGCGAAAAAAAATCAAAGTGGTCCAAACTGGAAGAAACTCCACAGGAATGTTAACTGGCATGTGCTGATTTCCAGTTTGACTTTGGAATTTTCAAAATGGCTGCCGTTACCATGGAAACAGCTAAAATATTAAAAATTCGAACTCTTTCGTTATAAGATCCAACTGGATGAAACTTTATGAAAATGTTCTCCAGTATGCCAAGGTGTCAAGACAATATTTGGATAGTTCAAAATGGCCGCCGTTGTCATGGAAACAGGGGCCAAGTTTTGCATTGACCCTATGGAAAAATGCATAAAATCAGCATTTTCTCAGAGAGTAGTGCACCAAAGTAAATGAAACTGTATTGATATATAACATGACATGTGGCAATGAGATGTACGCTTTTAGAATTTTGGAATTATCTACTGTAACCATGGTTGCAGCACAAATGTTCAAAATTTCCAAAAAAAATTAAGTACTGCAAACTGGATGAAACTTTACAAGAATAGTGACTGGCATGTGCGGAGTTGCATTTTGAAGTTGGAATTTCCAAAATGGCCGCCGTAACCATGGAAACAGCAAAATTGTCCAAAATTTCAAAATGCTTCAAACTTAATGAAATTTTGCAAAAATGATAACTTGCAAGGGTAGATGCCTTCTTTGACTTTGGAATTTCCAAAATGGCTGCCGCTCTCCTGGCAATGGGGGGACGAGGGTGCCATCCGTTATTGCTAGCAATTACAAATCTAGTCTTATTTTTCTTTTTCTTCTTCCACACATTTTGTCCGTCGTGTTTCTCGGAATCCAATGGACGAATGTTGATGGAACTTTACTATAAGGAGGACCCCCATGTAAAGTTGTGCACCTTGGTATGGAATGGTAAAAGATGGCCGCCGTTTCCATGGAAACAGCATAAATGCGAAAAAAATCAAAGTGTTCCAAACTGGAAGAAACTCCACAGGAATGTTGACTGGCATGTGCTGATTTCCAGTTTGACTTTGGAATTTTTAAAATGGCTGCCGTAACCATGGAAACAGCTTAAATATCAAAAATTCTAACTCTTTCGTTATAAGATCCAACTGGATGAAACTTTATGAAAATGTTCTCCAGTATGCCAAGATGTCAAGACAATATTTGGATAGTTCAAAATGGCCGCCGTTGTCATGGAAACTGGGGCCAAGTTTTGCATTGACCCTATGGAAAAATGCATAAAATCAGCATTTTCTCAGAGAGTATTGCACCAAAGTAAATGAAACTGTATTGATATATAACATGACATGTGGCAATGAGATGTACGCTTTTAGAATTTTGGAATTATCTACTGTAACCATGGTTGCAGCACAAATGTTCAAAATTTCCAAAAAAAATAAAGTGCTGCAAACTGGATGAAACTTAACAGGAATAGTGACTGACATGTGCGGAGTTGCATTTTGAAGTTGGAATTTTCAAAATGGCCGCCGTAACCATGGAAACAGCAGAAATATCAAAAATTTCAAAAAATGCTTCAAACTTAATGAAACTTTGCAAAAATGTTACTAGACATCTGTAAATGCATTCTTCGACTTTGGAATTTTCAAAATGGCTGCCGCTCACCTGGCAATGAGGGGAAGGGTGCCATCCGTTATTGCTAGCAATTACAAATCTAGTTTTATTATTCTTATTCCACACTTTTTTGTCCAGCTTAGTTCTCGGAATATAATGGACCAATTTTGATGGAACTATACCATAATGTTCACCATCATGTGTAGTTGTGCACCTTACTTTGGAATTAAAAAAATGGCTGCCATTGCCATGGAAACAGCAAAAATGTGAAAATGTAATGGAACATTCCAGAACATTAGGGTTAAATTAATTCTACAGCCATTAAATGTTATATGATGGTATTATATTATGGGAGGCACAATATGAAGCAGCAGTATGACTTTGGAATTTTCAAATGTTGCCATGGAAACTGTTCAAAAGTAGCAAAATTTTGAAAATTCTTCAAAAATGTATGAAACGTTACAGAAATGTTAACTTGTAAATCCAGATGCGGCATTCAACTTTGGAATTTCCAAAATGGCTGCCGTTACCATGGTTGCTGTTTAGTGGCAATTGGCGGACCAGGGTGACATCCGCTATTGCTTGCAATGGCAATTCTAGTTATGGCACCCTCAACGGAGTTGGGGTGACATATTGTTATTCTACGTTTCTTTTTGGTTTTTTTATTTTTATTATTATTTTTCTTCCACACATTTTTGTCCAGTCTGGAACTCTAATGTGAATGGACCCAAGAAGATGGAACTATACCATAATGTTAATCACCATATGAAGATTTGCTTTTTGGGGTTTGCACTTTCAAGATGGCTGCCGTTACCATGGAAACGGAACAAATGTGAAAAAATCCAGTTTTTTGTTTTGGTGAACTGTTTGGATATGCTTTAACTCAGAATCATTATCTTTTAATACAATGTAGGTGCCGACTATATACAGGTGTTGGACGATTTTGGCACTCATTGGAACTACTATGTTGCCATGGAAACTACACCAAAAATTTCCGAAATATCAAAATGCTCCAAACTTAATGAAACTTCACAGTAACGATGAGCAACATTGGAAGATGTGGAATTTGGCGTTGGAATTTCCAAAATATCTGTTGCTACCATGGAAACATGGCAAAAAGGTCAAAACTTTGAATTTTCACAGAACATTCCAGAACATCAATGTTAAATTTATTCTAGAGACATTAAATGGTATATGATGGTATATATGACTATGGAGGGAAAAATTGCAGCGGGGGTTTGACTTTGGAATATTCCAAATGGCCGCCGTTACCATGGGAACAGCAAAATTATGAAAAACTTCAAATGCTTTAAATTTAATGAAACTTATCACAAATGTTGCCTAGCTAATGTAGACTTAACTTTTGAGTTTTGAATTTTCAAAATGGCCGCCGTTGCCATGGAAACAGCAAAAATTTTCTAAATGGCTGCCGCTGGCCTGGCAATGGGGAAAGGGTGCCATCCGCTATTGCTTGCAATGGCAAATCTAGTTATGGCAGCCTCAACGGAGTTGGGGTGACATATTTATGGCACCCTCAACGGAGTTGGGGTGACGTATTGTTATTGACGTTTCTTTTTTTCCTTATTATGGCACCCTCAACGGAGTTGGGGTGACGTATTGTTATTCTACGTTTCTTTTTTTCTTATTTTTATTTTTCTTCCACTTTTTTTGTCCAGCTTATATCTTGGAACTGTATGAACCAATGGTCATGGGACTGTACCATAATGTTATCCAGCATGTGCAGATTTGCAATCGGGGTATGGCATATTCAAGATGGCGGCTGTTGTCATGGAAACTGATAAAATGTGAAAAAAAATCAAAATTTTAAATCTTTTATTATAAGACCCTTGTGGATGAAACTTAATGGTAATGTTCCTTGGTATGCCTAGATGTTGTGACAATATTAGGAAATTCTAAAATGGCCACCATTGTCATGGAAACAGGGCGAAAGTTTAACATTGGCCCTATGGGAAAACACACCGAAGCTGCATTTTCTGCAAGAATATTGGATTAAACCTCCTACAACTTTATAGATATGTAACATGGCATGTCCCAAAGTGGCACCTGTCTTTGGAATTTTGGAAATGACACCCGTTACCATGGAAATAGCAAAAAATTCAAAAATTTGAAAATTCTCCAAAACTGATGAAATTTTACTACAATGTTAATAGACATCTGGAGATGTGCTCTTCGACTTTGGAATTTTCAAAATGGCTGCCGCTCACCAGGCAATGTGGGAAGGGTGCCATCCGCTATTGCTTGCAATGGCAAATCTAGTTATGGCACCCTCAACGGAGTTGGGGTGACGTATTGTTATTCTACGTTTCTTTTTTTCTTATTATTATTATTTTTATTTTTCTTCCACGCTTTTTGTCCAGGCCATATCTCGGCACTGTATGATGGAATGGTCATGGAACTATACCATAATGTTACCCAGCATATGAAGTTTTGCAAACAGGGTATGGCATCATCAAGATGGCTGCTGTTGCCATGGAAACTGATAAAATGTGAAAAAAAATGCAAATTCTAAATCTTTCATTATAAGACCTAGCTGGATGAAACTTTATGGTAATGTTCCTTGGTATGTCTAGATGTTGTGACAATATTAGGAAATTCAAAAATGGCCGCCATTGTCATGGAAACAGGGCGAAAGTTTAACATTGGCCCTATGGGAAAACACATTGAAGCTGCATTTCCTGCAAAAATATAAGATCAAACCTTCTACAACTTCATGGATATGTAACATGACATGTCCCAAAGTGGCACCTGTCTTTGGAATTTTGAAAATGGTACTCGTTACCATGGAAATAGCAAAAATTTCAAAAATTTCAAAATGCTCCAAAATTGAGGAAACTTTACAAGAATGTTAATAGACATCTGTAGATGAGCTCTTTGACTTTGGAATTTTCAAAATGGCTGCCGCTCACCTGGCAATGGGGGAAGGGTGCCATCCGCTATTGCTTGCAATGGCAAATCTAGTTTTTATTATTCTTCTTCAACACTTTTTGTCCACACAGTTTCTCGGAATTGTATGGACCAATGTTGATGGAACTATACCATAATGTGAACCAGCATATGAAGTTGTGCACCTGACTTTGGAATGGTCAAGATGGCTGCCGTTTCCATGGAAACTGCAAAAATCCGAAAATATTCAAAGTGTTCCAAACTGGAAGAAACTCCACAGGAATGGTAACTGGCATGAGATGATTTGCAGTTTGACTTTGGAATTTCAAAAATGGCTGCCGTTACCATGGAAACCGCTCAAATATCAAAAATTCTAACTGTTTCATTATAACATCCAGCTGGATGAAACTTTATGAAAATGTGATCCATTATGCCAAGATGTCAAAACAATATTTGGATAGTTCAAAACGGCCGCCGTTGTCATGGAAACTAGGGCCAAGTTTTGCATTGACCCTATGGCAAAATGCATAAAATCAGCATTTTCTCAGAGAGTATTGCACCAAAGTCAATGAAACTGTATTGATATATAACATGACATGGGGCAATGAGATGTCTGCTTTTAGAATTTTGGAAATATCTACTGTAACCATGGTTGCAGCACAAATGTTCAAAATTTCCAAAAAAAATAAAGTGCTGCAAACTGGATGAAACTTTACAGAAATAGTGGCTGACATGTGCGGAGTTGCATTTTGAAGTTGGAATTTCCAAAATGGCCGCCGTAACCATGGAAACAGCAAAATTGTCCAAAATTTCAAAATGCTCCAAACTTTATGAAATGTTACAAAAATGATGACTTGCATGTGTAGATGCACTCTTTGACTTTGGAATTTTCAAAATGGCTGCCGCTCGCCTGGCAATGGGGGGACAAGGGTGCCATCCGTTATTGCTAGCAATTACAAATCTAGTGTTATTCTACGTTTCTTTTTTTTCTTTTTATTATTTTTATTCTTCCACACATTTTGTCCACGCTACTTCTCGTAATTGGTCATACCCATGTTGATGGAACTATACCATAATATGAACCGCCATGTGGAGTTGTGCAAGAGACATTGGAATGGTAAAAAATGGCCGCCGTTACCATGGAAACAGAACAAATGTGAAAAAATCCAGTTTTTTGTTTCGGTGAACTGTTTGGATATGCTTTAACTCAGAATCCTTATATTTTAATACAATGTAGGTGCCCACTATATACAGGTGTTGGGTGATTTTGGAACTCATTGGAACTACTATGTTGCCATGGAAACGACACCAAAAATTTCAAAAATATCAAAATACTCCAAACTTCATGAAACTTCACAGTAACGATGAGCAACATTGGAAGATGTGGCATTTGGAGTTGGAATTTTCAAAATGTCTGTAGTTACCATGGAAACAATGCTAAAAGGTCAAAACTTTGAATTTTCACAGAACATTCCAGAACATCAATGTTAATTTTTTTCTAATGACATTAAATGGTATATGATTATGGAGGGAATAAATTGCAGCGGGGGTTTGACTTTGGAATATTCAAAATGGCCGCCGTTACCATGGAAACAGCAAAATGTGAAAAACTTCAAAATGCTTTAAATTTAATGAAACTTATAACAAATGTTGCCTACCATGTGTAGACTTGTCTTTCGAGTTTAGAATTTTCAAAATGGCCGCCGTTGCCATGGAAACAGCAAAAATTTTCTATATGGCTGCCGCTTGCCTGGCAATGGGGGGAAGGGTGCCATCAGCTATTGCTAGCAATGGCAAATCTAGTTATTTGGGGTGACGTATTGTTATTCTACGTTTCTTTTTTTTTCTTATTATTATGGCACCCTCAACGGAGTTGGGGTGACGTATTGTTATTCTACGTTTCTTTTTTTTCTTATTATTTTTCTTCCACACATTTTGTCCAGGAGATTTCTGGAAATCCAATGAACCAAAGTTGATGGAACTCTATTATATAGAGCACCCTTAGGTGAAGAGTTGCAGGCACCATGGAATGGTTCAAGATGGCTGCCGTTTCCATGGAAACTGCAAAAATGTGAAAAATTGGCAAAATTCCAAATCTTTCATTATATGACCCAAGTGGATGAAACTTTGTGGAAGTGTTACATGATATGCCCAGATGTGCATGCAATATCAAGAGGTTCCAAAATGGCCGCCATTGTCATGGAAACAGGGCAAAAGTTTAACATTGACCGTATGGGAAAACACATAAAAGCTACAATTTCTTGAAGAATATAGCATCAATCCCAATGAAACTTTACAGATATGTAACCTGGCATGTACCAATGTGGCATCTGTCTTTGAAATTTTGGAAATGGTAACTGTAACCATGGAAACAGCAAAAATTTCAAAAATTTCAAAATGCTCCAAACGAGATGAAATTTTACAACAATGTTAATAAACATGTGTAAAAGCGCTCTTTGACTTTGAAATTTTCAAAATGGCTGCCACTCGCCTGGCAATGGGGGAGGGTGCCATCCGCTATTGCTTGCAATGGCAAATCTAGTTATGTCACCCGATCGACAATGTCGGGTGACATATTGCTTTTCCTCTATTATTATTATTTTTCTTCCACCTAATTTTGTCCGGCAGTTTTCTCAGAGCCAAAGGAACCAATCTGAATGATAGTGCACTATAACAAGGAACCCTGACTTACCAGTTGCAGTGCAACTTTGGAACTAAAAAATGGCTGCCATCACCATGGAAATGGAAAAATGGTGAAAAAATATAATTTTGGAGTTAGGTGAATTGTTTGAGAATGCTTAACCTTAAAATCTTTAAATTTTAATACAATGTAGGTGCCCACTATATACTGCTTTGGGATGATTTTGGCAATCATTGGAACTGCTATGTTGCCATGGATACTACACCAAAAATTTCCAAAATATGGAAATGCTCCAAATTTTATAAAACTTCACAGTAACGATGAGCAACATTGTAAGATGTGGAATTGGGCATTGGAATTTTGAAAATGTCTGCCGTTACCATGGAAACAATGCAAAACAGTCGAAAAACCTTAAAGTGGCAATAACTTTCTTAATATGGTAGGTGAAATGGATCGAAACTTTGATGGTATGGTCCCTCCGATGTACCAATGTGGTATATGCCATTAAATTTTGGGAATGGTCTCTGTTGCCATAGGAACCTTCACAAATGTCAAAAATTTCAAAAATTTCAAAATGCTTCAAAATTGATGAAACTTCATATGATTGTAGACTGTCAAGTCTGCATGAGACTTTTGAAGTTGGAATTTCCAAAATGGCTACCGTTGCCATGGAAACTGGAAAAATGTCAAAATTCTCAAAATGCTTTGAACTTAATGAAACTTGATATTATTGTTACCTGACAAGTAAAGATGAGACTTTTGACTTTGAAATTTTCAAAATGGCTGCCGTTGCCATGGAAACAGCAGAAATGTAAATTTTTAAAAATGCCCTGAATGTACTGAAAATTTACAGAAAGATGTATTGCCATGCATATATGTGCATTCATTGTTAAACAATTTTTAGATGACTGCCGCTTAGTGGCAATTGGGGGAAGGGTGACATCCGCTATTGCTTGCAATGGCAATTCTAGTTCTTCTTATTATTCCAATGATTTTTGTCCGTCAGATTTTTTGAAGGCAATGGAACCAATCTTAGTGATAGGCAACTATAATGAGGAACACAAAATTTCGGGTTGCAGTTGGTCATAGGACCATTAAAACTGGCTGCCGTTACCATGGAAACGGAACAAATGTGAAAAATTTCACTTTTTGGTTTTTGGGAATTATTTGGAGATGCTTTAACTTAGAATCATTATATTTTGATACAATGTAGGTGCCGGGCTTATACTTGTTTCGGATGATTTTTGGCATTCATTGGAACTACTATGTTGCCATGGATACTACACCAAAAATTTCAAAAATATCAAAATGCTCCAAATTTAATGAAACTTCACAGTAACGATGAGCAACATTGGTAGATGTGCAATTTGGCGTTGGAATTTCGAAAATGTCTTGTGTTACCATGGAAACAAGGCAAAAATGGTCAAAACGCTTTAAAAAACCTTCAAAAGTGGCCTTTACTTCCTTAAAATGGTAGGTCAAATCCATTGAAACTCTGATGGTATGTTCCCTCCCATGTACCAATGGAGTATCTGCCATTAAAAATTTGGAATGGTCTGTGTTACCATAGAAACCAGCCAAAATGTCAAAAATTTCAAAAATTTCAAAATGCTCCAAAAGTAATGAAACTTAATAAGATTGTTGACTGTTAAGTCTGCATGAGATTTTTGGAGTTGGAATTTTCAAAATGGCCACCGTTGCCATGGAAACTGCAGAAATGTCAAATATTTTCATAATGCTCCAAACTTAATCAAACTTAATATTATTATCAACTGGCATGTATAGATGAGACTTTTGACTTTGGAATTTTCAAAATGGCCGCCGTTGCCATGGAAACAGCAGAAATGTGTAACTTTTGAAAATGCTCTTATTGTACTGAAAATTTACAGAAAGATATATCGCAATCATTAGATCTGCATTCACTGTTAAGTTGTTTTGAAATGGCTGCCGCTTAGTGGCAATGGGGGGAAGGGTGACATCCGCTATTGCTTGCAATGGCAATTCTAGTTATGTCACCCGATCGACAATGTCGGGTGACATATTGCTTTTCTTATGTTTCTTTGTTATTATTATTATTCTTCCACCTTTTTTTGTCCGACAGGTTTTTTGGAGTAAAATGGAACCAATCTTAATGATAGTTCACTATAAGGGGGAACACAAAATTTCGGGTTGCAGTAGGGTCTAAGACCATAAAAAATGGCTGCCGTTTCCATGGAAACGGAACAATTGTGAAAAATTCCAGTTTTTGGTTTTGTGAATAATTTGGAGATGCTTAAACTCAGAATCATCATATTTTAATACAATGTAGGTGCCAGCCATATACTGGTTTTGGATGATATTGGCAATCATTGGAACCACTATGTTGCCATGGAAACTACACCAAAAATTTCAAAAATTTCAAAATGCTCCAAATTTTTTGAAACTTAATAGTAACGATGAGCAACTTTGGTAGATGCGTAATTTGGCGTTGGAATTTCCAAAATGTCTGCCGTTACCATGGAAACAGTGCATAAGTGTCAAAATGCTCTAAAAACCTCAGGGTTTGGTGAATAATTTTGGTATGCTTGAACTTGAAATCATAAAATTTTTACACAATATAGTTGTCCACTATATACAGCTTTTGAATGATTTTGACAATCATTGGAACTCTTCTGTTACCATGGATACAGGACCAAATATTTCAAAAATTTCGAAATGCTCCTAAATTGATCAAACTTAATAAGATTGTTGACTGGCAAGTCTGAATGAGACTTTTGACTTTGGAATTTCCAAAATGGCCACCATTGCCATGGAAACTGCAAAAAAGTCAAAAATTCTCTAAATGCTTTGAACTTAATGAAACTTGATATTATTGTTAACTGGCAAGTAAAGATGAGACTTTTGACTTCAAAATTTTCAAAATGGCTGCCGTTGCCATGGAAACAGCAGAATTGTGAAATTTTTTAGAATGCTCTCAATGTACTGAAAATTTACAGAAAGATGTATTGCCATGCATATATGTGCATTTACTGTTAAACAATTTTGAAATGGCTGCCGCTTAGTGCCAATTGGGGGAAGGGTGACATCCGCTATTGCTTGCAATGGCAATTCTAGTTATTATTATTTTTCTTGCAACACATTTTGTCCAGGTGATTTCTCGAAATCCAATGGACCAATGTTGATGGAACTCTACTATAGTGAGGACCCCCATGTCAAGTTGTGCACGAAGCATGGAATGGTTTAAGATGGCTGCCGTTACCATGGAAACGGAACAAATGTGGAAAAATCTAGTTTTTTGTTTTGGTTAACTGATTGGATATGCTTTAACTCAGAATCATTATATTTTAATACAATGTAGGTGCCCACTATATACAGGTGTTGGATGATTTTGGAACTCATTGGAACTACTATGTTGCCATGGAAACTACACCAAAAATTTCAAAAATATCAAAATACTCCAAACTTCATGAAACTTCACAGTAACGATGAGCAACATTGGAAGATGTGGCATTTGGAGTTGGAATTTCCAAAATATCTGTAGTTACCATGGAAACAATGCTAAAAGGTCAAAAATTTCAAAAACAAATTAAAATGCTGCAAACTGGATGACACTTTACAGAAATGGTCACTGGCATGCACAGAGTTGACTTTTGAAGTTGGAATTTTCAAAATGGCTGCCGTAACCATGGAAACAGCAAAATTATCCAAAATTTCAAAATGCTTCAACCTTAATGAAACTTTACAAAAATGTTACTAGACATCTGTACATGCACTTTTTGACTTTGGAATTTTCAAAATGGCTGCCGCTCACCTGGCAATAGGGGAAGGGTGCCATCCGTTATTGCTAGCAATTACAAATCTAGTTATGGCACCCTCAACGGAGTTGGGGTGACATATTGTTATTCTACGTTTCTTTTTTTTCTTATTATGGCACCCTCAACGGAGTTGGGGTGACGTATTGTTATTCTACGTTTCTTTTTTTTCTTATTATGGCAATTTTTATTATTTTTCTTCCACACATTTTGTCCAGGCGATTTCTCCAAATCCAAAGGACCAAAGTTGATGGAACTTTACTATATTAAGGACCCCCATGTGCAAAGTTGCAGGAAACATGGAATGGTTCAAGAGGGCTACCGTTACCATGGAAACAGAACAAATGTGAAAAAATCCAGTTTTGGGTTTTGGTGAACTGTTTGGATATGCTTTATCTCAGAATCATCATATTTTAATACAATGTAGGTGCCCACTATATACAGGTGTTGGATGATTTTGGCACTCATTGGAACTACTATGTTGCCATGGAAACCACACCAAAAATTTCAAAATTTTCAAAATGCTCTAAACTTCACAAAACTTCACAGTAACGATGAGCAACATTGAAAGATGTGGCATTTGCAGTTGGAATTTCCAAAATATCTGTTGTTACCATGGAAACAATGCTAAAAGGTCAAAAATTTCAAAAAAAAATAAAAATGCTTCAAACTGAAAGAAACTTTACAGGAATGGTCACTGGCATAAGCAGAGTTGACTTTTGAAGTTGGAATTTTCAAAATGGCCGCCGTAACCATGGAAACATAAAAAATGTCCAAAATTTCAAAATGCTTCAAACTGAATGAAACTTTGCAAAAATGTTACTAGACATCTGTAGATGCACTCTTTGACTTTGGAATTTTCAAAATGGCTGCCGCTCACCTGGCAATGGGGGAAGGGTGCCATCCGTTATTGCTAGCAATTACAAATCTAGTTATGGCACCCTCAACGGAGTTGGGGTGACATATTGTTATTCTACGTTTCTTTTTTATGTCACCCTGACGGAGGTCGGGTGACATATTGTTATTGTTTTTCTTATTATTTTTATTCTTCCACACATTTTGTCCACGCTATTTCTCGGAATTGAATGGACCAATGTTGATGGAATTATACCACAATGTGGAACACCATGTGAAGTTGTGCAGCAGACTTTGGCATGTGCAAGATGGCCGCCGTTACCATGGAAACAGAACAAATGTAAAAAATATTTTTTTGGTTTTTGGTGAATAATTTGAATATTCCTGAACTGAAAATCATCAAATTTTTATATATTGTTGGTGTCCACCATATACAGGTTTGAGATGATTTTGGGAATCTTTGGAACTACTATATTGCCATGGAAACTAAATATGTTTAGCATTAAACCCTATGGGGAAAATCTTAAAGTAGTATTTAAAATCTTAATATGGTATATTCAACCATTAAAACTTTAATGGTATGTTCCTTATCATGTGCCAATGTGGTAGGTGTCTTTGGAATTTTTGAAATGGTCACCGTTACCATGGAAACAGCAGAAATGTCCAAAAATTTCAAATTGGTCCAAACTTTCTAAAAATTGACAGACATGTTAAGTGGCACATCAAGAGTTGGTATTCAACTTTGAAATTTCCAAAATGGCCGCCGTTTCCATGGAAACAACACAAAAATCAAAAATTTCAAAATGCTCCAAAATTGATGAAATTTTACAACAACGTTGATAGACATCTGTAAATGCGCTGTTTCATTTTGGAAATTTCAAAATGGATGCCGCTCGCCTGGCAATGGTGGACGAGGGTGCCATCCGTTATTGCTAGCAATTGCAAATCTAGTTATGTCACCCTGACGGAGGTCGGGTGACATATTGTTATTGTACGATTCTTTTCTTATTATTCTTATTCCGCACTTTTTGTCCAGCTTAGTTCTCGGAACAGAATGGACCAATGTTGATGGAACTATACCATAATGTTAATCACCATGTGTAGTTTTGCACCTTACTTTGGAATTAAAAAAATGGCTGCCATTGCCATGGAAACAGCAAAAATGTGAAAAATAGAAATGTGTTCCAATGTATATGAAACTTCTATGATATAAAGAGACACATGCACACTTCAACATGGTACATTTTTTTTTCAACTGGGGGGTCTCTAGATATAATTTGAGGGGGTGAATTTTTCATGGAACATTCCAGAACATAAGTGTTAAAAGAGTTCTACAGACATCAAATGTTATATAATTGTATATTATTATGGGGAGAACAATATACAGCAGTAGTTTGACTTTGGAATTTTTTAAATGGCGGCCGTTACCATGGAAACAGCAAAAATACAAAACAGCACAATTGTTGAAAATTGAAAAACGTACATAACGCTATGAAAACCGTCAAAAAGATCTTTTGCAATGCATATATCTACATTCACTGATGAAAACAAAAATCAAAATGGCTGCCTTTAAGTGGCAATTGGGGAACCAGGGTGACATCCGCTATTGCTTGCAATGGCAATTCTAGTTAAGTCACCAAAACGGAGTTTTTGGCGACTTATTGTTTTTGTATCGTTTCTTATTATGGCACCCTCAACGGAGTTGGGGTGACATATTGTTATTCATCGTTTCTTTTTTTTCTTATTATGGCACCCTCAACGGAGTTGGGGTGACATATTGTTATTCTACGTTTCTTTTTTTTCTTATTTTTCTTCCACACATTTTGTCCGCGCGAGTTCTTGGAATCCTATGGACCAATGTTGATGGAACTCTACTATAATGAGGACCACCATCTGAAGTTGTGCACCTTGCTATGGAATGGTAAAAAATGGCCGCCGTTTCCATGGAAACAGCACAAATGCGAAAAAAATCAAAGTGGTCCAAACTGGAAGAAACTCCACAGGAATGTTAACTGGCATGTCCTGATTTCCAGTTTGACTTTGGAATTTTCAAAATGGCTGCCGTTACCATGGAAACAGCTAAAATATCAAAAGTTCTAACTCTTTCGTTATAAGATCCAACAGGATGAAACTTTATGAAAATGTTCTCCAGTATGCCAAGATGTCAAGACAATATTATGATAGTTCAAAATGGCCGCCGTTGTCATGGAAACTGGGGCCAAGTTTTGCATTGACCCTATGGAAAAATGCATAAAATCAGCATTTTCACAGAGAGTAGTGCACCAAAGTAAATGAAACTGTATTGATATATAACATGACATGTGACAATGAGATGTCTGCTTTTAGAATTTTGGAATTATCTACTGTAACCATGGTTGCAGCACAAATGTTCAAAATGTCCAAAAAAAATTTAGTGCTGCAAACTGGATGAAACTTTACAGGAATAGTGACTGACATGTGCGGAGTTGCATTTTGAAGTTGGAATTTCCAAAATGGCCGCCGTAACCATGGAAACAGCAAAATTGTCCAAAATTTCAAAATGCTCCAAACTTAATGAAATTTTGCAAAAATGATAACTTGCAGGTGGAAACAGCTAAAATATCAAAAGTTCTAACTCTTTCGTTATAAGATCCAACAGGATGAAACTTTATGAAAATGTTCTCCAGTATGCCAAGATGTCAAGACAATATTATGATAGTTCAAAATGGCCGCCGTTGTCATGGAAACTGGGGCCAAGTTTTGCATTGACCCTATGGAAAAATGCATAAAATCAGCATTTTCACAGAGAGTAGTGCACCAAAGTAAATGAAACTGTATTGATATATAACATGACATGTGACAATGAGATGTCTGCTTTTAGAATTTTGGAATTATCTACTGTAACCATGGTTGCAGCACAAATGTTCAAAATGTCCAAAAAAAATTTAGTGCTGCAAACTGGATGAAACTTTACAGGAATAGTGACTGACATGTGCGGAGTTGCATTTTGAAGTTGGAATTTCCAAAATGGCCGCCGTAACCATGGAAACAGCAAAATTGTCCAAAATTTCAAAATGCTCCAAACTTAATGAAATTTTGCAAAAATGATAACTTGCAGGTGTAGATGCACTCTTTGACTTTGGAATTTCCAAAATGGCTGCCGCTCGCCTGGCAATGGGGGGACGAGGGTGCCATCCGTTATTGCTAGCAATTACAAATCTAGTTATTTTTATTTTTCTTCCACACATTTTGTCCGCGCAAGTTCTCAGAATTGAACGGACCAATGTTTATGGAACTCAACTATAATGAAGAACCCCATTTGAAGTTGTGCACCTTGCTATGGAATGGTAAAAGATGGCCGCCGTTTCCATGGAAACAGCACAAATGCAAAAAAAATCAAAGTGGTCCAAACTGGAAGAAACTCCACAGGAATGTTAACTGGCATGTGCTGATTTCCAGTTTGACTTTGGAATTTTCAAAATGGCTGCCGTTACCATGGAAACAGCTAAAATATCAAAAATTCTAACTCTTTCGTTATAAGATTCAACTGGATGAAACTTTATGAAAATGTTCTCCACTATGCCAAGATGTCAAGACAATATTTGGATAGTTCAAAATGGCCGCCGTTGTCATGGAAACTAGGGCCAAGTTTTGCATTGACCCTATGGAAAAATGCTTAAAATCTGCATTTTCTCAGAGAGTAGTGCACCAAAGTTAATGAAACTGTATTGATATATAACATGACATATGGCAATGAGATGTACGCTTTTAGAATTTTGGAATTATCTACTGTAACCATGGTTGCAGCACAAATGTTCAAAATTTCCAAAAAAATTTAAGTGCTGCAAACTGGATGAAACTTTACAGGAATAGTGACTGTCATGTGCGGAGTTGCATTTTGAAGTTGGAATTTCCAAAATGGCCGCCGTAACCATGGAAACAGCAAAATTGTCCAAAATTTCAAAATGCTCCAAATGTGCAGATGCACTCTATGACTTTGGAAATTTCAAAATGGCTGCCGCTCGCCTGGCAATGGGGGGACGAGGGTGCCATCCGTTATTGCTAGCAATTACAAATCTAGTTATTATGTCACCCTGACGGAGGTCGGGTGACATATTGTTATTGTTCGATTCTTTTTTATTATTCTTATTCCACACTTTTTGTCCAGCTTAGTTCTCGGAACTGAATGGACCAATGTTGATGGAACTATAACATAATGTTGATCACCATGTCTAGTTGTGCACCTGGTTTTGGAATTAAAAACATGGCTGCCATTGCCATAGAAACAGGAAAAATATGAAAAATGTCATGGAACATTCCAGAACATTAGAGTTAAATTCATTCTACAGCCATTAAATGTTATATGATGGTATAATATTATGGGGAGCACAATATGAAGCAGCAGTATGACTTTGGAATTTTCAAATGTTGCCATGGAAACTGTTCAAAAGTAGCAAAATTTTAAAAATTCTTCAAAAATGTATGAAACGTTACAGAAATGTTAACTTGTAAATCTAGATGCGGCATTCAACTTTGGAATTTCCAAAATGGCTGCCGTTACCATGGCTGCTGTTTAGTGGCAATTGCTGGACCAGGGTGACATCCGCTATTGCTTGCAATGGCAATTCTAGTTATGGCACCCTCAACGGAGTTGGGGTGACATATTGTTATTCTACGTTTCTTTTTTTTCTTATTATTATTTTTCTTCTTGCAACAAATTTTGTCCAGGTGATTTCTCGAAATCCAATGGACCAATGTTGATGGAACTCTTCTTTAGTAAGGACCCCCATGTGCAGAGTTGCAGTAAGCATGGAATGGTTCAAGATGGCTACCGTTTCCATGGAAACAGAACAAATGTGAAAAAATCCTGTTTTTTGTTTTGGTGAACTGTTTGGATATGCTTTAACTCAGAAACATTATATTTTAATACAATGTAGGTGCCCACTATATACAGGTGTTGGATGATTTTGACACTCATTGGAACTACTATGTTGCCATGGAAACTACACCAAAAATTTCAAAATTCTCAAAATGCTCCAAACTTCAGGAAACTTCACAGTAACGATGAGCAACATTGAAAGATGTGGAATTTGGCGTTGGAATTTCCAAAATATCTGTTGTTACCTTGGAAACAATGCAAAAAGGTCAAAACTTTGAATTTTCACAGAACATTCCAGAACATCAATGTTAAATTTAGTCTAGATACATTAAATGGTATATTATTATGGAGGGCAAAAAATGCAGCATGGGTTTGACTTTGGAATATTCAAAATGGCCGCCGTTACCATGGAAACAGCAAAAATATGAAAAACTTCAAAATGCTTTAAATTTAATGAAACTTATAACAAATGTTGCCTAGCTTATGAAGACTTGACTTTTGAGTTTGGAATTTTCAAAATGGCCGCCGTTACCATGGAAACAGCAAAAATATCCAAAATTTCAAAATGCTTCAAACTTAATGAAACTTTGCAAAAATGTTACTAGACATCTGTAGATGCACTATTTGACTTTGGAATTTTCAAACTGGCTGCCGCTCACCTGGCAATGGGGGAAGGGTGCCATCCGTTATTGCTAGCAATTACAAATCTAGTTATTATTCTTATTCTTCTCTTTCTGACCCCTTAAACTGTCCTACCATTTTTTGGGAAGCAGTGGAGGATGGAAACTTTATATTTTTTATGGGGATATGTCTGCATCATGGGGGTTGCAGAACCCAATGTCGGTGATACCAGGGTGTCATCTTGGCATAATTAGGGGGGCTCAAAGATGGGTGGGGTCAATTTTTTTTTACATTTCTTAAATTTCCTACTGTATGTAGAGTAGATGGAATAATGATAACTTCTATGAATATTAAAAGACACATGTCTGCTTCAACATGGAACTTTTTTTATTTCAGTAGGGGGTCTCCTGGTATAATTTTAGGGGGGTGAATTTTCATGGAACATTCCAGAACATCAAAGTTAAATTTATTCTAGACACATTTAATGGTAAATGATGGAATATAATTATGGAGAGAACAATTTGCAGCAGCACTTTGTCTTTGGTATATTCAAAATGGCCGCCGTTACCATGGAAACAGCAAAAATATGAAAAACTTCAAAATGCTTCAAATTTAATGAAACTTATAACTAATGTTGACTAACTTGTGTAGAATTGACTTTTGAGTTTGGAATTTTCAAAATGGCCGCCGTTACCATGGAAACAGCAAAAATATGAAAAAAATCAAAATGCTTCAAATTCAATGAAACTTATAACAAATGTTGCCTTCCTTGTGTAGACTTTAATTTTGAGTTTGGAATTTTCAAAATGGCCGCCGTAACCATGGAAACAGCAAAAATATGAAAAAAATCAAAATGCTTCAAATTTAATGAAACTTATAACAAATGTTGCCTTACTTGTGTAGACTTTAGTTTTGAGTTTGAAATTTTTAAAATGGCCGCAGTTGCCATGGAAACAGCAAAAGTGTCCAAACAAAATAAAATTCTTCATATTGAATTAAACTTCACACACACATTATTTGGCATCAATGATACCGCAGAACAATGATGTGGGGTCCGTTTTGGTGACTTTTGTGTTAGCATCCTAACACAGGATTACTTGTTATGTCACCCTGACGGAGGTCGGGTGACATATTGTTATTGTTCGATTCTTTTTATGGCACCCTCAACGGAGTTGGGGTGACATATTGTTATTGTTCGTTTCTTTTTTTCTTATTATTATGTCACCCGATCGACAATGTCGGGTGACATATTGCTTTTCCTCTATTATTATTATTTTTCTTCCACCTAATTTTGTCCGGCAGTTTTCTCAGAGCCTAAGGAACCAATCTGAATGATAGTGCTCTATAACAAGGAACCCTGACTTTCGAGTTGCAGTGCAACTTTGGAACTAAAAAATGGCTGCCATCACCATGGAAACGACAAAATGGTGAAAAAATATAATTTTAGAGTTAGGTGAATTGTTTGAGAATGCTTAACCTTAAAATCTTTAGATTTTAATACAATGTAGGTGCCCACTATATACTGCTTTGGGATGATTTTGGCAATCATTGGAACTGCACTGTTGCCATGGATACTACACCAAAAATTTCCAAAATATGGAAATGATCCAAATTTTTATAAAACTTCACAGTAACGATGAGCAACATTGTAAGATGTGGAATTGGGCGTTGGAATTTTGAAAATGTCTGCCGTTACCATGGAAACAATGCAAAACAGTCCAAAAACCTTAAAGTGGCAATAACTTTCTTAATATGGTATGTCAAATGGATCGAAACTTTGATGGTATGGTCCCTCCCAAGTACCAATGTGGTATATGCCATTAAATTTTGGGAATGGTCTCTGTTGCCATAGGAACCATCACAAATGTCAAAAATTTCAAAAATTTCAAAATGCTCCAAATTTGATGAAACTTTATACGATTGTAGACTGGCAAGTCTGGATGAGACTTTTGAAGTTGGAATTTCCAAAATAGCCACCGTTGCCATGGAAACTGCAAAAATGTCAAATATTTTCAAAATGCTCCAAACTTAACGAAACTTAATATTATTGTAAACTGGCATGTATAGATGAGACTTTTGAATTTGAAACTTTCAAAATGGCTGCCGTTGCCATGGAAACAGCAAAAATGTCATGGATTTAAAAATGTTCTAAATGTACTGAAAATTTACAGAAAAATGCATAGCCATGCAAATATGTCCATTCACTGTTAAAAGTTTTTGAATGGCTGCCGCTTAGTGGCAATGGGGGGAAGGGTGACATCCGCTATTGCTTGCAATAGCAATTCTAGTTATTATGGCACCCTCAACGGAGTTGGGGTGACATCTTGTTATTGTTCGTTTCTTTTTTTTCTTTTTATGGCACCCTCAACGGAGTTGGGGTGACATCTTGTTATTCTACGTTTCTTTTTTTTCTTTTTATTTTTATTCTTCCACACATTTTGTCCACGCTATTTCTCGTAATTGGTCAGACCCATGTTGATGGAACTATACCATAATATGAACCGCCATGTGAAGTTGTGCAAGAGACATTGGAATGGTAACAAATGGCCGCCGTTACCATGGAAACCAAAAAAATGTTAAAAAAAATCCAAATTTTAAATCTTTCGTTATAAGAGGCAAAGTCTTGAAAGTTTATGTAAATGTTGGCAGTGGTGCCCCGAGGTACCAACAGTACTTGGAATTTTCAAAATGGCTGCCATTGCCATGGAAACTAGACAAAAGTTAAACATTGACCCTATGGGAAAATGCGTTTTAGCTGCATTTTCTTGAAAAATATAACAACAATTCCACGGAAATCGTAATTAGGAGTGTGTGCAAATGGTCACATGCAATTGCTGTACTGCTAACATGTACTAGAATATTCTAGAATAAAAATATGTATTTTATTTAATGTGCTTTAAAGAGAAAATCGCCACCGAGAGAACGAGAAACACTCAGAGTACAAATTACTGACATTTCTGCACTTGCGTTAAAGTACATATCCGTGAATGACACACCTGCTAAAATATACACATTAGCTGAAATCAATCGATAAACATGTAATTAAATTGTACACGATAAGTTACATGTATTGTATGATACGCGAGCTATTGAAGAATAAATTGAACAGTTAATACGCCGCTCCGTCAATATATACACATGTTGTCTGTCCTACGTCCCCTCTAAAAAGAATATTAATATGCTAAGTCCACGATAATATACTTGAGTATCACGTGACACCACCTTCCTACTTGCGCGCGTGTCTAATTTTACATTTAAAAAGGATTCCCAAACTATGTATAGAACTGAAACGTATTCTACGGAAGAGGAAAAAAAGGGGGGGGGGGGTTGTTTAGACATGCTGATTCCGACATGTATAATAGATATGCCATTTGACTTTTGTACAGTCATAATTGTTGATGCTACTGTGACAATGTGCAGTACGGGGTGCCATCGTCCGCTATTGCTTGCAATAGCAAATCTAGTTATTATTATTATTATTATTTTTATTCTTCCACACATTTTGTCCATACTATTTCTCTGAATTGGTCAGACCCATGTTGATAGAACTATACCATAATATGAACCGCCATGTAAAGTAGTGCAAGAGACATTGGAATGGTAAAAAATGGCCGCCGTTGCCATGGAAACTGATGAAATGTGAAAAAAAATGCAAATTTTAAATCTTTCATTATAAGACCTAGCTGGATGAAACTTTATGGTAATGTTCCTTGGTATGCCTAGATGTTGTGACAGTATAAGAAAATTCCAAAATGGCCGCCATTGTCATGGAAACAGGGCGAAAGTTTAACATTGGCCCTATGGGAAAATACATTAAAGATGCATTTTCTTGAAGAATATAGCATCAATCCCAATGACACTTTATAGATATGTAACATGGCATGTCCCAAAGTGGCACCTGTCTTTGGAATTTTAGAAATGGTACCCATTACCATGGAAATAGCAAAAATTTCAAAAATTTCAAAATGCTCCAAAATTACTGAAACGTTACAACAATGTTAATACACATCTGTAGATGCAATCTTTGACTTTGGAATTTTCAAAATGGCTGCCGCTCACCTGGCAATGGGGGAAGGGTGCCATCCGCTATTGCTTGCAATGGCAAATCTAGCCGCTTAGTGGCAATAGGGGAAGGGTGACATCCGCTATTGCTTGCAATGGCAATTCTAGTTATTATTTTTATTCTTCCACACATTTTGTCCATACTATTTCTCAGAATTGGGCAGACCAATGTTGATGGAACTATACCATAATATGAACCGCCATGTGGAGTTGTGCAAGAGACATTGGAATGGTAAAAAATGGCCGCCGTTACCATGGAAACAGAACAAATGTAAAAAAATACAGTTTTTAGTTTTGGTGAACTGTATGGTAATGCTTTAACTCAGAATCATCATATTTTAATACAATGTAGGTGCCCACTATATACAGGTGTTGGATGATTTTGGCACTCATTGGAACTACTATGTCGCCATGGGAACTACACCAAAAATTTCAAAAATCTCAAAATGCTCCAAACTTCACGAAACTTCACAGTAACGATGAGCAACATTGGAAGATGTGGCATTTGGAGTTGGAATTTCCAAAATAGCTGTTGTTACCATGGAAACAATGCAAAAAGTCCAAAACTTTGAATTTTCACAGAACATTCCAGAACATTAATGTTAAATTTATTCTAGAGACATTAAACGGTATATGATTATGGAGGGAAAAAATTGCAGCGGGGGTTTGACATTGGAATATACAAAATGGCCGCCGTTACCATGGAAACAGCAAAAATATGAAAAACTTCAAAATGCTTTAAATTTAATGAAACTTATAACAAATGTTGCCTAGCTTATGTAGACTTGACTTTTGAGTTTGGAATTTTCAAAATGGCCGCCGTTACCATGGAAACAGCAAAAAATTCAAAATTTTCAAAATGCTCCAAACTTAATGAAACTTTACAAAAATGATGTTTTGCATGTGTAGATGCACTCTTTGACTTTGAAGTTTACAAAATGGCTGCCGCTCGCCTGGCAATGGGGGAAGGGTGCCATCCGCTATTGCTTGCAATGGCAAATCTAGTTATTATTATTATTATTTTTATTCTTCCACACTTTTTTGTCCATTCTATTTCTAAGAATTGGCTTGAACAATATTGATGGAACTATACCATAATGTAGACCACAACATTCTATAGTGCAGTGGGGTATGGCACCATCAAGATGGCTGCCGTTGCCATGGAAACGAAACAAATGTGAAAAAATCCAGTGTTTTGTTTTGGTGAACTGTTTGGATATGCGTGAACTCAGAATCATTATATTTTAATACAATGTAGGTGCTCACTATATACAGGTGTTGGATGATTTTGGTACTCATTGGAACAACTATGTTGCCATGGAAACTGCACCAAAAAATTCAAAAATATCAAAATGCTCAAAACTTAATGAAACTTCACAGTAACGATGAGCAACATTGGAAGATGTGGCATTTGGAGTTGGAATTTCCAAAATATCTGTTGTTACCATGGAAACAATGCAAAAAGGTCAAAAATTTCAAAAAAAATAAAAATGCTGCAAACTGGATGAAACTTTACAGGAATAGTCACTGGCATAAGCAGATTTGACATTTGAAGTTGGAATTTTCAAAATGGCTGCCGTAACCATGGAAACAGCAAAAACTTAAAAATGCTCCAAACTTAATGAAACTTAACAAAAATGATAATTTGAATGTGTAGATGCACACTTTGACTTTGGAATCTTCTAGATTGCTGCCGCTCGCCTGGCAATATGGGAAGGGTGCCATCCGCTATTGCTTGCAATGGCAAATCTAGTTATGGCACCCTCAACGGAGTTGGGGTGACGTATTGTTATTGTACGTTTCTTTTTTTCCTTATTTTTATTATTCTTCTTCAACACTTTTTGTCCACACAGTTTCTCGGAATGGTATAAACCAATGTTGATGGAACTATACCATAATGTGGACCAGCATATGAAGTTGTGCACCTGACTTTGGAATGGTCAAGATGGCTGCCGTTTCCATGGAAACTGCAAAAATCCGAAAATTTTCAAAGTGTTCCAAACTGAAAGAAACTCCACAGGAATGGTAACTGGCATGTGCTGATTTGCAGTTTGACTTTGAAATTTCCAAAATGGCTGCCGTTACCATGGAAACAGCTCAAATATCAAAAATTCTAACTCTTTCATTATAACATCCAGCTGGATAAAACTTTATGAAAATGTGACCCAGTACGCCAAGATGTCAAAACAATATTTGGATAGTTCAAAATGGCCGCCGTTGTCATGGAAACTAGGGCCAAATTTTGCATTAACCCTATGGAAAAATGCATAAAATCAGCATTTTGTCAGAGAATAGTGCAGCAAAATAAATGAAACTGTATTGATATATAACATGACATGTGGCAATGAGATGTCTGCTTTTAGAATTTTAGAATTATCTACTGTAACCATGGTTGCAGCACAAATGTTCAAAATTTCAAAAAAAAAATAAAGTGCTGCAAACTGGATGAAACTTAACAGAAATACTGGCTGACATGTGCGGAGTTGCATTTTGAAGTTAGAATTTCCAAAATGGCCGCCGTAACCATGGAAACAGCAAAATTGTCCAAAATTTCAAAATGCTCCAAACTTAATGAAATTTTACAAAAATGATGACTTGCATGTGTAGATGCACTCTTTGACTTTGGAATTTTCAAAATGGCTGACGCTCGCCTGGCAATGGGGGACAAGGGTGCCATCCGTTATTGCTAGCAATTACAAATCTAGTTATGGCACCCTCAACGGAGTTAGGGTGACGTATTGTTATTGTACGTTTCTTTTTTTCCTTATTATGTCACCCGATCGACAATGTCGGGTGACATATTGCTTTTCTTATGTTTCTTTGTTATGGCACCCTCAACGGAGTTGGGGTGACGTATTGTTATTGTACGTTTCTTTTTTTCCTTATTATGGCACCCTCAACGGAGTTGGGGTGACATATTGTTATTGTACGTTTCTTTTTTTCCTTATTATGTCACCCGATCGACAATGTCGGGTGACATATTGCTTTTCCTCTGTTTCTTTGTTATTATTATTATTCTTCCAACTATTTTGTCCGCCACTTTTCTCGGAGCCAATGGAACCAATCTTAATGATAGTTAAGTATAATAGGGAACACAAAATTGCGGGTTGCAGTAGGGTCTAAGACCATAAAAAATGGCTGCCGTTTCCATGGAAACGGAACAATTGTGAAAAATTCCACTTTTTGTTTTTTTGGAATAATTTGGAGATGCTTAAACTCAGAATCATCATATTTTAATACAATGAAGGTGCCACCCATATACTGGTTTTGGATGATTTTGGCAATCATTGGAACTACTATGTTGCCATGGAAACTACACCAAAAATTTCAAAAATATGAAAATGCTCCAAATTTTTTGAAACTTTACCATAACGATGAGCAACTTTGGTGGATGTGGAATTTGGCGTTAGAATTTCCAAAATGTCTGCCGTTTCCATGGAAACAATGCAAAAAGGTCAAAATGCTCTAAAAACTTCCGGGTTTGGTGAATAACTTTGGTATGCTTGAACTTAAAATCATCAAATTTTTACACAATATAGTTGTCCACTATATACAGGTTTTCATTGATTTTGACAATCATTGGAACTCTTCTGTTACCATGGATACAGGACCAAATATTTCAAAAATTTCAAAATGCTCCAAAATTGATCAAACTTAATATGATTGTTGACTGGCAAGTCTGAAGAGACTTTTGACTTTGGAATTTCCAAAATGGCCACCGTTGCCATGGAAACTGCAAAAAAGTCAAAAAATCTCTAAATGCTTTGAACTTGATGAAACTTGATATTATTGTTAACTGGCAAGTAAAGATGAGACTTTTGACTTTGAAATTTTCAAAATGGCTGCCGTTGCCATGGAAACAGCAGAAATGTGAATTTTTTAAAATGCTCTGAACATACTGAAAATTTACAGAAAGATGTATTGCCATGCATATATGTGCATTCACTGTTCAACAATTTTGAAATGTGCATTCACTGTTTAAAGTTTTTGAAATGGCTGCCGCTTAGTGGCAATTTGGGAAGGGTGACATCCGCTATTGCTTGCAAAGGCAATTCTAGTTATGGCACCCTCAACGGAGTTGGGGTGACATCTTGTTATTCTACGTTTCTTTTTTTTCTTTTTATTTTTATTCTTCCACACATTTTGTCCACGCTATTTCTCGTAATTGGTCAGACCCATGTTGATGGAACTATACCATAATATGAACCGCCATGTGAAGTTGTGCAAGAGACATTGGAATGGTAAAAAATGGCCGCCGTTACCATGGAAACAAAAAAAATGTAAAAAAAAATCAAAATTTTAAATCTTTCGTTATAAGAGGCAAAGTCTTGAAAGTTTATGTAAATGTTGGCAGTGGTGCCCCGAGGTACCAACAGTACTTGGAATTTTCAAAATGGCTGCCATTGCCATGGAAACTAGACAAAAGTTTAACATTGACCCTATGGGAAAATGCGTTTTAGCTGCATTTTCTTGAAAAATATAACAACAATTCCACGGAAATCGTAATTAGGAGTGTGTGCAAATGGTCACATGCAATTGCTGTACTGCTAACATGTACTAGAATATTCTAGAATAAAAATATGTATTTTATTTAATGTGCTTTAAAGAGAAAATCGCCACCGAGAGAACGAGAAACACTCAGAGTACAAATTACTGACATTTCTGCACTTGCGTTAAAGTACATATCCGTGAATGACACACCTGCTAAAATATACACATTAGCTGAAATCAATCGATAAACATGTAATTAAATTGTACACGATAAGTTACATGTATTGTATGATACGCGAGCTATTGAAGAATAAATTGAACAGTTAATACGCCGCTCCGTCAATATATACACATGTTGTCTGTCCTACGTCCCCTCTAAAAAGAATATTAATATGCTAAGTCCACGATAATATACTTCAGTATCACGTGACACCACCTTCCTACTTGCGCGCGTGTCTAATTTTAGATTTAAAAAGGATTCCCAAACTATGTATAGAACTGAAACGTATTCTACGGAAGAGAAAAAAAAAGGGGGGGGGTGGGTGGGTGGGCTTAGAAATGCTGATTCCGACATGTATAATAGATATGCCATTTGACTTTTGTACACTCATAATTGTTGATGCTACTGTGACAATGTGCAGTACGGGGTGCCATCGTCCGCTATTGCTTGCAATAGCAAATCTAGTTATTATTATTTTTCTTCCACCTAATTTTGTCCGCCCGCTTTCTCAGAGCCAAAGGAACCAATCTGAATGATGATGCACTATAACAAGGAACCCTGACTTTCCTGTTGCTTTCCGGTATTGGAACTTAAAAAATGGCTGCCATCACCATGGAAACGGAAAAATGGTGAAAAAATATAATTTTGGAGTTAGGTGAATTGTTTGAGAATGCTTAACCTCAAAATCTTTAGATTTTAATACAATGTAGAAGCCCACTATATACTGCTTTGGGATGATTTTGGCAATCATTGGAACTGCTATGTTGCCATGGATACTACACCAAAAATTTCCAAAATATGGAAATGCTCCAAATTTTATGAAACTTCACAGTAACGATGAGCAACATTGGTAGATAAAGAATTTGGCGTTGGAATTTCGAAAATGTCTGCCGTTACCATGGAAACAATGCAAAACAGGTCAAAACGGTCCAAAAACCTTTAAGTGGCATTTACTTTCTTAAAATGGTAGGTCAAATTGATCGAAACTTTGATGGTATGGTCCCTCCCATGTACCAATGTGGTATATGCCATTAAATTTTGGGAATGGTCTCTGTTGCCATAGGAACCATCACAAATGTCAAAAATTTCAAAAATTTTAAAATGCTTCAAAATTGATGAAACTTCATATGATTGTAGACTGTCAAGTCTGCATGAGACTTTTGAAGTTGGAATTTCCAAAATGGCTACCGTTGCCATGGAAACTGGAAAAATGTCAAATATTTTCGAAATGCTCCAAACTTAATGAAACTTAATATTATTGTAAACTGGCATGTACAGATGAGACTTTTGACTTTGAAACTATCAAAATGGCTGCCGTTGCCATGGAAACAGCAAAAATGTCATGTTTTTAAAAATGATCTTAATGTACTGAAAATTCACAGAAAAATGTATAGCCATGCAAATATGTGCATTCACTGTTAAAAGTTTTTGAAATGGCTGCCGCTTAGTGTCAATGGGGGGAAGGGTGACATCCGCTATTGCTTGCAATGGCAATTCTAGTTATGTCACCCGATCGACAATGTCGGGTGACATATTGCTTTTCCTCTGTTTCTTTTTCCGTATTATTATGTCACCCGATCGACAATGTCGGGTGACATATTGCTTTTCCTCTGTTTCTTTTTCCCTATTATTATTATTTTTCTTCCACCTAATTTTGTCCACCCGCTTTCTCAGAGCCAAAGGAACCAATCTGAATGATGGTTCACTATAACAAGGAACCCTGACTTTCGAGTTGCAGTGCAACTTTGGAACCAAAAAATGGCTGCCGTTACCATGGAAACGGAGCAAATGTGAAAAAAGCCACTTTTTGGTTTTGGTGAATTATTCGGAGATGCTTTAACTTAGAGTCATTATATTTTAATACAATGTAGGTGCCCTTTATATACTGCTTTGGGATGATTTTGGCAATCATTGGAACTGCTATGTTGCCATGGATACTACACCAAAAATTTCAAAAATATGGAAATCCTCCAAATTTTATGAAACTTCACAGTAACGATGAGCAACATTGGTAGATGTGGAATTTGGCGTTGGAATTTCGAAAATGTCTGCCGTTACCATGGAAACAATCCAAACAGGTCAAAATGGTCCAAAAACACCTAAAAGTGGCATTTACTTTCTTAAAATGGTAGGTTAAATTGATCGAAACTATGATGGTATGGTCCCTCCCATGTACCAATGTGGTATATGCAATTAAATTTTGGGAATGGTCTCTGTTGCCATAGGAACCATCACAAATGTCAAAAATTTCAAAAATTTCAGAATGCTCCAAAATTGATGAAACTTATTAGGATTGTAGACTGGCAAGTCTGCATGAGACTTTTGAAGTTGGAATTTCCAAAATGGCTACCGTTGCCATGGAAACTGGAAAATGTCAAATTTTTCGAAATGCTCCAAACTTACTGAAACTTAATATTATTGTCAAATGGCATGTATAGATGAGACTTTTGACTATGAAAATTTCAAAATGGCTGCCGTTGCCATGGAAACAGCAAAAATGTCATGTTTTCAAAAAATGATCTAAATGTACTGAAAATTTACAGAAAAATGTATAGCCATGCAAATATGTGCATTCACTGTTAAAAGCTTTTGAAATGGCTGCCGCTTAGTGGCAATTGGGGAAGGGTGACATCCGCTATTGCTTGCAATAGCAATTCTAGTTATTATTATTTTTCTTCCACCTAATTTTGTCCGCTCGCTTTCTCAGAGCCAAAGGAACTAATCTGAATGATGATGCACTATAACAAGGAACCCTGACTTTCCTGTTGCTTTTCAATATTGGCACTAAAAAAATGGCTGCCATCACCATGGAAACGGAAAAATGGTGAAAAAATATAATTTTGGACTTAGGTGAATTGTTTGAGAATGCTTAACCTTAAAATCTTTAGATTTTAATACAATGTAGGTGTCCACTATATACTGCTTTGGGATGATTTTGGCAATCATTGGAACTGCTATGTTGCCATGGATACTACACCAAAAATTTCAAAAAAATGAAAATGCTCCAAATTTTTTGAAATTCTAGCATAACGATGAGCAACTTTGGTAGATGTGGAATTTGGCGTTGGAATTTCCAAAATGTCTGCCGTTTCCATGGAAACAATGCAAAAAGGTCAAAATGCTCCAAAAACTTCAGGGTTTGGTGAATAACTTTGGTATGCTTGAACTTAAAATCATCAAATTTTTATACAATATAGTTGTCCACTATATACAGGTTTTGAATGATTATCATAATCATTGGAACTACTCTGTTACCATGGATACAGGATCAAATATTTCAAAAATTTCAAAATGCTCCAAAATGGATGAAACTTAATATTATTGTTGACTGCCAAGTCTGGATGAGACTTTTGACTTTCGAATTTCCAAAATGGCCACCGTTGCCATGGAAACTGCAAAAAAGTCAAAAATTCTCAAAATGCTTTGAACTTAATCAAACTTGATATTATTGTTAACTGACAAGTTATGATGAGGCTTTTGACTTTGAAATTTTCAAAATGGCTGCCGTTGTCATGGAAACGGCAGAAATGTGAAATTTTTAAAATGCTGTGAATGTACTGAAAATTTACAGAAAGATGTATTGCCATGCATATATGTGCATTCACTGTTAAACGATTCTGAAATGGCTGCAACTTAGTGGCAATTGGGGGAAGGGTGACATCCGCTATTGCTTGCAATGGCAATTCTAGTTATTATTATTATTATTATTTTTCTTCCACCTAATTTTGTCCGCCCGCTTTCTCAGAGTTAAAGGAACCAATCTGAATGATGGTGCAATATAACAAGGAACCCTGAATTTCCTTTTGACTTTTTGACTTTGGAACTAAAAAATGGCTGCCATCACCATGGAAACAGAAAAATGGTGAAAAAATATAATTTTGGAGTTAGGTGAATTGTTTGAGAATGATTAAGCTTAAAATCTTTAGATTTTGATACAATGTAGGTGCCCACTATATACTGCTTTGGGATGATTTTGGCAATCATTGGAACTGCTATGTTGCCATGGATACTACACCAAAAATTTCCAAAATATGGAAATGCTCCAAATTTCATAAAACTACACAGTAACGATGAGCAACATTGTTAGATGTGGAATTTGGCGTTGGAATTTCCAAAATGTCTGCCGTTTCCATGGAAACAATGCAAAAAGGTGAAAATGCTTTAAAAACTTCCGGGTTTGGTGAATAACTTTGGTATGCTTGAACTTAAAATCATCAAATTTTTATACACTATAGTTGTCCACTATATACAGATTTTGTATGATTTTGACAATCATTGGAACTACTATGTTACCATGGATACAGGAGCAAAAATTTCAGAATGCTTCAAAATTGATGAAACTTGATATGATTGTTAACTGTCGTGTCTTCATATGACTTTTGAAGTTGGAATTTCCAAAATGGCCACGGTTGCCATGGAAACTGTAAAAATGTCAAAAATTCTCAAAATGGTTTTAACTTAATGAAATTTGATATTATTGGTAACTGACAAGTAAAGATGAGACTTTTGACTTTGAAATTTTCAAAATGGCTGCCGTTGCCATGTAAACGGTATAAATGTGAAATACTTTAAAATGCTCTCAGTATACTGGAAATTTACAAAAAGATGAATAGCCATGCATATTTGTGCATTTACTGCGAAACAAGTTTGAAATGGCTGCCGCTTAGTGGCAATAGGGGGAAGGGTGACATCCGCTATTGCTTGCAATGGCAATTCTAGTTTTTATTATTCTTCTTCAACACTTTTTGTCCACACAGTTTCTCGGAATTGTATGGACCAATGTTGATGGAACTATACCATAATGTGGACCAGCATATGAAGTTGTGCACCTGACTTTGGAATGGTCAAGATGGCTGCCGTTTCCATGGAAACTGCAAAAATCCGAAATTATTCAAAGTGTTCCAAACTGCAAGAAACTCCACAGGAATGGTAACTGGCATGAGATGATTTGCAGTTTGACTTTGGAATTTCCAAAATGGCTGCCGTTACCATGGAAACAGCTCAAATATCAAAAATTCTAACTCTTTCATTATAACATCCAGCTGGATGAAACTTTATGAAAATGTAACCCAGTATGCTAAGATGTCAAAACAATATTTGGATAGTTCAAAATGGCCGCCGTTGTCATGGAAACTAGGGCCAAGTTTTGCATTGACCCTATGGAAAAATGCATAAAATCAGCATTTTCTCAGAGAATAGTGCAGCAAAGTAAATGAAACTGTATTGATATATAACATGACATGTGACAATGAGATGTCTGCTTTTAGAATTTTGGAATTATCTACTGTAACCATGGTTGCAGCACAAATGTTCAAAATTTCCAAAAAAAATAAAGTGCTGCAAACTGGATGAAACTTTGCAGAAATAGTGGCTGACATGTGCGGAGTTGCATTTTGAAGTTGGAATTTCCAAAATGGCTGCCGTAACCATGGAAACAGCAAAATTGTCCAAAATTTCAAAATGCTCCAAACTTAATGAAATTTTACAAAAATGATGACTTGGATGTGTAGATGCATTCTTTGACTTTGGAATTTTCAAAATGGCTGCCGCTCGCCTGGCAATGGGGGGACAAGGGTGCCATCCGTTATTGCTAGCAATTACAAATCTAGTTATGGTACCCTCAACGGAGTTGGGGTGACATCTTGTTATTGTTCGTTTCTTTTTTTTCTTTTTATGTCACCCTGACGGAGGTCGGGTGACATATTGTTATTGTACGATTCTTTTTTTTTCTTTATTATTCCACACTTTTTTGTCCAGACTATTTCTCGGAATTGCATGGACCAACAATGATGGAAGTGTACCATAATGTTAACACCCATGTGCAGATGTGCAATCGGGGGTTGGCATTTCCAAGATGGCTGTCGTTGTCATGGAAACAGAAATAATGTGAAAAATCGGAAAGTGTTCCAAAATGAATAAAACTTTGTGGAAATGTTACTTGGCATGCGAAGACTTGAAATCTATCTTTGGAATTTCCAAAATGGCGGCCGTTGCCATAGAAACAGTACAAACATCCAAATTTTCAAAATGCTTTAAATTTTCAGAAAATTTGCAAAATGATGTATTGTAAAGTGTATTAAGTTAATTAAATGTTAAAAGTTTCGAAATGGCTGCCACTGAGTGGCAATTGGCGGACCAGGGTGACATCCGCTATTGCTTGCAATGGCAATTCTAGTTATGGCACCCTCAACGGAGTTGGGGTGACATCTTGTTATTGTTCGTTTCTTTTTTTTTCTTTTTATTATGGCACCCTCAACGGAGTTGGGGTGACATATTGTTATTGTTCGTTTCTTTTTTTTCTTATTTTTATTCTTCCACACATTTTGTCCACGCTATTTCTCGGAATTGGTCAGACCAATGTTGATGGAACTATACCATAATATGAACCTCCATGTGAAGTTGTGCAAGAGACATTGGAATGGTAAAAAATGGCCGCCGTTACCATGGAAACTGCAAAAATGTAAAAAAAAATCCAAATTCTAAATCTTTTATTATAAGAGCCAACCTAATGAAACTTTATGTAAATGTTGGCAGTGGTGCCCTGAGGTACCAACACGACTTAGCTTCTGCAAAATCTGTACCATTGCCATGGAAACTGGAGAAAAGTTTAACATTGAACCTATGGGAAAAAACTTCAAACCAGCCTTTTCTAAAGGAATATAAGATCAAACTCAAAGAAACTTTATGTATATATAACATGGCATAAGTCGATATTGAAACTGTTGTTGGAATTTTCAAAATGGACACCGTTACCATGGAAACAGCAAAAATGTCCAAAAATCTCAAAATGCTTCAAACTAAATAAAACTCATTATAAATGACCAATGGCAAGTAAAGATTAGACTTTTGATTTCAGAATTTCCAAAATGGCCGCCGTTGCCATGGAAACAACAAAAATTTCAAAATCTTCAAAATGCTCCAAAATTGAGGAAACTTAACAACAATGTTATTAAACATCTGTAGATGCGGTCTTTAACTTTGGAATTTTCAAACTGGCTGCAGTTTAGTGGCAATGTGGGAAGGGTGCCATCCGCTATTGCTTGCAATGGCAAATCTAGTTATGGCACCCTCAACGGAGTTGGGGTGACGTATTGTTATTCTACGTTTCTTTTTTTTCTTATTATTATTTTTCTTGCAACAAATTTTGTCCAGGCGATTTCTCGAAATCCAATGGACCAATGTTCATGGAACTCTACTATAGTGAGGACCCCCACATGCAGAGTTGCAGCAAGCATGGAATGCTGCAAGATGGCTACCGTTTCCATGGAAACAGAACAAATGTCAAAAAATCCAGTTTTTGGTTTTGGTGAACTGTTTGGATACTATTTAACTCAGAATCATTATATTTTAATACAATGTAGGTGCCCACTATATACAGGTGTTGGATGATTTTGGCACTCATTGGAACTACTATGTTGCCATGGAAACTATACCAAAAATATCAAAAATATCAGAATGTTCCAAACTTCATGAAACTTCACAGTAACGATGAGCAACATTGGAAGATGTGGAATTTGGCGTTGGAATTTCCAAAATCGCTGTTGTTACCATGGAAACAATGAAAAAAGGTCAAAACTTTGAATTTTCACAGAACATTCTAGAACATCAATGTTAAATTTATTCTAGAGACATTAAATGGTATATGATGGTATATGATTATGGAGGGAAAAAATTGCAGCGGGGGTTTGACTTTGGAATATTCAAAATGGCGGCCGTTACCATGGAAACAGCAAAAATACAAAAAACTTCAAAATGCTTCAAATTTATTGAAACTTATAACAAATGTTGCTCAGCTAATGTAGACTTGACTTTTGAGATTGGAATTTCCAAAATGGCCGCCGTTACCATGGAAACAGCAAAAATACAAAAGACTTCAAAATGCTTCAAATTTATTGAAACTTATAACAAATGTTGCTCAGCTAATGTAGACTTGACTTTTGAGTTTGGAATTTCCAAAATGGCCGCCGTTACCATGGCTACCGCTCACCTGGCAATAGGGGAAGGGTGCCATCCGCTATTGCTTGCAATCGCAAATCTAGTTATTATTATTATTATTTTTATTCTTCCACACATTTTGTCCATACTATTTCTCTGGATTGGTCAGACCCATGTTGATAGAACTATACTATAATATGAACCGCCATGTAAAGTAGTGCAAGAGACATTGGAATGGTAAAAAATGGCCGCCGTTGCCATGGAAACTGATGAAATGTGAAAAAAATGCAAATTTTAAATCTTTCATTATAAGACCTAGCTGGATGAAACTTTATGGTAAGGTTCCTTAGTATGCCTAGATGTTGTGACAATATAAGAAAATTCCAAAATGGCTGCCATTGTCATGGAAACAGGGCAAAAGTTTAACATTGGCCCTATGGAAAAACACATTGAAGCTGTATTTTCTGCAAGAATATTAAATCAAACCTTCTACAACTTCATGGATATATAACATGACATGTCCCAAAGTGGCAACTGTCTTTGGAATTTTTGAAATGGTACCCGTTACCATGGAAATAGCAAAAATTCCAAAAATTTCAAAATGCCCCAAAATTGATAAAACTTTACAAGAATGTGAATAGACATCTGTAGATGTGCTCTTTGACTTTGGAATTTTCAAAATGGCTGCCGCTCACCTGGCAATGGGGGAAGGGTGCCATCCGCTATTGCTTGCAATTGCAAATCTAGTTATGTCACCCGATCGACAATGTCGGGTGACATATTGCTTTTCCTCTGTTTCTTTTTCTGTATTATTATTATTATACTTCCACCTATTTTGTCCGGCATGTTTTTTGGAGTGAAATGGAACCAATCTTAATGATAGTTCACTATAAGGTGGAACAAAAAAATTCGGGGTGCAGGTGGGTCTAAGACCATAAAAAATGGCTGCCGTTTCCATGGAAACAGAATAATTGTGAAAAATTCCAGTTTTTGGTTTTGGTGAATAATTTGGAGATTCTTAAACTCAGAATCATCATATTTTGATACAATGTAGGTGCCAGCCATATACTGGTTTTGGATGATTTTGGCAATCATTGGAACTACTATGTTGCCATGGAAACTGCACCAAAAATTTCAAAAATATCAAAATGCTCCAAATTTTTTGAAACTTCATAGTAACGATGAGCAACATTGGTAGATGTGCAATTTGGCGTTGGAATTTCGAAAATGTCTGCCGTTACCATGGAAACAAGTCGAAAATGGTCAAAATGCTTCAAAAACCTTAAAGTGGCATTTACTTTCTTAAAATGGTAGGTCAAATCCATTGAAACTTTGATGGTATGTTCCCTCCCATGTACCAATGTGGTATCTGCCATTAGAAATTTGGAATGGTATCTGTTACCATAGAAACCAGCCAAAATGTCAAAAATTTCAAAAATTTCAAAATGCTCCAAAATTGATGAAACGTAATATATTTGTTGACTGTCAAATCTGCATGAGACTTTTGAAGTTGGAATTTCCAAAATGGCCACCGTTGCCATGGAAACTGCAGAAATATCAAATATTTTCAAAATGCTCCAAACTTAATGAAACTTAATATAATTGTTAACTGGCATGTATAGATGAGACTTTTGACTTCGGAATTTTCAAAATGGCTGCCGTTGCCATGGAAACAGAAGAAATGTGAAACTTTTGACAATGCTCAAATGGTACTGAAAATTTACAGAAAGATATATCGCAATGCGTTGATCTGCATTCACTGTTAAATTGTTTTCAAACGGATGCCGCTTAGTGGCAATAGGGGAAGGGTGACATCCGCTATTGCTTGCAATGGCAATTCTAGTTATGGCACCCTCAACGGAGTTGGGGTGACATATTGTTATTCTACGTTTCTTTTTTTTCTTTTTATTATTATTATTTTTATTCTTCCACACATTTTGTCCATGCTATTTCTCGGAATTGGTCAAACCCATGTTGATGGAACTATACCATATTATGAACCGCCATGTGAAGTTGTGCAAGAGACATTGGAATGGTAAAAAATGGCTGCCGTTACCATGGAAACAGAACAAATGTGAAAAAATCCAGTTTTTTGTTTTGGTGAACTATTTGGATACTATTTAACTCAGAATCATTATATTTTGATACAATGTAGGTGCCCACTATATACAGGTGTTGGATGATTTTGGCACTCATTGGAACTACTATGTTGCCATGGAAACTACTCCAAAAATTTCAAAAATCTCAAAATGTTCCAAACTTAATGAAACTTCACAGTAACGATGAGCAACATTGGAAGATGTGGAATTTGGCGTTGGAATTTCCAAAATCGCTGTTGTTACCATGGAAACAATGCAAAAAGGTCAAAACTTTGAATTTTCACAGAACATTCTAGAACATCAATGTATAATTTATTCTAGAGACATTAAATGGTATATGATTGTATATGATTATGGAGGGAAAAAAATGCAGCGGGGGTTTGACTTTGGAATATTCAAAATGGCCGCCGTTACCATGGAAACAGCAAAAATACAAAAAACTTCAAAATGCTTCAAATTTATTGAAACTTGTAACAAATGTTGCTCAGCTAATGTAGACTTGACTTTTGAGTTTGGAATTTCCAAAATGGCCGCCGTTACCATGGAAACAGCAAAAATACAAAAAACTTCAAAATGCTTCAAATTTATTGAAACTTATAACAAATGTTGCTCAGCTAATGTAGACTTGACTTTTGAGTTTGGAATTTTCAAAATGGCCGCCGTTACCAATGCTACCGCTCACCTGGCAATAGGGGAAGGGTGCCATCCGCTATTGCTTGCAATGGCAAATCTAGTTTTTATTATTCTTCTTCAACACTTTTTGTCCACACAGTTTCTCGGAATTGTATGGACCAATGTTGATGGAACTATACCATAATGTGGACCAGCATATGAAGTTGTGCACCTGACTTTGGAATGGTCAAGATGGCTGCCGTTTCCATGGAAACTGCAAAAATCCGAAAATATTCAAAGTGTTCCAAACTGGAAGAAACTCCACAGGAATGGTAACTGGCATGAGCTGATTTGCAGTTTGACTTTGGAATTTCCAAAATGGCTGCCGTTACCATGGAAACAGCTCAAATATCAAAAATTCTAACTCTTTCATTATAACATCCAGCTGGATGAAACTTTATCAAAATGTGACCCAGTATGCCAAGATGTCAAGACAATATTTGGATAGTTCAAAATGGCCGCCGTTGTCATGGAAACTGGGGCCAAGTTTTGCATTGACCTTATGGAAAAATGCATAAAATCAGCATTTTCTCAGAGAGTAGTGCACCAAAGTCAATGAAACTGTATTGATATATAACATGACATGTGGCAATGAGATGTACGCTTTTAGAATTTTGGAATTATCTACTGTAACCATGGTTGCAGCACAAATGTTCAAAATTTTCAAAAAAAAAAAAGTACTGCAAACTGGATGAAACTTAACAGGAATAGTGACTGACATCTGCGGAGTTGCATTTTGAAGTTGGAATTTTCAAAATGGCCGCCGTAACCATGGAAACAGCAAAAATATAAAAAAACTCAAAATCCTTCAAACTTAATGAAATTTTGCAAAAATGTTACTAGACATCTGTAAATGCATTCTTCGACTTTGGAATTTTCAAAATGGCTGCCGCTCACCTGGCAATGAGGGGAAGGGTGCCATCCGTTATTGCTAGCAATTACAAATCTAGTTATTATTATTATTCTTCCACCTTTTTTTGTCCGACAGGTTTTTTGGAGTAAAATGGAACCAATCTTAATGATAATTCACTATAAGGAGGAAGACAAAATTTCGGGTTGCAGTAGGGTCTAAGACCATAAAAAATGGCTGCCGTTTCCATGGAAACGGAACAATTGTGAAAAATTCCAGTTTTTGGTTTTGTGAATAATTTAGAGATGCTTAAACTCAGAATCATCATATTTTATCACAATGTAGGTGCCAGTCATATATTGGTTTTGGATGATATTGGCAATCATTGGAACCACTATGTTGCCATGGAAACTACCCCAAAAATTCCAAAAATTTCAAAATGCTCCAAATTTTTTGAAACTTCATAGTAACGATGAGCAACTTTGGTAGATGCGTAATTTGGCATTGGAATTTCCAAAATGTCTGCCGTTACCATGGAAACAGTGCATAAGTGTCAAAATGCTCTAAAAACCTCAGGGTTTGGTAAATAATTTTGGTATGCTAGAACTTGAAATCATTAAATTTTTACACAATATAGTTGTCCACTATATACAGCTTTTGAATGATTTTGACAATCATTGGAACTCTTCTGTTACCATGGATACAGGACCAAATATTTCAAAAATTTCAAAATGCTCCTAAATTGATTAAACTTTATATGATTGTTGACTGGCAAGTCTGGATGAGACTTTTGACTTTGGAATTTCCAAAATGGCAACCGTTGCCATGGAAACTGCAAAAAAGTCAAAATTTCTCTAAATGCTTTGAACTTAATGAAACTTGATATTATTGTTAACTGGCAAGTACAGATGAGACTTTTGACTTTGAAATTTTCAAAATGGCTGCCGTTGCCATGGAAACAGCAGAAATGTGAAATTTTTTTAAAATGCTCTGAATGTACTGAAATTTTACAGAAAGATGTATTGCCATGAATATATGTGCATTCACTGTTCAACAATTTTGAAATGGCTGCCGGTTAGTGGCAATAGGGGAAGGGTGACATCCGCTATTGCTTGCAATGGCAATTCTAGTTTTTATTATTCTTCTTCAACACTTTTTGTCCACACAGTTTCTCGGAATTGTATGGACCAATGTTGATGGAACTATACCATAATGTGGACCAGCATATGAAGTTGTGCACCTGACTTTGGAATGGTCAAGATGGCTGCCGTTTCCATGGAAACTGCAAAAATCCGAAAATATTCAAAGTGTTCCAAATTGGAAGAAACACCACAGGAATGGTAACTGGCATGAGATGATTTGCAGCTTGACTTTGGAATTTCCAAAATGGCTGCCGTTACCATGGAAACAGCTCAAATATCAAAAATTTTAACTCTTTCATTATAACATCCAGCTGGATGAAACTTTATGAAAATGTGACCCAGTATGCCAAGATGTCAAAACAATATTTGGATAGTTCAAAATGGCCGCCGTTGTCATGGAAACTATGGCCAAGTTTTGCATTGACCCTATGGAAAAATGCATAAAATCAGCATTTTCTCAGAGAATAGTGCAGCAAAGTAAATGAAACTGTATTGATATATAACATGACATTTGGGAATGAGATGTACGCTTTTAGAATTTTGGAATTATCTACTGTAACCATGGTTGCAGCACAAATGTTCAAAATTTCCAAAAAAATTTAAGTGCTGCAAACTGGGTGAAACTTTACAGGAATAGTGACTGACATGTGCGGAGTTGCATTTTGAAGTTGGAATTTCCAAAATGGCCACCGTAACCATGCAAACAGCAAACTTGTCCAAAATTTCAAAATGCTCCAAACTTAATGAAATATTGCAAAAATGATAACTTGCAGGTGTAGATGCACTCTTTGACTTTGGAATTTCCAAAATGGCTGCCGCTCGCCTGGCAATGGGGGGACGAGGGTGCCATCCGTTATCAACAGAGTTGGGGTGAAATCTTGTTATTGTTCGTTTCTTTTTTTATGTCACCCTGACGGAGGTCGGGTGACATATTGTTATTGTACGATTCTTTTTTTTATTTATAGTTTTTATTTTTAAGATGTGGAATTTGGCGTTGGAATTTCCAAAATCGCTGTTGTTACCATGGAAACAATGCAAAAAGGTCAAAACTTTGATTTTTCACAGAACATTCTAGAACATCAATGTTTAATTTATTCTAGAGACATTAAATGGTATGTGATTGTATTTGATTAGGGAGGGAAAAAATTGCAGCGGGGGTTTGACTTTGGAATATTCAAAATGGCCGCCGTTACCGTGGAAACAGCAAAAATACAAAAAACTTCAAAATGCTTCAAATTTATTGAAACTTATAACAAATGTTGCTCAGCTAATGTAGACTTGACTTTTGAGTTTGGAATTTCCAAAATGGCCGCCGTTACCATGGAAACAGCAAAAATACAAAAAACTTCAAAATGCTTCAAATTTGTTGAAACTTATAACAAATATTGCTCAGCTAATGTAGACTTGACTTTTGAGTTTGGAATTTCCAAAATGGCTGCCGTTACCATGGCTACCGCTCACCTGGCAATAGGGCAAGGGTGCCATCCGCTATTGCTTGCAATCGCAAATCTAGTTATTATGTCACCCGATCGACAATGTCGGGTGACATATTGCTTTTCCTCTGTTTCTTTTTCCGTATTATTATGGCAACCTCAACGGAGTTGGGGTGACATATTGTTATTCTACGTTTCTTTTTATGGCACCCTCAACGGAGTTGGGGTGACATATTGTTATTCTACGTTTCTTTTTTTTTCTTATTATGGCACCCTCAACGGAGTTGGGGTGACATATTGTTATTCTACGTTTCTTTTTGTTTTTTTTATTTTTATTATTTTTCTTCCACACATTTTTGTCCAGTCTGGAACTCTAATTTGAATAGACCCAATAAGATGGAACTATACCATAATGTTAACCACCATATGAAGATTTGCTTTTTGGGGTCGGGACTTTCAAGATGGCTGCCGTTACCATGGAAACGGAACAAATGTGAAAAAATCCAGTTTTTTGTTTTGGTGAACTGTTTGGATATGCTTTAACTCAGAATCATTATATTTTAATACAATGTAGGTGCCCACTATATACAAGTGTTGGATGATGTTGGTACTCATTGGAACTACTATGTTGCCATGGAAACAACACCAAAATTTTCAAAAATATCAAAATGCTCCAAACTTAATGAAACTTCACAGTAACAATGAGCAACATTGGCAGATGAAGCTTTTGGAGTTGGAATTTCCAAAATGGCTTTTGTTACCATGGAAACAATGCAAAAAAATTCAAAAAAATGAAAATGCTGCAAACTGGATGAAACTTTACAGAAATGGTCACTTGCATAAGCAGAGTTGACTTTTGAAGTTGGAATTTTCAAAATGGACGCCGTAACCATGGAAACAGCAAAAATTTCAAAAATATCAAAATGCTCCAAACTCAACGAAACTTTACAAAAATGATAATTTGCATGTGTAGATGCATTCTTTGACTTTACAATTTTCTAAATGGCTGCCGCTCGCCTGGCAATGGGGGAAGGGTGCCATCCGCTATTGCTTGCAATGGCAAATCTAGTTATTTTTATTATTCTTCCACACATTTTGTCCATCGTGTTTCTAAGAATTGAGTGATCCAATATTGTTGGAACTATAACATAATGAGGACCCCCATTTGAAGTTGTGCACCTTGCTATGGAATGGTAAAAGATGGCCGCCGTTTCCATGGAAACAGCACAAATGCGAAAAAAATCAAAGTGTTCCAAACTGGAAGAAACTCCACAGGAATGGTAACTGGCATGTGTTGATTTCCAGTTTGACTTTGGAATTTTCAAAATGGCTGCCGTTACCATGGAAACAGCTAAAATATCAAAAATTCTAACTCTTTCGTTATAACATCCAACTGGATGAAACTTTATGAAAATGTTCTCCAGTATGCCAAGATGTCAAGACAATATTTGGATAGTTCAAAATGGCCGCCGTTGTCATGGAAACTGGGGTCAAATTTTGCATTGACCCTATGGAAAAATGCATAAAATCAGCATTTTTTCAGAGAGTAGTGCACCAAAGTAAATGAAACTGTATTGATATATAACATGACATGTGGCAAAGAGATGTACGCTTTTAGAATTTTGGAATTATCTACTGTAACCATGGTTGCAGCACAAATGTTCAAAATTTTCAAAAAAATCAAAATGCTTAAAACTGGATGAAACTTTACAGGAATAGTAACTGACATGTGCGGAGTTGCATTTTGAAGTTGGAATTTCCAAAATGGCTGCCGTAACCATGGAAACAGCAAAATTTTCCAAAATTTCAAAATGCTCCAAACCTAATGAAATTTTACAAAAATGATGACTTGCATGTGTAGATGCACTCTTTGACTTTGAAATTTTCAAAATGGCTGCCGCTCGCCTGGCAATGGGGGGACGAGGGTGCCATCCGTTATTGCTAGCAATTACAAATCTAGTTTTTCTTATTTTTCTTCTTGCAACAAATTTTGTCCAGGTGATTTCTCGAAATCCAATGGACTAATGTTGATGGAACTCTACTATAGTAAGGACCCCCAAATGCAGAGTTGCAGTAAGCATGGAATGGTTCAAGATGGCTACCGTTTCCATGGAAACAGAACAAATGTGAAAAAATCCAGTTTTTTCTTTTGGTGAACTGTTTGGAAATGCTTTCACTCAGAAACATTATATTTTGATACAATGTAGGTGCCGGCCATATACAGGTGTTGGATGATTTTGGCACTCATTTTAACTACTATGTTGCCATGGAAACTACACCAAAAATTTCAAAAATATCAAAATGCTCCAAACTTCATGAAACTTCACAGTAACGATGAGCAACATTGGAAGATGTTGAATTTGGCGTTGGAATTTCCAAAATATCTGTTGTTACCATGGAAACAATGCAAAAAGGTCAAAACTTTGAATTTTCACAGAACATTCCAGAACATCAATGTTAAATTTATTCTAGAGACATGAAACTTTATGAAAATGTTCTCCAGTATGCCAAGATGTCAAGACAATATTTTGATAGTTCAAAATGGCCGCCGTTGTCACGGAAACTAGGGCCAAGTTTTGCATTGACCCTATGGAAAAATGCATAAAATCTGCATTTTCTCAGAGAGGAGTGCACCAAAGTTAATGAAACTGTATTGATATATAACATGACATGTGGCAATGAGATGTCTGCTTTTAGAATTTTGGAATTATCTACTGTAACTATGGTTGCAGCACAAATGTTCAAAATTTCCAAAAAAAATTATGTGCTGCAAACTGGATGAAACTTTACAGGAATAGTGACTGTCATGTGCGGAGTTGCATTTTGAAGTTGGAATTTCCAAAATGGCCGCCGTAACCATGGAAACAGCAAAATTGTCCAAAATTTCAAAATGCTCAAAACTTAATGAAATTTTGCAAAAATGATAACCTGCAGGTGTAGACGCACTTTGGAATTTCCAAAATGGCTGTCGCTCGCCTGGCAATGGAGGTACGAGGGTGCCATCCGTTATTGCTAGCAATTACAAATCTAGTTATTTTTATTATGGCACCCTCAACGGAGTTGGGGTGACATATTGTTATTGTTCGTTTCTTTTTTTCTTATTATTATATTTATTCTTCCACACTTTTTTGTCCATGCTATTTCTCGGAATTGGCTTGAACAATATTGATGGAACTATACCATAATGTAGACCACAACATTCTATAGTGCAGTAGGGTATGGCACCATCAAGATGGCTGCCGTTACCATGGAAACGAAACAAATGTGAAAAAATCCAGTTTTTTGTTTTGGTGAACTATTTGGATACTATTAAACTCAGAATCATTATATTTTCATACAATGTAGGTGCCCACTATATACAGGTGTAAGATGATTTTGGCCCTCATTGGAACTACTATGTTGCCATGGAAACTACTCCAAAAAATTCAAAAATCTCAAAATGTTCCAACCTTAATGAAACTTCACAGTAACGATGAGCAACATTGGAAGATGTGGAATTTGGCGTTGGAATTTCCAAAATCGCTGTTGTTACCATGGAAACAATGCAAAAAGGTCAAAACTTTGAATTTTCACAGAACATTCTAGAACATCAATGTTTAATTTATTCTAGAGACATTAAATGGTATATGATTACGGAGGGAAAAAATTGCAGCAGGAGTTTGACTTTGGAATATTCAAAATGCCCGCCGTTACCATGGAAACAGCAAAAATACAAAAAACTTCAAAATGCTTCAAATTTATTGAAACTTATAACAAATGTTGCTCAGCTAATGTATACTTGACTTTTGAGTTTGGAATTTCCAAAATGGCCGCCGTTACCATGGCTACCGCTCACCTGGCAATAGGGGAAGGGTGCCATCCGCTATTGCTTGCAATCGCAAATCTAGTTATTATTATTTTTCTTCCACCTAATTTTGTCCGCCCGCTTTCTCAGAGCTAAAGGAACCAATCTGAATCATGGTGCACTATAACAAGGAACCCTGAATTTCCTTTTGGCTTTTTGACTTTGGAACTAAAAAATGGCTGTCATCACCATGGAAACAGAAAAATGGTGAAAAAATATAATTTTGGAGTTAGGTGAATTGTTTGAGAATGATTAAGCTTAAAATCTTTAGATTTTGATACAATGTAGGTGCCCACTATATACTACTTTGGGATGATTTTGGCAATCATTGGAACTGCTATGTTGCCATGGATACTACACCAAAAATTTCCAAAATATGGAAATGCTCCAAATTTTATAAAACTTCACAGTAACGATGAGCAACATTGGTACAAGTGGAATTTGGCGTTGGAATTTTGAAAATGTCTGCCGTTACCATGGAAACAATGCAAAACAGGTCGAAATGGTCCAAAAACCTTATAGTGGCATTTACTTTCTTAAAATGGTAGGTCAAATTTAACGAAACTTTGATGGTATGGTCCCTCCAATGTACTAATGTGGTATATGCCATTAAATTTTGGGAATGGTCTGTGTTGCCATAGGAACCATCTGAAAATTTTCAAAAATTTCAAAATGCTCCAAAATTGATGCAACTTAATATGCTTGTAGACTGGCAAGTCTGGATGGGACTTTTGAAGATGGAATTTCCAAAATGGCCACCGTTGCCATGGAAACTGCAAAAAAGTCAAACATTTATAAAATGCTTTGAACTTTATGAAACTTGATATTATTGTTTACTGGCAAGTAGAGATGAGACTTTTGACTTTGAAACTTTCAAAATGGCTGCCATTGCCACGGAAACAGCAAAATGTGAAATTTTCTAAAATGCTCTGAATGTACTGAAAATTTACAGAAAGATGTATTGCCATGCAAATATCTGCATTCACTGTTAAAAGTTTTTGAAATGGCTGCCGCTTAGTGGCAATGGGGGGGAGGGTGACATCCGCTATTGCTTGCAATGGCAATTCTAGTTATGTCACCCGATCGACAATGTCGGGTGATATATTGCTATTCCTCTGTTTCTTTTTCACTATTATTATTATGTCACCCGATCGACAAAGTCGGGTGACATATTGCTTTTCCTCTGTTTCTTTTTCCCTATTATTATTATTATTATTATTATTATGGCACCCTCAACGGAGTTGGGGTGACGTATTGTTATTCTACGTTTCTTTTTTTTCTTATTATGGCACCCTCAACGGAGTTGGGGTGACATATTGTTATTCTACGTTTCTTTTTTTTCTTATTATTATTTTTTTTCTTGCAACAAATTTTGTCCAGGTGATTTCTCGAAATCCAATGGACCAATGTTGATGGAACTCTACTATAGTAAGGACCCCCAGTTGCAGAGTTGCAGGAAGCATGGAATGGTTCAAGATGGTTACCGTTTCCATGGAAACAGAACAAATGTGAAAAAATCCAGTTTTTTGTTTTGGTGAACTGTTTGGATATGCTTTATCTCAGAATCATTATATTTTAATACAATGTAGGTGCCCACTATATACAGGTGTTGGATGATTTTGGTGATCATTGGAATTACTATGTTGCCATGGAAACTACACCAAAAATTTCAAAATTCTCAAAATGCTCCAAACTTCAGGAAACTTCACAGTAACGATGAGCAACATTGGAAGATGTGGAATTTGGCGTTGGAATTTCCAAAATATCTGTTGTTACCTTGGAAACAATGCAAAAAGGTCAAAACTTTGGATTTTCACAGAACATTCCAGAACATCAATGTTAAATTTATTCTAGAGACATTAAATGGTATATGATTATGGAGGGAAAAAATTGCAGCAGGGGTTTGACTTTGGAGTATTCAAAATGGCCGCCGTTACCATGGAAACAGCAAAAATATCCAAAATTTCCAAATGCTTCAACTTAATGAAACTTTGCAAAAATGTTACTAGACATCTGTAGATGCACTATTTGACTTTGGAATTTTCAAACTGGCTGCCGCTCACCTGGCAATGGGGGAAGGGTGCCATCCGTTATTGCTAGCAATTACAAATCTAGTTATGGCACCCTCAACGGAGTTGGGGTGACGTATTGTTATTGTACGTTTCTTTTTTTCCTTATTATGGCACCCTCAACGGAGTTGGGGTGACATATTGTTATTGTTCGTTTCTTTTTTTATTATTATTATGGCACCCTCAACGGAGTTGGGGTGACATATTGTTATTGTTCGATTCTTTTTTTCTGCTTATTATTATTATATTTATTCTTCCACACTTTTTTGTCCATTCTATTTCTCAGAATTGACTTGAACAATATTGATGGAACTATACCATAATGTTGACCACCACATTCTATAGTGCAGTGGGGTATGGCATCATCAAGATGGCTGCCGTTACCATGGAAACGAAACAAATGTGAAAAAATCCTGTTTTTTGTTTTGGTGAACTGTTTTGATATGCTTAAACTCAGAAACATTATATTTTGATACAATGTAGGTGCCGGCCATATACAGGTGTTGGATGATTTTGGCACTCATTGGAACTGCTATGTTGCCATGGAAACTACACCAAAAATTTTAAAAATATTGAAATGCTCCAAACTTCATGAAACTTCACAGTAACGATGAGCAACATTGGAAGATGTGGAATTTGGCTTTGGAATTTCCAAAATATCTGTTGTTACCATGGAAACAATGCAAAAAGGTCAAAACTTTGAATTTTCACAGAACATTCCAGAACATCAATGTTAAATTTATTCTAGAGACATTAAATGGTATATGATTATGGAGCGCAAAAATTGCAGCGGGGGTTTGACTTTGGAATATTCAAAATGGCCGCCGTTACCAGGGGAACAGCAAAATCATGAAAAACTTTAAAATGCTTTAAATTTAATGAAACTTATAACAAATTTTGCCTAGCTAATGTAGACTTAACTTTTGAGTTTCGAATTTTCAAAATGGCTGCCGCTGGCCAGGCAATGGGAAAAGGGTGCCATCCGCTATTGCTTGCAATGGCAAATCTAGTTATGGCACCCTCAACGGAGTTGGGGTGACATATTGTTATTGTTCGTTTCTTTTTGTCTTATTATTATTATTATATTTATTCTTCCACACTTTTTTGTCCATTCTATTTCTCGGAATTGGCTTGAACAATATTGATGGAACTATACCATAATGTAGACCACCACATTCTATAGTGCAGTGGGGTATGGCACCATCAAGATGGCTGCCGTTGCCATGGAAACGAAACAAATGTGAAAAATTTCTGTTTTTTGTTTTGGTGAACTGTTTGAATATGCTTAAACTCAGAATCATCATATTTTAATACAATGAAGGTGCCCACTATATACAGGTGTTGGATGATTTTGGCACTCATTGGACCTACTATGTTGCCATGGAAACTAAACAAAAAATTTCAAAAATATCAAAATGCTCCAAACTTTATGAAACTTCACAGTAACGATGAGCAACATTGGAAGATGTGGAAATTGGCGTTGGAATTTCCAAAATATCTGTAGATACCATGGAAACAATGCAAAAAGGTCAAAACTTTGAATTTTCACAGAACATTCCAGAACATCAATGTTAAATGTATTCTAGAGACATTAAATGGTATATGATGGTATATATGATAATGGAGGGAAAAAATTGCAGCGGGGGTTTGACTTTGGAATATTCAAAATGGCCGCCGTTACCATGGGAACAGCAAAAATTTCAAAAATTTCAAAGTTCTCCAAACTTGATGAAACTTTTCAAAATTGACAATTGGCATGAGTAGATGCACTCTATGATTTTGGAATTTTCAAAATGGCTGCCGCTCGCCTGGCAATAGGGGAAGGGTGCCATCCGCTATTGCTTGCAATGGCAAATCTAGTTATTATTTATTATTATTTTTATTCTTCCACACTTTTTTGTCCATTCTATTTCTCGGAATTGGCTTGAACAATATTGATGGAACTATACCATAATGTAGACCACCACATTCTATAGTGCAGTGGGGTATGGCACCATCAAGATGGCTGCCGTTGCCATGGAAACGAAACAAATGTGAAAAAATCCTGTTTTTTGTTTTGATGAACTGTTTTGATATGCTTAAACTCAGAAACATTATATTTTGATACAATGTAGGTGCCGGCCATATACAGGTGTTGGATGATTTTGGCACTCATTGGAACTACTATGTTGCCATGGAAACTACACCAAAAATTTCAAAAATATCAAAATGCTCCAAACTTCATAAAACTTCACAGTAACGATGAGCAACATTGGAAGATGTGGAATTTGGCGTTGGAATTTCCAAAATATCTGTTGTTACCTTGGAAACAATGCAAAAAGGTCGAAACTTTGAATTTTCACAGAACATTCCAGAACATCAATGTTAAATTTATTCTAGAGACATTAAATGGTATATGATTATGGAGGGCAAAAATTGCAGCGGGGGTTTGACTTTGGAATATTCAAAATGGCCGCCGTTACCATGGGAACAGCAAAATTATGAAAAACTTCCAAATGCTTTAAATTTACTGAAACTTATAACAAATGTTGCCTAGCTTATGTAGACTTAACTTTTGAGTTTCGAATTTTCAAAATGGCCGCCGTTGCCATGGAAACAGCAAAATTTTTCTGAATGGCTGCCGCTGGCCTGGCAATGGGGAAAGGGTGCCATCCGCTATTGCTTGCAATGGCAAATCTAGTTATGTCACCCTGACGGAGGTCGGGTGACATATTGTTATTGTACGATTCTTTTTTTCTTATTATTTTTATTCCACACTTTTTGTCCGGCTTAGTTCTCGGAATTGAATGCACCAATGTTGATGGAACTATAACATAATGTTAATCACCATGTGCAGTTTTGCACCTTACCTTGGAATTAAAAAAATGGCTGCCATTGCCATGGAAACAGCAAAAATGTGAAAAATAGAAATGTGTTCCAATTTATATGAAACTTCTATGATATTAAGAGAGTCATGCACACTTCAACATGGTACATTTTTTTTTCAACTGGGGGGTCTCTAGACAAAATTTCAGGGGGGTGAATTTTTCATGGAACATTTCAGAACATAAGTGTTAAAATAGTTCAACAGACATTAAATGTTATATAATAGTATATTCTTAGGGAGAGAACAATATGCAGCAGTAGTTTGACTTTGGAATTTTTAAAATGGCGGCCGTTTCCATGGAAACAGCAAAAATATGAAAAAATCCAAAATGCTTCAAATTTAATGAAACTTAACACAAATGTTGCCTAGCTATTTTAGACTTCACTTTTGAGTTTTTAATTTCCAAAATGGCCGCCGTTGCCATGGAAACGGCACAATTGTTGAAAACAGAAAAACATACATAAAGCTATGAAAACTGACAGAAAGATCTTTTGTTATGGATATATCTGCATTTACTGATGGAACATTTCGAAATGGCTGCCGTTTAGTGGCAATTGGGGAACCAGGGTGACATCCGCTATTGCTTGCAATGGCAATTCTAGTTATGGCACCCTCAACGGAGTTGGGGTGACATACTGTTATTCTACGTTTCTTTTTTTTTTTCTTATTATTATGGCACCCTCAACGGAGTTGGGGTGACATATTGTTATTGTTCGTTTCTTTTTGTCTTATTATATTTATTCTTCCACACTTTTTTGTCCATACTATTTCTCGGAATTGGCTTGAACAATATTGATGGAACTATACCATAATGTTGACCACCACATTCTATAGTGCAGTGAGGTATGGCATCATCAAGATGGCTGCCGTTGCCATGGAAACGAAACAAATGTGACAAATTTCTGTTTTTTGTTTTGGTGAACTGTTTGAATATGCTTAAACTCAGAATCATCATATTTTGATACAATGTAGGTGCCCACTATATACAGGTGTTGGGTGATTTTGGCACTCATTGGACCTGGTATGTTGCCATGGAAACTACACCAAAAATTTCAAAAATATCAAAATGCTCCAAACTTCATGAAACTTCACAGTAACGATGAGCAACATTGGAAGATGTGGAATTTGGCGTTGGAATTTCCAAAATATCTGTTGTTACCATGGAAACAATGCAAAAAGGTCAAAACTTTCAATTTTCACAGAACATTCCAGAACATCAATGTTAAATTTATTCTAGAGACATTAAATGGTATATGATGGTATATTACGGATTACAAATGTGTCGAGGTTTCTGATTGGATAACAACACAGAGATGTCAGTATATATTCAGGAAACTGCCGGGGTATATACGACGTTTTTATCCCCAATTGGAACCTCAAAAACGTCATCATAACACCGGTTACTATGTGACGTAGTCATAAGCTATCAGACTGTCAGAGGTTCACAGAGGGAAAATAATGACGTGCTTCAGTCAATAATACATTTTTGATACAAAATCACGCAATTAACACTTTTAATACTTTAATTTGATGTTGAAAGTGTTATTATAAATTATTGCATACACGATAAAATTATGTTCACAGCAAATTAGAAAATCCTTCACGTATGCCGAACATATCAGGTTGGGTTTTTCAATATATATGTGTTGTCAACAAATACCTGCACTGGAAAATAACATTAAGTCAGGGGTAATCCGTAATATATGTGTAATTCAGGTCTCAGAAAGGGTATATACTGTGACATTCCCGGCTTAGAGTTTATATCCCCTGAGCCGAAGGCGGGAATGTCACAGTATATACCCTGTCTGAGACCTGAATAACATATAATATATGATTATGGAGGGAAAAAATTGCAGTGGGGGTTTGGGTTTGACTTTGGAATATTCAAAATGGCCGCCGTTACCATGGTAACAGCAAAAATTTCAAAAATTTCAAAGTTCTCCAAACTTAATGAAACTTTACAAAATTGACAATTGGCATGAGTAGATGCACTCTATGATTTTGGAATTTTCAAAATGGCTGCCGCTCGCCTGGCAATGGGGGAAGGGTGCCATCCGCTATTGCTTGCAATGGCAAATCTAGTTTTTATTAATCTTCTTCCACACATTTTGTCCACGCTAGTTCTCGGAATAAAATGGGCCAATGTTGATGGAACTCTACTATAATGAGGACCCCCATATGAAGTTGTGCATCTTGCTATGGAATGGTCCAAGATGGCCGACGTTTCCATGGAAACAGAACAAATGTGAAAAATTCCAGTTTTTTGGTTTTGGTGAACTGTTTGGATATGCTTTAACTCAGAATCATTATATTTTAATACAATGTAGGTGCCCACTATATACAGGTGTTGGATGATTTTGGCACTCATTGGAACTACTATGTTGCCATGGAAACAACACCAAAAATTTCAAAAATATCAAAATGCTCAAAACTTAATGAAACTTCACAGTAACGATGAGCAACATTGGAAGATGTGGAATTCGGCGTTGAAATTTCCAAAATATCTGTTGTTACCATGGAAACAATGCAAAAAGGTCAAAACTTTGAATTTTCACAGAACATTCCAGAACATCAATGTTAAATTTATTCTAGAGACATTAAATGGTATATGATGGTAGATAAGATTATGGAGGGAAAAAATTGCAGCGGGGGTTTGACTTTGGAATATTCAAAATGGCCGACGTTACCATGGGAACAGCAAATTTATGAAAAACTTCAAAATGCTTAAAATTTAATGAAATTTATAACAAATTTTGCCTAGCTTTTGTAGACTTAAATTTTGAGTTTCGAATTTTCAAAATGGCCGCCGTTGCCATGGAATCAGCAAAATATTTCTAAATGGCTGCTGCTGGCCTGGCAATGGGGAAAGGGTGCCATCCGCTATTGCTTGCAATGGCAAATCTAGTTAAGTCACCAAAACGGAGTTTTGGGGACTTATTGTTTTTGTATCGTTTCTTATTATTATGGCACCCTCAACAGAGTTGGGGTGACATATTGTTATTGTACGTTTCTTTTTTTTCTTATTTTTATTCTTCCACACATTTTGTCCACGCTATTTCTCGGAATTGGTCAGACCAATGTTGATGGAACTATTCCATAATATGAACCGCCATGTGAAGTTGTGCAAGAGACATTGGAATGGTACAAAATGGCCGCCGTTACCATGGAAACTAAAAAAATGTAAAAAAAAATCAAAATTCTAAATCTTTCGTTATAAGAGCCAATCTAATGAAACTTTATGTAAATGTTGGCAGTGGTGCCCTGAGGTACCAACAGTACTTTGCTTCTGCAAAATCTCTACCATTGCCATGGAAACTGGAGAAAAGTCTAACATTGAACCTATGGGGAAAAACATTAAACCAGCTCTTTCTAAAGGAATATAGGATCAGATTCAAAATCGCTTTATGAATATATAACATGGCATAAGTCGATGTTAAAACTGTTGTTGGAATTTTCGAACTGAATACCGTTACCATGGAAACAGCAAAAATCTCCAAAAATCTCAAAATGCGCCAAACTTAATGAAACTCATTATAAATGACCAATGGCAAGTAAAGATACAACATTGGACTTTGGAATTTCCAAAATGGCCGCCGTTGCCATGGAAACTACAAAAAATTTCAAAAATTTCAAAATGCTCCAAAATTGAGGAAACTTTACAACAATGTTAATAGACATCTGTAGATGTGGTCTTTGACTTTGGAATTTTCAAAATGGCTGCGGCTCACCTGGCAATAGGGGAAGGGTGCCATCCGCTATTGCTTGCAATCGCAAATCTAGTTATTATTCTTATTCTTCTCTTTCTGACCCCTTAAACTGTCCTACCATTTTTTGGGAAGCAGTAGAGGATGGAAACTTTATATTTTTTCTGGGTATGGGTCTGCATCATGGGGGTTGCAGAACCCAATGTCCGTGATACCAGGGTGTCATCTTGGCATAATTAGGGGGGCTCAAAGATGGGTGGGGTCAATTTTTTTTTACATTTCTTAAATTTCCTACTGTATGTAGAGTAGATGGAATAATGATTACTTCTATGAATATTAAGAGACACATGTCTGCTTCAACATGGAACTTTTTTTATTTCAGTAGGGGGTCTCCTGGCATAATTTTAGAGGGGTGAATTTTCATGGAACATTCCAGAACATCAAAGTTAAATTTATTCTAGACACATTTAATGGTATATGATGGTATATAATTATGGAGAGAACAATTTGCAGCAGCACTTTGTCTGTGGAATATTCAAAATGGCCGCCGTTACCATGGAAACAGCAAAAATATGAAAAACTTCAAAATGCTTCAAATTTAATGAAACTTATAACTAATGTTGACTAACTTGTGTAGAATTGACTTTTGAGTTTGGAATTTTCAAAATGGCCGCCGTTACCATGGAAACAGCAAAAATATGAAAAACTTCAAAATGCTTCAAATTTAATGAAACTTATAACTAATGTTGACTAACTTGTGTAGAATTGACTTTTGAGTTTGGAATTTTCAAAATGGCCGCCGTTACCATGGAAACAGCAAAAATATTAAAAAAATCAAAATGCTTCAAATTTAATGAAACTTATAACAAATGTTGCCTAACTTGTGTAGACTTTAATTTTGAGTTTGAAATTTTCAAAATGGCCGCCGTTGCCATGGAAACAGCTAAAATGTCCAAAAAAAATTTAATTCTTCATATTGAATTAAACTTTACACACACATTATTTGGCATCAATGATACCGCAGAACAATGATGTGGGGTCCGTTTTGGTGACTTTTGTGTTAGCATCCTAACACAGGATTACTAGTTATGTCACCCCTATGGAAATAGGGGTGATATATTGTTATTGTTCCAAATTTTTCTTCCACACTTTTTGTCCAGCCGAGTTCTTGGAGATGACTTGACATACATTGATAACACTGTACCATAATGACAATCCCCATGTGCAGATGTGCAGTTAGGGTCTGGAATTTTCAAGATGGCCGCCGTTACCATGGAAACGGCAAAAATGTGAATAACCGAAAAATGGTCCAAAATAAACGAAACTTTCAGACATTGTAACTGGTCAGGCGAAAGCGTGAAATCCATCTTAAAAACTTTCAAAATGGCTACCGTTGCCATGGAAACAGTCCAAACGTGAAAAAAACGAAAATAATTCCTTAATTAATTCATAGTAAATCAACCGTTACAGATACGACCGCTAATACTCCCCCTTTGTAACAAGAGTATGAACTGTAGAATTCATTGCCGTTGGAATTTTTGAGATTGCTGCTGTTACCATGGAGAAAAGGCTAAAAGTGCAATATTGACCCATATGGGAAAAAACGTCAAAGTATCATTTTCTTGCAAATTTTAAGCTCATTCCCGGTAAAATGCTATTGAAACGTCATCTGTCCTTGAAATTTTCAAAATGGCCGTCGTTGTCATGGAAACAGCAAATAAAAAAAAAAAAAAAAAAAAATCGCAACTTTCAGGCAAAATTCTGTAATCATGACTGTGCATACGATCAAATACAAAACATCTTCTAGAATATGCTAGAAGAAAACTAATATACAATTTAACGTGCTTCTATTCTATACATAAATCGTGCTTTGAAGAAAGAATCGCCACTGAGAGAGACAGAAACACGAAGAGTACACATAAGTGACATTTCTGCACTTGCACTAAAGTACACATCCGTTAATCGAACACCTACTACAATATACACATGAGCTAAAAATCAATCGATAAGCGTGTAATTAAATTGTACAAGATAAGATACATGTATCGTGTGATGCGCGAGTAATTGAAGAATAAAATGAACAGTTAGTATGCCGCTCCGTCAATATATACACATGTTGTCTGTCCAAGGTCCCCTCTAAAAAGAATAGTAATGTTCTAAGTCCACGATAATATACTTCAGTATCACGTGACACCACCTATCTTCCTCGTGCGTGTGTCTAATTTAAGATTTTAAAGAGTTCCCCAACTATATATAGACATCACTCTTAGTCTACGAGAAGAGGAAAAAAAGGGGGGGGTCAATGGCATGTATACTGGACGTGTCATTTGACTTTTGTACACTCAAACTGGTTGCTGCTACTGTGACAATGTCCAGAACGGGGTGACATCCTCAGCTATTGCTTGCAATGGCAAATCTAGTTATGTCACCCGATCGACAATGTCGGGTGACATATTGCTTTTCCTCTGTTTCTTTACTATTATTATTATTATTCTTCCAATGATTTTGTCCGGCAGTTTTCTTGGAGACAATGGAACCAATCTTAATGATAGTTGACTATAATGAGGAACACAAAATTCCGGGTTGCAGTAGGTCATAAGACCATTAAAAATGGCTGCCGTTACCATGGAAACGGAACAAATGTGAAAAATTAAATTTTTGGGTTTTGGTGAATAATTTACAGATGCTTAAACTCAGAATCAATATATTTTGATACAATGTAGGTGCCCACTATATACTTCTTTTGGATGATTTTTGGCATTCATTGGAACTACTATGTTGCCATGGATACTACACCAAAAATTTCAAAAATATCAAAATGCTCCGAATTTTTTGAAACTTTAGCATAACGATGAGCATTTTGGTAGATGTGGAATTTGGCGTTGGAATTTCAAAAATGTCTTGTGTTACCATGGAAACAAGGCAAAAATGGTCAAAAGGCTTTAAAAACCTTAAAAGTGGCATTTACTTCCTTAAAATGGTAGGTCAAATCCATTGAAACTCTTATGGTATGTTCCCTCCCATGTACCAATGTAGTATCTGCCATTAGAAATTTGGAATGGTCTGTGTTACCATAGAAACCAGCCAAAATGTCCAAAATTTCCAAAATTTCCAAATGCTCAAAAAGTAATGAAACTTCATACGATTGTTGACTGTCAAGTCTGCAAGAGACTTTTGAAGTTGTAATTTCCAAAATGGCCACCGTTGCCATGGAAACTGCAGAAATGTCAAATATTTTCAAAATGCTCCAAACTTAATCAAACTTGATATTATTGTCAACTGGCATGTATAGATGAGACTTTTGACTTTGGAATTTTCAAAATGGCTGCCGTTGCCATGGAAACAGCAGAAATGTGAAACTTTTGACATTGCTCTTATTGTACTGATAATTTACAGAAAAATATATCCCAATTGATAGATCTGCATTCACTGTTAAGTTGTTTTGAAATGGCTGGCGCTTAGTGGCAATGAGGGGAAGGGTGACATCCGCTATTGCTTGCAATGGCAATTCTAGTTATTATTATTTTTTTTCTTGCAACAAATTTTGTCCAGGTGATTTCGGGAAATCCAATGGACCAATGTTGATGGAACTCTACTATAGTAAGGACCCCCAGGTGCACAGTTGCAGGAAGCATGGAATGGTTCAAGATGGCTACCGTTTCCATGGAAACAGAACAAATGTGAAAAAATCCAGTTTTTTGTTTTGGTGAACTGTTTGGATATGCTTTATCTCAGAATCATTATATTTTAATACAATGTAGGTGCCCACTATATACAGGTGTTGGATGATTTTGGTGATCATTGGAACTACTATGTTGCCATGGAAACTACACCAAAAATTTCAAAATTCTCAAAATGCTCCAAACTTCAGGAAACTTCACAGTAACGATGAGCAACATTGGAAGATGTGGAATTTGGCGTTGGAATTTCCAAAATATCTGTTGTTACCTTGGAAACAATGCAAAAAGGTCAAAACTTTGAATTTTCAAAGAACATTCCAGAACATCAATGTTAAACTTATTCTAGAGACATTAAATGGTATATGATTATGGAGGGAACAAATTGCAGCTGGGGTTTGACTTTGGCATTTTCAAAATGGCCGCCGTTACCATGGAAACAGCAAAATTATCCAAAATTTCAAAATGCTTCAAACTTAATGAAACTTTGCAAAAATGTTACTAGACATCTGTAGATGCACTATTTGACTTTGGAATTTTCAAAATAGCTGCCGCTCACCTGGCAATGGGGGAAGGGTGCCATCCGTTATTGCTAGCAATTACAAATCTAGTTATGGCACCCTCAACGGAGTTGGGGTGACGTATTGTTATTCTACGTTTCTTTTTTTTCTTATTATTATGGCACCCTCAACGGAGTTGGGGTGACGTATTGTTATTCTACGTTTCTTTTTTTTCTTATTATTTTTCTTCTTGCAACAAATTTTGTCCAGGTGATTTCTCGAAATCCAATGGACCAATGTTGATGGAACTCTTCTATAGTAAGGACCACCATGTGCAGAGTTGCAGTAAGCATGGAATGGTTCAAGATGGCTACCGTTTCCATGGAAACAGAACAAATGTGAAAAAATCCTGTTTTTTGTTTTGGTGAACTGTTTGGATATGCTTTAACTCAGAAACATTATATTTTAATACAATGTAGGTGCCCACTATATACAGGTGTTGGATGATTTTGACACTCATTGGAACTACTATGTTGCCATGGAAACTACACCAAAAATTTCAAAAATATCAAAATGCTCAAAACTTAATGAAACTTCACAGTAACGATGAGCAACATTGGAAGATGTGGAATTTGGCGTTGGAATTTCCAAAATCGCTGTTGTTACCATGGAAACAATGCAAAAAGGTCAAAACTTTGAATTTTCACAGAACATTCTAGAACATCAATGTTTAATTTATTCTAGAGACATTAAATGTTATATGATTGTGGAGGGAAAAAATTGCAGCGGGGGTTTGACTTTGGAATATTCAAAATGGCCGCCGTTACCATGGAAACAGCAAAAATACAAAAAACTTCAAAATGCTTCAAATTTATTGAAACTTATAACAAATTTTGCTCAGCTAATGTAGACTTGACTTTTGAGTTTGGAATTTCCAAAATGGCCGCCGTTACCATGGCTACCGCTCACCTGGCAATAGGGGAAGGGTGCCATCCGCTATTGCTTGCAATCGCAAATCTAGTTTTTATTATTTTTCTTCCACACATTTTGTCCAGGAGATTTCTGGAAATCCAATGAACCAAAGTTGATGGAACTCTATTATATAGAGGACCCTTAGGTGAAGAGTTGCAGGCACCATGGAATGGTTCAAGATGGCTGCCGTTTCCATGGAAACTGCAAAAATGTGAAAAATTGGCAAAATTCCAAATCTTTCATTATAAGACCCAAGTGGATGAAACTTTGTGAAAGTGTTACATGGTATGCCCAGATGTGCATGCAATATCAAGAGGTTCCAAAATGGCCGCCATTGTCATGGAAACAGGGCGAAAGTTTAGCATTGACCGTATGGGAAAACACATAAAAGCTCATTTTCTTGAAGAATATAGCATCAATCCCAATGAAACTTTATAGATATGTAACATGGCATGTACCAATGTGGCACCTGTCTTTTGAATTTTGGAAATAGTAACTGTTACCATGGAAACAGCAAAATTTTCAAAAAATTCAAAATGCTCCAAACGAGTTGAAATTTTACAACAATGTTAATAAACATGTGTAAAAGCCCTCTTTGATTTTGAATTTTTCAAAATGGCTGCCACTCGCCTGGCAATGGGGGAAGGGTGCCATCCGCTATTGCTTGCAATGGCAAATCTAGTTATTATTATTATTCTTCCAACTATTTTGTCCGCCACTTTTCTCGGAGCCAATGGAACCAATCTTAATGATAGTTAAGTATAATAGGGAACACAAAATTGCGGGTTGCAGTAGGGTCTAAGACCATAAAAAATGGCTGCCGTTTCCATGGAAACGGAACAATTGTGAAAAATTCCACTTTTTGTTTTTTTGGAATAATTTGGAGATGCTTAAACTCATAGTCATCATATTTTAATACAATGAAGGTGCCACCCATATACTGGTTTTGGATGATTTTGGCAATCATTGGAACTACTATGTTGCCATGGAAACTACACCAAAAATTTCAAAAATATGAAAATGCTCCAAATTTTTGAAACTTTACCATAACGATGAGCAACTTTGGTAGATGTGGAATTTGGCGTTGGAATTTCCAAAATGTCTGTCGTTACCATGGAAACAGTGCATAAGTGTCAAAATGCTCTAAAAACTTCAGGGTTTGGTGAATAATTTTGGTATGCTTGAACTTGAAATCATCAAATTTTTACATAATATAGTTATCCACTATATACAGGTTTTGATTGATTTTGACAATCATTGGAACTACTCTGTTACCATGGATACAGGATCAAATATCTCAAAAATTTCAAAATGCTCCAAAATTGATGAAACTTAATATGATAGTTGACTGGCAAGTCTGGATGAGACTTCTGACTTTGGAATTTCCAAAATGGCCACCGTTGCCATGGAAACTGCAAAAAAGTCAAAATTTCTCAAAATGCTTTGAACTTAATGAAACTTGATATTATTGTTAACTGCCAAGTACAGATGAGACTTTTGACTTTGAAATTTTCAAAATGGCTGCCGTTGCCATGGAAACAGCAGAAATGTGAATTTTTTTAAAATGCTCTGAATGTACTGAAAATTTACAGAAAGATGTATTGCCATAAATATATGTGCATTCACTGTTCAACCATTTTGAAATGGCTGCCGCTTAGTGGCAATAGGGGAAGGGTGACATCCGCTATTGCTTGCAATGGCAATTCTAGTTATGTCACCCGATCGACAATGTCGGGTGACATATTGCTTTTCCTCTGTTTCTTTTTCTGTATTATTATGGCACCCTCAACGGAGTTGGGGTGACATATTGTTATTCTACGTTTCTTTTTTTTCTTATTATTATTTTTTTTCTTGCAACAAATTTTGTCCAGGTGATTTCTCGAAATCCAATGGACCAATGTTGATGGAACTCTACTATAGTAAGGACCCCCAGTTGCAGAGTTGCAGGAAGCATGGAATGGTTCAAGATGGTTACCGTTTCCATGGAAACAGAACAAATGTGAAAAAATCCAGTTTTTTGTTTTGGTGAACTGTTTGGATATGCTTTATCTCAGAATCATTATATTTTAATACAATGTAGGTGCCCACTATATACAGGTGTTGGATGATTTTGGTGATCATTGGAATTACTATGTTGCCATGGAAACTACACCAAAAATTTCAAAATTCTCAAAATGCTCCAAACTTCAGGAAACTTCACAGTAACGATGAGCAACATTGGAAGATGTGGAATTTGGCGTTGGAATTTCCAAAATATCTGTTGTTACCTTGGAAACAATGCAAAAAGGTCAAAACTTTGGATTTTCACAGAACATTCCAGAACATCAATGTTAAATTTATTCTAGAGACATTAAATGGTATATGATTATGGAGGGAAAAAATTGCAGCAGGGGTTTGACTTTGGAGTATTCAAAATGGCCGCCGTTACCATGGAAACAGCAAAAATATCCAAAATTTCCAAATGCTTCAACTTAATGAAACTTTGCAAAAATGTTACTAGACATCTGTAGATGCACTATTTGACTTTGGAATTTTCAAACTGGCTGCCGCTCACCTGGCAATGGGGGAAGGGTGCCATCCGTTATTGCTAGCAATTACAAATCTAGTTATTATTATTATTATACTTCCACCTATTTTGTCCGGCATGTTTTTTGGAGTGAAATGGAACCAATCTTAATGATAGTTCACTATAAGGTGGAACAAAAAATTTCGGGGTGCAGGTGGGTCTAAGACCATAAAAAATGGCTGCCGTTTCCATGGAAACAGAACAATTGTGAAAAATTCCACTTTTTGGTTTTGGTGAATAATTTAGAGATTCTTAAACTCAGAATCATCATATTTTGATACAATGTAGGTGCCAGCCATATACTGGTTTTGGATGATTTAGGCAATCATTGGAACTACTATGTTGCCATGGAAACTGCACCAAAAATTTCAAAAATATCAAAATGCTCCAAATTTTTTGAAACTTCATGGTAACGATGAGCAACATTGGTAGATGTGGAATTTGGCGTTGGAATTTCCAAAATGTCTGCCGTTACCATGGAAACAGAGCATAAGTGTCAAAATGCTCTAAAAACTTCAGGGTTTGGTGAATAATTTTGATATGCTTGAACTTGAAATCAACAAATTTTTACACAATATAGTTATCCACTATATACAGGTTTTGATTGATTTTGACAATCGTTGGAACTACTCTGTTACCATGGATACAGGATCAAATATCTCAAAAATTTCAAAATGCTCCAAAATTGATGATACTTAATATGATAGTTGACTAGCAAGTCTGGATGAGACTTTTGACTTTGGAATTTCCAAAATGGCCACCGTTGCCATGGAAACTGCAAAAAAGTCAAAATTTCTCAAAATGCTTTGAACTTAATGAAACTTGATATTATTGTTAACTGGCATGTACTGATGAGACTTTTGACTTTGAAATTTTCAAAATGGCTGCCGTTGCCATGGAAACAGCAGAAATGTCATTTTTTATAAAATGCTCTGAATGTACTGAAAATTTACAGAAAGATGTATTGCCATGAATATATGTGCATTCACTGTTAACTCATTTTGAAATGGCTGCCGGTTAGTGGCAATAGGGGAAGGGTGACATCCGCTATTGCTTGCAATGGCAATTCTAGTTATTATTATTCTTCCACCTTTTTTTGTCCGACAGGTTTTTTGGAGTAAAATGGAACCAATCTTAATGATAATTCACTATAAGAAGGAACACAAAATTTCGGGTTGCAGTAGGGTCTAAGACCATGAAAAATGGCTGCCGTTTCCATGGAAACGGAACAATTGTGAAAATTTCCAGTTTTTGGTTTTGTGAATAATTTAGAGATGCTTAAACTCAGAATCATCATATTTTATCACAATGTAGGTGCCAGCCATATATTGGTTTTGGATGATATTAGCAATCATTGGAACCACTATGTTGCCATGGAAACTACCCCAAAAATTTCAAAAATTTCAAAATGCTCCGAATTTTTTCAAACTTCATAGTAACGATGAGCAACTTTGGTAGATGCGTAATTTGGCGTTGGAATTTCCAAAATGTCTGCCGTTACCATGGAAACAGTGCATAAGTGTCAAAATGCTCTAAAAACCTCAGGGTTTGGTGAATAATTTTGGTATGCTAGAACTTGAAATCATCAAATTTTTACACAATATAGTTGTCCACTATATACAGCTTTTGAATGATTTTGACAATCATTGGAACTCTTCTGTTACCATGGATACAGGACCAAATATTTCAAAAATTTCAAAATGCTCCTAAATTGATCAAACTTAATAGGATTGTTGACTGGCAAGTCTGGATGAGACTTTTGACTTTGGAATTTCCAAAATGGCCACCGTTGCCATGGAAACTGCAAAAAAGTCAAAAATTCTCTAAATGCTTTGAACTTAATGAAACTTGATATTTCTGTTAACTGGCAAGTAAAGATGAGACTTTTGACTTCAAAATTTTCAAAATGGCTGCCGTTGCCATGGAAACATTAGAATTGTGAAATTTTTTAGAATGCTCTCAATGTACTGAAAATTTACAGAAAGATGTATTGCCATGCATATATGTGCATTCACTGTTAAACATTTTTGAAATGGCTGCCGCTTAGTGGCAATTGGGGGAAGGGTGACATCCGCTATTGCTTGCAATGGCAATTCTAGTTAAGTCACCAAAACGGAGTTTTTGGCGACTTATTGTTTTTGTATCGTTTCTTATTATTATTATTCTTATTCTTCTCTTTCTGACCCCTTAAACTGTCCTACCATTTTTTGGGAAGCAGTACAGGATGGAAAATTTATATTTATTCTGGGTATAGGTCTGCATCATGGGGGTTGCAGAACCAAATGTCCATGATACCAGGGTGTCATCTTGGCATAATTAGGGGGGCTCAAATATGGGTGGGGTCAATTTTTTTTTGCATTTCATCAATTTTCTGCTGTAAATAGAGTAGATGGTATTATATTTTCTTTTATGAATATTTAGAGACACATGTCAGCTTTAACTTGGAACTAATTTTATTTCAGTAGGGGGTCTCCTTGGCATAATTTTAGGGGGGTGAATTTTTATGGAACATTCCAGAACATCAATGTCAAATTAGTTCTAGAGACATTAAATGGTACATGATTGTATATAATTATGGAGGGAACACATTACAGTGGGGGTTGGACTTTGGAATATTCAAAATGGCCCCCCGTTACCATGGAAACAGCAAAAATATGAAAAACTTCAAAATGCTTCAAAATTATTGAAACTTATAGCAAATGTTGCCTAATGTATGTAGACTAAACTTTTGAGTTTGGAATTTTCAAAATGGCCGCCGTTGCCATGGAAACAGCAAAAATGTCCAAAAATTTCAAAATGCTTCAAAATTGATGAAACTTAAAACAAATGTTGCCTACCATATGTGGACATTACTTTTGACCTCAAAATTTCCAAAATGGCCGCCATAACCATGGAAACGGCAAAAATGTTAAAATATCAAAATCCATTCGATTTAATGAAACTTTACACATAGGTAATTTGGCATCATTGATACCGCAGAACAAACGATTTGGGGTCCGTTTTGGTGACTTTTGTGTTAGCATCCTAACACAGGATTACTAGTTATGGCACCCTAAACGGAGTTTTTATGGCACCCTAAACGGAGTTTGGGTGACATATTGTTATTCTACGTTTCTTTTTGTTTTTTTTATTATTTTTCTTCCACACATTTTTGTCCAGTCTGGAACTCTCATATGAATGGCCACAAGAAGATTGAACTATACCATATTGTTAACCACCAAATGAAGATTTGCTTTTTGGGGGTGGCACTTTCAAGATGGCTGCCGTTACCATGGAAACGGAACAAATGTGAAAAAATCCAGTTTTTTGTTTTGGTGAACTTTTTGGATACTATTTAACTCAGAATCATTATATTTTAATACAATGTAGGTGCCCACTATATACAGGTGTTGGATGATTTTGGCACTCATTGGAACTACTATGTTGCCATGGAAACTACTCCAAAAAATTCAAAAAACTCAAAATGTTCCAAACTTAATGAAACTTCACAGTAACGATGAGCAACATTGGAAGATGTGGAATTTGGCGTTGGAATTTCCAAAATCGCTGTTGTTACCATGGAAACAATGCAAAAAGGTCAAAACTTTGAATTTTCACAGAACATTCTAGAACATCAATGTTTAATTTATTCTAGAGACATTAAATGGTATATGATTATGGAGGGAAAAAATTGCAGCGGGGGTGTGACTTTGGAATATTCAAAATGGCCGCCGTTACCATGGAAACAGCAAAAATATATAAAACTTCAAAATGCTTCAAATTTATTGAAACTTATCACAAATGTTGCTCAGCTAATGTAGACTGGACTTTTGAGTTTGGAATTTTCAAAATGGCCCCCGTTACCATGGAAACAGCAAAAATACAAAAAAACTTCAAAATGCCTCAAATTTGTTGTTACTTATAACAAATGTTGCTCAGCTAATGTAGACTTGACTTTTGAGTTTGAAATTTCCAAAATGGCCGCCGTTTCCATGGCTACCACTCACCTGGCAATAGGGGAAGGGTGCCATCCGCTATTGCTTGCAATCGCAAATCTAGTTATGGCACCCTCAACGGAGTTGGGGTGACATCTTGTTATTCTACGTTTCTTTTTTTTATTTTTATTTTTATTCTTCCACACATTTTGTCCATGCTATTTCTCGGAATTGGCTTGAACAATATTGATGAAACTATGCCATAATGTAGTCCACTATATGAAATTGTGCAAACGGGGTATGGCATCATCAAGATGGCTGACGTTGCCATGGAAACTAAACAAATGTGAAAAAATCCAGTTTTTTGTTTAGGTGAACTATTGGGATATGATTGAACTCAGAACCATTATATTTTAATACAATGTAGGTGCCCACTATATACAGGTGTTGGGTGATTTTGGCACTCATTGGAACTACTATGTTGCCATGGAAACTACTGTAAAAAATTCAAAAATCCCAAAATGTTCCAAACTTCATGAAACTTCACAGTAACGATGAGCAACATTGGAAGATGTTGAATTTGTCGTTGGAATTTTCAAAATATCTGTTATTACCATGGAAACAATGCAAAAAGGCCAAAACTTTGAATTTTCACAGAACATTCCAGAACATCAATGTTAAATTTATTCTAGAGACATATTAAAAGGTATATGATGGTATTTGGTTATGGAGGGAAAAAATTGAAGTGGGGGTTTGACTTTGCAATATTCAAAATGGCCGCCGTTACCATGGAAACAGCAAAAATATGAAAAACTTCAAAATGCTTTAAATTTAATGAAACTTATAATAGATGTTGCCAAGCTTTTGTAGACTTGACTTTTGAGTTAGGAATTTTCAAAATGGCCGCCGTTGCCATGGAAACAGCAAACATTTTCTAAATGGCTGCCGCTGGCATGGCAATGGGGGAAGGGTGCCATCCGCTATTGCTTGCAATGGCAAATCTAGTTATTTTTATTTTTCTTCCACACATTTTGTCCGCGCGAGTTCTCAGAATTGACCAGACCAATGTTTATGGAACTCAACTATAATGAGGAACCCCACTTGAAGTTGAGCACCTTGCTATGGAATGGTAAAAGATGGCCGCCGTTTCCATGGAAACAGCACAAATGTGAAAAAAATCAAAGTGTTCCAAACTGGAAGAAACTCCATAGGAATGTTAACTGGCATGTGCTGATTTCCAGTTTGAATTTGGAATTTTCAAAATGGCTGCCGTTACCATGGAAACAGCTAAAATATCAAAAATTCTAACTCTTTCGTTATAAGCTCCAACTGGATGAAACTTTATGAAAATGTTCTCCAGTATGCCAAGATGTCAAGACAATATTTGGATAGTTCAAAATGGCCGCCGTTGTCATGGAAACTGGGGCCAAGTTTTGCATTGACCCTATGGAAAAATGCATAAAATCAGCATTTTCTCAGAGAGTATTGCACCAAAGTAAATGAAACTGTATTGATATATAACATGACATGTGGCAATGAGATGTACGCTTTTAGAATTTTGAAATTATCTACTGTAACCATGGTTGCAGCACAAATGTTCAGACATGTGCGGAGTTGCATTTTGAAGTTGGAATTTTCAAAATGGCCGCCGTAACCATGGAAACAGCAAAAATATCAAAAAATTCAAAATGCTTCAAACTTAATGAAACTTTGCAAAAATGTTACTAGACATCTGTAAATGCATTCTTTGACTTTGGAATTTTCAAAATGGCTGCCGCACACCTGGCAATGAGGGGAAGGGTGCCATCCGTTATTGCTAGCAATTACAAATCTAGTTATGGCACCCTCAACGGAGTTGGGGTGACATATTGTTATTCTACGTTTCTTTTTTTTATTATTATTTTTCTTCCACTATTTTTGTCCGGATCAGTTCTCAGAATAGAATGGACCAAAGTTGATGGAACTATGGTATAATGTTGACCACCATGCAAAGTTGTCCCTCTGACTTTGGAATGGTCAAGATGGCCACCGTTACCATGGAAACAGCAAAAATGCGAAAAAAATCAAAGTGTTCCAAAGTGGAAGAAACTTCACAGGAATGGTAACTGACATGTGCTGATTTACAGTTTGACTTCGGAATTTCCAAAATGGCCGCCGTTACCATGGAAACTGCAAAAATGTCAAAAATTTCAAAATGCTCCAAAATTTATGAAACTTTAAAAAATGTTAATTTGCAAGTGTAGATGCACTCTTTGACTGAGGAATTTTCAAAATGGCTGCCGTTACCCTGGCAATGGGGGAAGGGTGCCATCCGTTATTGCTAGCAATTACAAATCTAGTTATGGCACCCTCAACGGAGTTGGGGTGACATATTGTTATTGTTCGTTTCTTTTTTTCTTATTATGGCACCCTCAACGGAGTTGGGGTGACATATTGTTATTCTACGTTTCTTTTTTTTCTTATTATGGCACCCTCAACGGAGTTGGGGTGACATATTGTTATTCTACGTTTCTTTTTGTTATGGCACCCTCAACGGAGTTGGGGTGACGTATTGTTATTCTACGTTTCTTTTTTTTCTTATTATTATTATTATTTTTCTTGCAACACATTTTGTCCAGGTGATTTCTCGAAATCCAATGGACCAATGTTGATGGAACTCTACTATAGTGAGGACCCCCATGTCAAGTTGTGCACGAAGCATGGAATGGTTTAAGATGGCTGCCGTTACCATGGAAACGGAACAAATGTGGAAAAATCTAGTTTTTTGTTTTGGTTAACTGATTGGATATGCTTTAACTCAGAATCATTATATTTTAATACAATGTAGGTGCCCACTATATACAGGTGTTGGATGATTTTGGAACTCATTGGAACTACTATGTTGCCATGGAAACTACACCAAAAATTTCAAAAATATCAAAATACTCCAAACTTCATGAAACTTCACAGTAACGATGAGCAACATTGGAAGATGTGGCATTTGGAGTTGGAATTTCCAAAATATCTGTAGTTACCATGGAAACAATGCTAAAAGGTCAAAAATTTCAAAAACAAATTAAAATGCTGCAAACTGGATGACACTTTACAGAAATGGTCACTGGCATGCACAGAGTTGACTTTTGAAGTTGGAATTTTCAAAATGGCTGCCGTAACCATGGAAACAGCAAAATTATCCCAAATTTCAAAATGCTTCAACCTTAATGAAACTTTACAAAAATGTTACTAGACATCTGTACATGCACTTTTTGACTTTGGAATTTTCAAAATGGCTGCCGCTCACCTGGCAATAGGGGAAGGGTGCCATCCGTTATTGCTAGCAATTACAAATCTAGTTTTTTTTATTATGTCACCCGATCGACAATGTCGGGTGACATATTGCTTTTCCTCTGTTTCTTTACTATTATTATGTCACCCGATCGACAATGTCGGGTGACATATTGCTTTTCCTCTGTTTCTTTACTATTATTATTCTTATTCTTCCAATGATTTTGTCCGGCAGTTTTCTTGTAGACAATGGAACCAATCCTAATGATAGTTGACTATAATGAAGAACACAAAATTCCGGGTTGCAGTAGGTCATAAGACCATTAAAAATGGCTGCCGTTACCATGGAAACGGAACAAATGGGAAAAAATCAATTTTTGGGTTTTGGTGAATAATTTGGAGATGCTTAAACTCAGAATCATTATATTTTGATACAATGTAGGTGCCGGCCATATACTGGTTTTGGATGATTTTGGCAATCAATGGAACTACTATGTTGTCATGGAAACTACACCAAAAATTTCCAAAATATCAAAATGCTCCAAATTTTTTGAAACTTTAGCATAACGATGAGCAACTTTGGTAGATGTGGAATTTGGCGTTTGAATTTCGAAAATGTCTTGTGTTACCATGGAAACAAGGCAAAAATGGTCAAAACGCTTTAAAAACCTTAAAAAGTGGCATTTACTTCCTTAAAATGGTAGGTCAAATCCATTGAAACTGTTATGGTATGTTCCCTCCCATGTACCAATGTGGTATCTGCCATTAGAAATTTGGAATGGTCTGTGTTACAATAGAAACCAGCCAAAATGTCAAAAATTTTCAAAAATTTCAAAATGCTCAAAAAGTATTGATACTTAGTATGATTGTTGACTGTCAAGTCTGCATGAGACTTTTGGAGTTGGAATTTCCAAAATGGCCACCGTTGCCATAGAAACTGCAGAAATGTCAAATATTTTCAAAATGCTCCAAACTTAATAAAACTTAATATAATTGTCAACTGGCATGTATAGATCAGACTTTTGACTTTGAAATTTTCAAAATGGCTGCCGTTGCCATGGAAACAGCAGAAATGTGAAACTTTTGACAATGCTCTTATATTACTGAAAATTTACAGAAAGATATATCGCAATTCATAGATCTGCATTCACTGTTAAGTTGTTTTCAAATGGTAACCGCTTAGTGACAATGGGGGGAAGGGTGACATCCGCTATTGCTTGCAATGGCAATTCTAGTTATTATTATTCTTCCAATGATTTTGTCCGGCAGTTTTCTTGGAGACAATGGAACCAATCTTAATGATAGTTGACTATAATGAGGAACACAAAATTCCGGGTTGCAGTAGGTCATAAGACCATTAAAAATGGCTGCCGTTACCATGGAAACGGAACAAATGTGAAAAATTAAATTTTTGGCTTTTGGTGAATAATTTACAGATGCTTAAACTCAGAATCAATATATTTTGATACAATGTAGGTGCCCACTATATACTTCTTTTGGATGATTTTTGGCATTCATTGGAACTACTATGTTGCCATGGATACTACACCAAAAATTTCAAAAATATCAAAATGCTCCGAATTTTTTGAAACTTTAGCATAACGATGAGCATTTTGGTAGATGTGGAATTTGGCGTTGGAATTTCAAAAATGTCTTGTGTTACCATGGAAACAAGGCAAAAATGGTCAAAAGGCTTTAAAAACCTTAAAAAGTGGCATTTACTTCCTTAAAATGGTAGGTCAAATCCATTGAAACTCTTATGGTATGTTCCCTCCCATGTACCAATGTAGTATCTGCCATTAGAAATTTGGAATGGTCTGTGTTACCATAGAAACCAGCCAAAATGTCCAAAATTTCCAAAATTTCCAAATGCTCAAAAAGTAATGAAACTTCATACGATTGTTGACTGTCAAGTCTGCAAGAGACTTTTGAAGTTGTAATTTCCAAAATGGCCACCGTTGCCATGGAAACTGCAGAAATGTCAAATATTTTCAAAATGCTCCAAACTTAATCAAACTTGATATTATTGTCAACTGGCATGTATAGATGAGACTTTTGACTTTGGAATTTTCAAAATGGCTGCCGTTGCCATGGAAACAGCAGAAATGTGAAACTTTTGACATTGCTCTTATTGTACTGATAATTTACAGAAAAATATATCCCAATTGATAGATCTGCATTCACTGTTAAGTTGTTTTGAAATGGCTGGCGCTTAGTGGCAATGAGGGGAAGGGTGACATCCGCTATTGCTTGCAATGGCAATTCTAGTTATTATTATTTTTTTTCTTGCAACAAATTTTGTCCAGGTGATTTCGGGAAATCCAATGGACCAATGTTGATGGAACTCTACTATAGTAAGGACCCCCAGGTGCACAGTTGCAGGAAGCATGGAATGGTTCAAGATGGCTACCGTTTTCATGGAAACAGAACAAATGTGAAAAAATCCAGTTTTTTGTTTTGGTGAACTGTTTGGATATGCTTTATCTCAGAATCATTATATTTTAATACAATGTAGGTGCCCACTATATACAGGTGTTGGATGATTTTGGTGATCATTGGAACTACTATGTTGCCATGGAAACTACACCAAAAATTTCAAAATTCTCAAAATGCTCCAAACTTCAGGAAACTTCACAGTAACGATGAGCAACATTGGAAGATGTGGAATTTGGCGTTGGAATTTCCAAAATATCTGTTGTTACCTTGGAAACAATGCAAAAAGGTCAAAACTTTGAATTTTCAAAGAACATTCCAGAACATCAATGTTAAACTTATTCTAGAGACATTAAATGGTATATGATTATGGAGGGAACAAATTGCAGCTGGGGTTTGACTTTGGCATTTTCAAAATGGCCGCCGTTACCATGGAAACAGCAAAATTATCCAAAATTTCAAAATGCTTCAAACTTAATGAAACTTTGCAAAAATGTTACTAGACATCTGTAGATGCACTATTTGACTTTGGAATTTTCAAAATAGCTGCCGCTCACCTGGCAATGGGGGAAGGGTGCCATCCGTTATTGCTAGCAATTACAAATCTAGTTATGGCACCCTCAACGGAGTTGGGGTGACGTATTGTTATTCTACGTTTCTTTTTTTTCTTATTATTATGTCACCCTGACGGAGGTCGGGTGACATATTGTTATTGTACGATTCTTTTTTTCTTATTCTTATTCCGCACTTTTTGTCCAGCTTAGTTCTCGGAACTGAATGGACCAATGTTGATGGAACTATAACATAATGTTAATCACCATGTGTAGTTTTGCACATGACTTTGGAATTAAAAAAATGTCTGCCATTGCCATGGAAACAGCAAAAATGTGAAAAATAGAAATGTGTTCCAATTTATATGAAACTTCTATGATATTAAAAGACCCATGCACACTTCAACATGGTACATTTTTTTTTCAACTGGGGGGTCTCTAGACATAATTTGAGGGGGGTGATTTTTTCATGGAACATTCCAGAACATAAGTGTTAAATTTATTCTTGAGACATTAAATGGTATATGATGGTATATAATTATGGAGAGAACAATTTGCAGCAGAAGTTAGACTTTGGAATTTTCAAAATGGCCGCCGTTACCATGGAAACTGCAAAAATATGGAAAACGCCAAAATGCTTCAAATTTAATGAAACTTAAAACACAGGTTGCCTAGCTAATGTAGACTTGATTTTGAGTTTGGAATTGCCAAAATGGCCGTTGTTGCCATGGAAACGGCACAATTGTTGAAAACAGAAAAACGTACATAAAGCTATGAAAACTGACAGAAAGATCTTTTGTTATGGATATATCTGCATTTACCGATGGATCATTTCGAAATGGCTGCCGTTTAGTGGCAATTGGGGAACCAGGGTGACATCCGCTATTGCTTGCAATGGCAATTCTAGTTATGTCACCCGATCGACAATGTCGGGTGACATATTGCTTTTCCTCTGTTTCTTTTTCCGTATTATTATTATTATTTTTCTTCCACCTAATTTTGTCCGGCAGTTTTTTTGGAGCCAAAGGAACCAATCTGAATGATGGTGCACTATAACAAGGAACCCTGACTTTCCAGTTGCAGTGCAACTTTGGAACTAAAAAATGGCTACCATCACCATGGAAACAGAAAAATAGTGAAAAAATATAATTTTGGAGTTATGTGATTTGTTAGAGAATGCTTAAGCTTAAAATCTTTAGATTTTAATACAATGTAGGTGCCCACTTTATACTGCTTTGGGAGGATTTTGGCAATCATTGGAACTACTATGTTGCCATGGAAACTAAACCAAAAATTTCAAAAATATGAAAATGCTCCAATTTTTTTGAAACTTAAGCATAACGATGAGCAACTTTGGTAGATGTGGAATTTGGCGTTGGAATTTCAAAAATGTCTGCCGTTTCCATGGTAACAATGCAAAAAGGTCAAAATGCTCCAAAAACTTCCGGGTTCGGTGAATAACTTTAGTATGCTTGAACTTACAATCATCAAATTGTTATGCAATGTAGTTGTCCACTATATACAGGTTTTGAATGATTTTGACAATCATTGGAACTACTATGTTACCATGGATACAGGTGCAAAAATTTCAGAATGCTTCAAAATTGATGAAACTTGATATGATTGTTGACTGTCAAGTCTACATATGACTTTTGAAGTCGGAATTTCCAAAATGGCCACGGTTGCCATGGAAACTGCAAAAATGTCAAAAATTCTCAAAATGGTTTTAACTTAATGAAATTTGATATTATTGGTAACTGACAAGTAAAGATGAGACTTTTGACTTTGAAATTTTCAAAATGGCTGCTGTTGCCATGGAAACGGTATAAATGTGAAATACTTTAAAATGCTCTGAATATACTGAAAATTTACAAAAAGATGAATAGCCATGCATATTTGTGCATTTACTGTTAAACAAGTTTGAAATTGCTGCCGCTTAGTGGCAATGGGGGGGAAGGGTGACATCCGCTATTGCTTGCAATAGCAATTCTAGTTATGTCACCCTGACGGAGGTCGGGTGACATATTGTTATTGTACGATTCTTTTTTTCTTATTATTTTTATTCCACACTTTTTGTCCGGCTTAGTTCTCGGAATTGAATGCACCAATGTTGATGGAACTATAACATAATGTTAATCACCATGTGCAGTTTTGCACCTTACCTTGGAATTAAAAAAATGGCTGCCATTGCCATGGAAACAGCAAAAATGTGAAAAATAGAAATGTGTTCCAATTTATATGAAACTTCTATGATATTAAGAGAGTCATGCACACTTCAACATGGTACATTTTTTTTTCAACTGGGGGGTCTCTAGACAAAATTTCAGGGGGGTGAATTTTTCATGGAACATTTCAGAACATAAGTGTTAAAATAGTTCAACAGACATTAAATGTTATATAATAGTATATTCTTAGGGAGAGAACAATATGCAGCAGTAGTTTGACTTTGGAATTTTTAAAATGGCGGCCGTTTCCATGGAAACAGCAAAAATATGAAAAAATCCAAAATGCTTCAAATTTAATGAAACTTAACACAAATGTTGCCTAGCTATTTTAGACTTCACTTTTGAGTTTTTAATTTCCAAAATGGCCGCCGTTGCCATGGAAACGGCACAATTGTTGAAAACAGAAAAACATACATAAAGCTATGAAAACTGACAGAAAGATCTTTTGTTATGGATATATCTGCATTTACTGATGGAACATTTCGAAATGGCTGCCGTTTAGTGGCAATTGGGGAACCAGGGTGACATCCGCTATTGCTTGCAATGGCAATTCTAGTTTTTATTATTTTTCTTCCACACATTTTGTCCAGGAGATTTCTGGAAATCCAATGAACCAAAGTTGATGGAACTCTATTATATAGAGGACCCTTAGGTGAAGAGTTGCAGGCACCATGGAATGGTTCAAGATGGCTGCCGTTTCCATGGAAACTGCAAAAATGTGAAAAATTGGCAAAATTCCAAATCTTTCATTATAAGACCCAAGTGGATGAAACTTTGTGAAAGTGTTACATGGTATGCCCAGATGTGCATGCAATATCAAGAGGTTCCAAAATGGCCGCCATTGTCATGGAAACAGGGCGAAAGTTTAGCATTGACCGTATGGGAAAACACATAAAAGCTCATTTTCTTGAAGAATATAGCATCAATCCCAATGAAACTTTATAGATATGTAACATGGCATGTACCAATGTGGCACCTGTCTTTTGAATTTTGGAAATAGTAACTGTTACCATGGAAACAGCAAAATTTTCAAAAAATTCAAAATGCTCCAAACGAGTTGAAATTTTACAACAATGTTAATAAACATGTGTAAAAGCCCTCTTTGATTTTGAATTTTTCAAAATGGCTGCCACTCGCCTGGCAATGGGGGAAGGGTGCCATCCGCTATTGCTTGCAATGGCAAATCTAGTTATTATTATTATTCTTCCAACTATTTTGTCCGCCACTTTTCTCGGAGCCAATGGAACCAATCTTAATGATAGTTAAGTATAATAGGGAACACAAAATTGCGGGTTGCAGTAGGGTCTAAGACCATAAAAAATGGCTGCCGTTTCCATGGAAACGGAACAATTGTGAAAAATTCCACTTTTTGTTTTTTTGGAATAATTTGGAGATGCTTAAACTCATAGTCATCATATTTTAATACAATGAAGGTGCCACCCATATACTGGTTTTGGATGATTTTGGCAATCATTGGAACTACTATGTTGCCATGGAAACTACACCAAAAATTTCAAAAATATGAAAATGCTCCAAATTTTTGAAACTTTACCATAACGATGAGCAACTTTGGTAGATGTGGAATTTGGCGTTGGAATTTCCAAAATGTCTGCCGTTACCATGGAAACAGTGCATAAGTGTCAAAATGCTCTAAAAACTTCAGGGTTTGGTGAATAATTTTGGTATGCTTGAACTTGAAATCATCAAATTTTTACATAATATAGTTATCCACTATATACAGGTTTTGATTGATTTTGACAATCATTGGAACTACTCTGTTACCATGGATACAGGATCAAATATCTCAAAAATTTCAAAATGCTCCAAAATTGATGAAACTTAATATGATAGTTGACTGGCAAGTCTGGATGAGACTTCTGACTTTGGAATTTCCAAAATGGCCACCGTTGCCATGGAAACTGCAAAAAAGTCAAAATTTCTCAAAATGCTTTGAACTTAATGAAACTTGATATTATTGTTAACTGCCAAGTACAGATGAGACTTTTGACTTTGAAATTTTCAAAATGGCTGCCGTTGCCATGGAAACAGCAGAAATGTGAATTTTTTTAAAATGCTCTGAATGTACTGAAAATTTACAGAAAGATGTATTGCCATAAATATATGTGCATTCACCACTAGTAGCACGATTTCAGTCTGAAACGGTCATTTTGGTCTGATCACATCTTGATTGACTGGATTTACCGCTAGCAAAAATCGTCAAGATATTTCAGATAGTTAAGTCGCCGTTCAGATCGATAGCCTCATCAGGTAAATCAGTTCGTTAAGGCGTGTCAAGACGGAAAAGACTGAATCGTCTAGCGGGTTGTTTAGACCCGTTAAGACCGTGTCAGACCAAAACAGACCATGGATACAAAAGAACGTTCAAAATTTTCAGACCCTGTTTTGATCCGTTCAGTATACCGGTTTGATACCACGAGTTGCGCCCCTTCTACTCGATAATGCATTTTAGATTAATACATGTATATATGTATTTTATTATTAGAATTTGAAGTATATTTTGATTAATTAAAAAAAAAAGATTAAATCTTGTGTTAATTCTTTATTTCTTTTCTTGTTTTGTTAAAAACTAATAAATTATTCTTCTATATATATATATATGTTGTTTATTTTTTAATAAATGTTAGTTTATATAAATATATATTGATAGTTAAATGCAAGGACGTACGTTAATTGTATACACACCAGAATGTATGCCATAAATTTAACCTTGAAATGTTGTGAACACCGGTAAAAATGTTTTTTTGTATTTGAAGATTAGTAACGGAAAATCCTAAACGTAACCTAAAAAAATTAAGGAGATGTGGTATGATTGCCAATGAGACAATCCACAGAAATGCAGCGGAGGCAAATTAACACAGTCATGCATATTTTTGTTTTATGCATGACAGTTTCTTTAATTCGTTTTCTGTTGATATATGTCCTAGTTTACCGTTGAAGCTGTTGCTTTTTTGGTATGTTTATTTTTTTTTGTGCGAGTTACTCTATTAAAGTTGGAAAAAAATATTCCCGACATTCGGAAATTCGAAAAAAGACTTCCCGGATCCCGAAACCTGATCATATACTGCATTCAGTCTCTGTCGGGACGGTGTTAAAATATCACCGTATAAAAATTTTCATTCAAACAATATATCCTTATAATATTTATTTTCTTATCCATATAATATGTATATAGTACTTTGTATATACTTTGTATATATATGTCGTCTATATATATATGGCGTTGATTTGAAATAAAATCTGTTTTAGTTAAAACGGTCGAGTTCAATGGCACGTGCTAGTAATCAACCGGGTCAACAGGTAACAAAATCAATGATCCATAACGTAAGAAAGTACATGCCTATTATATTTTACAATTACTCTCATCATCATTCTTGATAAAAAGGTCTAAACTTTAATAAAGAATGAATGAACACGTATTAGTGATGTCTGACCTTCAGTTTTTAATATAAATTAATGCTTATGGTTTTTTTTATATTGAGCAAAGTAACGAATGTGAATCTATTAAACGTTAAAGGTTCTTACAATATCATATACCAAAAGACCATGCAAAATATTTGAGCGCCGCATGTAAAACCATTAAAAAAACATGTACTGTTAGGAAGTTTGTTTAGTATTCAAAAGAAACGTTTCGCTTCTCTATATAGTTTAGAGAGTATTCCTTTAAATTGTGTCAGTTATATAAAGTAGTGTGTATTTGTATTCTATTTATTCATCTAAATGTATCATTATAATATACATTTTGTATTTCACAACTATATATGCTATAAGTTGTAGTGTGACTGATTGTTGTTTAAAGTCCAGTGGCAAATACTTCATGCATGTTCAGGACCAGCTGTAAGTTTATGACATGTATGGAACTCACCGGTGTAGTTTTCACGTGTTATAATAGATAAAAGAATAATTAATTTTTAAGATATCGAAACATGAAGGAGGCAAGGCGCATGGATTACCCGCACTTATCAGTTCTTTTCTCTTTTTTGTCTTAAAAAAAAAAAAAAAAAAAACCGATTTTTTTTTTATATGTTTATATAATTTACGATAACTGTGGTGTATACGTGCTGTCAGACGAAAGATACATATGTGCCCTCTAAATATCTTTTTTTACTATGGATTGTTTGCTTTCGTATTGACGTTTAACACACAACTTTAATTACTGACTGGATGTATGTAGAAATTCAAACGTACTGGAGAATGAAGGATGCAAATCCAAGCTTTGAATTAAAATGGTCATTAAATTTGCCACACAAATAAAAGAACAAGTGTAAGTGTTGGAATGACATATACAATATATCAACATGTGCATTGTCGGAGAATTTAATTTTGATTTTACTTTGGTAACTGGACAAAATTGAAGAGAGGCAGCCCAATCTTTTCTCCTTCTTGTTACGAGTACAAATAGATTTTATTTGCTTTATAGACATCGAATAGAATTCAGGGCATAACATTACGGAATATGATCTTCAAAATATACTATTTAATACCAATAACATGTAACAAATACATTGTTTTTATATATATATATATATAAAAGTAATTTTTGATCATCAGTGCAAGCAGTAGCGTTTGTTTGATTTTAAAACACGAATCGATCTATACTATTTAAAATTACAATACGCAAGCTGAAACCGTACCAAGTGATTATTATTTTTGCACACGACATCTAGGCTGTCGTCCCACCTCTAACCGTAGACGGTTCTCTTGGTGGGGATATTGTGCATTCAACCGTGGATATGATAAAATATATCTGTAATAAACAAAATTGTAATGTTTTGATTGTGTAATGTCTTAATTTTTAAGGTTACGCGGGTTCGGTATTAAGCGGGACAATTGGTATGAACACATTTCGATATACGTGTAAATTATATTAAAAGAAGCTTTCAAACGCAGTTATTTTCGAGGATATTTAAAGATACAAATAAAAAAATCCTTTTTATGTTTTTGAATTAGGCTTTTAATTTCCATTCCTAATTATATATCATTGTAGAAAAAATTTATTTTATACATTTAAAGTACATGTAATTCTTTATGCTAGCTAGTCCATGAATAAAATTGCATAAATCACAAAAACACATTCGGGAATAGCAAGAAAGTTTACCAAAAAAGTAGTGGGAACTTTACTGTTTTTTTTATCATATATATTTCTGATAGTTTTCCCGACCTATTCACCTATTTTCAAACTTGAAAAGGGACCTCTTTCAGCGGCACGAGCCTGGAACATGTACACATGACAGTTGTAAGTAACAGCTATATAAATATACAAGAGAAGATGTGGTATGATTGCGAATGAGACAACTGTCCACAAGAGACCAAAATTACACAGACATTAACAACTATATGTCACCGTACGGCCGTCAACAATGAGCAAAGCACATACCGCATAGTCAGCTATAAAATGCATTTCAAAGATACTATAATTAGAATAAAAGGTTAACGTACTTACAAAATATGTCATCTTAAAGAATGTGATTTCACAAATAAATTATTTTCAAATTCGCAGTCAACCTAAAATCGGTTACACACATTTTTAATGTTATAAATCCATTCCAACAATATCATTTTAAAAACACACTAGCTTGCCTTTTCATTAATTTGAATAATACAAATTCAGCTAAATTTTGTTTATTCCCATCAACAGAGAAATCTCACACTCATCCCAGACGTTAATAATACTCATGCACTTCAATTTTGATAAACAATTTATTGATACGGATGACAACGCTTTAACATACGGTTACATTAAGGTTAAAAAAAATGTGAACTTGTTTTTAATTGAATTCAAAGATAGATTAAACGGTAGCTTTAGGAAGCAACCATTTGATTTTCTGGGGGTGGAAAGGGGGGGGGTTATGTTTTTTTTGGAAAAAAAAGTTTGTTTCGAGTTTTGGAAAAAAAATAATTTGTTTTTGACTCTGAGAAAAAAAATGTTTGTTTTACCCTCAGCTGACACTATATGTAATGCTAATATTGAAAGAAAAAAAATTTGTCGCCAAAAAAATGTTTGGAAAAAAAATCCCCCCCCCCCCCCCAAGAAAATCAAATGGTTGCTGCCTTAATAGTGAAATGAACTATTTTTTTGAAGACTCGCCTAAATGTATGTTGCATAGATGTATTAAATCATGCTGTAAATTATATTTATAAAACCATTTATTTGTAAATACTGCATAAATCAGTCTGTTAACTGTTTGAATATAGAAACTTGTCGATTTTATAATATTGAGAGATATCCGAGATTTTGTAATATGGTGTGATAAACAAGTAATTGAAGATGAATATCATTTTATTTTAGTATGTGAAAAGTATAATGAACTTCGAAAGAAATTTATCAAACCATATTGTTGGAGAAAACCGTCGAATCTTAAACTTTTTAGACGATCAATGCATTTGAAAGGGGGCATATATATACAGTTGGAACTCGCTCCTTTTTTATGCTCGGTTGGGACCCCCTTTTAAAGTGGTTGGGTTCTCACCAGTATCTGTTCAATCCGATTTCAATTATTTCGTAAAATACGTTTTTTGACAGACATTACCTTTATCTGATTATCATAATATTCCCAGTTTAAGGAAAAGAAAAGACATTTTTTCTATATATTTTTTTACAAAGTTGCTAATGGTTTAATTATGTCGTAATTTGCTAGGTCAGTGTCGGATTCCGGGCGACATAGCGTACACTTTCCTTTTAATTTTTAGCGTTATTAATATCGTATTTTTTGTATCCTTGCTATCCTTGCTAAATCTTCTACTGTATATCACAGCTAGTGAATAAGTCTAAATGTCCGTACAGTGTATAGTAAGATCTTTTTTCCACACATGGACATTTCATTAGTATAGAAAGTTCGCTATAGTGTTCCATCATGGTCTTAGTGCAGTTTCGAGAGCTTATAGTGCACCGAGGCGGCCTAGGTTATTTTTAGACGCACCGTAAAGTCCTAGTCACACCATTACAAGATTCTTTATTTCTTATAAAACCAAGCAAATGGTACAAAGAAAGATATTTTTACATACAATAACATACAGATTTTGCGCATGACAAGTTTGCACAAAAACGAGCAACAAGAATGAGAGATTATTGTTCAACCAGGAGAACATACTTCTACATTGATAATTCTAATTAATTTACACAAATTTTTCAATACACGAATATTTTTTGAAATAAATAAACTGCCGAATTTCAAAACATTTACTCGGCTTATATAGTAAGGTTTAAGAAAAGCTCTTCTACTTTCTGTTAGAGCTGTACAGTTTAAAATATAGTGAAATTCATCACCTATCACATGAGAATTACAAAGTACACAGTACCTTTCCTGTCTAATAATTTTACGCCATCTACCGGTTTCTATAGGTAACCGGTGATTTCCAGTTCTAAACCTACATAGCGTTATTTTATCTTTATAAGGTAATAAATCTAAATATTCTTCAAATTCAAAGTTTTCTTTAAATAGTTTGTAACATAATGCTTTTGGAGAATTCTCCATTTCTGATTTCCAAGTCTGCTTAAATTGGTCAAAAATTCTTTGTTTAATGCTTAACTTTAACCATTGCAACAACGTCCTGTTTTGATAAATTTGTTAAAATGCTGGGACCATGATACTAATAGTATAATATTTCCCTTTTAAATAGTAATTGTTATGAATGATAATATTTTACATGTATGCTGTCTAATTTTTTAAATAGTTATTTGGTTAATATGGTGTCTCGTAAGTCATTTTTGGACAGGATATTTTTGTTTTATAGTGTATGTATATTCTGCACGAATAATTTTTATCGCTATCATTATAAAAAACTAGACCATGTGAACCGTATGAGATCGACAAGACAGCTGATTGGATAAATGGGATGAATTGTTACGCCTACATAAAACTGATATCCAATCGAATGCCAGCAGACACCTATCAGTAAAAACAAATTGTAAGCGTGGATGGTTAGAGATTTATTTGTGTATTCGATATTTGAAAAATAAGTTAGATAGTCACTATTCGTTTTCCCTTTTTTCAGCCGGATTTCAATAACTGTTTTTACACTTTCTTAATTAACAGAAAGGTATTTAAATAGAAGCGCATCACATGTAACAGAGATTTACAAGCATTTAATATAGCGACTTGTGTTTTCCGGAACGTCCTATTTTCAATTATTCACAGACTTTTGCAATAATATTAAACCTTTATTTTTTACCTTCAAAAACTGCTCAAACTTTTATTCTCAGACTAGACAGCATGAAAGACATAAACACTTTTATAAGTCAGTGTACACACGGTGTTTTCCAAACTTGGTAATTTCTTCGCCCAGGGATATGAATTTGACATTAAAAGTCCCTCAAAGCTTTACAATACCCGGTCGTGTCATTTCCGTATATTGTAGATGGAACGAGTGATATACATACACCAGACATGCATGTTCCCTTACAGGTAAATTTTACCTTTTTGGAGGACTCCTAAGTGGGGATGCGTTGCATGTGTGCTAATCTAAAAAAAAATCCAATCTTTTATTTTTCTAAACTGCGTTACATGCAAATGCGAAATAATTAGTGTTGTTTGTTCAGTCCAATTTATTTATAAATATTAATTTATCCTTTTGAATAAAAAAAACTACGCATGTAAACTTCAATGAATACAATAGTATTTAATACTAGTAGCCTAAATGTAAAACAATGCAGCAAGATTTGAGGTTGAAGCGGCTCGATCAAAACGTGAATAGATGAGAAATTGTCATCATTCTTCTAATTAATTACAAAGTATTTTGTGAGAACAAATACTTATATTTTAGTGATGGTGATTCATTGTTGTTTGCCTCAGTCACCTCCAGTGGCAAATATTTCATTCGTGTTCATAACGAGAACACAAGTTTTAAATATAATAGGAAGCACTTCAAATAGTCGTTCGACAATAAGATTAAAAGTAAACTTGAAATACGGTAACCACTGAATAATGAGAGAAGATTTAATAAGGATAGAAATTTAGCCTTGCAACAGCTCGCTACAGTGGGACCACTAACATCATTGAGGAAGAGTTTTCAATTTGCAGAGAGCGATGGTCCTCTCAATCTACTCTGATGTCGGCCATCTCTATTCATACGTGTAGATACCAACATCACATAACGGTATCTAATTTAGATAAGATCATGACTTTAAAATCGCATTAGTAACGGTGATAATTCTGTTAAACTGTATTGTTTATTATGCTCGAGTTTTTGGTATGACCATGGAAGTATTATATTGACGTCAATATAATACTTCCATGGTATGACTATGCGACCTCTCTACTGGTTGGTCTCGTGAGAATAAATTCACCTCAACAGCGAGAGGACTTTAGTCCGAATCCCAAACGGGTCTAACAAAGAGTTTTTTTCTTTCTTTCGAACTGTTAGCTTGTGAACTTACACGTTAAAAATCCATCTCAGTGTGTCGGTCTAGTACAAAGCAGGCTTAATTTTCATATTATATTTCCATATTATAGTTTTGGCCTGAATCTACTGATTTATATCACACCTGCTATAATTTTCAACGATCGAAATAAAAAAAAATGGTACGTGAAATATTTCTACGGAACACTTGCATTTTTGTCTAAAAAAAATCACTGCTCCCGTATTATTTAGTCTTGTTGCGGTTTAGGCTTTTTATTCTGTATAGGTTTCTTTCTATAACAAAAATCTGTGTGTTGACTCTTAATGTTTTGATTGATATGTGTCGTTGGGTTGATGTCGTATTAATGTATACCTTTAAAATTGTTTTCAAAACCAAATGATTGATTGGGTATAGAAATATTCACATCTCCCGTTCGACAGTATATCTTTGCTAAAATTGGGTGCGGACGTTTGGTTGTTCGGTTGTATAAATAAGCAGCCGCATTTGGTCGAAAAAAAAAGTCTATGCATGGTGTAGTGAGAGTTTCGCGCTATCTATACGTTAAAAAAAAGTGAATAAATCGTTGAAGGGATATACGAACTTTGATTGAAATTTCTAAAAAACGAAAAAGGTCACCTGAATCTCCAAGTAAGCCAGTCGCATGGTTGTCAACTTGAATTTAACACTTTAGAAGAAACGAAACGGCCAAAATAAGTTTAGTCTTATTATAAATTGTTGCCAACTTTTTCGTCCGTTTTTGCTTTTATGACAACTTTACCAGATATATATATATAAAGATTTGACAGTAATTGTTTCACCAAAACGAGCTCAACTACATGTCGTTGTTTTATGCTTCAACATAAATGCATATGTATGTATACAATGGAGACTGTTTTCTGTTCTACTGCCCTGGTCCTAGATTGGTTGTATACAATCTAACCCCTGACATGGACTACTTTATTAAATGTTTACAAACAAATAAATGCAAAGAGAAAGATTCGGAAAGAAATTCTAAAATTTACGCTAAAAAATAAAATACACAAAAATGGAAACAGTTTTAGACAATTATCATTTGAGAACTATATATAATTAGCATGCATCACTAAATGAAACTGATAAATTGATTGCTCCCTTAATGTCCAGTGGCAAATATATCACGCATATTCATGACGAGATGCGAAATGGATCGACCTGAAGCAAATGATTGATACATCACCAAGACAGTGAGTTTGCTGAGGTAAAACGTATGCCGTACTAGAATGCTGTATGGATTTTGCTCATTGTTAAAGGCCGTACAGTGACCTTTGAACGACTTTGACCCCCTTCCCCTTGCAGAGCTATAGAAAAACAGTACATTAAGGGGTGTTACACAGACTCTTTTTCGATGATACACAGACTCTTCTTAATTGTTACACGGACACTTTTTATGAATAGAATCACTCGTGCATGATCAGTGAGTTCATGGGCACTTTAATTTTCAATTAGATTTGAACTTTTTGGTTCACCGACTTATTTCCTGTCTTTTTATTGGATAAAATATTTACGTTAGCATCAATATCTATTTTCCGAAACATTTCCAGTAAAATACTATTCATATTAGTACACCAAGGGATTAGACATTTAACTTCAAGGGAGGGGGGGGGGGTATGGTATAATAAATCAAATTGTCATCACTGTTGGGTTTTTCGTCTGAATATTTTACATTAACTGTGTCAGATGCCTCATTACAGGCTGAACCTTTTATAGGGTGCTCATTATAAAGTTTTAGTTTTTGGTCATTGTTGAAGGGTGTGCAGTGACCTATTATATAGTGACTAACAAGTAAATCACTTGGTCTACATGGTTTAAATGGTTGATAGTCGTCTCACCATATCTCCTTAGGCCAAAATAAAAATTGTTTGTTTCCCCTCCCCACACCCAGGTAAAAAATAAGCCCCCTGGGATGGGAAACAGACATTCTTTTAAATGTGGACTTATTCATGATCTTTTTATTGAAATTCTGAAATAAGAAGATTTTACTTGTCTATAAGTATCACATAAACTTTACATTATCAATAATCCATTAAAATGAAGTCCAGTCAAAATAAAAATAACCATGCCAGACAGATATAGGACAGATAATTTCATGAATTTCATGAATTTTTGAATTTCACAGTTCTTCCATACCCCAAATTTATGGTTAAACGTTTATAGTAACCATAGAAACAGAGAAAAAGACTAAACATAAGAACCATGAAAATGGTGTCATTGTCAGATGAAATAAGCCATTCAAAAATGTCAAACATGTACAACTTACATTTATTCCATAATTATGCCAAAAGTAGTGATCCTATACATGTACAATGTAGCTTATAGCTTATGAGAAACATTGATGACATTCGGCTATTGTCTGCTCTGAAGTTGGGTTGTTGGGTATTGACAATGATTGATATTCACTGAAACTAGAAATTTCCATTATTCCAATTTTCTATTCTTAATGATATAACTATCCAAGATAATCATGGAATTAAGATATGATGCACTACTAATATTCCTAGAAAACTTTAAATTCTCTTTATTTCAAATTGTTAATATTACTTATTTCAAATATATATATATATATATATCAAAGGTATGCTCTGTCACCAAGTAATGTAGTACATTGTATTTCCTACATTTTTTCTATGAATTGTAAGTTTGCTATTTGTTCAATTCACAATTCTCTTTTTGTCCAATCAGATCATCCCATCAACTGTACATCATGACATAATGCTGTTAGCTCTATCAACGTTATTTCCAAACCAATAAGTAACACAAAATTATGAATGAATCCACCATTTCACAATTTATAGCTACAGGTACAAATGAGGTACCATATGAGAGTAACTTAGTGACACTATATATTTCCTATATATACATTGATATACATGATATATGCCGCTTCATAATCTGGCTGGGAATCATGCTCAAACCAATGTGATATCTTATCTACAAAAAAAGCATACATTAAGAATAAAGTATTTATTATATATAAACTTGTATAATTTATCTACAAGAAAAACTAGCAATCATAATTTGCTTGACAACAAAGTTTAATGATGTAAAGAAATGAATTTATGACTAATACAATTTAATTGATAAGTCCCTTTATATATGAGAAGAAGAATAAAACCCTTTTTTGAGGTTCTATTTCTAAAACAAAATGTTCTCTCTTTCTACATCAATGTTTTCTTAGGTGTATACTTCATTGAAGGGTTAATGTCTAATAGAGGCTATAGCATTGTATAGCACTATACTTGTTGTGATCAATTTATAATACTTTTTTATTTTAAAATAGAATTTGTTGAATATTACTACCAACGTGACATGGTGACAAAGCAAATAGTATTTATAAGATTCTTCTTCTTTATAATCCATCAACATACTGATGATAACGTGTCCGGCACTTATTTACAGTAACTATGCCGCGCATGCGTGGGATCTAATTTTTATTTAGTCATGACAGTCATGACAGTGAATAATAATTAATATACAAAAGATAAAAATAAAAATTTCAACATAATTTCTTTTTCTTGTTATAACATATATTTAAGTTCTACAAAATTTAGAGCATAACAAATCATTTATAACAAAATAATGAATCATACCCGGTAAAATCTTAAATTTCTTATCACAAAAGATGAAAAGTGTTAAAAATTATTGTTAAGGACGCAATGTCGTCTCATCATTTGGAATCAGGCATGTCAGGGCACAATATCAATATACTCTTTTTTTTGCCCCGGGCAATTTTGAGGTTATTGCATATATATAAACCCAAGCCTTGAACATGTTGAAGGTATTCATAACACATATGTGACAAATTATAATTATTGTACATCACCCACCAGTGGCTATATAAATAGGTATATCATCGTCGTAACTAGTCTGAGATTACTCTGACGTTGGTCCAAACGGCTGTTTTGCCAGACAAGCTTGTCTCGGACTACATGGTAACATGTGAAGATTGGTTGGTTATTGGTTAATAAAAAAAAGTGACAAATATTTCATGCAAATTTAGGACGTGACAGTTATCAGTACATTAACCATGTTAACATACAATATATAGGATTACTCGATCAGGGCTTTAGATCTTGTAACTGTTGTATAGGCCATCCCGCACAACCATACCATTGTGAATACCCCACATGTCAATGCATGTTAGGCAATAAACAGGGGTGGATCCCGCTATTTTTAAAAGGAGGTTTAAACCATACTAGTTTATATGTAACTTTTTAAATCATGCATTGATCTTCCAAAAAACATGAAAAGGGGGGGGGGGGGTCCAATCACAGGAACAATTTTTTAACAAGCCCAAATTCTTACTTTGCCTTTGAACAGGCTACTATCCAAGAGTGTGGAGTATTGGAACGTCGATTCATACCTGTATGCACAAATTTAACAAATGTGAACATTTTTCCTTCAAATTCTTGGGTGATGATCCATAATCAATGATTATTCTGATAGACATGTATTAAAATATTCATTTCTACTCACCAATTGCAATTTCCAGCTCAGCTTATATTGTACTATAGTTTCCTTCTACCATGTCAACGATTTTATGTAAAATAAGTTAGCTATTAGAAGCGCTGACACTGCCGACACACATGCGACATGAATGCAACAAAAATAAAGAGGGTACGGTAACGTTAAATCGTTTACGGGCGAAGAATTATTTTCCGTTTTTAATTAAACTTGTCAGATTTGATTAATTATCGTCGAAAAATGTCCCTAATGGATAGTCATTCAAATTAAACCAGCTTTATTATGCTGTATGCATGTAATATATATGTAACCTGGTCTTTAAATGTACTTTAAGTACAGTGTCTGACGTATTTATAAACATTTTCTTGATTATTTATCCTATTTCAAATATAAATTTGAATGAATTTATAAGCCTTTTTCTGCTATAATATTCAAACTTTATTTTTTAACGAAGGCTTCTGGTATGTAGTTTTTTTTACAAAAGGCTCTCGAATTATAGACACATTAAAAAATAAAGATGGAAAGTCAAACGCATGAGTCTGGCAAAAATAAAGTTAACGGACAATGTCATGACAATAAACAGAAAACGATAAAAGACAGAGTTATATCTATATATTTTTTTTCCTGCCTCAAATTTACTCAAATGCAATTTATATAGGTAACATAAAAGATAATTTCAAGTGTTCACGGCCGACATCCGTTATTATTAAATAAGGGTGTAAAAATGAATGACAAATTCTTCACCACGTACGGCAGTCTGTAATTGCATATAAAACGTATTGCAATCACTTGTAAACCATTAAATACAAAGGTTCAGGTGCTTATATTCAATAATCAAATATTATTTCGGCAATCTGTTGATTTTTTTTAGTCAATTCGCGGCGATTTGTGCAGCAGTATGACTTTGAGCTACTTTTTTTATTTATATAATTATAAAACAGTGTTAAATAATTAAATAGGAAGAAGTTAGAATTAAAATTGAATATTTGTTTTATTTAAATAACATGATTAAGGGGACGTGGTAGACTTTCAGTTAAAAAAATCGTCTTCTTTCACAGTTTTATTTTATTCTTGAAAGGGGAGCAACCCCTGATAAATAATGGGAAAGTTTCACTCGTTTTGTGTCCAAATTATTAAAATCTGAACACGACTGGACACGGTCTGACAACATCTTGACGTCAGTTTGTATCCATGGTCTGTTTTGGTCTGACACGGTCTTAACGGATCTAAACAGCTCGCTAGAAGATACAGTCTTAAATATCTTGACATGCCTTAACGGGACTAATTTACCTAATGAGACTATCGATCCGAATGGAGACTGAACGATCTGACAAATCTTGACGTTTTCCTCTAGCGGTAAATCCAGTCAATTAAGATACGATCAGACCAAAATGACCGTTTCAGACTGAAATCGTGCTACTAGTGCACTGTTCAACCATTTTGAAATGGCTGCCGCTTAGTGGCAATAGGGGAAGGGTGACATCCGCTATTGCTTGCAATGGCAATTCTAGTTATGTCACCCGATCGACAATGTCGGGTGACATATTGCTTTTCCTCTGTTTCTTTTTCTGTATTATTATTATTATTATTATTATACTTCCACCTATTTTGTCCGGCATGTTTTTTGGAGTGAAATGGAACCAATCTTAATGATAGTTCACTATAAGGTGGAACAAAAAATTTCGGGGTGCAGGTGGGTCTAAGACCATAAAAAATGGCTGCCGTTTCCATGGAAACAGAACAATTGTGAAAAATTCCACTTTTTGGTTTTGGTGAATAATTTAGAGATTCTTAAACTCAGAATCATCATATTTTGATACAATGTAGGTGCCAGCCATATACTGGTTTTGGATGATTTAGGCAATCATTGGAACTACTATGTTGCCATGGAAACTGCACCAAAAATTTCAAAAATATCAAAATGCTCCAAATTTTTTGAAACTTCATGGTAACGATGAGCAACATTGGTAGATGTGGAATTTGGCGTTGGAATTTCCAAAATGTCTGCCGTTACCATGGAAACAGAGCATAAGTGTCAAAATGCTCTAAAAACTTCAGGGTTTGGTGAATAATTTTGATATGCTTGAACTTGAAATCAACAATTTTTTACACAATATAGTTATCCACTATATACAGGTTTTGATTGATTTTGACAATCGTTGGAACTACTCTGTTACCATGGATACAGGATCAAATATCTCAAAAATTTCAAAATGCTCCAAAATTGATGATACTTAATATGATAGTTGACTAGCAAGTCTGGATGAGACTTTTGACTTTGGAATTTCCAAAATGGCCACCGTTGCCATGGAAACTGCAAAAAAGTCAAAATTTCTCAAAATGCTTTGAACTTAATGAAACTTGATATTATTGTTAACTGGCATGTACAGATGAGACTTTTGACTTTGAAATTTTCAAAATGGCTGCCGTTGCCATGGAAACAGCAGAAATGTCATTTTTTATAAAATGCTCTGAATGTACTGAAAATTTACAGAAAGATGTATTGCCATGAATATATGTGCATTCACTGTTAACTCATTTTGAAATGGCTGCCGGTTAGTGGCAATAGGGGAAGGGTGACATCCGCTATTGCTTGCAATGGCAATTCTAGTTATTATTATTCTTCCACCTTTTTTTGTCCGACAGGTTTTTTGGAGTAAAATGGAACCAATCTTAATGATAATTCACTATAAGAAGGAACACAAAATTTCGGGTTGCAGTAGGGTCTAAGACCATGAAAAATGGCTGCCGTTTCCATGGAAACGGAACAATTGTGAAAATTTCCAGTTTTTGGTTTTGTGAATAATTTAGAGATGCTTAAACTCAGAATCATCATATTTTATCACAATGTAGGTGCCAGCCATATATTGGTTTTGGATGATATTAGCAATCATTGGAACCACTATGTTGCCATGGAAACTACCCCAAAAATTTCAAAAATTTCAAAATGCTCCGAATTTTTTCAAACTTCATAGTAACGATGAGCAACTTTGGTAGATGCGTAATTTGGCGTTGGAATTTCCAAAATGTCTGCCGTTACCATGGAAACAGTGCATAAGTGTCAAAATGCTCTAAAAACCTCAGGGTTTGGTGAATAATTTTGGTATGCTAGAACTTGAAATCATCAAATTTTTACACAATATAGTTGTCCACTATATACAGCTTTTGAATGATTTTGACAATCATTGGAACTCTTCTGTTACCATGGATACAGGACCAAATATTTCAAAAATTTCAAAATGCTCCAAAATTGATGATACTTAATATGATAGTTGACTAGCAAGTCTGGATGAGACTTTTGACTTTGGAATTTCCAAAATGGCCACCGTTGCCATGGAAACTGCAAAAAAGTCAAAATTTCTCAAAATGCTTTGAACTTAATGAAACTTGATATTATTGTTAACTGGCATGTACAGATGAGACTTTTGACTTTGAAATTTTCAAAATGGCTGCCGTTGCCATGGAAACAGCAGAAATGTCATTTTTTATAAAATGCTCTGAATGTACTGAAAATTTACAGAAAGATGTATTGCCATGAATATATGTGCATTCACTGTTAACTCATTTTGAAATGGCTGCCGGTTAGTGGCAATAGGGGAAGGGTGACATCCGCTATTGCTTGCAATGGCAATTCTAGTTATTATTATTCTTCCACCTTTTTTTGTCCGACAGGTTTTTTGGAGTAAAATGGAACCAATCTTAATGATAATTCACTATAAGAAGGAACACAAAATTTCGGGTTGCAGTAGGGTCTAAGACCATGAAAAATGGCTGCCGTTTCCATGGAAACGGAACAATTGTGAAAATTTCCAGTTTTTGGTTTTGTGAATAATTTAGAGATGCTTAAACTCAGAATCATCATATTTTATCACAATGTAGGTGCCAGCCATATATTGGTTTTGGATGATATTAGCAATCATTGGAACCACTATGTTGCCATGGAAACTACCCCAAAAATTTCAAAAATTTCAAAATGCTCCGAATTTTTTCAAACTTCATAGTAACGATGAGCAACTTTGGTAGATGCGTAATTTGGCGTTGGAATTTCCAAAATGTCTGCCGTTACCATGGAAACAGTGCATAAGTGTCAAAATGCTCTAAAAACCTCAGGGTTTGGTGAATAATTTTGGTATGCTAGAACTTGAAATCATCAAATTTTTACACAATATAGTTGTCCACTATATACAGCTTTTGAATGATTTTGACAATCATTGGAACTCTTCTGTTACCATGGATACAGGACCAAATATTTCAAAAATTTCAAAATGCTCCTAAATTGATCAAACTTAATAGGATTGTTGACTGGCAAGTCTGGATGAGACTTTTGACTTTGGAATTTCCAAAATGGCCACCGTTGCCATGGAAACTGCAAAAAAGTCAAAAATTCTCTAAATGCTTTGAACTTAATGAAACTTGATATTTCTGTTAACTGGCAAGTAAAGATGAGACTTTTGACTTCAAAATTTTCAAAATGGCTGCCGTTGCCATGGAAACATTAGAATTGTGAAATTTTTTAGAATGCTCTCAATGTACTGAAAATTTACAGAAAGATGTATTGCCATGCATATATGTGCATTCACTGTTAAACATTTTTGAAATGGCTGCCGCTTAGTGGCAATTGGGGGAAGGGTGACATCCGCTATTGCTTGCAATGGCAATTCTAGTTATTTTTATTTTTCTTCCACACATTTTGTCCGCGCGAGTTCTCAGAATTGACCAGACCAATGTTTATGGAACTCAACTATAATGAGGAACCCCACTTGAAGTTGTGCACCTTGCTATGGAATGGTAAAAGATGGCCGCCGTTTCCATGGAAACAGCACAAATGTGAAAAAAATCAAAGTGTTCCAAACTGGAAGAAACTCCATAGGAATGTTAACTGGCATGTGCTGATTTCCAGTTTGAATTTGGAATTTTCAAAATGGCTGCCGTTACCATGGAAACAGCTAAAATATCAAAAATTCTAACTCTTTCGTTATAAGATCCAACTGGATGAAACTTTATGAAAATGTTCTCCAGTATGCCAAGATGTCAAGACAATATTTGGATAGTTCAAAATGGCCGCCGTTGTCATGGAAACTGGGGCCAAGTTTTGCATTGACCCTATGGAAAAATGCATAAAATCAGCATTTTCTCAGAGAGTATTGCACCAAAGTAAATGAAACTGTATTGATATATAACATGACATGTGGCAATGAGATGTACGCTTTTAGAATTTTGAAATTATCTACTGTAACCATGGTTGCAGCACAAATGTTCAAAATTTCCAAAAAAAAAAAATGCTGCAAACTGGATGAATCTTAACAGGAATAGTGACTGACATGTGCGGAGTTGCATTTTGAAGTTGGAATTTTCAAAATGGCCGCCGTAACCATGGAAACAGCAAAAATATCAAAAATTTCAAAATGCTTCAAACTTAATGAAACTTTGCAAAAATGTTACTAGACATCTGTAAATGCATTCTTTGACTTTGGAATTTTCAAAATGGCTGCCGCACACCTGGCAATGAGGGGAAGGGTGCCATCCGTTATTGCTAGCAATTACAAATCTAGTTATGGCACCCTCAACGGAGTTGGGGTGACATATTGTTATTCTACGTTTCTTTTTTTTATTATTATTTTTCTTCCACTATTTTTGTCCGGATCAGTTCTCAGAATAGAATGGACCAAAGTTGATGGAACTATGGTATAATGTTGACCACCATGCAAAGTTGTCCCTCTGACTTTGGAATGGTCAAGATGGCCACCGTTACCATGGAAACAGCAAAAATGCGAAAAAAATCAAAGTGTTCCAAAGTGGAAGAAACTTCACAGGAATGGTAACTGACATGTGCTGATTTACAGTTTGACTTCGGAATTTCCAAAATGGCCGCCGTTACCATGGAAACTGCAAAAATGTCAAAAATTTCAAAATGCTCCAAAATTTATGAAACTTTAAAAAATGTTAATTTGCAAGTGTAGATGCACTCTTTGACTGAGGAATTTTCAAAATGGCTGCCGTTACCCTGGCAATGGGGGAAGGGTGCCATCCGTTATTGCTAGCAATTACAAATCTAGTTATGGCACCCTCAACGGAGTTGGGGTGACATATTGTTATTGTTCGTTTCTTTTTTTCTTATTATGGCACCCTCAACGGAGTTGGGGTGACATATTGTTATTCTACGTTTCTTTTTTTTCTTATTATGGCACCCTCAACGGAGTTGGGGTGACATATTGTTATTCTACGTTTCTTTTTGTTATGGCACCCTCAACGGAGTTGGGGTGACGTATTGTTATTCTACGTTTCTTTTTTTTCTTATTATTATTATTATTTTTCTTGCAACACATTTTGTCCAGGTGATTTCTCGAAATCCAATGGACCAATGTTGATGGAACTCTACTATAGTGAGGACCCCCATGTCAAGTTGTGCACGAAGCATGGAATGGTTTAAGATGGCTGCCGTTACCATGGAAACGGAACAAATGTGGAAAAATCTAGTTTTTTGTTTTGGTTAACTGATTGGATATGCTTTAACTCAGAATCATTATATTTTAATACAATGTAGGTGCCCACTATATACAGGTGTTGGATGATTTTGGAACTCATTGGAACTACTATGTTGCCATGGAAACTACACCAAAAATTTCAAAAATATCAAAATACTCCAAACTTCATGAAACTTCACAGTAACGATGAGCAACATTGGAAGATGTGGCATTTGGAGTTGGAATTTCCAAAATATCTGTAGTTACCATGGAAACAATGCTAAAAGGTCAAAAATTTCAAAAACAAATTAAAATGCTGCAAACTGGATGACACTTTACAGAAATGGTCACTGGCATGCACAGAGTTGACTTTTGAAGTTGGAATTTTCAAAATGGCTGCCGTAACCATGGAAACAGCAAAATTATCCCAAATTTCAAAATGCTTCAACCTTAATGAAACTTTACAAAAATGTTACTAGACATCTGTACATGCACTTTTTGACTTTGGAATTTTCAAAATGGCTGCCGCTCACCTGGCAATAGGGGAAGGGTGCCATCCGTTATTGCTAGCAATTACAAATCTAGTTTTTTTTATTATGTCACCCGATCGACAATGTCGGGTGACATATTGCTTTTCCTCTGTTTCTTTACTATTATTATTATTATTCTTCCAATGATTTTGTCCGGCAGTTTTCTTGGAGACAATGGAACCAATCTTAATGATAGTTGACTATAATGAGGAACACAAAATTCCGGGTTGCAGTAGGTCATAAGACCATTAAAAATGGCTGCCGTTACCATGGAAACGGAACAAATGTGAAAAATTAAATTTTTGGGTTTTGGTGAATAATTTACAGATGCTTAAACTCAGAATCAATATATTTTGATACAATGTAGGTGCCCACTATATACTTCTTTTGGATGATTTTTGGCATTCATTGGAACTACTATGTTGCCATGGATACTACACCAAAAATTTCAAAAATATCAAAATGCTCCGAATTTTTTGAAACTTTAGCATAACGATGAGCATTTTGGTAGATGTGGAATTTGGCGTTGGAATTTCAAAAATGTCTTGTGTTACCATGGAAACAAGGCAAAAATGGTCAAAAGGCTTTAAAAACCTTAAAAAGTGGCATTTACTTCCTTAAAATGGTAGGTCAAATCCATTGAAACTCTTATGGTATGTTCCCTCCCATGTACCAATGTAGTATCTGCCATTAGAAATTTGGAATGGTCTGTGTTACCATAGAAACCAGCCAAAATGTCCAAAATTTCCAAAATTTCCAAATGCTCAAAAAGTAATGAAACTTCATACGATTGTTGACTGTCAAGTCTGCAAGAGACTTTTGAAGTTGTAATTTCCAAAATGGCCACCGTTGCCATGGAAACTGCAGAAATGTCAAATATTTTCAAAATGCTCCAAACTTAATCAAACTTGATATTATTGTCAACTGGCATGTATAGATGAGACTTTTGACTTTGGAATTTTCAAAATGGCTGCCGTTGCCATGGAAACAGCAGAAATGTGAAACTTTTGACATTGCTCTTATTGTACTGATAATTTACAGAAAAATATATCCCAATTGATAGATCTGCATTCACTGTTAAGTTGTTTTGAAATGGCTGGCGCTTAGTGGCAATGAGGGGAAGGGTGACATCCGCTATTGCTTGCAATGGCAATTCTAGTTTTTATTATTTTTCTTCCACACATTTTTGTCCAGTCTGGAACTCTAATGTGAATAGACCCAATAAGATGGAACTATACCATAATGTTAACCACCATATGAAGATTTGCTTTTTGGGGTTGGCACTTTCAAGATGGCTGCCGTTACCATGGAAACGGAACAAATGTGAAAAAATCCAGTTTTTTGTTTTGGTGAACTGTTTGGATATGCTTTAACTCAGAATCATTATATTTTAATACAATGTAGGTGCCCACTATATACAAGTGTTGGATGATTTTGGTACTCATTGGAACTACTATATTACCATGGAAACAACACCAAAATTTTCAAAAATATCAAAATGCTCCAAACTTAATGAAACTTCACAGTAACAATGAGCAACATTGGCAGATGAAGCTTTTGGAGTTGGAATTTCCAAAATGGCTTTTGTTACCATGGAAACAATGCAAAAAAATTCAAAAAAATGAAAATACTGCAAACTGGATGAAACTTTACAGAAATGATCACTTGCATAAGCAGAGTTGACTTTTGAAGTTGGAATTTTCAAAATGGACGCCGTAACCATGGAAACAGCAAAAATTTCAAAAATATCAAAATGCTCCAAACTCAACGAAACTTTACAAAAATGATAATTTGCATGTGTAGATGCATTCTTTGACTTTACAATTTTCTAAATGACTGCCGCTCGCCTGGCAATGGGGGAAGGGTGCCATCCGCTATTGCTTGCAATGGCAAATCTAGTTATGGCACCCTCAACGGAGTTGGGGTGACATATTGTTATTCTACGTTTCTTTTTTTTCTTTTTAAGTCACCAAAACGGAGTTTTTGGCGACTTATTGTTTTTGTATCGTTTCTTATTATGGCACCCTCAACGGAGTTGGGGTGACATATTGTTATTGTTCGTTTCTTTTTTTTCTTATTATTTTTATTATTTTTATTCTTCCACACTTTTTGTCCAAGACAGTTCTCGGAATTGGATGGACCAATCTTTATGGAACTATGCTATAATGTTGTCCACCATGTGAAGTTGTGCACCTGACTTTGGAATGTGCAAGATGGCCCCGGTTACCATGGAAACTTAAAAAATGTAAAAGAAAATCAAATTTCTAACTCTTTCGTTATAAGAGCCAACCTTATGAAACTTTTTGCAAATGTTGGTGGTGGGACCCGAGGTACCAACAATACTTAGAAATTCCGAAATGGCTGCCATTGCCATGGAAACAGGCAAAATGTTTAACATAGAACATTCCAGAACATCAGTGTTAAATTTATTCTAGAGACATTTTATGTTAAATGATGGTATATATTTATGGTGAGAACAATTTGCAGCAGCAGGTTGACTTTGGAATTTCCAAAATGGTCGCCGTTACCATGGAAACAGCAAAAATACGAAAAACTTCAAAATGCTTCAAATTTAATAAAACTTATAACAAATGTTGCCTTGCTTAAGTAGACTTGACTTTTGAGTTTGGAATTTCCAAAATGGCCGCCGTTACCATGGCTACCGATCACCTGGCAATAGGGGAAGGGTGCCATCCGCTATTGCTTGCAATCGCAAATCTAGTTATTATGGCACCCTCAACGGAGTTGGGGTGACATATTGTTATTCTACGTTTCTTTTTTTTCTTATTATTATTATTTTTCTTCTTGCAACAAATTTTGTCCAGGTGATTTCTCGAAATCCAATGGACCAATGTTGATGGAACTCTACTATAGTAAGGACCCCCAGGTGCAGAGTTGCAGGAAGCATGGAATGGTTCAAGATGGCTACCGTTTCCATGGAAACAGAACAAATGTGAAAAAATCCAGTTTTTTTTTTTGGTGAACTGTTTGGATATGCTTTATCTCAGAATCATTATATTTTAATACAATGTAGGTGCCCACTATATACAGGTGTTGGATGATTTTGGTGATCATTGGAACTACTATGTTGCCATGGAAACTACACCAAAAATTTCGAAATTCTCAAAATGCTCCAAACTTCAGGAAACTTCACAGTAACGATGAGCAACATTGGAAGATGTGGAATTTGGCGTTGGAATTTCCAAAATATCTGTTGTTACCTTGGAAACAATGCAAAAAGGTCAAAACTTTGAATTTTCACAGAACATTCCAGAACATCAATGTTAAATTTATTCTAGAGACATTAAATGGTATATGATTATGGAGGGCTAAAAATGCAGCAGGGGTTTGACTTTGGAATATTCAAAATGGCCGCCGTTACCATGGAAACAGCAAAAATATGAAAAACTTCAAAATGCTTCAAATTTAAGGAAACTTATAACAAATGTTGCCTAGCTTATGTAGACTTGACTTTTGAGTTTAGAATTTTCTAAATGGCCGCCGCTCACCTGGCAATAGGGGAAGGGTGCCATCCGTTATTGCTAGCAATTACAAATCTAGTTATTATTATTATGTCACCCGATCGACAATGTCGGGTGACATATTGCTTTTCCTCTGTTTCTTTTTCCCTATTATTATTATTATTTTTCTTCCACCTAATTTTGTCCGCTCGCTTTCTCAGAGCCAAAGGAACCAATCTGAATGATGGTGCACTATAACAAGGAACCCTGACTTTCCTGTTGCTTTTCAATATTGGCACTAAAAAAATGGCTGCCATCACCATGGAAACGGAAAAATGGTGAAAAAATATAATTTTGGAGTTAGGTGAATTGTTTGAGAATGCTTAACCTTAAAATCTTTAGATTTTAATACAATGTAGGTGCCCACTATATACTGCTTTGGGATGATTTTGGCAATCCTTGGAACTGCTATGTTGTCATAGATACTACACCAAAAATTTCCAAAAAATGAAAATGCTCCAAATTTTAGGAAATTCTAGCATAACGATGAGCAACTTTGGTAGATGTGGAATGTGGCGTTGGAATTTCCAAAATGTCTGCCGTTTCCATGGAAACAATGCAAAAAGGTCAAAATGCTCCAAAAACTTCAGGGTTTGGTGAATAACTTTGGTATGCTTGAACTTAAAATCATCAAATTTTTATACAATATAGTTGTCCACTATATACAGGTTTTGAATGATTATGACAATCATTGGAACTACTCTGTTACCATGGATACAGGATCAAATATTTCAAAAATTTCAAAATGCTCCAAAATTGATGAAACTTAATATGATTGTTGACTGCCAAGTCTGGAAGAGACTTTTGACTTTGGAATTTCCCAAATGGCCAGGGTTGCCATGGAAACTGCAAAAAAGTCAAAAATTTTCAAAATGCTTTAAACTTAATAAAACTTCATATTATTGTTAACTGACAAGTAATGATGAGGCTTTTGACTTTGAAATTTTCAAAATGGCTGCCGTTGCCATGGAAACGGCAGAAATGTGAAATTTTTAAAATGCTGTGAATGTACTGAAAATTTACAGAAAGATGTATTGCCATGCATATATGTGCATTCACTGTTAAACGATTCCGAAATGGCTGCAACTTAGTGGCAATTGGGGGAAGGGTGACATCCGCTATTGCTTGCAATGGCAATTCTAGTTATTATTATTATTCTTCCACCTAATTTTGTCCGGCAGTTTTCTCAGAGCCAAAGGAACCAATCTAAATGATGGTGCACTATAACAAGGAACCCTGACTTTCCAGTTGCAGTGCAACTTTGGAACTAAAAAATGGCTGCCATCACCATGGAAACGGAAAAATGGTGAAAAAATATAATTTTGGAGTGAGGTGAATTGTTTGAGAATGCTTTACCTTAAAATCTTTAGATTTTAATACAATGTAGGTGCCCACTATATACTGCTTTGGGATGATTTTGGCAATCATTGGAACTGCTATGTTGCCATGGATACTACACCAAAAATTTCAAAAATATGGAAATGCTCCAAATTTTATGAAACTTCACAATAACGATGAGCAACATTGGTAGAGGTGGAATTTGGCGTTGGAATTTCGAAAATGTCTGCCGTTACCATGGAAACAATGCAAAACAGGTCAAAATGGTCCAAAAACCTTAAAGTGGCATTTCCTTTCTTAAAATGGTAGGTCAAATTGATCGAAACTTTGATGGTATGGTCCCTCCCATGTACCAATGTGGTATCTGCCATTAGAAATTTGGAATGGTCTGTGTAACCATAGAAACCAGCCAAAATGTCAAAAATTTCAAAAATTTCAAAATGCTCAAAAAGTAATGAAACTTAATATGATTGTTAACTGTCAAGTCTGCATGAGACTTTTGGAGTTGGAATTTCCAAAATGGCCACCGTTGCCATGGAAACTGCAGAAATGTCAAATATTTTCAAAATGCTCCAAACTTAATCAAACTTAATATTATTGTGAACTGGCATGTATAGATGAGACTTTTGACTTTGGAATTTTCAAAATGGCTGCCGTTGCCATGGAAACCGCAAAAATGTGATTTTTTTTAAATGCTCTGAATGTACTGAAAATTTACAGAAAGATGTATAGCCATGCATATATGTATGTGCATTCACTGTTAAGTTGTTTTGAAATGGCTGCCGCTTAGTGTCAATGGGGGGAAGGGTGACATCCGCTATTGCTTGCAATAGTAATTCTAGTTATTATTCTTATTCTTCTCTTTCTGACCCCTTAAACTGTCCTACCATTTTTTGGGAAGCAGTGGAGGATGGAAACTTTATATTTTTTATGGGGATCTGTCTGCATCATGGGGGTTGCAGAACCCAATGTCGGTGATACCAGGGTGTCATCTTGGCATAATTAGGGGGCTCAAAGATGGGTGGGGTCAATTTTTTTTTACATTTCTTAAATTTCTTACTGTATGTAGAGTAGATGGAATAATGATAACTTCTATGAATATTAAAAGACACATGTCTGCTTCAACATGGAACTTTTTTTATTTCAGTAGGGGGTGTCCTGGTATAATTTTAGGGGGGTGAATTTTCATGGAACATTCCAGAACATCAAAGTTAAATTTATTCTAGACACATTTAATGGTAAATGATGGAATATAATTATGGAGAGAACAATTTGCAGCAGCACTTTGTCTTTGGAATATTCAAAATGGCCGCCGTTACCATGGAAACAGCAAAAATATGAAAAACTTCAAAATGCTTCAAATTTAATGAAACTTATAACTAATGTTGACTAACTTGTGTAGAATTGACTTTTGAGTTTGGAATTTTCAAAATGGCCGCCGTTACCATGGAAACAGCAAAAATATGAAAAAAATCAAAATGCTTCAAATTCAATGAAACTTATAACAAATGTTGCCTTCCTTGTGTAGACTTTAATTTTGAGTTTGGAATTTTCAAAATGGCCGCCGTAACCATGGAAACAGCAAAAATATGAAAAAAATCAAAATGCTTCAAATTTAATGAAACTTATAACAAATGTTGCCTTACTTGTGTAGACTTTAGTTTTGAGTTTGAAATTTTTAAAATGGCCGCCGTTGCCATGGAAACAGCAAAAGTGTCCAAACAAAATAAAATTCTTCATATTGAATTAAACTTCACACACACATTATTTGGCATCAATGATACCGCAGAACAATGATGTGGGGTCCGTTTTGGTGACTTTTGTGTTAGCATCCTAACACAGGATTACTTGTTATGGCACCCTCAACGGAGTTGGGGTGACGTATTGTTATTCTACGTTTCTTTTTATGGCACCCTCAACGGAGTTGGGGTGACGTATTGTTATTCTACGTTTCTTTTTTTTCTTATTATTATTTTTCTTCTTGCAACAAATTTTGTCCAGGTGATTTCTCGAAATCCAATGGACCAATGTTGATGGAACTCTTCTATAGTAAGGACCCCCATGTGCAGAGTTGCAGTAAGCATGGAATGGTTCAGGATGGCTACCGTTTCCATGGAAACAGAACAAATGTGAAAAAATCCTGTTTTTTGTTTTGGTGAACTGTTTGGATATGCTTTAACTCAGAAACATTATATTTTAATACAATGTAGGTGCCCACTATATACAGGTGTTGGATGATTTTGACACTCATTGAAACTACTATGTTGCCATGGAAACTACACCAAAAAATTTCAAAAATATCAAAATGCTCAAAACTTAATGAAACTTCACAGTAACGATGAGCAACATTGGAAGATGTGGAATTTGGCGTTGGAATTTTCAAAATATCTGTTGTTACCTTGGAAACAATGCAAAAAGGTCAAAACTTTGAATTTTCACAGAACATTCCAGAACATCAATGTTAAATTTATTCTAGAGACATTAAATGGTATATGATTATGGAGGGAAATAATTGCAGCGGGGGTTTGACTTTGGAATATTAAAAATGGCCGCCGTTACCATGGAAACAGCAAAAATATGAAAAACTTCAAAATGCTTTAAATTTAATGAAACTTATAACAAATGTTGCCTAGTTTATGAAGACTTGACTTTTGAGTTTGGAATTTCAAAATGGCCGCCGTTACCATGGAAACAGCAAAAATATCCAAAATTTAAAAATGCTTCAAACTTAATGAAACTTTGCAAAAATGTTACTAGACATCTGTAGATGCACTATTTGACTTTGGAATTTTCAAACTGGCTGCCGCTCACCTGACAATGGGGGAAGGGTGCCATCCGTTATTGCTAGCAATTACAAATCTAGTTTTTCTTATTATTATTATTATTTTTCTTGCAACAAATTTTGTCCAGGTGATTTCTCGAAATCCAATGGACCAATGTTGATGGAACTCTACTATAGTAAGGACCCCCAGGTGCAGAGTTGCAGGAAGCATGGAATGGTTCAAGATGGCTACCGTTACCATGGAAACAGAACAAATGTGAAAAAATCCAGTTTTTTGTTTTGGTGAACTGTTTGGATATGCTTTATCTCAGAATCATTATATTTTAATACAATGTAGGTGCCCACTATATACAGGTGTTGGATGATTTTGGTGATCATTGGAACTACTATGTTGCCATGGAAACTACACCAAAAAATTCGAAATTCTCAAAATACTCCAAACTTCAGGAAACTTCACAGTAACGATGAGCAACATTGGAAGATGTGGAATTTGGCGTTGGAATTTTCAAAATATCTGTTGTTACCTTGGAAACAATGCAAAAAGGTCAAAACTTTGAATTTTCACAGAACATTCCAGAACATCAATGTTAAATTTAGTCTAGAGACATTAAATGGTATATTATTATGGAGGGCAAAAAATGCAGCATGGGTTTGACTTTGGAATATTAAAAATGGCCGCCGTTACCATGGAAACAGCAAAAATATGAAAAACTTCAAAATGCTTCAAATTTAAGGAAACATATATCAAATGTTGCCTAGCTTATGTAGACTTGACTTTTGAGTTTGGAATTTTCTAAATGGCCGCCGCTCACCTGGCAATAGGGGAAGGGTGCCATCCGTTATTGCTAGCAATTACAAATCTAGTTATTATGGCACCCTCAACGGAGTTGGGGTGACATATTGTTATTCATCGTTTCTTTTTTTTCTTATTATGGCACCCTCAACGGAGTTGGGGTGACGTATTGTTATTCTACGTTTCTTTTTTTTCTTATTATTTTTCTTGCAACAAATTTTGTCCGCGCGAGTTCTGGGAATCCAATGGACCAAGGTTGATAGAACTCTACTATAATGAAGACCTCCATGTGAAGTTGTGCACCTTGCTATGGAATGGTAAAAAATGGCCGCCGTTTCCATGGAAACTGCACAATAGTGAAAAAAATCTAGATTTTGGTTTTGGTGAATTATTACGTTATGCTTAAACTTAGAATCATTATATTCTAATACAATGTAGGTGCCCACTATATACTGGTTTTGGTATGATTTTGGCAATCATTGGAACTACTATGTTGCCATGGAAACTACACCAAAAATTTCAAAAATATCAAAATGCTCCAAATTTTTTGAAACTTCATAATAACGATGAGCAACATTGGTAGATGTGGAATTTGGCGTTGGAATTTCCAAAATATCTGTTGTTACCATGGAAACAATGCAAAAAGGTCAAAACTTTGAATTTTCATAGAACATTCTAGAACATCAATGTTAAATTTATTCTAGAGACATTATGGAACTCTACTATAATGAGGACCACCATCTGAAGTTGTGCACCTTGCTATGGAATGGTAAAAAATGTCAGCCGTTTCCATGGAAACTGGGGCCAAGTTTTGCATTGACCCTATGGAAAAATGCATAAAATCAGCATTTTCTCAGAGAGTAGTGCACCAAAGTAAATGAAACTGTATTGAAATATAACATGACATGTGACAATGAGATGTCTGCTTTTAGAATTTTGGAATTTTCTACTGTAACCATGGTTGCAGCACAAATGTTCAAAATGTCCAAAAAAAATTAAGTGCTGCAAACTGGATGAAACTTTACAGGAATAGTGACTGACATGTGCGGAGTTGCATTTTGAAGTTGGAATTTCCAAAATGGCCGCCGTAATAATGGAAACAGCAAAATTGTCCAAAATTTTAAAATGCTCCAAACTTAATGAAATTTTGCAAAAATGATAACTTGCAGGTGTAGATGCACTCTTTGACTTTCCAAAATGGCTGCCGCTCGCCTGGCAATGGGGGACGAGGGTGCCATCCGTTATTGCTAGCAATTACAAATCTAGTTATTTTTATTTTTCTTCCACACATTTTGTCCGCGCGAGTTCTCAGAATTGAACGGACCAATGTTTATGGAACTCAACTATAATGAGGAACCCCATTTGAAGTTGTGCACCTTGCTATGGAATGGTAAAAGATGGCCGCCGTTTCCATGGAAACAGCACAAATGCGAAAAAAATCAAAGTGTTCCAAACTGGAAGAAACTCTACAGGAATGTTAACTGGCATGTGCTGATTTCCAGTTTGACTTTGGAATTTTCAAAATGGCTGCCGTTACCATGGAAACAGCTAAAATATCAAAAATTCGAACTCTTTCGTTATAAGATCCAACTGGATGAAACTTTATGAAAATGTTCTCCAGTATGCCAAGGTGTCAAGACAATATTTGGATAGTTCAAAATGGCCGCCGTTGTCATGGAAACAGGGTCCAAGTTTTGCATTGACCCTATGGAAAAATGCATAAAATCAGCATTTTCTCAGAGAGTAGTGCACCAAAGTAAATGAAACTGTATTGATATATAACATGACATGTGGCAATGAGATGTACGCTTTTAGAATTTTGGAATTATCTACTGTAACCATGGTTGCAGCACAAATGTTCAAAATTTCCAAAAAAAATTAAGTACTGCAAACTGGATGAAACTTTACAAGAATAGTGACTGGCATGTGCGGAGTTGCATTTTGAAGTTGGAATTTCCGAAATGGCCGCCGTAACCATGGAAACAGCAAAATTGTTCAAAATTTCAAAATGCTCCAAATTTACTCAATGAAATTTTGCAAAAATGATAATTTGCAAGTGTAGATGCACTCTTTGACTTTGGAATTTCCAAAATGGCTGCCGCTCGCCTGGCAATTGGGGGACGAGGGTGCCATCCGTTATTGCTAGCAATTACAAATCTAGTTATTATTTTTATTCTTCCACACATTTTGTCCATGCTATTTCTCGGAATTGGTCAAACCCATGTTGATGGAACTATACCATAATATGAACCGCCATGTGAGGTTGTGCAAGAGACATTGGAATGGTAAAAAATGGCTGCCGTTACCATGGAAACAGAACAAATGTGAAAAAATACAGTTTTTAGTTTCGGTGAACTGTTTGGTTATGCTTTAAGTCAGAATCATTATATTTTGATACAATGTAGGTGCCCACTATATACAGGTATTGGATGATTTTGGCACTCATTGGAACTACTATGTCGCCATGGGAACTACACCAAAAATTTCAAAAATCTCAAAATGCTCCAAACTTCACGAAACTTCACAGTAACGATGAGCAACATTGGAAGATGTGGAATTTGGCGTTGGAATTTCCAAAATAGCTGTTATTACCATGGAAACAATGCAAAAAGGTCAAAACTTTGAATTTTCACAGAACATTCCAGAACATTAATGTTAAATTTATTCTAGAGACATTAAATGGTATATGATTATGGAGGGAATAAATTGCAGCGGGGGTTTGACTTTGGAATATTAAAAATGGCCGCCGTTACCATGGAAACAGCAAAATATGAAAAACTTCAAAATGCTTTAAATTTAATGAAACTTATAACAAATGTTGCCTAGCTTATGTAGACTTGACTTTTGAGTTTGGAATTTTCAAAATGGCCGCCGTTGCCATGGAAACAGCAAAAAAATTTCTAAATGGCTGCCGCTGGCCTGGCAATGGGGGAAGGGTGCCATCCGCTATTGCTTGCAATGGCAAATCTAGTTATGGCACCCTCAACGGAGTTGGGGTGGCATATTGTTATTCTACGTTTCTTTTTTTTCTTATTATGGCACCCTCAACGGAGTTGGGGTGACGTATTGTTATTCTACGTTTCTTTTTTTTCTTATTATTATTATTTTTCTTCTTGCAACAAATTTTGTCCAGGTGATTTCTCGAAATCCAATGGACCAATGTTGATGGAACTCTACTATAGTAAGGACCCCCAGGTGCAGAGTTGCAGGAAGCATGGAATGGTTCAAGATGGCTACCGTTTCCATGGAAACAGAACAAATGTGAAAAAATCCAGTTTTTTGTTTTGGTGAACTGTTTGGATATGCTTTATCTCAGAATCATTATATTTTAATACAAAGTAGGTGCCCACTATATACAGGTGTTGGATGATTTTGGTGATCATTGGAACTACTATGTTGCCATGGAAACTACACCAAAAATTTCGAAATTCTCAAAATGCTCCAAACTTCATGAAACTTCACAGTAACGATGAGCAACATTGGAAGATGTGGAATTTGGCGTTGGAATTTCCAAAATATCTGTTGTTACCTTGGAAACAATGCAAAAAGGTCAAAACTTTGAATTTTCACAGAACATTCCAGAACATCAATGTTAAATTTATTCTAGAGACATTAAATGGTATATGTTTATGGAGGGCAAAAAATTGCAGCGGGGGTTTGACTTTGGAATATTCAAAATGGCCGCCGTTACCATGGAAACAATGCAAAAATATGAAAAACTTCAAAATGCTTCAAATTTAAGGAAACTTATAACAAATGTTGCCTAGCTTATGTAGACTTGACTTTTGAGTTTGGAATTTTCAAAATGGCCGCCATTACCATGGAAACAGCAAAATTATCAAAATTTCAAAATGCTTCAAACTTAATGAAAGAGGGACGAAAGATACCAAAGGGATAGTCAAACTCATAAATCTAAAACAAACTGACAACGCCATGGCTAAAAATGAAAAAGACAAACAGAAAAACAATAGTACACATGACACAACATAGAAAACTAAAGAATAAACAACACGAACCCCACCAAAAACTAATGAAACTTTGCAAAAATGTTACTAGACATCTGTAGATGCACTATTAGACTTTGGATTTTTCAAAATGGCTGCCGCTCACCTGGCAATGGGGGAAGGGTGCCATCCGTTATTGCTAGCAATTACAAATCTAGTTATTATTATTTTTCTTCTTGCAACAAATTTTGTCCAGGTGATTTCTCGAAATCCAATGGACCAATGTTGATGGAACTCTACTATAGTAAGGACCCCCAGGTGCAGAGTTGCAGGAAGCATGGAATGGTTCAAGATGGCTACCGTTTCCATGGAAACAGAACAAATGTGAAAAAATCCAGTTTTTTGTTTTGGTGAACTGTTTGGATATGCTTTATCTCAGAATCATTATATTTTAATACAATGTAGGTGCCCACTATATACAGGTGTTGGATGATTTTGGTGATCATTGGAACTACTATGTTGCCATGGAAACTACACCAAAAATTTCGAAATTCTCAAAATGCTCCAAACTTCAGGAAACTTCACAGTAACGATGAGCAACATTGGAAGATGTGGAATTTGGCGTTGGAATTTCCAAAATATCTGTTGTTACCTTGGAAACAATGCAAAAAGGTCAAAACTTTGAATTTTCACAGAACATTCCAGAACATCAATGTTAAATTTATTCTAGAGACATTAAATGGTATATGTTTATGGAGGGCAAAAAATTGCAGCGGGGGTTTGACTTTGGAATATTCAAAATGGCCGCCGTTACCATGGAAACAGCAAAAATATGAAAAACTTCAAAATCCTCAAATTTAAGGAAACTTAGAACAAATGTTGCCTAGCTTATGTAGACTTGACTTTTGAGTTTGGAATTTTCAAAATGGCCGCCGTAACCATGGAAACAGCAAAATTATCCAAAATTTCAAAATGCTTCAAACTTAATGAAACTTTGCAAAAATGTTACTAGACATCTGTAGATGCACTATTTGACTTTGAAATTTTCAAAATGGCTGCCGCTCACCTGGCAATGGGGGAAGGGTGCCATCCGTTATTGCTAGCAATTACAAATCTAGTTATTTTTATTATTCTTCCACACATTTTGTCCATCGTGTTTCAAAGAATTGAGTGATCCAATATTGTTGGAACTATAACATAATGAGGACCCCCATTTGAAGTTGTGCACCTTGCTATGGAATGGTGAAAGATGGCCGCCGTTTCCATGGAAACAGTACAAATGCGAAAAAAATCAAAGTGGTCCAAACTGGAAGAAACTCCACAGGAATGTTAACTGGCATGTGCTGATTTCCAGTTTGACTTTGGAATTTTCAAAATGGCTGCCGTTACCATGGAAACAGCTAAAATATCAAAAATTCTAACTCTTTCGTTATAACATCCAACTGGATGAAACTTTATGAAAATGTTCTCCAGTATGCCAAGATGTCAAAACCATATATGGATAGTTCAAAATGGCCGCCGTTGTCATGGAAACTGGGGCTAAGTTTTGCATTGACCCTATGGAAAAATGCATAAAATCAGCATTTTCTCAGAGAGAAGTGCACCAAAGTCAATGAAACTGTATTGATATATAACATGACATGTGGCAATGAGATGTACGCTTTTAGAATTTTGGAATTATCTACTGTAACCATGGTTGCAGCACAAATGTTCAAAATTTCCCAAAAAAATTAAGTGCTACAAACTGGATGAAACTTTACAGGAATAGTCACTGACATGTGCGGAGTTGCATTTTGAAGTTGGAATTTCCAAAATGGCCGCCGTAACCATGGAAACAGCAAAATTGTCCAAAATTTCAAAATGCTTCAAACTTAATGAAATTTTGCAAAAATGATAACTTGCAAGGGTAGATGCCTTCTTTGACTTTGGAATTTCTAAAAATGGCTGCCGCTCGCCCGGCAATGAGGGGACGAGGGTGCCATCCGTTATTGCTAGCAATTACAAATCTAGTTATGGCACCCTCAACGGAGTTGGGGTGACATATTGTTATTGTTCGTTTCTTTTTGTCTTATTATTATTATATTTATTTTTCCACACTTTTTTGTCCATACTATTTCTCCGAATTAGCTTCAACAATATTGATGAAACTATACCATAATGGAGACCACAACATTTTATAGTGCAGTGGGGTATGGCACCATCAAGATGGCTACCGTTGCCATGGAAACGAAACAAATGTGAAAAAATCCCGTTTTTTGTTTTGGTGAACTATTTGGATAGGCTTTAACTCAGAACCATTATATTTTAACACAATGTAGGTGCCCACTATATACAGGTGTTTGGATGATTTTGGCACTCATTGGAACTACTATGTTGCCATGGAAACAACACCAAAAATTTCAAAAATCTCAAAATGTTCCAAACTTAATGAAACTTCACAGTAACGATGAGCAACATTGGAAGATGTGGAATTTGGCGTTGGAATTTCCAAAATATCTGTTATTACCATGGAAACAATGCAAAAAGGTCAAAACTTTGAATTTTCACAGAACATTCCAGAACATCAATGTTAAATTTGTTCTAGAGACATTAAATGATATATTGGTATGCCTACATGTTATGACCATATTAGGAAATTCCAAAATGGCCGCCATTGCCATGGAAACTGGACAAAAGTTTAACATTGACCCTACGGGAAAATACACTTAAGCTGCATTTTTTTTTTAAATATAACAACAATTCCACGTAATCAGGAGTATGTGCACGTAATGCTGTACTGCTAACATGTACTAGAATATGCTAGAATAAAAATATGTATTTTATTTAACGTGCTTCTTTTCTATACAAAAATCGCGCTTTACAGAGAAAATCGCCACCGAGATAACGAGAAACACTCAGAGTACAAATTACTGACATTTCTGCACTTGCGTTAAAGTACATATCCGTGAATGACACACCTGTTAAAATCTACACATTAGCTGAAATCAATCGATAAACATGTAATTTAATTGTACACGATAAGTTACATGTATTGTGTGATACGCGAGCTATTGAAGAATAAATTGAACAGTTAGTACGCCGCTCCGTCAATATATACACGTGTTGTCTGTCCAAGGTCCCCTCTAGAAAGAATATTAATATGCTAAGTCCACGATAATATACTTCAGTATCACGTGACACCACCTTCCCACTTGCGCGCGTGTCTAATTTTAGATTTAAAAAGGATTCCCAAACTATGTATAGAACTGAAACGTATTCAACGGAAGAGAAAAAAAAAAGGGGGGGGGGGTTGTTGTCGTGTGTGTGAAGAAATGCTGATTCCCACATGTATAATAGATATTTGACTTTTGTACACTCATAAGTATTGATGCTACTGTGACCATGTGCAGTACGGGGTGCCATCCTCAGCTATTGCTAGCAATAGCAAATCTAGTGTTAGAATAACTCAGTCGCAATTCATTTTTTTTCGGATGTAAGAGTTGTTCTCAATACTACATGTAAAATTGTGCGTGAGATATTTGTCACTGAACAGCACGAAACATATAGAAAATGAAGAAAAAAACCATGCAAAATATGTCATTTTCGGCTATAGAAAGTATTGATCAATCACCCAATTCATGATCACATTGATTAAATCATGATTAGAGATTGATCGATCGATCAATCAATCAAGTGTTGATATCAGACAAGTAATCAATCAATTGCAGAATCCGAAATAAACGTCCCATCGCTATTTTTACAAACTGTCAATCATTAGAAAGTATTGATCAATCAACCAAATCATGATCAGAGTGATCAAATCATGATCACATGGATTAAATCATGATTACAGATTGATCGATCGATCAATCAATCAAGTGTTGATATTAAACAAGTAATCAATCAAGTGCAGAATGCGAAATAAACGTCCCATCGCTATTTTTTCAAACTGTCAATCATTCGATTAATCAATCAATAAAACGATCGATCAATTGATTGATTGATCAATCATGATCACAAACCATCAATCAACCAATACACGTATCGTCTCCATTGAATTTATGAAAGAAAAAAACTTTAATTCGCTTTTCGTATTATTATGGCACCCTCAACGGAGTTGGGGTGACATATTGTTATTGTTCGTTTCTTTTTGTCTTATTATTATTATATTTATTCTTCCACACTTTTTTGTCCATACTATTTCTCCGAATTAGCTTAAACAATATTGATGAAACTATACCATAATGGAGACCACAACATTTTATAGTGCAGTGGGGTATGGCACCATCAAGATGGCTACCGTTGCCATGGAAACGAAACAAATGTGAAAAAATCCCGTTTTTTGTTTTGGTGAACTATTTGGATAGGCTTTAACTCAGAACCATTATATTTTAACACAATGTAGGTGCCCACTATATACAGGTGTTTGGATGATTTTGGCACTCATTGGAACTACTATGTTGCCATGGAAACAACACCAAAAATTTCAAAAATCTCAAAATGTTCCAAACTTAATGAAACTTCACAGTAACGATGAGCAACATTGGAAGATGTGGAATTTGGCGTTGGAATTTCCAAAATATCTGTTATTACCATGGAAACAATGCAAAAAGGTCAAAACTTTGAATTTTCACAGAACATTCCAGAACATCAATGTTAAATTTGTTCTAGAGACATTAAATGATATATTGGTATGCCTACATGTTATGACCATATTAGGAAATTCCAAAATGGCCGCCATTGCCATGGAAACTGGACAAAAGTTTAACATTGACCCTACGGGAAAATACACTTAAGCTGCATTTTTTTTTTAAATATAACAACAATTCCACGTAATCAGGAGTATGTGCACGTAATGCTGTACTGCTAACATGTACTAGAATATGCTAGAATAAAAATATGTATTTTATTTAACGTGCTTCTTTTCTATACAAAAATCGCGCTTTACAGAGAAAATCGCCACCGAGATAACGAGAAACACTCAGAGTACAAATTACTGACATTTCTGCACTTGCGTTAAAGTACATATCCGTGAATGACACACCTGTTAAAATCTACACATTAGCTGAAATCAATCGATAAACATGTAATTTAATTGTACACGATAAGTTACATGTATTGTGTGATACGCGAGCTATTGAAGAATAAATTGAACAGTTAGTACGCCGCTCCGTCAATATATACACGTGTTGTCTGTCCAAGGTCCCCTCTAGAAAGAATATTAATATGCTAAGTCCACGATAATATACTTCAGTATCACGTGACACCACCTTCCCACTTGCGCGCGTGTCTAATTTTAGATTTAAAAAGGATTCCCAAACTATGTATAGAACTGAAACGTATTCAACGGAAGAGAAAAAAAAAAGGGGGGGGGGGTTGTTGTCGTGTGTGTGAAGAAATGCTGATTCCCACATGTATAATAGATATTTGACTTTTGTACACTCATAAGTATTGATGCTACTGTGACCATGTGCAGTACGGGGTGCCATCCTCAGCTATTGCTAGCAATAGCAAATCTAGTGTTAGAATAACTCAGTCGCAATTCATTTTTTTTCGGATGTAAGAGTTGTTCTCAATACTACATGTAAAATTGTGCGTGAGATATTTGTCACTGAACAGCACGAAACATATAGAAAATGAAGAAAAAAACCATGCAAAATATGTCATTTTCGGCTATAGAAAGTATTGATCAATCACCCAATTCATGATCACATTGATTAAATCATGATTAGAGATTGATCGATCGATCAATCAATCAAGTGTTGATATCAGACAAGTAATCAATCAATTGCAGAATCCGAAATAAACGTCCCATCGCTATTTTTACAAACTGTCAATCATTAGAAAGTATTGATCAATCAACCAAATCATGATCAGAGTGATCAAATCATGATCACATGGATTAAATCATGATTACAGATTGATCGATCGATCAATCAATCAAGTGTTGATATTAAACAAGTAATCAATCAAGTGCAGAATGCGAAATAAACGTCCCATCGCTATTTTTTCAAACTGTCAATCATTCGATTAATCAATCAATAAAACGATCGATCAATTGATTGATTGATCAATCATGATCACAAACCATCAATCAACCAATACACGTATCGTCTCCATTGAATTTATGAAAGAAAAAAACTTTAATTCGCTTTTCGTATTATTATGGCACCCTCAACGGAGTTGGGGTGACATATTGTTATTGTTCGTTTCTTTTTGTCTTATTATTATTATATTTATTCTTCCACACTTTTTTGTCCATACTATTTCTCCGAATTAGCTTAAACAATATTGATGAAACTATACCATAATGGAGACCACAACATTTTATAGTGCAGTGGGGTATGGCACCATCAAGATGGCTACCGTTGCCATGGAAACGAAACAAATGTGAAAAAATCCCGTTTTTTGTTTTGGTGAACTATTTGGATAGGCTTTAACTCAGAACCATTATATTTTAACACAATGTAGGTGCCCACTATATACAGGTGTTTGGATGATTTTGGCACTCATTGGAACTACTATGTTGCCATGGAAACAACACCAAAAATTTCAAAAATCTCAAAATGTTCCAAACTTAATGAAACTTCACAGTAACGATGAGCAACATTGGAAGATGTGGAATTTGGCGTTGGAATTTCCAAAATATCTGTTATTACCATGGAAACAATGCAAAAAGGTCAAAACTTTGAATTTTCACAGAACATTCCAGAACATCAATGTTAAATTTGTTCTAGAGACATTAAATGATATATTGGTATGCCTACATGTTATGACCATATTAGGAAATTCCAAAATGGCCGCCATTGCCATGGAAACTGGACAAAAGTTTAACATTGACCCTACGGGAAAATACACTTAAGCTGCATTTTTTTTTTAAATATAACAACAATTCCACGTAATCAGGAGTATGTGCACGTAATGCTGTACTGCTAACATGTACTAGAATATGCTAGAATAAAAATATGTATTTTATTTAACGTGCTTCTTTTCTATACAAAAATCGCGCTTTACAGAGAAAATCGCCACCGAGATAACGAGAAACACTCAGAGTACAAATTACTGACATTTCTGCACTTGCGTTAAAGTACATATCCGTGAATGACACACCTGTTAAAATCTACACATTAGCTGAAATCAATCGATAAACATGTAATTTAATTGTACACGATAAGTTACATGTATTGTGTGATACGCGAGCTATTGAAGAATAAATTGAACAGTTAGTACGCCGCTCCGTCAATATATACACGTGTTGTCTGTCCAAGGTCCCCTCTAGAAAGAATATTAATATGCTAAGTCCACGATAATATACTTCAGTATCACGTGACACCACCTTCCCACTTGCGCGCGTGTCTAATTTTAGATTTAAAAAGGATTCCCAAACTATGTATAGAACTGAAACGTATTCAACGGAAGAGAAAAAAAAAAAAGGGGGGGGGGGGGTTGTTGTCGTGTGTGTGAAGAAATGCTGATTCCCACATGTATAATAGATATTTGACTTTTGTACACTCATAAGTATTGATGCTACTGTGACCATGTGCAGTACGGGGTGCCATCCTCAGCTATTGCTAGCAATAGCAAATCTAGTGTTAGAATAACTCAGTCGCAATTCATTTTTTTTCGGATGTAAGAGTTGTTCTCAATACTACATGTAAAATTGTGCGTGAGATATTTGTCACTGAACAGCACGAAACATATAGAAAATGAAGAAAAAAACCATGCAAAATATGTCATTTTCGGCTATAGAAAGTATTGATCAATCACCCAATTCATGATCACATTGATTAAATCATGATTAGAGATTGATCGATCGATCAATCAATCAAGTGTTGATATCAGACAAGTAATCAATCAATTGCAGAATCCGAAATAAACGTCCCATCGCTATTTTTACAAACTGTCAATCATTAGAAAGTATTGATCAATCAACCAAATCATGATCAGAGTGATCAAATCATGATCACATGGATTAAATCATGATTACAGATTGATCGATCGATCAATCAATCAAGTGTTGATATTAAACAAGTAATCAATCAAGTGCAGAATGCGAAATAAACGTCCCATCGCTATTTTTTCAAACTGTCAATCATTCGATTAATCAATCAATAAAACGATCGATCAATTGATTGATTGATCAATCATGATCACAAACCATCAATCAACCAATACACGTATCGTCTCCATTGAATTTATGAAAGAAAAAAACTTTAATTCGCTTTTCGTATTATTATGGCACCCTCAACGGAGTTGGGGTGACATATTGTTATTGTTCGTTTCTTTTTGTCTTATTATTATTATATTTATTCTTCCACACTTTTTTGTCCATACTATTTCTCCGAATTAGCTTCAACAATATTGATGAAACTATACCATAATGGAGACCACAACATTTTATAGTGCAGTGGGGTATGGCACCATCAAGATGGCTACCGTTGCCATGGAAACGAAACAAATGTGAAAAAATCCCGTTTTTTGTTTTGGTGAACTATTTGGATAGGCTTTAACTCAGAACCATTATATTTTAACACAATGTAGGTGCCCACTATATACAGGTGTTTGGATGATTTTGGCACTCATTGGAACTACTATGTTGCCATGGAAACAACACCAAAAATTTCAAAAATCTCAAAATGTTCCAAACTTAATGAAACTTCACAGTAACGATGAGCAACATTGGAAGATGTGGAATTTGGCGTTGGAATTTCCAAAATATCTGTTATTACCATGGAAACAATGCAAAAAGGTCAAAACTTTGAATTTTCACAGAACATTCCAGAACATCAATGTTAAATTTGTTCTAGAGACATTAAATGATATATTGGTATGCCTACATGTTATGACCATATTAGGAAATTCCAAAATGGCCGCCATTGCCATGGAAACTGGACAAAAGTTTAACATTGACCCTACGGGAAAATACACTTAAGCTGCATTTTTTTTTTAAATATAACAACAATTCCACGTAATCAGGAGTATGTGCACGTAATGCTGTACTGCTAACATGTACTAGAATATGCTAGAATAAAAATATGTATTTTATTTAACGTGCTTCTTTTCTATACAAAAATCGCGCTTTACAGAGAAAATCGCCACCGAGATAACGAGAAACACTCAGAGTACAAATTACTGACATTTCTGCACTTGCGTTAAAGTACATATCCGTGAATGACACACCTGTTAAAATCTACACATTAGCTGAAATCAATCGATAAACATGTAATTTAATTGTACACGATAAGTTACATGTATTGTGTGATACGCGAGCTATTGAAGAATAAATTGAACAGTTAGTACGCCGCTCCGTCAATATATACACGTGTTGTCTGTCCAAGGTCCCCTCTAGAAAGAATATTAATATGCTAAGTCCACGATAATATACTTCAGTATCACGTGACACCACCTTCCCACTTGCGCGCGTGTCTAATTTTAGATTTAAAAAGGATTCCCAAACTATGTATAGAACTGAAACGTATTCAACGGAAGAGAAAAAAAAAAAGGGGGGGGGGGGGTTGTTGTCGTGTGTGTGAAGAAATGCTGATTCCCACATGTATAATAGATATTTGACTTTTGTACACTCATAAGTATTGATGCTACTGTGACCATGTGCAGTACGGGGTGCCATCCTCAGCTATTGCTAGCAATAGCAAATCTAGTGTTAGAATAACTCAGTCGCAATTCATTTTTTTTCGGATGTAAGAGTTGTTCTCAATACTACATGTAAAATTGTGCGTGAGATATTTGTCACTGAACAGCACGAAACATATAGAAAATGAAGAAAAAAACCATGCAAAATATGTCATTTTCGGCTATAGAAAGTATTGATCAATCACCCAATTCATGATCACATTGATTAAATCATGATTAGAGATTGATCGATCGATCAATCAATCAAGTGTTGATATCAGACAAGTAATCAATCAATTGCAGAATCCGAAATAAACGTCCCATCGCTATTTTTACAAACTGTCAATCATTAGAAAGTATTGATCAATCAACCAAATCATGATCAGAGTGATCAAATCATGATCACATGGATTAAATCATGATTACAGATTGATCGATCGATCAATCAATCAAGTGTTGATATTAAACAAGTAATCAATCAAGTGCAGAATGCGAAATAAACGTCCCATCGCTATTTTTTCAAACTGTCAATCATTCGATTAATCAATCAATAAAACGATCGATCAATTGATTGATTGATCAATCATGATCACAAACCATCAATCAACCAATACACGTATCGTCTCCATTGAATTTATGAAAGAAAAAAACTTTAATTCGCTTTTCGTATTATTATGGCACCCTCAACGGAGTTGGGGTGACATATTGTTATTGTTCGTTTCTTTTTGTCTTATTATGGCACCCTCAACGGAGTTGGGGTGACATATTGTTATTCTACGTTTCTTTTTTTTCTTATTATTTTTATTTTTCTTCCACACATTTTGTCCGCGCGAGTTCTCAGAATTGAACGGACCAATGTTTATGGAACTCAACTATAATGAGGAACCCCACTTGAAGTTGTGCACCTTGCTATGGAATGGTAAAAGATGGCCGCCGTTTCCATGGAAACAGCACAAATGCGAAAAAAATCAAAGTGGTCCAAACTGGAAGAAACTCCACAGGAATGTTAACTGGCATGTGCTGATTTCCAGTTTGACTTTGGAATTTTCAAAATGGCTGCCGTTACCATGGAAACAGCTAAAATATCAAAAATTCTAACTCTTTCGTCATAACATCCAACTGGATGAAACTTTATGAAAATGTTCTCCAGTATGCCAAGATGTCAAGACAACATATGGATAGTTCAAAATGGCCGCCGTTGTCATGGAAACTGGGGCCAAGTTTTGCATTGACCCTATGGAAAAATGCATAAAATCAGCATTTTCTCAGAGAGTAGTGCACCAAAATAAATGAAACTGTATTGATATATAACATGTCATGTGGCAATGAGATGTACGCTTTTAGAATTTTGGAATTATCTACTGTAACCATGGTTGCAGCACAAATGTTCAAAATTTCCAAAAAAAATTAAGTGCTGCAAACTGGATGAAACTTTATAGGAATAGTGACTGGCATGTGCAGAGTTGCATTTTGAAGTTGGAATTTCCAAAATGGCCGCCGTAACCATGGAAACAGCAAAATTGTCCAAAATTTCAAAATGCTCCAAACTTAATGAAATTTTGCAAAAATGATAACTTGCAGGTGTAGATGCACTCTTTGACTTTGGAATTTCCAAAATGGCTGCCGCTCGCCTGGCAATGGGGGGGACGAGGGTGCCATCCGTTATTGCTAGCAATTACAAATCTAGTTATTATTATATTTATTCTTCCACACTTTTTTGTCCATACTATTTCTCCGAATTAGCTTCAACAATATTGATGAAACTATACCATAATGGAGACCACAACATTTTATAGTGCAGTGGGGTATGGCACCATCAAGATGGCTACCGTTGCCATGGAAACGAAACAAATGTGAAAAAATCCCGTTTTTTGTTTTGGTGAACTATTTGGATAGGCTTTAACTCAGAACCATTATATTTTAACACAATGTAGGTGCCCACTATATACAGGTGTTTGGATGATTTTGGCACTCATTGGAACTACTATGTTGCCATGGAAACAACACCAAAAATTTCAAAAATCTCAAAATGTTCCAAACTTAATGAAACTTCACAGTAACGATGAGCAACATTGGAAGATGTGGAATTTGGCGTTGGAATTTCCAAAATATCTGTTATTACCATGGAAACAATGCAAAAAGGTCAAAACTTTGAATTTTCACAGAACATTCCAGAACATCAATGTTAAATTTGTTCTAGAGACATTAAATGATATATTGGTATGCCTACATGTTATGACCATATTAGGAAATTCCAAAATGGCCGCCATTGCCATGGAAACTGGACAAAAGTTTAACATTGACCCTACGGGAAAATACACTTAAGCTGCATTTTTTTTTTAAATATAACAACAATTCCACGTAATCAGGAGTATGTGCACGTAATGCTGTACTGCTAACATGTACTAGAATATGCTAGAATAAAAATATGTATTTTATTTAACGTGCTTCTTTTCTATACAAAAATCGCGCTTTACAGAGAAAATCGCCACCGAGATAACGAGAAACACTCAGAGTACAAATTACTGACATTTCTGCACTTGCGTTAAAGTACATATCCGTGAATGACACACCTGTTAAAATCTACACATTAGCTGAAATCAATCGATAAACATGTAATTTAATTGTACACGATAAGTTACATGTATTGTGTGATACGCGAGCTATTGAAGAATAAATTGAACAGTTAGTACGCCGCTCCGTCAATATATACACGTGTTGTCTGTCCAAGGTCCCCTCTAGAAAGAATATTAATATGCTAAGTCCACGATAATATACTTCAGTATCACGTGACACCACCTTCCCACTTGCGCGCGTGTCTAATTTTAGATTTAAAAAGGATTCCCAAACTATGTATAGAACTGAAACGTATTCAACGGAAGAGAAAAAAAAAAGGGGGGGGGGGGGGGGTTGTTGTCGTGTGTGTGAAGAAATGCTGATTCCCACATGTATAATAGATATTTGACTTTTGTACACTCATAAGTATTGATGCTACTGTGACCATGTGCAGTACGGGGTGCCATCCTCAGCTATATAGCAAATCTAGTTATTCTTATTATTATGTCACCCGATCGACAAAGTCGGGTGACATATTGCTTTTCCTCTGTTTCTTTTTCCCTATTATTATTATTATTATTATTTTTCTTCCACCTAATTTTGTCCGGCAGTTTTTTTGGAGCCAAAGGAACCAATCTGAATGATGGTGCACTATAACAAGGAACCCTGACTTTCCAGTTGCAGTGCAACTTTGGAACTAAAAAATGGCTGCCATCACCATGGAAACAGAAAAATAGTGAAAAAATATAATTTTAGAGTTCGGCCAATTATTTGAGAATGGTTATGCTTAAAATCTTTAGATTTTGATACAATGTAGGTGCCCACTATACACTGGTTTTGGGATGATTTTGGCAATCATTGGAACTACTATGTTGCCATGGATACTACACCAAAAATTTCCAAAATATGGAACTGCTCCAAATTAAATGAAACTTCACAGTAACGAAAATTTCAAAATTTCTCCAAACTTAATGAAACTTTACAAAATTGACAATTGGCATGAGTAGATGCACTCTCTGATTTTGGAATTTTCAAAATGGCTGCCGCTCGCCTGGCAATGGGGGAAGGGTGCCATCCGCTATTGCTTGCAATGGCAATTCTAGTTATGGCACTCTCAACGGAGTTGGGGTGACATATTGTTATTGTTCGTTTCTTTTTTTTCTTTTTATTAAGTCACCAAAACGGAGTTTTGGGGACTTTATGTTTTTGTTCGGTTTCTTATTATGGCACCCTCAACGGAGTTGGGGTGACGTATTGTTATTCTACGTTTCTTTTTTTTCTTATTATTATTATTTTTCTTCTTGCAACAAATTTTGTCCAGGTGATTTCTCGAAATCCAATGGACCAATGTTGATGGAACTCTACTATAGTAAGGACCCCCAGGTGCAGAGTTGCAGGAAGCATGGAATGGTTCAAGATGGCTACCGTTTCCATGGAAACAGAACAAATGTGAAAAAATCCAGTTTTTTGTTTTGGTGAACTGTTTGGATATGCTTTATCTCAGAATCATTATATTTTAATACAAAGTAGGTGCCCACTATATACAGGTGTTGGATGATTTTGGTGATCATTGGAACTACTATGTTGCCATGGAAACTACACCAAAAATTTCGAAATTCTCAAAATGCTCCAAACTTCATGAAACTTCACAGTAACGATGAGCAACATTGGAAGATGTGGAATTTGGCGTTGGAATTTCCAAAATATCTGTTGTTACCTTGGAAACAATGCAAAAAGGTCAAAACTTTGAATTTTCACAGAACATTCCAGAACATCAATGTTAAATTTATTCTAGAGACATTAAATGGTATATGTTTATGGAGGGCAAAAAATAGCAGCGGGGGTTTGACTTTGGAATATTCAAAATGGCCGCCGTTACCATGGAAACAGCAAAAATATGAAAAACTTCAAAATGCTTCAAATTTAAGGAAACTTATAACAAATGTTGCCTAGCTTATGTAGACTTGACTTTTGAGTTTGGAATTTTCAAAATGGCCGCCATTACCATGGAAACAGCAAAATTATCAAAATTTCAAAATGCTTCAAACTTAATGAAAGAGGGACGAAAGATACCAAAGGGATAGTCAAACTCATAAATCTAAAACAAACTGACAACGCCATGGCTAAAAATGAAAAAGACAAACAGAAAAACAATAGTACACATGACACAACATAGAAAACTAAAGAATAAACAACACGAACCCCACCAAAAACTAATGAAACTTTGCAAAAATGTTACTAGACATCTGTAGATGCACTATTAGACTTTGGATTTTTCAAAATGGCTGCCGCTCACCTGGCAATGGGGGAAGGGTGCCATCCGTTATTGCTAGCAATTACAAATCTAGTTATTATTATTATTCTTATTTTTCTTTTTCTAACCCCTAAAACGGTCCTACCATTTTCTTGGAAAGAGTAGAGGATGGAAATTTTATATTTTTTCTGGGTAAGGGTCTGCATCATGGGGGGTGCAGAACCCAATGTCCATGATACCAGGGTGTCATCTTGGCATAATTAGGGGGGCTCAAAGATGGGTGGGGTTAATTTTTTTTTACATTTTCTAAATTTTCCACTGTATGGAGAGTAGATGGAATTATATATTCTCTTATGAATATTTAGAGACACATGTCTGCTTCAACTTGGCACTAATTTTATTTCAGTAGGGGGTCTCCATGGCATAATTTGAGGGGGGTGAATTTTCATGGAATATTCTAGAACATCAATGTTAAATTTGTTCTAGAGACATTTCATGGTATATGATGGTATATAATTATGGAGTGAACAATTTGCAGCAGAAGTGACACTTTGGAATTTTCAAAATGGCCGCCGTAACCATGGAAACAGCAAAAATAAGAAAAACATCAAAATGCTTCAAATTAAATGAAACTTATAATATATGTTGTGAAGCTAATGTAGACTTCACTTTTTAGTTCGAAATTTCCAAAATGGCCGCCGTTGCCATGGAAACTCCAAAAATGTGAAAATTTTCAAAAAGCTTCAAAATTAATGAAACTTAAAACAAATGTTGCCTGCCATATGTAGACATTACTTTTGACTTTAAAATTTCCAAAATGGCCGCCGTAGCCATGTAAACGGCAAAAATGTGAAAAAAATCAAAATCCTTTAAATTTAATCAAACTTTACACACAGGTTATGTGGCATCATGGATACCGTAAAACAATGATTTGGGGTCCGTTTTGGTGACTTTTGTGTTAGCATCCTAACACAGGATTACTTGTTATTATTATTTTTATTCTTCCACACATTTTGTCCATACTATTTCTCAGAACTGGTCATACCAATGCTGATGGAACTATACCATAATATGAACCGCCATGTTAAGCTGTGCAAGAGACAGTGGAATGGTAAAAAATGGCCGCCGTTACCATGGAAACAGAACAAATGTGAAAAAATCCAGTTTTTTGTTTTGGTGAACTATTTGGATACTATTTAACTCAGAATCATTATATTTTAATACAATGTAGGTGCCCACTATATACAGGTTTTGGATGATTTTGGCACTCATTGGAACTACTATGTTGCCATGGAAACTACACCAAAAAAATCAAAAATCTAAAAATGTTCCAAACTTAATGAAACTTCACAGTAACGATGAGCAACATTGGAAGATGTGGAATTTGGCGTTGGAATTTCCAAAATCGCTGTTGTTACCATGGAAACAATGCAAAAAGGTCAAAACTTTGAATTTTCACAGAACATTCTAGAACATCAATGTTTAATTTATTCTACAGACATTAAATGGTATATGATTGTGGAGGGGAAAAATTGCAGCGGGGGTTTGACTTTGGAATATTCAAAATGGCCGCCGTTACCATGGAAACAGCAAAAATACGAAAAACTTCAAAATGCTTCAAATTTATTGAAACTTATAACAAATGTTGCTCAGCTAATGTAGACTTGACTTTTGAGTTTGGAATTTCCAAAATGGCCGCCGTTACCATGGCTACCGCTCACCTGGCAATAGGGGAAGGGTGCCATCCGCTATTGCTTGCAATGGCAAATCTAGTTATTATTTTTATTCTTCCGCACTTTTTGTCCAAGACAGTTCTCGGAATTGGATGGACCAATCTTGATGGAACTATGCTATAATGTTGTCCACCATGTGAAGTTGTGCACCTGACTTTGGAATGTGCAAGATGGCCGCGGTTACCATGGAAACTAAAAAAATGTAAAAGAAAATCAAAATTCTAACTCTTTCGTTATAAGAGCCAACCTTATGAAACTTTGTGCAAATGTTGGTGGTGGGGCCCCGAGGTACCAACAATACTTAGAAATTCAGAAATGGCTGCCATTGCCATGGAAACAGGCGAAATGTTTTACATAGAACATTCCAGAACATCAATGTTAAATTTATTCTAGAGACATTTTATTTTAAATGATGGTATATAATTATGGTGAGAACAAATTGCAGCAGCAGGTTGACTTTGGAATTTTCAAAATGGCCGCCGTTACCATGGAAACAGCAAAAATACAATAAACTTCAAATTGCTTCAAATTTATTGTAACTTATAACAAATGTTGCTTAGCTAATGTAAACTTGACTTTTGAGTTTGGAATTTCCAAAATGGCCGCCGTTACCATGGCTACCGCTCACCTAGCAATAGGGGAAGGGTGCCATCCGCTATTGCTTGCAATCGCAAATCTAGTTATGGCACCCTCAACGGAGTTGGGGTGACATATTGTTATTGTTCGTTTCTTTTTTTATTATTATTATTATTATGGCACCCTCAACGGAGTTGGGGTGACGTATTGTTATTCTACGTTTCTTTTTTTTATGGCACCCTCAACGGAGTTGGGGTGACATATTGTTATTGTTCGTTTCTTTTTGTCTTATTATTATTATTATATTTATTCTTCCACACTTTTTTGTCCATACTATTTCTCCGAATTGACTTGAACAATATTGATGGTACTATACCATAATGTTGACCACCACATTATATAGTGCAGTGGGGTATGGCATCATCAAGATGGCTGCCGTTGCCATGGAAACGAAACAAATGTGAAAAAATCCAGTTTTTTGTTTTGGTGAACTGTTTGAATATGCTTACACTCAGAATCACCATATTTTAATACAATGTAGGTGCCCACTATATACAGGTGTTGGATGATTTTGGCACTCATTGGACCTACTATGTTGCCATGGAAACTACACCAAAAATTTCAAAAATATCAAAATGCTCCAAACTTCATGAAACTTCACAGTAACGATGAGCAACATTGGAAGATGTGGCATTTGGCGTTGGAATTTCCAAAATATCTGTAGTTACCATGGAAACAATGCAAAAAGGTCAAAACTTTGAATTTTCACAGAACATTCCAGAACATCAATGTTAAATTTACTCTAGAGACAATAAATGGTATATATGATTATGGAGGGAAAAAATTGCAGCGGGGGTTTGACTTTGGAATATTCAAAATGGCCGCCGTTACCATGGGAACAGCAAAATTATGAAAAACTTCAAAATGCTTTAAATTTAATGAAACTTATAACAAATTTTGCCCAGCTTATGTAGACTTAACTTTTGAGTTTCGAATTTTCAAAATGGCCGTCGTTGCCATGGAAACAGCAAAAATTTTCTAAATGGCTGCCGCTGGCCTGGCAATGGGGAAAGGGTGCCATCCGCTATTGCTTGCAATGGCAAATCTAGTTCTTATTATTTTTCTTCCACCGATTTTGTCCAGCTTATTTCTTGGAATCCAATGGACCAATGTTGGTTAAACTCTACTATAATGAGGACCACCATGATAAGTTGTGCAGTGGACTTTGGCATGTGCATGATGGCCACCGTTACCATGGAAACTAAAAAAATGTTAAAAAATCCAGTTTTTTGTTTTCTCGAACTGTTTGGATAGACTTGAACTTAGAAACATTATATTTTAATACAATGTAGGTGCCCACTATAGACAGGTATTGGATGATTTTGACACTCATTGGAACTACTATGTTGTCATGGAAACAACACCAAAAAATTCAAAAATATCAAAATGCTCAAAACTTAATGAAACTTCACAGTTACGATGAGCAACATTGGAAGATGTGGAATTTGGCGTTGGAATTTCCAAAATACCTGTTGTTACCATGGAAACAATGCAAAAAGGTGAAAACTTTGAATTTTCACAGAACATTCCAGAACATCAATGTTGAATTTATTCTAGAGACATTAAATCGTATATGATGGTATATGATTATGGACGAAAAAAATTGCAGCGGGGGTTTGACTTTGGAATATTCAAAATGGCCGCCGGTACCATGGAAACAGCAAAAATATGAAAAACTTCAAAATGTTTCAAATTTCATGAAACTTATAACAAATAATGCCTAGCTTATGTAGACTTGACATTGATCAAACCTTCAACAACTTCATGGATATGTAACATGGCATGTCCCAAAGTGGCACCTGTCATTGGAATTTTGGAAATGGTACCTGTTACCATGGAAATAGCAAAAATTTCAAAAATTTCAACATACTCCAAAATTGATGAAACTTTACAAGAATGTTAATAGACATCTGTAGATGAGCTCTTTGACTTTGGAATTTTCAAAATGGCTGCCGCTCGCCTGGCAAAGTGGGAAGGGTGCCATCCGCTATTGCTTGCAATGGCAAATCTAGTTATTATTATTTTTATTCTTCCACACTTTTTTGTCCATTCTATTTCTCGGAATTGGCTTGAACAATATTGATGGAACTATACCATAATGTAGACCACCACATTCTATAGTGCAGTGGGGTATGGCACCATCAAGATGGCTGCCGTTGCCATGGAAACGAAACAAATGTGAAAAAATCCTGTTTTTTGTTTTGATGAACTGTTTTGATATGCTTAAACTCAGAAACATTATATTTTGATACAATGTAGGTGCCGGCCAAATACAGGTGTTGGATGATTTTGGCACTCATTGGAACTACTATGTTGCCATGGAAACTACACCAAAAATTTCAAAAATATCAAAATGCTCCAAACTTCATAAAACTTCACAGTAACGATGAGCAACATTGGAAGATGTGGAATTTGGCGTTGGAATTTCCAAAATATCTGTTGTTACCTTGGAAACAATGCAAAAAGGTCGAAACTTTGAATTTTCACAGAACATTCCAGAACATCAATGTTAAATTTATTCTAGAGACATTAAATGGTATATGATTATGGAGGGCAACAATTGCAGCGGGGGTTTGACTTTGGAATATTCAAAATGGCCGCCGTTACCATGGGAACAGCAAAATTATGAAAAACTTCCAAATGCTTTAAATTTACTGAAACTTATAACAAATGTTGCCTAGCTTATGTAGACTTAACTTTTGAGTTTCAAATTTTCAAAATGGCCGCCGTTGCCATGGAAACAGCAAAAATTTTCTGAATGGCTGCCGCTGGCCTGGCAATGGGGAAAGGGTGCCATCCGCTATTGCTTGCAATGGCAAATCTAGTTATGGCACCCTCAACGGAGTTGGGGTGACATATTGTTATTCTACGTTTCTTTTTTTTCTTATTTTTCTTCCACACATTTTGTCCGCGCGAGTTCTTGGAATCCTATGGACCAATGTTGATGGAACTCTACTATAATGAGGACCACCATCTGAAGTTGTGCACCTTGCTATGGAATGGTAAAAAATGGCCGCCGTTTCCATGGAAACAGCACAAATGCGAAAAAAATCAAAGTGGTCCAAACTGGAAGAAACTCCACAGGAATGTTAACTGGCATGTCCTGATTTCCAGTTTGACTTTGAAATTTTCAAAATGGCTGCCGTTACCATGGCAACAGCTAAAATATCAAAAGTTCTAACTCTTTCGTTATAAGATCCAACAGGATGAAACTTAATGAAAATGTTCTCCAGTATGCCAAGATGTCAAGACAATATTATGATAGTTCAAAATGGCCGCCGTTGTCATGGAAACTGGGGCCAAGTTTTGCATTGACCCTATGGGAAAATGCATAAAATCAGCATTTTCACAGAGAGTAGTGCACCAAAGTAAATGAAACTGTATTGATATATAACATGACATGTGACAATGAGATGTCTGCTTTTAGAATTTTGGAATTATCTACTGTAACCATGGTTGCAGCACAAATGTTCAAAATGTCCAAAAAAAATTAAGTGCTGCAAACTGGATGAAACTTTACAGGAATAGTGACTGACATGTGCGGAGTTGCATTTTGAAGTTGGAATTTCCAAAATGGCCGCCGTAACCATGGAAACAGCAAAATTGTCCAAAATTTCAAAATGCTCCAAAATAATGAAATTTTGCAAAAATGATAACTTGCAGGTGTAGATGCACTCTTTGACTTTGGAATTTTCAAAATGGCTGCCGCTCGCCTGGCAATGGGAGGACGAGGGTGCCATCCGTTATTGCTAGCAATTACAAATCTAGTTCTTATTATTTTTCTTCTACTTTTTTTGTCCAGCTTATATCTTGGAATTGGATGAACCAAATGTTATGGAACTATACCATAATGTTAACCAGCAGGTGCAGATTTGCAATCGGGGTATGGCATTTTCAAGATGGCCACCGTTACCATGGAAACGGAACAAATGTGAAAAATAAAATTTTTGTTTTTGATGAATAATTTGAGTATGCATGAACATAGAATCATCTAATTTTCATATATTGTTGGTGTGCACTATGTACAAGTTTTAGGGGATTTTGAGAATCTTTGGAACTACTACATTGCCATGGAAACTAAATACATTTAACATTAAACCCTATGGGAAAACCTTAAAGTAGCATTTACTCCGTTTCAAAGTGGCACCTGTCTTTGGGAGTTTGGAAATGGTAACCGTTACCATGGAAACAGCAAAAATTTCAAAAGTTTCAAATTGCTCCAAACTTTATGAAATTTTACAACAATGTTAATAGACATTTGTAGATGCGCTCTTTGACTTTGGAATTTTCAAAATGGCTGCCGCTCACCTGGCAATGTGGGAAGGGTGCCATCCGTTATTGCTAGCAATTACAAATCTAGTTATGGCACCCTCAACGGAGTTGGGGTGACATATTGTTATTCTACGTTTCTTTTTTTTCTTATTATGGCACCCTCAACGGAGTTGGGGTGACATATTGTTATTGTTCGTTTCTTTTTGTCTTATTATTATTATTATATTTATTCTTCCACACTTTTTTGTCCATTCTATTTCTCGGAATTGGCTTGAACAATATTGATGGAACTATACCATAATGTAGACCACCACATTCTATAGTGCAGTGGGGTATGGCACCATCAAGATGGCTGCCGTTGCCATGGAAACGAAACAAATGTGAAAAATTTCTGTTTTTTGTTTTGGTGAACTGTTTGAATATGCTTAAACTCAGAATCATCATATTTTAATACAATGAAGGTGCCCACTATATACAGGTGTTGGATGATTTTGGCACTCATTGGACCTACTATGTTGCCATGGAAACTAAACAAAAAATTTCAAAAATATCAAAATGCTCCAAACTTTATGAAACTTCACAGTAACGATGAGCAACATTGGAAGATGTGGAAATTGGCGTTGGAATTTCCAAAATATCTGTAGATACCATAGAAACAATGCAAAAAGGTCAAAACTTTGAATTTTCACAGAACATTCCAGAACATCAATGTTAAATGTATTCTAGAGACATTAAATGGTATATGATGGTATATATGATAATGGAGGGAAAAAATTGCAGCGGGGGTTTGACTTTGGAATATTCAAAATGGCCGCCGTTACCATGGGAACAGCAAAACTTTCAAAAATTTCAAAGTTCTCCAAACTTGATGAAACTTTTCAAAATTGACAATTGGCATGAGTAGATGCACTCTATGATTTTGGAATTTTCAAAATGGCTGCCGCTCGCCTGGCAATAGGGGAAGGGTGCCATCCGCTATTGCTTGCAATGGCAAATCTAGTTCTTATTATTTTTATTCCACACTTTTTGTCCGGCTTAGTTCTCGGAATTGAATGCACCAATGTTGATGGAACTATAACATAATGTTAATCACCATGTGCAGTTTTGCACCTTACCTTGGAATTAAAAAAATGGCTGCCATTGCCATGGAAACAGCAAAAATGTGAAAAATAGAAATGTGTTCCAATTGATATGAAACTTCTATGATATGAAGAGAGTCATGCACACTTCAACATGGTACATTTTTTTTTCAACTGGGGGGTCTCTAGACATAATTTGAGGGGGGTGAATTTTTCATGGAACATTCCAGAACATAAGTGTTAAAATAGTTCAACAGACATTAAATGTTATATAATAGTATATTCTTAGGGGGAGAACAATATGCAGCAGTAGTTTGACTTTGGAATTTTTAAAATGGTGGCCGTTACCATGGAAACAGCAAAAATATGAAAAACTCCAAAATGCTTCAAATTTAATGAAACTTAAAACAAATGTTGCCTAGCTATTGTAGACTTGACTTTTGAGTTTTTAATTTCCAAAATGGCCGCCGTTGCCATGGAAACGGCACAATTGTTGAAAACAGAAAAACGTACATAAAGCTATGAAAACTGACAGAAAGATCTTTTGTTATGGAAATATCTGCATTTACTGATGGAACATTTCGAAATGGCTGCCGTTTAGTGGCAATTGGGGAACCAGGGTGACATCTGCTATTGCTTGCAATGGCAATTCTAGTTATGTCACCCGATCGACAATGTCGGGTGACATATTGCTTTTCCTCCGTTTCTTTGTTATTATGTCACCCGATCGACAATGTCGGGTGACATATTGCTTTTCTTATGTTTCTTTGTTATGGCACCCTCAACGGAGTTGGGGTGACATATTGTTATTCTACGTTTCTTTTTTTTCTTATTTTTCTTTTTCTTCTTCCACACATTTTGTCCGTCGTGTTTCTCGGAATCCAATGGACCAATGTTGATGGAACTTTACCATAAGGAGGACCCCCATGTAAAGTTGTGCACCTTGGTATGGAATGGTAAAAGATGGCCGCCGTTTCCATGGAAACAGCATAAATGCTAAAAAAATCAAAGTGTTCCAAACTGGAAGAAACTCCACAGGAATGTTGACTGGCATGTGCTGATTTCCAGTTTGACTTTGGAATTTTCAAAATGGCTGCCGTTACCATGGAAACAGCTTAAATATCAAAAATTCTAACTCTTTCGTTATAAGATCCAACTGGATGAAACTTTATGAAAATGTTCTCCAGTATGCCAAGATGTCAAGACAATATTTGGATAGTTCAAAATGGCCGCCGTTGTCATGGAAACTGGGGCCAAGTTTTGCATTGACCCTATGGAAAAATGCATAAAATCAGCATTTTCTCAGAGAGTATTGCACCAAAGTAAATGGAACTGTATTGATATATAACATGACATGTGGCAATGAGATGTACGCTTTTAGAATTTTGGAATTATCTACTGTAACCATGGTTGCAGCACAAATGTTCAAAATTTCCAAAAAAAATAAAGTGCTGCAAACTGGATGAAACTTAACAGGAATAGTGACTGACATGTGCGGAGTTGCATTTTGAAGTTGGAATTTTCAAAATGGCCGCCGTAACCATGGAAACAGCAAAAATATCAAAAATTTCAAAATGCTTCAAACTTAATGAAACTTTGCAAAAATGTTACTAGGCATCTGTAAATACATTCTTCGACTTTGGAATTTTCAAAATGGCTGCCGCTCACCTGGCAATGAGGGGAAGGGTGCCATCCGTTATTGCTAGCAATTACAAATCTAGTTATGTCACCCGATCGACAATGTCGGGTGACATATTGCTTTTCCTCTGTTTCTTTTTCCGTATTATTATGGCACCCTAAACGGAGTTTGGGTGACATATTGTTATTCTACGTTTCTTTTTGTTTTTATGGCACCCTCAACGGAGTTGGGGTGACATATTGTTATTGTTCGTTTCTTTTTTTCATATTATTATTATTATTTTTATTCTTCCACACTTTTTTGTCCATTCTATTTCTCGGAATTGGCTTGAACAATATTGATGGAACTATACCATAATGTAGACCACCACATTCTATAGTGCAGTGGGGTATGGCACCATCAAGATGGCTGCCGTTGCCATGGAAACGAAACAAATGTGAAAAATTTCTGTTTTTTGTTTTGGTGAAATGTTTGAATATGCTTAAACTCAGAATCATCATATTTTAATACAATGAAGGTGCCCACTATATACAGGTGTTGGTTGATTTTGGCACTCATTCGACCTACTATGTTGCCATGGAAACTACTCCAAAAATTTCAAAAATCTCAAAATGTTCCAAACTTAATGAAACTTCACAGTAACGATGAGCAACATTGGAAGATGTGGAATTTGGCGTTGGAATTTGCAAAATAGCTGTTGTTACCATGGAAACAATGCAAAAAGGTCAAAACTTTGAATTTTCACAGAACATTCCAGAACATCAATGTTAAATTTATTCTAGAGACATGAAATGGTATATGATTATGGAGGGACAAAATTGCTGCGGGGGTTTGACTTTGGAATATTCAAAATGGCCGCCGTTACCATGGAAACAGCAGAAATGTTCAAAATTTCCAAATGCTCCAAACTTAATGAAACTTTACAAAAATGATGATTTGCATGTGTAGAAGCACTTTTTTTACTTTTACAAATTTTCCAAATGGATGCCGCTCGTCTGGCAATGTGGAAAGGGTGCCATCCGCTATTGCTTGCAATGGCAAATCTAGTTATTTTTATTATTATTTTTCTTCCACACATTTTTGTCCAGTCTGGAACTCTAATGTGAATGGACCCAAGAAGATGGTACTATACCATAATGTTAACCACCAGATGAAGATTTGCTTTTTGGGGTTGGCACTTTCAAGATGGCTGCCGTTACCATGGAAACGGAACAAATGTGAAAAAATCCAGTTTTTTGTTTTGGTGAACTATTTGGATACTATGTAACTCAGAATCATTATATTTTAATACAATGTAGGTGCCCACTATATACAGGTGTTGGATGATTTTTGGCACTCATTGGAACTACTATGTTGCCATGGAAACTACTCCAAAAAATTCAAAAATCTCAAAATGTTCCAAACTTAATGAAACTTCACTGTAACGATGAGCAACATTGGAAGATGTGGAATTTGGCGTTGGAATTTCCAAAATCGCTGTTGTTACCATGGAAACAATGCAAAAAGGTCAAAACTTTGAATTTTCACAGAACATTCTAGAACATCAATGTTTAATTTATTCTAGAGACATTAAATGGTATATGATTGTGGAGGGAAAAAAATTGAAGCGGGGGTTTGACTTTGGAATATTCAAAATGGCCGCCGTTACCATGGAAACAGCAAAAATACGAAAAACTTCAAAATGCTTCAAATTTATTGAAATTTAAAACAAATGTTGCTCAGCTAATGTAGACTTGATTTTTGAGTTTGGAATTTCCAAAATGGCCGCCGTAACCATGGCTACCGCTCACCTGGCAATAGGGGAAGGGTGCCATCCGCTATTGCTTGCAATGGCAAATCTAGTTATTTTTATTATTCTTCCACACATTTTGTCCATCGTGTTTCTAAGAATTGAGTGATCCAATATTGTTGGAACTATAACATAATGAGGACCCCCATTTGAAGTTGTGCACCTTGCTATGGAATGGTAAAAGATGGCCGCCATTTCCATGGAAACAGCACAAATGCGAAAAAAATCAAAGTGTTCCAAACTGGAAGAAACTCCACAGGAATGTTCACTGGCATGTGCTGATTTCCAGTTTGACTTTGGAATTTTCAAAATGGCTGCCGTTACCATGGAAACAGCTAAATTATCAAAAATTCTAACTCTTTCGTTATAAAATGCAACTGGATGAAACTTTATGAAAATGTTCTCCAGTATGCCAAGATGTCAAGACAATATTTGGATAGTTCAAAATGGCCGCCGTTGTCATGGAAACTGGGGCCAAGTTTTGCATTGACCCTATGGAAAAATGCATAAAATCTGCATTTTCTCAGAGAGTATTGCACCAAAATAAATGAAACTGTATTGATATATAGCATGACATGTGGCAATGAGATGTACGCTTTTAGAATTTTGGAATTATCTACTGTAACCATGGTTGCAGCACAAATGTTCAAAATTTCCAAAAAAAATAAAGTCCTTCAAACTGGATGAAACTTCACAGAAATAGTGGCTGACATGTGCGGAGTTGCATTTTGAAGTTGGAATTTCCAAAATGGCCGCCGTAACCATGGAAACAGCAAAATTGTCCAAAATTTCAAAATGCTCCAAACTTAATGAAATTTTACAAAAATGATGACTTGCATGTGTAGATGCAATCTTTGACTTTGAAATTTTAAAAAAGGCTGCCGCTCGCCTGGCAATGGGGGGACGAGGGTGCCATCCGTTATTGCTAGCAATTACAAATCTAGTTATCATTTTTCTTCTTGCAACAAATTTTGTCCAGGTGATTTCTCGAAATCCAATGGACCAATGTTGATGGAACTCTACTATAGTAAGGACCCCCAAATGCAGAGTTGCAGGAAGCATGGAATGGTTCAAGATGGCTACCGTTTCCATGGAAACAGAACAAATGTGAAAAAATCCAGTTTTTTGTTTTCTCGGACTGTTAGCATAGACTTGAACTCAGAAACATTATATTTTAATACAATGAAGGTGCCCACTATATACAGGTATTGGACGATTTTGACACTCATTGGAACTACTATGTTGCCATGGAAACTACACCAAAAATTTCAAAAATATCAAAATGATCAAATTAATGAAACTTCACAGTAACGATGAGCAACATTGGAAGATGTGGAATTTGGCTTTGGAATTTCCAAAATATCTGTTGTTACCATGGAAACAATGCAAAAAGGTCAAAGCTTTTAATTTTCACAGAACATTCCAGAACATCAATGTTCAATTTATTCTAGAGACATTAAATCGTATATGATGGTATATGATTATGGAGGGAAAAAATTGCAGCGGGGGTTTTACTTTGGAATATTCAAAATGGCCGACGTTTCCATGAGAACAGCAAAAATATGAAAAACTTCAAAATACTTCAAATTTAATGAAACTTATAACAAATGTTGCCTAGCTTGTGTAGACTTGACTTTTGAGTTTGGAATTTTCAAAATGGCCACCGTTGCCATGGAAACAGCAAAAATTTTCTAAATGGCTGCCGCTGGCCTGGCAATGGGGAAAGGGTGCCATCCACTATTGCTTGCAATGGCAAATCTAGTTATGGCACCCTCAACGGAGTTGGGGTGACGTATTGTTATTCTACGTTTCTTTTTATTTTTTTTATGGCACCCTCAACGGAGTTGGGGTGACGTATTGTTATTCTACGTTTCTTTTTTTTCTTATTATGGCACCCTAAACGGAGTTTGGGTGACATATTGTTATTCTACGTTTCTTTTTGTTTTTATGTCACCCTGACGGAGGTCGGGTGACATATTGTTATTGTACGATTCTTTTTTTCTTATTCTTATTCCGCACTTTTTGTCCAACTTAGTTCTCGGAACTGAATGGACCAATGTTGATGGAACTATAACATAATGTTAATCACCATGTGTAGTTTTGCACCTGACTTTGGAATTAAAAAAATGGCTGCCATTGCCATGGAAACAGCAAAAATGTGAAAAATAGAAATGTGTTCCAATTTATATGAAACTTCTATGATATTAAGAGACCCATGCACACTTCAACATGGTACATTTTTTTTTTCAACTGAGGGGTCTCTAGACATAATTTCAGGGGGGGGGGGGTGAATTTTTCATGGAACATTCCAGAACATAAGTGTTAAACTAGTTCTACCGACATTAAATGTTATATAATTGTATATTATCATGGGGAGAACAATATGCAGCAGTAGTTTGACTTTAGAATTTTTAAAATGGCGGCCGTTACCATGGAAACAGCAAATTACAAAAAATATCAAAATGCTCCAAATTCATTGGAATTTAAAACAGAAGATAAAATGTATGCAAAAATCTGCATTTACTGATGGACAATTTCGAAATGGCTGCTGTTGAGAGTCAATTTGCAGACCAGGGTGACATCCGCTATTGCTTGCAATGGCAATTCTAGTTTTTATTATTTTTCTTCCACACATTTTTGTCCAGTCTGGAACTCTCATATGAATGGCCACAAGAAGATGGAACTATACCATATTGTTAACCACCAAATGAAGATTTGCTTTTTGGGGGTGGCACTTTCAAGATGGCTGCCGTTACCATGGAAACGGAACAAATGTGAAAAAATCCAGTTCTTTGTTTTGGTGAACTTTTTGGATACTATTTAACTCAGAATCATTATATTTTAATACAATGTAGGTGCCCACTATATACAGGTGTTGGATGATTTTGGCACTCATTGGAACTACTATGTTGCCATGGAAACTACTCCAAAAAATTCAAAAATCTAAAAATGTTCCAAACTTAATGAAACTTCACAGTAACGATGAGCAACATTGAAAGATGTGGAATTTGGCGTTGGAATTCCAAAATCGCTGTTGTTACCATGGAAACAATGCAAAAAGGTCAAAACTTTGAATTTTCACAGAACATTCTAGAACATCAATGTTTAATTTATTCTAGAGACATTAAATGGTATATGATTGTATATGATTATATAGGAAAAAAATTGCAGCAGGGGTTTGACTTTGGAATATTCAAAATGGCCGCAATAACCATGGAAACAGCAAAAATACAAAAAACTTCAAAATGCTACAAATTTATTGAAACTTAAAACAAAGGTTGCTCAGCTAATGTAGACTTGACTTTTGAGTTTGGAATTTCCAAAATGGCTGCCGTTACCATGACTACCGCTCACCTGGCAATAGGGGAAGGGTGCCATCCGCTATTGCTTGCAATCGCAAATCTAGTTATTATTATTTTTCTTGCAACAAATTTTGTCCAGGTGATTTCTCGAAATCAAATGGACCAATGTTGTTGGAACTCTACTATAGTAAGGACCACCAGGTGCAGAGTTGCAGGAAGCATGAAATGGTTCAAGATGGCTACCGTTTCCATGGAAACAGAACAAATGTGAAAAAATCCAGTTTTTTGTTTTGGTGAACTGTTTGGATATGCTTTATCTCAGAATCATTATATTTTAATACAAGGTAGGTGCCAACTATATACAGGTGTTGGATGATTTTGGTGATCATTGGAACTACTATGTTGCCATGGAAACTACACCAAAAATTTCGAAATTCTCAAAATGCTCCAAACTTCAGGAAACTTCACAGTAACGATGAGCAACATTGGAAGATGTGGAATTTGGCGTTGGAATTTCCAAAATATCTGTTGTTACCTTGGAAACAATGCAAAAAGGTCAAAACTTTGAATTTTCACAGAACATTCCCGAACATCAATGTTAAATTTATTCTAGAGACATTAAATGGTATATGATTATGGAGGGCAAAAAATGCAGCAGGGGTTTGACTTTGGAATATTCAAAATGGCCGCCGTTACCATGGAAACAGCAAAAATATGAAAAACTTCAAAATGCTTCAAATTTAAGGAAACTTATAACAAATGTTGCCTAGCTTATGTAGACTTGACTTTTGAGTTTGGAATTGTCTAAATGGCCGCCGCTCACCTGGCAATAGGGGAAGGGTGCCATCCGTTATTGCTAGCAATTACAAATCTAGTTATTTTTATTTTTCTTCCACACTTTTTTGTCCAGTCTGGAACTCTGATTTGAATGAACCCAAGATGATGGAACTATACCATAATGTGAACCACCATGTGAAGATTTGCTTTTAGGGGTTGGCACTTTCAAGATGGCTGACGTTACCATGGAAACGGAACAAATGTGAAAAAAATCCAGTTTTTCGTTTTGGTGAACTGTTTGGATATGCTTTAACTCAGAATCATTATATTTTAATACAATGTAGGTGCCCACTATATACAGGTGTTGGATGATTTTGGTACTCATTGGAACTTCTATGTTGCCATGGAAACAACACCAAAATTTTCAAAAATATCAAAATGCTCCAATCTTTATGAAACTTCACAGTAACAATGAGCAACATTGGCAGATGTAGCTTTTGGAGTTGGAATTTCCAAAATGGCTTTTGTTACCATGGAAACAATGCAAAAAAATTCAAAAACAATAAAAATGCTACAAACTGGATGAAACTTTACAGAAATGGTCACTCGCATATGCAGAGTTGACTTTTGAAGTTGGAATTTTTAAAATGGCCGCCGTAACCATGGAAACAGCAAAAATGTCCAAAATATCAAAATGCTCCAAACTTAACGAAAGTTTACAAAAATTATAATTTTCAGGTGTAGATGCATTCTTTGACTTTACAATTTTCTAAATGGCTGCCGCTCGCCTGGCAATAGGGGAAGGGTGCCATCCGCTATTGCTTGCAATGGCAAATCTAGTTTTTATTATTTTTCTTCCACACATTTTTGTCCGCGCGATTTCTCGAATTCCAATGGACCAATGTTGATTGAACTCTACTATATTGAGGACCCACAGGTCAGTAGGACAACCGGAAGCGCCTGAGTAAGGATTTCGGCGCTCAGTGATACGGTTCACTAGACGACGTTGTCAACACGTAATGGCGGCCATTTTGTGACGTCAGATTTGGCATTCCTCGTTGAAAGTTACATTTATGACATTCTTGGATGCTTAAACTTTGTGCCACACAACATAAAAGATAAAGCTTTATTCCAGATATTGCAGGTAATTATTTTCAAAGAAGTCGTATCCCAAAAAATGATTTAAACGGCAAAAATAAAGTGTAAAATAATATGAAACATGAATATTGAAATCCAAGTTTTCATCATTTCCTTTTCATGTAATGAATTTACTATTTATCACTTTTATTATTTTATTACATTCGGATTTCGGTCTGGGGTATCCGCCCTTGTCTTCGGAAATATTATACCCACTGTCAACATCCGTTTTTAAACTGGACAGACAAAATTAAAAAAAGTGTTCTTCACGATCTCCCTGGAAATAATTCACGCTATCACTTTGTGAACATTGTAAGCATGAAACTGCAAATACGGACCAAAACGAATTAAATTTGAAAGCGTGGATGATCATGTTTCATGCACACTGTAAGTTGTCTACAAAAGGGGGTGGGGTGGGTGGGTACTCCATGGATTTTGCTGCACGTCAAAGACGTCTATGTACTAAATCATTAGAATGTAAGACATATTCACTTTAACTCTTGGCTACTTTATACCTGGTCGTATATAAATAAATTCCCATTTTATCTGGGAACAATTAATTTTATCTTCATTATAAACTAACTATCTAACTAATTTTATTCAGGATAAAATCCAGTACAAAAGGATCATCGCTGAAACACACGAACACATATAAAAACATATACAAAACAAAACAACAATAAAACATAACAGCCAACACTTTTGACACTTATAACAACATGAACAAGAAAGAGACAAAACTCATTATATGTGTATGTGTTAAGAATCAGAATGTATTGTGTATTGTTGTTATTATTGCCCGTCAGGGGCCCTTAATTGGAAAATAAAGAATTTTGAACTTTTATATGTCCCTGATTTCATTTAATACATGTACACTCAAGTTTAATATTTTATCTATAAAAATTAAATCTTTTATGAACACAAGTTGATACAATACAAAGGGAAAGGGATTATAGGCACTTGTTTCTGACAATGGGGGTTCACTATCCATACTCTTCTTTCCCATATATAAAAAAATAAACCAGATACATGTAGTATCCCCATTGTAATTAACCAATCACCCGTCACCCATTTGAGAGCTTACACAGTGACATGCATTTACATGTCAGACCAGAAACTAACAAATTTCAGTGGCAAAACCAGAACTTTTCATAAAAGGGGAGGGGGGCTCCAGTCATGCTTCAGTCCCTATACAATCAACCAAATTTTTTCCAACAAGGTCTCAATAGTCATGACAGTGGTGGTTCCATGATTTTAATTAAGAAAAACTGGGTTGTGAGTGCCCCCAAAATGTATATAATTTTAGCTTGTATTGTACATGTTATGATGTTTATGTACACTATAATATAATTGAATATAAAAATGTTAATGAAAGGATTGTTAACACTCAAATCTGCTCCATGTTATGATATTAAACATTGTTATCTAACATGTTTAACACCGCCACATTATTTATGTATGTGCCTGTTCCAAGTCAGGAGCCTGTAATTCAGTGGTTGTCGTTTGTTTATGTGTTACATATTTGTTCTTCGTTTTTTCATAAATAAGGCCGTTAGTTTTCTCGTTTGAATTGTTTTACATGTCTTATCGGGGCTCTTTATAGCTGACTATGCGGTATGGGCTTTGCTCATTGTTAAAGGCTGTACAGTGACCTATAGTTGTTAATGTCTGTGTCATTTTGGTCTTTTGTGGATAGTTGTCTCATTGGCAATCATACCACATCTTTTTTTTTATATTATACATAAAAAATAAATTTTCAAGACTTGGAAATATTTTCTTTGCCCATTATTGCCTTTAACTTTTATGTATTGAGCAAAATGCTCGAGGCATAATTATTTTTAATACTTAGTAAAAACATGTATTTTCTTGGTAATTCATATGGCAAATTTGTATTAATGTGTTGATAATAACAATGCAAAGTTTAATTTTGCTTTGAATAATTTAGTATATAATTTATTAAGTAATTATATGTACATTTGCTTTATATTTACAGGAAGGAGAAAGATGTTCACTATGAATCAAAAATTCAATACATAGGACTTTTATATATCAACAAAAAACACTGGTACATGTACATGTGTATGTGTGATATACATACAACAAGAAAACAGTAATCAAATGGAATGTCAACGACCAGTGTCCAGTAATGTTGAAAGCAAAATGATTTTGATAGAAAACAATAGGACTAGAATATATTAAGGGTAACTAATCCAAAAGTGTCTGTTTAGGGTAAAAACAGTCAGTTATTTACAGTGTGCTATGATTTCAATCCCACAAATATGAAACAAAAACATAATATACATGGTATGCAGACTGTTTTCATAAGGGAATAGACTTAAAATATCTACATTTAACAGTCAGACATAATTATATACTAAATTATTCTTTTTTATATATAAAGTTGCCAATGGAATAAATTGAGGATGGAAATTATAATTAATGAGATATAGGTAAAAGAATCATACACAGACTTTAAGGCTGAATGGTATTCTTTTAATAGTTTAAAGATTTTATTCTGTTATCTATGCTGTATAAATGTCGAGATAGTTACATTTGGATTGAAAACTTATTTCAAGAATGAAGGGTACCATAATTTAAATTTAATTTATGATAAAAAAAAAACAATATAAGGGAATTAACTCTTACATGATGTGCATCATATCCATACAAATGAAGCGTTTTAATAAATCTGACCATTTTTCTACGACCGTAAAAATTGAAAATTTTTTGGTCGTATATTGGTATCACGTTGGCGTCGTCGTCGTCGTCCGAATACTTTCAGTTTTCGCACTCTTACTTTATTAAAATTGAATAGAAATCTATGAAATTTAACACAAGGTTTATGACCACAAAAGGAAGGTTGGGATTGATTTTGGAAGTTTTTGTCCCAACATTTTAGGAATTAGGGGCCAAAAAGGGCCCAAATAAGCATTTTCTTGGTTTTCGCACTATAACTTTAGTTTGATTAAATATAAATCTATGAAATTTTGACACAAGGTTTATGACCACAAAAGAAAGGTTGGGATTGATTTTGAGAGTTTTGGTTTCAACAGTTTAGGAATTAGGGGCCAAAAAAGGGTCCATATAAGCATTATTCTGGTTTTCGCACAATAACTTTAGTATAAGTAAATAGAAATAAATGAAATTTAAACACAAGGTTTATGACCACAAAAGGAAGGTTGGGATTGATTTTGGGAGTTCAGGTCCGAACAGTTTAGGAATTAGGGGTCAAAAAGGGGTCCAAATAAGCATTTTTCTTGGTTTTCGCACCATAAGTTTAGTATAAGTCAATAGAAATCTATGAAATTTAAACACAAGGTTTATGACCATAAAAGGAAGGTTGGGATTGATTTTGGAAGTTTTGGTCCAAACAGTTTAGGAATAAGGGGCCCAAAGGGTCCAAAACTAAATTTTGTTTGATTTCATCAAAAATTGAATAATTGGGGTTCTTCAATATGCCGAATCTAACTGTGTATGTAGATTCCTAATTTTTGGTCCTGTTTTCAAATTGGTCTACATTAAGGTCCAAAGGGTCCAAAATTAAACTTAGTTTGATTTTAACAAAAATTGAATCCTTGGCCAAGTTGGGGTTCTTTGATATGCTGAATCTAAAAAAATACTTAGATTTTTTATTATTGGCCCAGTTTTCAAGATGGTCCAAATCGGGGTCCAAAATTAAACTTTGTTTTATTTCATCAAAAATTGAATAATTGGGGTTCTTCGATATGCCAAATCTAACTGTGTATGTAGATTCTTAATTTTTGGTGCCGTTTTCAAATTGGTCTACATTAAAGTCCAAAGGGTCCAAAATTAAACTAAGTTTGATTTTAACAAAAAATTAATTCTTGGGCTTCTTTGATATGCTGAATCTAAACATGTACTTAGATTTTTTATTATGGGCCTAGTTTTCAAGTTGGTCCAAATCAGGATCCAAAATTATTATATTAAGTATTGTGCAAAAGCAAGAAATCTTCAATTGCACAGTATTGTGCAATAGCAAATATTTTCAATTGCACAGTATTGCGCAATAGCAAGAAATATCTAATTGCACAATATTGTGCAATAGCATGAAATTTTCAATTGAAGTCTTATCTTTCTTTGTTCAGAATAGTAGTTGAATCAACTTAAATCATTGTTTTATACAATATACAATGTATATCACTTTTACTACCAACTGATAAAATAAAACAATCTTTACCATTCAGTGATTACAAGCACTTTCTTTACGTTTTAATATTTTATGATGTATTTAAATGAGTAGTTATTGTTTCAAACTCCATTAGAAATTTGAATTGAGATCAGTTTTGGAATAAGGGAAAGGGGGATGTGAAAAAAAATTGGGGGGGGTAATTTTTTTTCATTTCAGATTTCATAAATAAAAAGAAAATTTCTTCAAACATTTTTTTGAGAGGATTAATATTAACAGCATAGTGAATTGCTCAAAGGCAAAAAAAAAAATTTAAGTTCATTAGACCACATTCATTCTGTGTCAGAAACCTATGCTGTGTCAACTATTTAATCACAATCCAAATTTAGAGCTGAATCCAGCTTGAATGTTGTGTCCATACTTGCCCCAACCGTTCAGGGTTCAACCTACGCCCTGTATCATTTAGATAAGAGAATGACCTGAGCAGACTGTATTGAGGTCATAGATGGCAATAACAATGAAATACAATATATTATAATTATCATTCTTCATTACTTTTTGATTGAATTAACAAACTTAATTTAATAACAAAAAATTTCATTTTCAGTAGACATCCTGTCAGAGGAATAATTTTACTGGAGGATAAACATTTTGATACCTGGAATCAGCAATTTATATGAAATTTGTTATGAGAGATATATTCATGTACAGAATGGTATCCAAGGTGGTTCAAGTGATTAATAGCGGACATTTTTGTTGAACTAATGCAGGATTTAATAAATGAAAGTTTAACAGACTATGGGCTCCAAAGTTTAGTAACAAGAGGATTTTTTAAATATGTGAGACTCATCAACATTAAAAAGTGCAGAAGTGAAATTTCACCATTTTTATTAAAAAAAATCAGATTATTGACTCAGTTGTTTTCATGAATATTTTGTTTTAAGCAATTTCACTGTTATATAATTAATAAGAGTCCACGTTTATTTTATACTTTTGACAACCAAATATTATATCTTCCCTCTGGCCTCAAGTGTTTCCCTTTTATTTTGCATGAGTGTAATTTAAAAAAGCTAGCTTTTAGTTTTGGGCAAATTCAAGTTTTGCCATTCCAGAATTATTCGACTTTTTTCCTGGTAAGGGAGCTACCATTTGATTTTTATGGGGGGGGGGGGGGGGGCTAGGATGAAAAATTTTGTCCTGCATTTTTTTTTTCTGTAATCTCTGTCCTGCCTTTTTTTTCACTCTGTTCAGTGCTGCCTTTTTCCTTTTAGTTTATCCTGACTTTTTTTTACCTAAATTGTCGTCCTGCCTTTTTTTTTTGCAAGTGTCTTATCCTGCCTTTTTTTTTACTCAAAACTCCTGTCCTGCCTATTTTTTTTAAATTTCATCCTGGATCATATAGATGGGCAATGTGTCAAAGAGATAACAACCCAACCAAAGAACAGAAAACGAGCAGAACCAGTAGTATGCTTATATTGATTTACTTCACTTTTGCCTTGTTGTTGAGATTGAGTGAAAGAATTTTTGTTTTGTTTATTCCTATCAATTAGGGGGGTGGGGACCAGTATTCAACACTGAATAACTAAATGTATATCCCATCACCAGATATGAAGCAGCCAACCATACAAAATAGCCCCCCCCCCCCCCCCCCCGTCACTAAAAGGAGAAAAGAGATGCACAACATACAAAATATTCCATAAGGCTAGCTACATTGTATCATTTGAAATTATATTTCATTTATTTTTTTTATATGTGGAATTGTTTTTTGTAAGTAGTTATTTATTCAATTCAAGGTAATAAATACAGTTACCTTTCAGTAATATGAAAATTAGAAAGTTGGGGTATGATCAATGCCAATAAGACAACTCTCCACCAGATATCAAATGTCTAAAGAGATTAACTTGAACAAAAAGCAGTTAGTGAGCCACATGTATAAAAGACCCTGCTGTGTCATGACACAAGACAGGCTGAAAAGGAATATTCTGCATCTGTATGCAAAAGTGAAAATATGTTTAGAAATAAATGCATGTGTAGCAATGGATACAAATGAATAGTCAATCCAGACAAAATCTCCAACGTTTTGGCGTATGTGGTTTATGCACAAAATTGTCAACCAAATTTTACATACTTCATTCAAATAATTTACATTAAAGAGGACAACAAAATAAAAAAAAAAGAACAGGGCCAATGGCTATAAGGGCAAAGCACCCAGGGCGAACAAGTACAGAGGCGGATCCAGGGGGGCCCCCCTTTCGTTGGAAAAATTTGGTTGATTATATAGGGAATCATTGAAGCATGACTGGAGCGCCCCCCCCCCTTTTTAGGTCAGTCAGCGCCAGCCCCCACCCCTTAGGAAAAGTTCTGGATCCGCCACTGAAGTACTATTGTGAACGGACCAGGATTTCTTTTGAACTCCCACCACCTACTTTGAATAGAATTGGTCATCCCTCCTATGCATAGATATATTGATAGTCAGTATGTCAATGCCCCAAGAAACTGCAAAATTAATTTTTAATAAGTTTTTAAAGTCATGATGAGTTTGAACCTCCACTGTAACCAGAGATTGAGAACCATAAGCCCTAAAAATGACACATGCCTTTGACAAAATATAAAGAGCATACCCCTGCCAACGCCCCCTTTTAAAAATAAGAAACCAAACAAAACACACAACGATAATTATATTAACGAAAGGAATATCAACAGCTTTTCTATGACCGAATCAGATTAAATGTTCATTAAAAACTCAGCGGCAAGTAGCAATATTCACGGAATGAATCTTGTTTTTTATAAGTTACTTTGTAAACTTTTAGTTAAAGTACGATCATGATTTCAACAAATCAGTCGGGGTCCCATGATGTGTAAGCCTTACACTCTAGGGTACCAAGTATGGTATAACGTTGGTATGGATTCAACATATTGCATGCCTTCCTTGGCATTAAGATTAACAAAATTGCTACAAAGAAGAAAAGAATCCAACTTTTAATGACATTTTACGTTGGCATTTTCGGCGCCGGAAATTGACAACGTTTATCTATATACTAACACAACTTCGGTTGAGGTCGATTCCGGCAATTCTGCTTAAAAAATCACATCCAGTAAAATGTATTGATGTCTTAACATATATTTGATATGTTTCAACTATTTTTAGTGGATAATTTATTTGAGAGATGAATTACTATCGTGTTCTTCAGAAACAAGGTAAATATAGGAACAGGGCCCCCATAGTGGGGACATACAAAGTAAAGATGACCATTCTCCATTTATACTCGATAGAAGTGCCTAATTTTTTCAAAACACATACATTTTGTACCAAAGATTAGCATATGAAAGTTTTAAAAAAATTGAGTCGGAGATTTTTTAGAAACACCTCTTAATTTTAGCATATCAATAGACTTAATGGAAAAATAGCCAAAAAATGGCGCCTTCTTCAATTTCGAAAAAAATCTATAATTTTACAATTCAGTGACACAAACTGCTATATTTAAAGTGGTTTTATACCTAATGATTCACCTTTTCATGATATTTGAATAATTATTTACTTTAAAAACAGAAACTCTTCCAATTTTCAAATCTACCGACCATGCAAGGAAAAACCTATAAAAGATTGAGACCCCTACTTTAAAATGGGAACAAATTTTTGCCCTTACTTGGACACCTCTGTTCTTTACGAATTTCGATGCCAAAAACTCGCGAAAATAGGTTGTAAACATTTTTAGCAAATCGAAGGATAGGTATTTTTTTGTTCCCATTTTTGATATAGCCATTTAATCCTATAGTGCAGAAAATCAAAATCCGAAATTCTATGTTCAGATGTAAAAAAATAAGATTTCCTTATGTTTCAATGATCAAAAATGAAAATAATATGTAAACTCATATATTTTTCTCATGTAGATATGCTTAAAATCGACAGTATTTATCGTCCGCACTTTGCCGCAAACGAATTTAAAAAAAAATACAAAAGCGCGCCATTTTTCAGTTGACGTCGGCCGACGCAAAATAGTCCAATTTTCGGTGCAGGACTACTGAGCGCCACCGAATCACATTTTGACCGAAAAGGCACATCCGGTTGTTCTACTTGGTGAAGAGTTGCAGTAAGCATGGAATGGTTCAAGATGGCTGCCGTTACCATGGAAACGGAACACATGTGAAAAATTCCGGTTTTTGGTTTTGGTGAACTATTTAGTTATGCTTAAACTCAGAATCATTATATTTTTATTTTTTTTTTTCCAACAAATAAATATTCTTTATTCTTCAAATTGCTTGTTACATGTTTACTTCATTGTCCAAGCTTCAATAAAGTATCCCTGTGAAATACTTTCTGAGTATCCAGGAAAATACACAGAATATAACAAAATATAAAAAAACATTATTTTTTTTATTCCCATCAATTATATCAATCTTTTTAACTTTATGAAAAATACATTTTGAGATACTGTTTTGTTCTCATTCATGAACCTTCGTAAATCCTTTATAAACATAGCATACACATCTAAAAATTTCAGTTTTTGCTCGGATACATAGTACGACTTGTAAATACAAAAACCTATAATTGTCAAGAAATAATTAAAACCGTTATACCCTTGATCTGATATTTTGTATCTAAATACTATATGTTTTGCTAATATCTTGTTTTGAAAATTCATTTTTGCTAGAAGATAATGTACTTTCTCCCAAAAATCTTTCAAAAATGAACATGTAATAAAGAAATGCAAATAATCTTCTTCTTTTGTTTTACAAAAATTGCATTTATCGTTCTCAGATATGTTCCACTTTAATAGTAGCTGCTTTGTAGGAATAATATATTGAAGCAGTTTCCATCTGAAAATTTTTAACTTATTTTCCTTTAAAATTTTAAATATAAAATCGTATACAAATGACATCTGTGGTATGTATTCTAATTTTAAATATCTTGTCCAAATGTTGATACCGATTGGCTTTATATATTTTTTATCTACTAAAGTTTTATAGAGTATTTTATTGTTGATATCTTTTGTTTCAATTTGTTTATTTTGCCATCTTAATTTGACCTTACATATATTGATTATACTCTTAACGGAGTTTTCTTTTTTTAAAACTTGCATCCATTCTTTTGGGATGCAGGATTCTAACATCTTAAACTCTGCAATCCAGTTTGTTTTATTAATTAATCATTATATTTTAATACAATGTAGGTGCCCACTATACACTTGTGTTGGAATGATTTTGGCGATCTTTGGAACTTCTGTGTTGCCATGGAAACTACACGAAAAATTTCAAAAATATCAAAATGCTCCAAACTTTATAAACACTTCACAGTCACGATGAGCAACATTGGAAGATGTGGTATTTGGAGTTGGAATTTCCAAAATATCTGTTGTTACCATGGAAACAATGCTAAAAGGTAAAAAAAAATAAAAAAAAAATAAAAATGCTGCAAACTGGATGAAACTTTACAGGAATGCTCAATGGCATAAGCAGAGTTGACTTTTGAAGTTGGAATTTTCAAAATGGCCGCCGTAACAATGGAAACAGCAAAAATGTCCAAAATTTCAAAATACTCCAAACTTCATTAAACTTTACAAAAATGATAATTTGAATGTGTAGATGCACTCTTTGACTTTGGAATCTTCTAGTTTGCTGCCGCTCGCCTGGCAATGGGGGAAGGGTGCCATCCGCTATTGCTTGCAATGGCAAATCTAGTTATTTTTCTTCCACTTAATTTTGTCCGACCGCTTTCTCGGAACCAAAGGAACCAATCTAAATGATAGTTCACTATAACAAGGAACCCTGACTTTCGAGTTGCAATGCAACTTTGGAACAAAAAAATGGTTGTCATCACCATTGAAACAGAACAATTGTGAAAAAATCCTGTTTTTGGTTTTAATGAATTTTTTGGATATGCTTAAACTCAGAATCATTATATTTTGATACAATGTAGGTGCCCACTATATACTGGTTTTGGAGGATTTTGGCAATCATTGGGACTACTATGTTGCCATGGAAACTACACTAAAAATTTCAAAAATATCAGAATGCTCCAAATTTAACGAAACTTTACAGTAACGATGAGCAACATTGGTAGATGTGGAATTTGGCGTTAGAATTTCGAAAATGTCTGCCGTTACCATGGAAACAATGCAAAACAGGTCAAAATGGTTCAAAAACCTTAAAGTGGCATTTACTTTATTAAAATGGTAGGTCAAATTGATCGAAACTTTGATGGTATGGTCCCTCCCATGTACCAATGTGGTATATATATGCCATTAACTTTTGGGAATGGTCTCTGTTACCATAGGAACAAATCAAAATGTCAAAAATTTCAAAAGTTTCAAAATGCTCCAAAATTGATGAAACTTAATAGGATTGTTGACTGTCAAGTCTGCATGAGACTTTTGAAGTTGGCATTTCAAAAATGGCTACCATTGCCATGGAAACTGGAAGAATGTCAAATATTTTCGAAATGCTCCAAACTTAATGAAACTTAATATTATTGTAAACTGGCATGTATAGATGAGACTTTTGACTTTGAAAATTTCAAAATGGCTGCCGTTGCCATGGAAACAGCAAAAATGTCATGTTTTTAAAAATGATCTAAATGTACTGAAAATTTACAGAAAAATGTATAGCCATGCAAATATGTGCATTCACAAACAATAATAGTAATAGACATTGGACGACAGTTTAGAGCTGAATGTGAACTAATTTTCCCTTTAAAACTAGGCTTAACTTAGTTAATGGTTAAGAAATAAAGCTAGCAACCTCTTTTAAAATCTAGGAATTATACTATCAGATCCAGCTTGTTTGTTAACATTGAAGATTTTCAACTGGTCTAATATTTCTTTCTCAGTGATGACGTTTTTTGTTTAGATGAAATGGAAAAGGCACGTTATTATCAGGAGTTTATGGTTCCGTATCTCTGTTTTTATTAAAATTTGATAAGGACTTGGCAATACGCTCCTTTTACCAGGAGAAAACATTTTGTCACTAAGTTGTGATGTCAGTTTGCACATGGTGATATTTTGCCTTTCAAACTAAACTGATAGTTCAAGTTTTGGTTGTAAGGTTGGTAGACTTCCAAACAACACTTTCTACGTTATACGAATGTGTAACTTTTTGAAAAGTTACATGTGTTTGACATCAAATCGCAATTGAAATCGCCACAAATGACAATTGGTCAGTGTTCACGCTATAATCTTTATTTTAGAGCATCCATTTATCAGTTGTTTTGTGTAAATAGCTTGTCTAATTAAAACAGAATTTGGAAATGGGGAATGTGTCAAAGAGACAACAACCCGACCATAGAACGGTCTTTTATGCAGCGAGAAACTCCCGCACCCGGAGGCGTCCTTCAGCTGGCACCTAATATATATATATAATAATTCAAGTACGATGTCTTCGAAGAAACGGGAGAATAACTGGAGCCAGAATTTCACCCATATACCTTGTTGCATTTAGGTTACCAACGATGATTTTGAGCTCGGTGCGTTCCTGGTATGTTAAACTAGGTTTTATTGATTTTCTTGAAATAATCATGGTTTCTGTTTTTTGTGAGTTAAAGTTTACAAGCCCTTCAGAAGACCACATATGAATTTTATTGAGATCTCCATTAAGAATTTCAACAGTATTTTCAGGGGTGTCTACTGTCAAATAAATACTAGTGTCGTCTGCGAATAATTTGATAGTGCTTAAATATCAATTACTATATTGACACCTGCATTCATCACTCTCTGTGTTGAATTACTCCCATTTAAGACCACCCATTGACTCCTCTCACATAGATAATCACAAAACCAATTTGCTTTGCTCATTGTTGAAGGCCGTACGGTGACCTATAATTGTTAATGTCTGTGTCATTTTGGTCACTTGTGGACAGTTGTCTCATTGGCAATCATACCACATCTTCTTTTTTACAATTGAGTAAATATCCAGAAATTCCATATTGTTTAAGTTTTGATAAAGGTCTTTATGCCAAACCCGATCAAAATCTTTGCTGATGTCACAAAAATCACTAATTTCTTAATTTCCGTTATCTAAAGCTCTACCAAAGTAGTTAAAAATATCAATAAGTTGATTTATGTTTTTTAAAACCCGATTGATTAGGGGTGATTATCCTCTTTTCAATAAGAAAGTTGTGTACATGTTAATAGACACATCGCTCCATGCACTTTGATAATATACTTAACAACTAGATTGGTCTGTTATTTTTTACCTCTTTACGATTGTTACTCTTAAAAACAGGAGTTACATTTGCTTTTACCAATTTGCCGGAAATATAGCTTTAGATAAAAATCAATTAAATAGTTATCAAAGGTATCAGGATTATGACTTAGTACGCCAGACGTTCGTTTCGTCTACATAAGACTCATAAGTAATGCTCATATCAAACTATTTATAAAGCCAAACAAGTACAAAGTTGAAGGGCATTGAGGGTCCAAAATAACAAAACAAAATTGTGCCAAATACGACTAAGGTAATTTCTGCCTGGGATACAAAAATCCTTAGTTTTTCGATAAATTAAATAGTTTCAAAGTTGGAATTTTAGCTGTGATACAGCCTCTTTTAATAATATTGGACTTATCAAGTCTGGACCCAAGGCCTTATTTGGATTTAAAATCTTTAGAACATCTTCGACCTCACTATCTTTAAGTTGAATGTCACTTAGTGTATAGTGTGGAACGGTTAAGTCAGGAATAACAGCAGAGGTATCATCTATGCTTGTCTGCATCGCCAAAAAGTTTTTAAATCCATTCGCTTTATCAATATCATTAAATATTAAGTTATTATCCTTAAGCAGGGGAGGAATACCCGAGTGAGTAGGTTTGATACCAGAAATTTGTTTACAAGTTTTCCACCAAGTTCTTGCTAATAGGTTACTAGTTGACAATTTTTGTATACGATTATTTTGATATTGTTCACGAGCTTGTCTTATTGAAGCGGTCACTTTATTTCTAGTATGTCTAAATTTATTCCAATCGGCGGGTCGGTTATCTTTTGAGGGTAGGCAGTTTTTCCTTCTTATAAGTTTTCATCAATCGTTATTTAACCAAGCAGGGTCAGTTTTTCGAATAGTTAATATTCTATTGGGTATGGAAATATCAGCTTCATCAAGGATACGATTTGAAGTTTCTGAATTAATTTTATTAACATCATTTATAGCAAATATTCTATCCAAGTTTGTTTTGGTCAATATGCGTCAATATTCATCAAAATCACCATAATTTTCTTTTAAAAGACAAACAAGCAGGTTTTTGTGTATTAATAAACCCTATAACTGGACAGTAATATCTTATTTGGTCTAAAAGTGGTGGCCCGACTCCACAATACGGGACAAAATCGGAATTTCGAGCCGCCGTTGTGTAGCGGTTAGTGTATCGGACTACTAACACAAAGGTTCCTGGTTCGATTCCCGTCTGGGATGAAAATTTCAGAGACTGAATTTTCGGCGCTCCCTTGACAACATTTGCGCTATGGTCTTGAGGAAACGATGATAGTCCGTCGGAAGGGGACGATAAATGGCTGACCCGTGTTAAGAGAGAGCCATACATCTTGCACGTTAAAGACACCCTGGAAGATTTCGAAAAAGAGCAGGCTAATGCCTCTACAAGGCAGCACTCGCACCCGCAAAGTGGAAACGGATTAATATAAGTTGCAAAACTTGTTTCCCAATCCACTATTATTAAATATGTTTAAACTAAAATCGGAATTATCAGTTATAAATTAAGTCAATAAGCGACGACGATCGTTACAGTACCATTTTTTATTTTGGTTTTATAGACTACCAGACTACTGCAACATTCTCAATTTTGCTCTTTGCTGTCGAGAAGTGAAACTCGAGTTTGCAATTTTGAAAGACTTGAAATTGTGCACATGTTTTATCTGATCTTTTGTGATGTTGTTCAAGGTAATTGACGTTGCAAAGCTATGTGGGTTGTTTTTTTCTTTTTGTTTGCATTTTATCCAATTTGTTACACGACCTTGAAATAGTCTTGCATTCAAATATTGGTGTATACATTATACGTTGCTCCTTGTCGACGGTCGCATGGTGACCTCTAGATGTAAACTTTTGTTGTCTGCTCTATGGTCGGGTTTTTGTCGCTTTGACACATTCCCCATTTCCTTTCTCAATTTTATTCTGTGTCATTTAGTCTTTTATGGAGTCATACCTCATCTTCCTAATATATATATTTTGACTGAGCAGGATAAAAAGCTTATAAGAAGGAAAAACTGCCTACACTCAAAAGATAACCGACCCGCCGATTGGAATAAATTTAGACATACTAGAAATAAAGTGACCGCTTCAATAAGACAAACGGTAAACTGTAAACTTTTAGGCCTTATGATATCAACATTTAGATGTGTTGATCAACAAGTTTAAAATCAATAGCCATATTTTAATGTTTGTAAGGATATAAAATGTAAACTGAATCATTCTTGTTTAAAGAGTCAAAGGACATACAATTATTGTTTATATAATAAAAGCTTGGGAAAATATGACATGTATTGAACACGACAATATGTTATAAGCAGACCTGTCCTAAATTCTGGTCAGTAGCAGACCTGTTCACAGGTCTAGTCTTGGACAGAATTGTCCATGGTTTTGATATTGGGCAGACCTGACATAAAGACTGGTCAAAAGCAGACATGTCTTCAGGTCTGGTCTTAATCAAACTTGTAAACAGGTCTGCAGCAGTCCTCCTTCTAATCTTCTCTACCTGCGACAAAGTTAACTTCCTTGTCTGATATCAGTGTTTTAGTACTTGGAAAACAGTCATAAAGTCTTCTTTAACTTTTGTACAAGTTAGTACTGCACCGATCTGTATTTTTGATATTTGATAATTTTGACAGTTTTGAACCACCGTTTCCTTAATTTATACATATACATTAACTTAGATATGCTTACAATTGTACACTTGTGACTCCGGGCGATTTCTTTGTCCTGTTATAAAAGAAAGTGGTCATATTATTTATAGTTATCAAAGGTACCAGGCTTATAATTTTATACCTCAAACGCGCGTTTCGTCTACGAACATGTCATATAAATGATGAACCTTCAAATGGCTTAGTACATTTATTTGTTAATCGCATGAGCTTAAATGTTTGTCATGTTGTCCTCCTCTGACAAATATAAACAAAGATCAGGAGAAATGATTTGTTTGTAAAAAGTGATGTTTAAGTTAGTTATTTGAAGTTGTTTTTCTGCAGTTTTTTACTTGATTTGGCCTCTAAACTGTATTAATAAGAACTTCAGTGTCGAGTCCTATGCAAACAAAGCACGCGGTTTGATTAACAAATACTAATACTAGCATCGTTCTTGAAATTGTACAAACAACCGCAAGGTCGATATTATAGCTGGTTGATGTTTCAATACCGAGGTTATCATCAGCCAAGTTGTCATTATTTGAATATTGACATAATAGTTATCAATGGTACCAGGCTTATAATTTAATACGCCTGATGCGTGTTTCGTCCACATTAGACTTACCGGTGACGCTCAGATTAAAATAGTAAGTAAGTCAAACAAGTACAAAGTTGAACAACATTGATGACCCGAAATTCATAAAAGTCATAAACTATTAGCAATACGATCATTTTGTAGATACACTGTTATCAGCGCAAACACAGACTTGACATAGTGTAAGTTGGTAATTACAATACATTGCCTGTTTGATACAGGAATTAGGTATTAAGAATCATATTGGAAACTCAACAAGCAATCCCAAGAAACTTATCAAAAGTTACATTAAGTCTAAGAATAATGATGTTATATCTTCCGTAACAGTACTGAATACCAAAAGTATACTATTTTCCTGAGCAACAATGTTATATAACTGTTCTATAAGGGAGTTATAGATAAAATGAATACGAAATTTTAAAAGCTTTAATGCAAAAAAGAACTCGCCAATACTCAATATAGATTTTGAAATGTCAACATAACTGTAACTTGTTTCTTTACTGACGATACAAACTGTATTTATGAGCTTTACAGGTTGCATTTCTGTAAATATTGACAATGCAATTTCCCATAGGAACTCCTTTTACGGCTAAAAACTTTTTATTTTTAAACGCTTAACACTACTGTTCCTCTTTCTTAATTGAAATACAAGACTTTTTTATCACCAACATGTTCGTGATAATAATTTGATTAATATTTCAGAAGATAGTAGGTATTCCAAGAGGTACTAGATATGCGTCTCTACCATGTTTACTAGTTAACTACTACTGATTTAAAGCAGAATTCATAAAAAAAAAAAATACCTATATAAAGATAATATGAAACAAGCATTTCAATGTATCTGTGATTCTACTTTTTGATATCTGAATGATATTGTGTTACCCAAAGACCCATAATTCAGTAAGTGGTTGAATCCAAGTGTTAACCAAAATAGAATACTCAACATGTTATTTCTTGGTTTTTCCTTGATATTCACACAGGTTACGATTTTCAACAAGAATATATTACAAACATGAAGATGTCAACTTTCCAATCGTCAACTGCCCATTCCTTAGTAAAATCTGCATAACTTCCAAATCTTTTCGCAGTTTATTGATAGTATTCTCACACAGAAACAGAGTAACGGGAACACAATCACTATCACGAATGATTTACTGATATTTCACAGATGACAATGAATTTGAGCAAGTAGTTGTAACCACAATTTCGTTTTAAGCAGTAATAACACAAAATGAGATTAATCATATTAGTTTTGCTTACATGATCTACAAAACGATTGTGATAAGAAGAGCATGGTCTGATTACGCATCAAGAGCACATTCAATTTGTTTTTCGGGAGTGTGTGTTCCTCAAACCGTAGTTTATTTTATACTCCATCAGACTGTTGTTTGCCTTTTCGTCGTTTTTATTTTTTTTGCAATCATTTTGTCGATATCTCGTCGACTTATGAGTTGTGATAGTCATGTGTGGTTCATATACCAGAACACAGTTGTCATATTGTCACTCTTCCTCGTGTAAACACAAATGATATGAACACATTTATATAGATATTCGAGGTGTTTGCAAGGAGTATTTAATTGTAAATTCAAAGACGTGAATACTATATTATCTGTGTCTTTTTATTTAACATGGTGTCATCGATTAAGGGAAATTGAGTAATGAACAACGACCATTTTCATTTCTACTAAAATAATCAACTTTCTTATTGCTTTTATTTACACACCTGGTGTTTTTTTCTAATAGTATTTTAAATAAATTTATTTTAATTGTTGAATTTTTTCTATGCTGCAGCTCAAATGAGTCAATATTGTGTATAGAGACTATGTTATATGATCAATTGACAAATAAGTTAAGTAGCATCTGACAATCATTCAAATATTTAAAGGACCTAAATTTTATGATAACAGTCACGAATTTATCTTCTAAGCGTCAATTAAGTTCAATTCAATACCAACTAGTTATCCAAACAGTAAAAATACTCACTTGAACGCGGAGTACTTGCCCATGCACCATTCCGTCTGACTAAAATAAGATTGGGAAAATGTGTAAACATGGATAGAAAAAAGAATTTATAAAGAATGCTAATAATGTGTTGGTAATACTTGCTGCTCATTTTAGATCCAATTTTTTTTTAAACAGTTGAAATAATTGGCTGGGTAAAACTTATCAAATTAAGTTGTGAAACATCTACAAATAATAGACTACTTTCGAGTTCATCCGTCAATGGAAAAAAACTCGTCAATTATGCGCGCCTTTATGACGTAATTTACCAGACAGAGGGGATCGCCTGTATGCCTGCAGTACTAACGTTCATCAAGCATCTTAGTGATAGTTATTGTGCAGGATAAACTAGAAATAATGTTTGTTTAGTAAGTATTGAATTGCAGTTCCCTAATGACAACAGTGCTGCTTGTCAATTATTAGAATTTAATTTGCCGAATAATTCGTTCAATCTAATATTATAGTTTTCCCAGCCACTCGCTCAACTTTGGACAAGAAGTGACGATGCCCCTAAACGCACGAATGATGTTCACTAAAACAAGAGTTTTTGCATCGCAAGTTGTCTATAACCTCAAAATGTAGCACATTTTTTTGTTGTTGTTAATACAGCTTTGTTTAGCTCTTAACCAAATTAATCCAAACTATCAACGTATTTTAAAAAAATAAAAATATAATTGTTATATTGACACAATTGACAGAATAATAAATACAGATATAGCATTTCTTCTAGCTTTGAAACGCATATGGGGCGTCGGTGGCCGAGTGGTCTAAGTAGTTACTACTGTAATTACTAGCCAGTCAACACTGAGGTTGTGTGTTCAATACCCTCTCGTGTGGGTGCACTCGACTCCAATCTTAATTGACTAGGATTGTCAGTTTCCCTATCGAAGGTTGGTGGTTTTTACCCGGGCACTCCGGTTTCCTCCACTTATAAAAACTGACAACCACGACAAAGCCTAAATGCGGTGCTTAAAAGTCCCGTTAACACACCAAAAATCGAATGAAAAGAAACGCATATGTTATTTATAATTTTACAATATGTAACACACAATAATATTCATTTTTTGTTAGCAAAATGAAACATTTATTTGAAAGATTGCTGAAATAAATACACCTTTTTATCTTTTTGATCCTGTACCTTTAGTTCTTTTGTCTAGTATTATTCGGTCTGATTGTGTAATTTCACTGTTTGAAAAATGATGAGTTATTCGAAGAAAATGCGTACCCTGTTGTAACCGCAGCATCTTTGTTAAGATCTTCAAGCTTTTTGTAAAAAGTACCAACACAAGTACTAGTTTTCAGAATTTAAATTGATCGACCAAATATGTATTATCGTGGGTTTTTAAATATTACTGAAATATTGAATAATATTGACCAAAAAAAACCAAAAAAAATATCTTTTATATTATTCAATTTCATACAACTATTTTAATACCAGTAATTACTACACTCAAGTAGAAAAGCAAACCCGATATACCTATCGTCAATCCATTTCAAACGTTATCGATTTCAGTTTGATAATGTACCTGCAACAAATATTCAAATTTAAAATGGCTTAAAAACGAAGACATATCAGTTAATTGTAATAGATGCAAGACTTCTGAAATGCCGCAAAAAAGGGGAATTTGTTAAATAAAATTAAATATTAAAAAAAAATGATTGTTTTAAACATTCAGTATTAGTAACTGAAGAATATTATAGTTATTTTAATTTATTTTAGCTTTTTCCATACGGGTCGACATTCTTCTTTTTATGTGTTAGTTTATGGGTCGATATTTGTCTTTATGTGTAAGTTTGATAGTTAACAATTTATTTATTTGTGAAATAAACCTACTTTAACTGACTGATGGATCGAATTTAAGACTTTGTTTAAAGGCGAACTAAACATGCTTGATAACTGCCTCTGGGCATTACACTGACAATGATAATTTGAAAGGAAGCGATTTTTCATGATATTATCTCCTATGCAATTGAAATAAATCAATTAAAAAATTATTCCGTTTCGAACTTGAAAAATGATAATAAAACAAACACTTTGTTTTTTTTTATCGGAAAACAATTACATTTCGTAGTACTCAACACGGAGTATCTGTTGATATCGACATTGTCACACATAGGGCGTGGCACACATAGTATCAGAAAAGCTTCAGACTTTGTCAGTCAAAATGAATAAATGGAAGACAAAAATATTGCTTTGGATAATGCCATGGCAACAATCTATTCTATTTTAATCTTAAAAAAATGCTTCGTGTTGAAGGCCGTTCCTTGACCTATAATGGTTCACTTTTATAAATTGTTACTTGGATGGAGAGTTGTCTCATTGGCACTCATACCACATCTTTTTATATCTATATACTTAGAATGATTAGGGGAAATTAAGATCTTTTTGCAAATTCAGACAAGGAAAAGAGTTGTGGTGCATTGATACAGTGCAAATGACTATCGATACCAGAGATCATCTGCCAATAAGATTATAGCTTTATAGGGATCCTTAATCAGAAAATAAAAAAAGATAATGCTATTGAGGAAATATTAGAGGCTTATTTAATTAAGAAATCTAGGTCGTCTTGGGTTGCACCTATAATTTCTTTTTTTAAAGATACAATATCAATGATGTGTATTGATAATCGCCGCTTAACACAGCAAGTACACTTGATATCTTTTGGTCCGTTGGATTAATGACTTACTTCCTTCATTGGTAAAGCCAAAGTCATTACTAGTTTATTTAAAGTCAGGTTATTATCATGTCGAAATTAAGGAGTCTTACAAGGAAATACACTCATCATAGATCTAGATAACAGGATTAAGTTTTGTAATTACGCCAGACGCGCGTTACATTTACAAAATACTCATCAGTGACGCTCGAATAAAAAAAGTTAAATAGTCTAAATAAAGTACGAAGTTGAAAAGGATTGAGGACCAAAATTCTTTTTAAAAAATGCCAAATACAGATAAAGAATGGTTTTGTATGTCGCTAAGGTTTATTTGAATTCCATGTCTTACCGTTGCATCTCGCTTCGGGGTCCACTTTATTCAGTGAATTAGTTACAGAAGTACTACATGGGTTTAGCTTTTTTTCAACTGCTTTCATAAATAACATTTTGATATTTTCCGAAACAGAGGAAGAACATTTTGGCCACATACAAATAGTTGTTGATGGATTTAGACAAATCAAACTATGATAAAACTAAAATAAAAAAATATAGTTTTTGCAGGGAGAAACAAATACCTTGGGCTTTATATTATGTACGGACTGATAACAACCAGATCCTGAAAAAGTTAACGCCATTCAAAGCATGAAAGCTCCCTCTACTTTCATGTAAGCTAAAAGATAAATGGGTTGTTTGAGTTATTTTCGCAAATTTGTACCTTCATTTTCAAAAATTGCGGAGACTATTGTGGCTTTAACTAGGAAAAAGCAAGGTTTTTGATTGGACCAAATCTTGTCAAGTATATTTTGAAAAATAAGGAGTAAATTAGTGAACGTACCATTATTGACATACTCAGACTTGAATAAAACCGTATGTGCTGTACACGGACGCTAGTGATTAATGTGATAGTTGTAAATGAGTTTTTTTAACGCCATTACAAGAAAGTCCAATCGAGGGCGAAAATGAAGTTGAAAGATCAATTTACTTCCTATCTCATAAATTGAGGTATACGCAAACACAATGTTATGTGATATTTATTCCATCAGCATAATAAAATGACCGATGCCTCAGAATTTTTATCACATAAAACAAATCCCAATAGGATGTTTTTTTACATTATAAATTATCTTTGGAATAAACATTAGGGTAGAAATTGCATCTAATGACTGGTATAACATTTTGACTTTTAATATTTTGACATATCATTCATTAAAATGAAAAAAAGGAAAAAATCTTATGTAATAATTATTCCGATTGGAAAAAATATTATATAATATCTTTTCCGACCCAAAAATATTACTATATTCTATCCATAACTAATGCCGGATTGGAAAATTGGTATTTACAATTATTATAAGAACAGGTATCGTGAATATGGAAAAGAATTGTTCCCAATGTTCCCAATCTTGAAGATATTATTTCTGAATTATCCACAATTACTGGTATGCATATTTTACCTTTAAATGATATTTTTCTCATTAGAATTAACTTTTATATTTCACAGCTGAACTTGTTAACATATTTAGTTACCTTCAACAATTGTTCCATCATTTAAGAACATAAATATTTGCTCATACTCATCAGCTTCTATGTTTCAATATACATTCAGGTGTTGTGTACAGGTGAATATATTCAACTTATTAACACTTTTCATTTTACATAATAATCATATAATTAGTATTTAAACCGGTTTTGATTTAGAATACAATCAACATTTAAAATTTGTTTTGATTTATATAATAATCAATCAGGCGTAAACTAAACTTCAGCATAATAGGAATATTTGTTATACTCATCAACATATAAGATAAGTTCCTAATATCAGTGGAACAAATATAATACAGATGGAAAAAGTATTCCATGACACAATTTCCGCAGAACAAATATTATTATAATATTGTTTCCCTCCGGAATAAATATTCTTAGGAACAAATATATATGACATATTCAAGGCTTCAAAACATGTAAGCATATATGATATCCAAATTACCATCAGATGTAAAACGAAACGAAAATCCAGATCCCTATCTAGTTAGAAGTGACAATATTTACGAAATTTATGACATTAATTCAAATAGATGATTATGCAAATAACGAGAAACAAGTTGAGGAAATCCCGGAAAAGAAAATTTGCAATTTGAAGAATTTGATATGTCAATTGAACAAGTAAAAGGCGAAGCGTAACGGGGAATAAAAGAACAAATGTTTAGAGAAAAGGCACCTGAGGCAATATTAAACTAGTACATCAAAATACATGACATACTTGTTTCATCTTAAATGTATATAATATTCTGAGTATAAGGTTGTAAATACTTTCTAAAAAAAAACAAGCATTTGTAGAACAAGATCATGACACAGGCACATTAACAAAACATTGCATTCAATTTGACAAAAAATAGATTGGCCAAACATGTTTATAAAGTAAAATACCAAAACGTCGGAGCTCCAGAGGAAAATTCAAAACGGAAAATTCCTAATCGAATGGCAAAATCAAATGATAAACAACATCAATCAATGGACAACAACTGTCATATTCCTGACTAGGTACAGGCATTCTCAAATATAGAAAACTGTGGATTGAACCTGGTTTTATAGCGCTAACCCTCTCACTTGTATGACAATGGCATCAAATTACATTATATTTGTAACGACGCGTGAAAAAAAAAGAGACAACAACACCCATTGCTACTTATACATGTATTTAAAATCAACCCAAGTGACTGCATTGCGAGGTTCACATTAACTCGAGTAGAGAGTCGCGTGTTTGATGTTTGAATGTTACGTCACACAGGAAGAGATATAAAATAATTGGGTCATTCGAAGTACTTTCAATATTATAATAGAACAATAACATGTATGGTGGGATGTTAAAATAACAAAACTACATGAAATGTACCAAGGTATTGTATAATTATGTAACAACCTGTGTACCTTGTCAATCACGCAATTTACAAAAGGTTAGAGCGCCAATTCAGGAAAACAAGATTCCACCTTATGCTTTTTGTCATGTGGGGATAGACCATATCCAACCATGATGCCAGGGAACACGTATATATTGTACTCAGGTTGGCCTGAAGCTTTTTTAGCTTCGGAACGGAAAGCCCTACCAACGTAGCACATATTTTGATTAAATAAATTATTTCAAGGTATTCTGGGATAAAGAATGGAAAACTGTTATACGGCAACGAAAGAAGAAGTTTGTATGAAACTACATATAAAGCATGTTAAAACGTCCTTCTATTACCCTCAGAGTAATGCTTCATTAGAAAGATTGCATAGGAAATTACAAGACTTTTTGTCAAAAAAAGTTATCAAAGGTACCAGGATTGTAATTTAATAGAAGATTATTCCACAACTTTATACGTATACCAAGCTTTTGATGCAATTAGATTTAATATCAATGAGTCAACGCCAGTTTCACCTTTTTATGCATCATATAACAGGGATCCAGGTTTACCTTTAATTAACATTTTACATTCTCGGCGAAAATACATGGGGAGGAATATCATAAAATTGCCTTCAAACAACAACCTAAATCTTCTATGTTGGTTCATTAAGCTATGAAAACAATCTAAACAAAAACAGGATAAGTACGCGAAAAATTATAGCAAGGATATAAAGCCTGAGGTAGGAAACCCTGTTTTTTTTAAATCATAGAAGGGCAAGCAAACTTGAACAAAATGGACCCCGTACTATAGGATTATAGAACAAACTTCACCGGTATGTTTCATTCTAAAAACAATCAGTTAGATGGGAAAAACACAAGGGCTTATGCAGAACAAATTCGCATAGCAAAAATATCTTGGGAAATTCCTAAGAGCAAGCAATGTAAAGCATTATGCAAAGCTGCATTGAGTAATAATCGGATGATTAGCATGGATTCAGACACTCCTGCAAATCAAAGTGAAAAAAAAGAAAAAAATATTCTAGTAAAGAAGATGATATATCATTGAAAGAATTATCAAAATGTATCCAGAGCTAGCTACTTAGTACGTTGATCATCGAAGTCACTTGCAAATGAGAAACCATGTAAAAGTGTTAAAAGACTATATAACATGTATTTCACTTTCGATCTTTTATATCTGGGCGTCACTATTGAGTCTTGTGTGGACTAGACGCGTTTTTGGCGTATTGAATTTTAAACCTGATGCTTTTTGTTATCTATTAATCATGCTTTTCTTTGTCTAATATGGTCTCCTTTTTATTTGTATTGTAGTCCTGTAATATTATGTTGTCATTTCAATGTTATATTTAACTTTGCCATTAAAGTGCGAGGTTTGGCATGCCATAAAACCAGGTTCAACCCACCACTTTTATTCCCCTTTAAAAGTGTCCTGTACCAAGTCAGGAAGATGGCCATTGTTATAATATTGTTCGTTTCTGTGTGTGTGTTGCATTTTAACGTTGAGTCGTTTGTGTTTTCTCTTATTTTTTAGATAAGACGTGGCACGGTACTTGTCTATCCCAAATTCATGTATTTGGTTTTGATGTTATATTTGTTATTCTCGTGGTGTTTTGTCTATTGCTTGGTCCGTTTCTGTGTGTGTTGCATTTCGGTGTTGTGTCGTTGTTCTCCTCTTATATTTAATGCGTTTGCCTCGGTTTTAGTTTTGAACAGCGGTATACTACTGTTGCCTTTATGTATACATAGATGGATCGACAATTGTACGGTTACAACTGCGCTCATATCCAATATTGATGAACAGTATTCTATGATGGAGACAAAAATAGTATGCACTATATATACCCAATTTTAGAACTTTACGAATCATATCAACTACATATATCCAGATATTGAACTGTATAAATTGTATAAACTTTCTGTATCCAGTTGTTGAAATTATGAACTATATATGTGGTGATGATTACCGAAAACTTTACAAGGAACTACAGAATTTATAAAAGCATAGATAAAGAAAGATTCTCGTATTTACCGAACTTTCGTTCTTATTGCGATGGAAGGCATATGTTACACAATGTGTGAAAGAACAATAATTGCCAAGCTGTATTAGAATATAACTTAACTGATACAAGTACGTGTATCCTGCAGACAATAAATAACGATATGCAGGAATATTATAATGCATATACCCTGCAGTCAATTAATGACAATATCCACATATATTAAATTAACATATTTTCTGCAAAAGTTAATTGCATTGTCCGATGCTTAACCTCAAACATGTATTAATCAATAGCAAGACTTCTCTGCAAACTGCTTTCAGTTATGGGCCATTGTTTATAGATCTAGATAATTTATGGCCAACTGGACTGCATAATACCCTGCTACGAACTAGCAGGACACAATTCACTAACACAATATATCGGTTAGTGTCACAGTGCAAAACAATTATCGAACTTTCTTACTATTATATTTAAATACTTTGTATATAACTTAATAAATCATTTTCTGTTTTAGACTTCTTTACACTGTTTCATGTACTTTGTTCTATATCATGGCAAAGACTGATACATTAATTCAAAATTTAATAGAAAAAAAAATTAAACATAAATGAGTAATTTAACAATGTCAGACACGTGCTGGTTTTTCTTTGATATTACCGAAAATCTTTGAACCTACTGACACAAGCAAAGACCAACTGAATAAACAACCATACACTACTTATTTATCAGTTTGGTGCAGACTAAGCACTAGACGGGCGGAAAAAGTTAACGCGCAGTTTACTCGCGTGCATTTCATGTAAACGACGCGTTAACTGTGTGTTCACTTTCAGTACATATAGGCCGTTTACTTTCGCGTTTATTTCCGTCTAAACTTTTAAAAAAGGCGCTTCGTCTATTTGTGTAAACTGTAAACGCACATTTACTGTTTGTAGTAAAAACACGTTAACACAAATTGTCATCGTATCCTGGATATACATTTGTACATACTGACCTTACATATCAAATGATAATTATTGTATATCAACATTAAATGACCAACTGGTCATTTTCGATTGACTTATTGACGATTAGAGTTTTTGATGGTTCACCTCTTTAATTAATGGAAAAGTTATTTATATTTCTGTTTCTGCTCATATAAACAGTTCAAGCAAGTTAGGAGATAACTGTATTGTATTTTAATCTTTGCCTTCGTAAAACGTAGATTTTACTGTCACAAATTGAGTTTATCTAGCGAGCAGGAGCGGAGATAGGTAAACGGATATTTGCGACAGTAAAATCAAGTTTTACGAAGGCCAAGCTTAAAATACAATACTACATTACAGTAATCTCCATTCTAATGCCACATATTAGAATAAATATCATTTAATAAATATTTTGGCTAAAATATGCCATAAATGACAAAGTCCGCAAAACTGTTGCATCGTCTTTAGCATCTTAACAATGTGACGTCATATGTATACTCTGGATGTCAAACATGAATACTTAACGTATTTTTACTTTTCGTACGCTACAGAATGATTTCAATATAGACATATAGAAGATTTTGATGCTCAGAATGTAACAATCTTGTTAATTTTTGAGGAATTACATACCCCTAAATTGAAATTCAGAATGATGCTTTCTTAGTTTCGGACTGGTAGAACGTGGAATATATAACCCCTCAACATATTTGTCAACAATTATCTTTAAAAACTTTTTGCATTAGAATCCTTCTTTTATTCAAATAATTAAATCATCAGCAAAATCCAGGAGTTTTCAACTAAGACATCAAATTGTTTTATATGTCTCTGTTTTCGCATTTCAGACTGATACGAATTTAACAAAATTATTTGACCGCATCAACCAAAACTGAAAATATTTGCACTTTAGTAGGTAAATCTATACAGCCGCAGAGCAAATCGGTAATATTTATATATCAGGATGGATTGTATGATATATGTGACAGCAATATAGGAATATAGGAAAACAATAACTACAAAATGTGTCTGTGTGAATTTATATTGCCAGCATGTCCCCATTTTATTCAAAATATTGTATGTTGAAAACATTCAGTAGTTTTGATACCTCAGGCTGACTTGTAAATCAAACACATTTTACTGCATCAACACAAACTGACTATATTTGCACTTTGTCTCGTAAATATAGATAGCCTAATAGAAATTCAGTAATATTTCTATGTTAGGTGGATTGTATAATAAAGATCACACACATTTGTCTGCATCAATTTTGAGTACCAGCATGTCCTCTTTTTATTCAGAATATTGAATCGTAAAAAAATATCAGTAGCTTTAATACCTTTGACTGAGTCGTATAACAAAATAAGTTGTCCGCATCAACTAATACTGACCATATTCGTACTTTATTGTGTAAATCTAAATAATCGCATAGTAAAGTAGTATTTTTTTATAAGTGGGGATGGATTGTATAATATAAATGATAGCAATATTCGAACACAATTATTACAACTATTTGTCCGCATGAATTAATAGTGCCAGCATGTCCTTTTTGTTTTTAATCAGGCTGACACGTAAATTATTTGTCCGCATCAACCCAAATTGACAATAATTGTACTTTATTAAGTTAATTCTATTAAATGCAAAGCTCATCAGTAATATTTTTATGTCAGGATTGATTGTAGAATACAAATGAAAAAACCAAACCATGCGCTGTTATGTGTCCTGATTGTTCTTGTATTTATTTGTACTGTAGTTCTGTGATGTAATGTTGTCATGTAAGTGTAATGTTCAACATTGCCATAACAGCACAAGGTTTGGCTAGCCACATAAACTGGTTCAACCCACAAGTTGTTCTTAAAACATTCTGTACCAAGTCTGAAAAATAGCATTTGTTATCTTATAGTTCGTTTCTTTGTGTGTTGCATTGTCGTTGTGTTTTTTTTTTTTGGTTTTTTTTTGTTGCACTTTAGTGTTTCTGTTGTTACGTTGTTTTCCTATTATAGTTGATGTGTTTCCACGGTTTTAGTTTGAAACCTGGACTTGTTTTCTCTCAATAATTTTTTTTAACAGCGGTATACTATTGTTACATTTATTTATGAATAGCAAAAAATCCGTTCCAATAACTTTAAAGTCATATGAAACAAGTGATTGGTAAAAAATAATGTTATCAAAATCTTGAACCAATGCATGCATATATCATAAAATTAGTCTTCTTCGCTCGATTTTATTAGTTTAAGGCAATAAGTTCACGTTTAAATGTAATTTTTTTTTTTAAATAAACGATTTCAAAATGATAAGCAAAAATAAATAACACTCTACAAACGTCAAATAAACAAAGGAGCTCGAGTGTCGTCTTTTTCAATATATGAATACTAAATAGAATAAATCAAAAGAAAATGAAACATGATAAAGCAAAATAGAAAAAGCCTGAAATACTTGAGTATGAAAAGGAAATAATCAATAATAATACACCGTAAATTGACAAGAAAAAGATTTCCCTGTTCACACGTTTTTTTAACACCAGAAAACCTGGATATACTCTGAAAACAGTAAATATCCCACTTTTTCTGACTTAAGCCCAAAATTGTTAAATAGTTTTAAAACAAACCATCCCGCACTACAGACTTTAGGTGTCAGACAACCAATAAAAAATCTAAATCTGTTCAATCAAATTTTGAATTTTCACAGCTTTTTTTTACCTGACCTTTTACTACATAGTAACCAGGTATATCCTGGATTGTACATCTATCAGTTTTCGACTCGCCCATTTACAACATACCTTTAAAATCTTCTTTAAAAATGATATTCCTATAGCTAGAGAGAGGTACTCCAAAAATAACCCCTGGTAATAAGTATACTATGGAGCACATTAATCATAAATATTTAATACAAACTTATAGACAAGTGAATTTTGGCAGAAATGGTCAACATATATTTATCTTTCACAGAAAGTTTGATTTCTGCAAATGTGTTAGTTAGTTTAAGTTAACAATGGGATCAAAGGCACTTTTTTCCGTAGAGTAGGGTTACTTTTACATACGATCTAAATTGTAGAGAGTAATTGGTGGTCTGACACAGGTCTAAAGAGCAAAATAAATTTTGACATAAGCGTCATTGGTGAATTTTTTGGTCGACGAAACGCACGTCTGGCGTATAATTTATAATCCTGGTACGTTTGATAACTACTGTGTTGCTTTATTCTTAATCCTTGGTCAATTTGTATTAGAAAATATCCCATCTGAGCAATATACGACTTATATAACAAAATTATCAGCTCAATTCAAACTGACTGTAATGTATGACTTTAATAGAAATTATACTTTTGGACTACGGGAACATAAACTTTCAAAACAAGATAAGTTTCGTTTGATTTGTCCTTATTTGTCCTACTGTTTTCAAGACTGTCCACAATTTTACAATGCGTTTAGTAAAAAATCTATAGTATTGAAGAGTCAAGGAATATTGTCCCCCCATTTTCACCAGGTGTCAGTAATAGGACTATAAGTTGATCAAAAGTGCAATTATATTCATTAAACAATATTATTTATTATCAGTCAATACAATTTGAGGTAGAAAAAAGAAACTTTCATTTGAACCAATAAATTGGATTATGGAAAATGTATGCAGTGTTAACAATAGGCTATGGAATGATTTAATAATCGAAGGGTTGAAAATTAAATAAGAGCATTAAATCTCCATGACGACAATTTGTATTACCCCGCAACGAAGTTGTCGGGGTCATATAGTTTTTACTGTTGCCTGTCATTCCGTCATTCTGTCATTTTGTCATTCCGAAAAAAAACCAAGTATACCTACTTTTTTTATAAATGCCTTCAGATATGTGGCTAATATTTGGTTTGTGAGTTGACCATGATGAGTTCAGATCAAATATGAATTTCGTTCGGCTCCGCTAATTTTTGCCGAAATTACGGGCTTTGGCCTTGATAAATTGTTGAAAATCACTGTTATACGGATTTTTTTCCAAACACCTTCAGATATTGGACTGATTTTTGGTTTGGAGTTAACCATGATGAGTTACCGATCAAGTTTAAGATTCGTTCGCGCCGCTAATTTCTGCCTAAATTACGGGCATTGAACTTTGATAAATTGTTAAAAATCACAGTTATACGGCCTATTTTTCTAAACGAATTAAGATATTAAGCTTATTTTTCAGTATGTGAGTTAACCATGATGAGTTATAAATCAAGTTTAAATTAGGTTCCGCTCCGCGATTTTTTGCCGAAATTACGTATACGGGCTTTGGAGTTTGATAAATTGTTGAAAATCCGTCTTTCCGCCTTTCCGTCATTCCCCAACAAACCATTAAACGGACTTTTTTTTCTAAACGCCTTCAGATATTTGGGCTGATTTTTGGTATGTGAGTTAACCATGATGAGTTACAGATCAAGTTTAATTTTCGTTCCGCTCTGCTAATTTTTGCCGAAATGTCGGGCTTTTGGACTTTGATAAATTGTTGAACATTACAGTCATGCGCACTTTTTTTCTAAACACCTTCAGAGATTAGGCTAATTTTTGATATGCGAGTTAACCATGATGAGTTATAGATCAAGTTTAAATAAGGTTCCGCTCTGCTAATTTTTGCCGAAATGTCGGGCTTTTGGACTTTGATAAATTGTTGAAAATCACAGTTATACGGACTTTTTTTTAAACGCCTTCAGATATTATGCTGTTTTGGTATTTGAGTTAACCGTATTGAGTTATAGATCAAGTTTAATTTGGTTCTGTTCCGCTGGTTTTTTTTTAAATTTAGGGTTTAAGACTTGGAAAATTGTTGAAAATCACAATTATACAGACTTTTTTCTATACGCTTTCAAATTTTGAGTTGATTGCAAATTTATCGGTTAGTTGAAGTAAACAATGATGTCAAAAGCACCATTTTGTGTCAGAGTAGGACTAACGTTACATATGTTCTAATTTAGAGGGAGCAATTGGTAGTCTGACACTATACAATTCATTATAATCGATACAGAAATGCTGGCACACTAAATTGATAAGAACACAATGGTGTTGTAATTGTGTTAGACTACTGCTATCACTTGTATAATATAATCCATCCCGACATAAAAAAAACACTTCTGATTTGATATACTGCCCTGTAAAATTACAAAATAAAGTGCAAATATTTTCACTTTTGGTTGATGCTGTGAAATGATTTTGTATACAAGCCAGCCTTTAATATCAAAACTAGTGATTTTTTGTGCTGAGTCTACATTTTGACCATGTTGTATGTAATGCTGGCACTTTTAACTGGTATGTTAACATTTTAATTCATTGTGTTCCAATATTGTTGTCATATGTACTATTCAATAAATCCTGATAAAGAAATATTACTGATATATAGATTTACATAATAAAGTGCAAATACGGTCGCTTTAAGGTTGATGTGCACAAATATTTTTTTTTTCTCTACGAGTCAGCCTGAGGTATCAAAATGTACTAAAATTTGTTTACGGTTAAATCTTTCCAATAAAATAGGACATGCTGGAACTCTAAATTGATGTAGACAGAATTTGGTAGTCAATATGTTCCAATATTGCTGTCATTGTATTATATTAACCATCTTGACATAAGAATATTACTGATTTACTTGTAAACCTGAAGTATCAAAACAACTGAAATTTTTTTCCGCAAGAGGTATCAAAACAACTGAATTTTGTTTACGATTTAATATTTTGAATACAAAGAGGACATGCTGGCACTCTTAATTGATGCGGACAAAATTTTGTAATTATTGCTGTCATTTGTATTATACAAACCGACCTCACATTAACAAAATTTCTAATTCACTATTCGACTATACAGATTTACACAATAAGGTGCAAACATGGTCAATATTGGTTGATGCGGACAAATAATTTTGTTATACGACTCCATCCTTTCTTTCACTATGGTAGCGACCACAAAATACAGTGCATGGAACTAAACCCATAAATCACATTCCTGGTCAAAGTCCCACAACTCTTATCTATCAAAAAAGCACACACATAAAGTGTATTAAAACACACACTAGAACCAAAATCATAGTACAAATCCATCTAAGCGTGCAGCCTTAATTGGTATATATTAATGACTTCCTAAAATACAACCACCAAATCCAAATATACCACTACAGTATAAAGTAAAAACACAAAAATACTGAACTCCGAGGAAAATTCAAAAATGAAAGTCCAAAATCAAAAGGCAAAATCAAAAGTCCAAAGAATTCAAACGAATGGATAACAACTGTCATATTCCTGACTTGGTACAGGCATTTTCTAATGTAGAAAATGGTGGATTGAACCTGGTTTTATAGCTAGCTAAACCTCTCATTTGTATCACAGTCGCATCAAATTCCATTACATTGTCAACGATGGGTGAACAAAACAAACATACTCAAAGAGTAAAAATGTCAAAAATAGGGGTATAACCACATTTTAAAAAAATGAAATATATACACACATACCAAACAACCAAATCCTGAAACTGCAATATTATCCAACTATTATAACCAGTAAGATAAAATCCATCATCATTTACAAAAATACCATAAAAAACCAACAAAACAATTTGCAAGAGACGTGAAGCCTCAAAACAATCAAGGCAATACACAAGAAAAATATTGAAACTACCAATGTCAAAAACAATCCAAGATATCAAATTAAGGTTGATAAAAATTTCTGGCATTGTTATTATCATCATTCATCAGAAACATCAGTGGAACATTACGGATTCTGGAAACAGTTTGAGATATTGTTATTAAATTCCAAGGATGATTAATTTTAGCACCAGCAACAGGAACGAGAAATGGTGAGTCAGTTTCTAAAACAAGTTGATGATCAGGTATTATTGATGTAACTGCTTTAAGCATGTCATGGTCTATTTAACAAGTTTTGCCAGATGGGTCAGGATCCCTTATAGACCTTGAGATTAGGAACTCAGATGACGTATTTAAAAAAAATGTTAGTTCTCCATACAATTGTGGATGCTGTGATTTTAATAATGGACATAAATGAACAATAAGAACTGTTTTATAGAGCTGATGTGATGAGAAAAGAAATATGTAGATTTGACCTGAAATAAATTATTAGAATGGACAATTTTTTTATTGAATTTTATGATCAGTATTTTGGGATTATTTCATGAGGAGAGTGACATTTTTCACCATCTTCCGGGGTCCAGCAATTTGCGAAAAAAGTAATCTCACTTGCCACCCCGAAAATTTAACCAGACATGTATAAATGTATCAGCTTCGATTTGAGCCATCATACATTTTCAAGTAAACGATATGGACTGAGCAACGGAGGAAAACGTTACCATTACCGCCTATGGAGAATCAATTGTAAATGTTTACCCAGATATTCCAAAAATGATACGAGGTCATCTTTGCCATTCTTTAAATTCTTCCAAATCTCCCAAAAAGCAATGTCTGTGAAAACGTAAATGTGTATAGTTATGTTGATGAATTATCTTCAGAGTTCTTTTGGAAGCTTGTCCATCTCCATGATCTTTTCAATGGAGAACGACTGGAAAATCACTACGATCAGCAAACTGTAAGAGGAACAAGACATTGTCTTCCTGCTTAGCTCGTATTCTCTCCACACATTTCTCTGATGAACAATCATCTGAACATTTACATTTGGTGGTGTAATCTTAACCAGTCTCACCAATACCAACACATTCTGTATTATGAATGAATTCCTTCAATACTGATTTTAAACAATCCGGGATTCCATTGCCAGCAATAAAAGGATGTATCCCAAAAGTTATACGGACGGATGCGTGCTGGTTACTCTGGCTGGCCACAATTTCCAGTTATTTGGAAATAGTTAGCAATACAAAATAAACAATTGTTGAAAATATTGGAAAATATATTTAAAGACAGATATCCAAAATCCAAAGAATCTCCAGTTGGAATGTTCAGGCGCTGCAACAACAGATCCAGATGAAAATGAGTATCAATGAATTCAAATCTCGGGCTTTCTTCTAGTATTTTGACAATGACATTCAATCCAGCTGACGTCATTATTTTATCAGAAATTTTTAATTAAAGAAATCTCTCTTCTTTCTAGTTATAATTTTATGGTGGATCAAACGTAGTACATGATTTAGTGATCTGATTCTAATGTAGAACATTGTTGGACTATAATTTTCAGAATAAAAGGTCATACATCTTATTTCTTTATCTGTAAAGGTACCAGTAATTCTTTTGGTTAATTTCCTGGTTATAACATAATTATACAAATCTTCCAAAGTATCCAATTCCAACCAACATACAAGCAAAAATAAGGATCCATTCGGGTTCTTAGAGGTGGAATACCCTATTATAACTTATGTACCCGTTTCATCGCCCGGTTGATACCCTGTTCCTTATTCGCTTTTAATACGCGTGGTATACGTTGCACCTTGATTTAGTTGATTTTCAATTGTTTTCATGTCTCTGATGGTTAAAATGTGTTCTTAGAGGTGAAATAACCATACAAGGCGTATGTACCCGTTCGAGGGCTCGATTGATACCATGTTACTTATTTGTTCCTTATTCGCTTAAAATACGTGTCTCTGGTGGTCATTTTGGGTTCTTGGAGATGAAATAACCCAATTAGAACTTATGTATCCGTTTCAGCGCTAGATTGATACCCTGTTACTTATTCGTTCCTCCTTCGCGTTTAATACATGTGTTATACATTGCACCTTTTTAAAAATGATTTGCAATTGTTTTCTTGTCTCTGGTGGTAACTATATGTTCTCAGAGGTGATATGACCCTGAAAGCGCGTATGTACCCGTTTCAAGGCTCGACTGTTTCCCTGTTACCTATTTGTTACTTTTTCGCTTATAATATGTTTGTCATACGTTGTACTTTTTTTAAAATGTTTTCTTGTCTCCGATGTTAGATAAAGGTTCGAAGAGGTTTTACAACCCTATCAGCGCGTTTATAGCCGTTTCAGAGCTCAACTGATACCCTGTTACTTATCGTTCTTTATTCGCTTATAATACTTGTGTTATACGTTGCACATTTTAAAGAATGATTTTCAATTGTTTGCTTGTCTCTGATTGTAGATTTGGGCTCTAAGAGGTGATATAACCCTATAAGTGCGTATGTACCGGTTTCAGCGCTCGACTGTTACTGTAACTTATTCGTTACTTATTCGCTCATAATACGTTGCACCTTTTAGAAAATGATTTTCAATTGTTTTCTTGTCTCAAATGGTACCTATGTGTTCTAAGAAGGGAACACATCATATTAGCGTGAATGTACCCGTTTCAGTGCTCATGAGATAACCAGTTACTTATTCTTTCCTTATTCGCTTGTAATACGCGTGCTATACGTTGCACTTTTAAAAAAATGTGTCTCTGGTGGTTACTAGGGGTTCTTAGAGGTAAAATAACTCTATTACAGCACATGTATCCGTTCTAGCGCTCCACTGGTATTGGGCTGATTTGTAAAAGATATACTTTAGTTACCATTGTACTGTTCATTACTTTACCCTGCATTAAATTGTACTAAACTCACGTTATAGTACAATGTAGTATGAAATCTTATTCGCTTATAAAACGTTTGTTATACGCTGCACCTTGAAACACAGTTTTTCAATTGCTGTCTTGTCTCTGGTGAAAACTATGGGTTCTTAGAGGTGAAATAAAAGTGGTTGTCGTTTGTTTTTGTGTTACATATTTGTTTTTCGTTTATTTTTTGTATATAAATAAGGCCGTTAGTTTTCTCGTTTGAATTGTTTTACATTGTTATGTCTGGGCCTTATATAGCTGACTATGCGGTATGGGCTTTGTTCATTGTTGAAGGCCGTACCATGACCTATATTTGTTAATTTCTGTGTCATTTTGGTCTATTGTGGAGAGTTGTGTATTGGCAATCATACCAAGAACCATCTTCCAACAGACGAATATTAAGCAGTTAAAAGGTAGAACGTATAAATATCAAATAAGGAACAAATAAGTATCGAATTCGCATATAAAGTAACAGGATCGGTTGAGCACAAACACGTATAAAAAGTTGATAAAAGGGTCCTTTTACCTCAACAAATTTAGAACTATTACCAGAGATAAGAATATAAACAATTAAAAAGGGGAAAGGATATTAAAAATCGAATAAGTAACGAATAAGGAATATGGAATAAGTAACGAATAGGTAACGATTCAGGAATAAGGAATAAGAAACGAATAGGTAACGAATAAGGAATAAGTAACGAATTAGGAATACGGAATAATTAACCAACTTGACGTCCATAAACAATGGAACATAGCGTAAGCAGTTTGCGGAGTAGTCTTTCTATTGAATAATACATGTATGAGGTTCAGCATCGGACAATGCAATACAAATATGCAGAAAATATGTTTTCTCTCTTTTAAAATAAGAAATATTTTAATTATTTTGCATTATTCAAAAATAATCAACTGAAGGTACTTTATACCGATAAATGCTTATTAGTTCAATGTAAATCTAATTAAAAAAAAGAAATACTTCACAAAGTTTGCTTTTTTGAAAAATATCACAGAATAAATGTATTCCCTAGTTAAGGGTTATGCAATAAGAGTACATTTCCGGGTTAAGAGTAATACCTGGATAAGTGTATGACAAAATACAATACATTTATCTTCTAATTATAAGTAAAGAAAATCGTTGGAGATTAAATTGATGTTATCTTTTTTGCTTGACTACAGAAACAAACCTGCAATTTTATCTTCTTACCGGAACAGTAGGATATATTCTAAGAATCTGATTGCTGAGTATGCATTACAGGATTTCATTATTGAAACAACATCTTAGGAGATAAAGAGCAAATGTATGAAGGAATTCTTGGGTACAAATAGCATTTATATGCATCAGAGGACTCTTAAGGGAGTTCGCTTCTCAGTTTCAAAGTAATTAACTTTTCAAAACACTAGTTTATATTGATAGGGGATTAATAAAGGAATTCAAAGAGCAAAAAAAATATGTAGGTCACCGTGCTTGTTTTCGAGATAATAGCCATTGAAATAGCTTTATCATTGATGGATTTCTCAAAAACTGTTTAAAAATTTAAAGACTTTTACAGATGGTTTACCAGTATACATGGAAAAGATTTATGAAAAGAAAAATGGGGGTTACCGAGCAAACTTTTTCAAGACATTCAAATGGATAAAACCAGAGGATTCCGAAAATCTGACAAAAAAATCAAAACATGACAAGCCAGCTTCCTTAAAACCATATTACCATAGATGTAGTCATAGTAATGGTGTAATTAAGAATGTAAATCACCTGGAATTACATCTTGTGTTTTTATTTTAACCACTATTACGTTCAAAGTATAAAACAACTCAACTTCAAATTATTGTGTCAACAAACGGAATATTCCTGTTGTTTGCCAACATTACTTTCTTTTTGCATTTACCTTTAGAGCATTGTTCAAATGATAAAAAATAGTTTTGCATATACCAAAGAATAGGTAATTAGTTGTAAATTACAACGAGACTTTCATTATGGTGCAATTGTATATCAGCTTTATTTCACAGAACTTTCGATTTTGGTTGATAAGTACGATGAGATATGAGGTATACAACAATCAGACAGAAATACAACAACAAAAACACATGTCCTCAACAAAAAGAGAGGTGTCTTAAAGATATGCTTTGATCTATTTAAATGACCAAAGGCAATAAACAATTAAAATATGAATCAAGAGCTGACATCAACACCAGATTCTCTGAATATATTTATTTAAATTAAGATGAGATTTAAGACAACAACTGGAAAGGTTTCTGGCTTTAAACTAGCACATGAATATGTGTCGAGTTGGACTTGTTTTGTTTTATTTTCAAAACCTTCTTGAATATAATTGACATCTTTCGCAAGTAGGTCTTTTCTTAAACTGATTGGTTTGTGTCAAAACTGTTGACAACACAATATGACTTATACATACATAAGAAAAGGGTATATTCAAAATACTAAAATAGAAAAAAAACTCTCAGATAAAGATAGTTATAGTTTAGAAGGGCTAGTGACATCAGAAGAAATTACAGAAGCAGTGTTTAAAATGAAACGTAATAAAGCACCAGGTTTAGATAGACTTAATGTAGAATTCTATAGAAAATTTTGGCCCCTAATTCAAAAGATACTAACCAAATAATATAACGAGTCATATAACAAGAAAAGTTTGACAAAGTCGCAAAAAAAGGGGCAATTTCATTGATCTTTAAGAAGAATGTTCCAAAATCTCTCGATAACTATAGGCAAATAACTTTATTAAATGTAGATGTTAAAATTCTTGCTTATACATTTGCACAAAGACTAAAAAAAGTTCTACCCAATATTGTTAATGCCGACCAGAAGGGCTATGTAAAAAATAGATACATTGGTTGTAATATAAGACAAATACAAGATGTCATTGACTATGCTGAAAACTTCAATGTTGAAGAAGCTTTTGATTCAATTGAATGGTTTTTCATGATACAAACATTAAACAAATTTGGATTTTAAAAAACATTTTATACACTGGGTTGAGACTATATATAATGGTATATCAGGGTGCATTGTAAATAATGGGTGGATATCAAACCCCTTTCAGATCTGTCGTGGTATTCGACAAGGATGTGCGTTGTCCGCTTTGATATTTGTACTAGCGGTGGAGGTATTAGCATGCAGAATTAGATCTGAGAAAAATATCAAAGGGTTCCAAATTAAATTAAATGGAAAAGACTGTAGTATAAAAATATGTCAATTGGCTGACGACACAACCTCATTTTTAAAATCCAAAAAGGAAATATCTTAAGTCATGAACTTAATAGAAACATTTGGCTCATTCTCAGGATTAAAATTAAATAGAACTAAAACTGAAGGAATTTGGCTAGGCAGACTTAAACATACTAAAGATAAATTCGAAAGAATCAATTGGACGAAAGAACCTATAAAAAGTTTGGGCATTTATTTTGGCTATAATAAAGAATTCTGTAAAAAACTTAATTGTCAAAAACAAGCTGATAAAATTATAAACATGTGGTCAAAAAGAAAGCTAAGTATGCTAGGAAGAGTAACTGTAGTCAAGTCTCTAATACTGCCAAATATAACATATATAGCAAGCAATATGATATTACCAAAAGATTTTATACAAAACATTAAAACTATGATATATAACTATATATGGAATGGGAAAAGAGATATGATTAAAAGAGATAATTTGTCGCAAAATTATAAGGAAGGGGGGGTTATAAATGATTTGTATAGATACCTATATTTCAACAATTCAGCTAAAATGGATAAAACAATTATTGTTTGAAGAAAAGAGGGACGAAAGATACCAAAGGGACAGTCAAACTCATAAATCTAAAACAAACTGACAACGCCATGGCTAAAAATGAAAAAGACAAACAGAAAAACAATAGTACACATGACACAACATAGAAAACTAAAGAATAAACAACACGAACCCCACCAAAAACTAGGGCTGATCTCAGGTGCTCCGGAAGGGTAAGCAGATCCTGCTCCACATGTGGCACCCGTCGATGATGAGCAAAATTGGAAGATAATTCCAAAATATTTTTTGAATAAGTTAGGAGATAATTTTTAGATATTCAAGATGAATATAGCCAATATAAATGTAATTGAAAAAAATATTATAAAACAAATCCCAAAGTTTTATATGCAGTTAATAAAGACCTGGATAAAAGCAAAAGAAAAAACTATACCAAAGCCTACAATGTTTTTGGAAATGAGGAAACAAATAATATGGGACAATAAATATATTAACATCAACAATAAATGTTTACTGTTTAAAAACTGGATACAAAGCAACATTCTGGTTATAAATGAAATATTAGATAAAGATATCTATATGTTTTTATATATATATAGTCTAGTCAAAATAAAGTTTAACGTCAAACAAATTGCAACAAAACAAATTTTTGTGCAATTTGAATAATAAGTTATGTCTAAACAACATATCAAAAATCGACAAAAATCGATCGGCTTATTTTTTCTTAAAATCGATTACAAATTTGCTGATAATGTCCGTGACGTAACGTTCAGGCTGCCGTAGAGTGAAAGAGTTCACAAAAGGGAAATAACTGCAATGTAGCAGACGAATTTGCTGTTATAGTATCAACGATTTTGCCGGTATTGGTAAGTATTTAAATGAAATAAAAGACAATAAGTTGTATAATAGATATGTTTATAATGTTTAATTCATAAATAGATGTTCACGAATATCGATTTTTTTGTCAGTCAATGTTATTTGTCTAGGATTCACACACTGGCTCAGTCGACGCCTTAAAGAATTAATTTTGAATGTAAGCCGAAAAACTCTGATAAGTCCTTTGGTTATAAATAAAACCAATTACCCTTTTATAAAATATATCTAAAAAAACGAAAAACTACATTTTTATGACCGCTGCAAGCCAAGGCTATTTCGGGAGAAAATAGTATGGAACGCCGTTAGCGTCATTTTATACTTTTAATTATCGGAATGAAAATGGAATTTTTAATGTTTTACGGGCATTTTAGATTATTTCAAGTTATTTTTTTCCATCAATATTGTATTATGATGTACAACAATTAACATTAACACACCTTTATGCAATAAATTAGTGGAAATCGTCGTTTTCCTACCGTTTTAAGCCATTTATATTTTTGTTTATTACTGTATTCAATATAATCGACGATTTATATTAAACACTATGTATATTACTGTAAACCAACTTATTTTCGCGTATACTTTATTTCGCGTTTAGCCCTTTCTACCCCATTTCGCGGCGATTTAATTTCGCGACTCTTAAATTTTCTTAATGAATATGAATAAGGAAAAATCAAATTTTGACATATTCGCGACGATTTATATTCGCGTTATTTTTCTACTCGCGAAAGTCGCGAAAATAAATCGCTCGCGAAAATTAGTTGGTTTACAGTAATTTAAATATTGCTTTTTATCAAATATGTTGTAGTACATGTAGAAACTTGTCATGAAACAATATTATATTTTTGTTTTATTTAAATTTTAAATTCATGGCTATAATATAACATCATATATATTCAATTATAAATTAAAAGGGTGAATTTATAATATTTTTTTATTTTTTTACAGATGGCATCATGGACAGCTGTATCTTTTGTGACAAGCTCCTGGAAACGGTGAACCCACAGTAAAACTTGGAAAGAAAGGGTGTGATAACATCAACAAAATCAGTTCCGACAGACACAAGGAAATATTAACTGCTCCTGGCCAAACAGTTCACCATGATTGTAGACAAGATTTTATAAACCTTAAATCGACGAAATGGAAAATAAGTTTGAATGTAGACCCGGAAATAAGTGATAGAGAAAGAGATTTAAGGGCCAGCAAACCACTTTTCAAATTTAAAGATAACTGCTTGTTATGTGGGCAAACAGCAAAGAATTACAAAAGAAAAAGAGGATATGACGTTGTTTGTGTCAGAACTTTAGATTTTCAGTCATCGGTTAAAACTGCATGTAGAGAGAGAAATGACAAATGGGGAGAAGAAGTTTTCAATAGAACACAGATGGCTCATTCTGATTTGCATGCGGCAGATGCAGTTTATCATGCTCAATGCAATTCAAACTTTAGAACTGGGAAGCAAATGCTACAAACTATAGCTACAACACCGGAGGACAATTTGAAAAAAAGAAAAACATCCTATGCAGGTAGACCAAAGAATGATACTGCAGAAAATGGTTTCCAGGAAATTATGTTGAAAATAGAAATGAATCGGAAGCAAATATCTATCGCCGATGTAGAACGTGAGATGGAAAAAAATAAAAGGCGTAGAGAATACGTATTCAATTGTCCACATGAAGAAAAAAATCCTGGATTATTTTGGTAAAACAGTAATGTTTACAGAAGAAGTAGGAAAACCAAGTATTGTGACGTTTCGAGACAACATTTCATCGATATTGCATACTTTTTATAATCGTAGAGGAAAAGGAAATAAGGAAGAAGAAAAGAAATCTATCATAGCAATTGCAGCACAACTTGTAAAAGAAGACATCAAGCTAATAACGTCTAAAGACATTTATTATCCGTCTGCAGAAGAACTGAAGTCAGAAACCTCAAATGCTGACTATGTCCCTCGTTTAATAAGAATATTTTTGAACTCGTTATTTAGCGAAGCAGATTGTATCACAAAAATTCAGCAATTGGACATGCAATCATACAGGCAACAAGGCCACGAAGTGTAATAGCACCATTGCAAATTGGGTTAGGTATTCAAATGCACCACCACTTTGGTTCCCGTTTCCTTGTCGACACACTGTACAATCTTGGGTTTTGTTCATCCTACAGTGAGGTACAGAAATTTGAGATGAACGCTGCTGCGTCAAGAAACACAGAAAATGAAAATGACAGTCAATCATTTGTACAGTTCATAGCAGATAATGTAGACCACAACATACGATCTTTAGATGGGTTTGGAACTTTTCATGGGATGGGTATTATAGCAGCCTCCACTCCTGGCATCAAGACAGCAAGAGCTGTACCTCGTACGAACCCAAGCATAAAAGAAATAACTGCATTATCAAAAATAAACATCAAATTCTATAAATAACAATCCAACTCGTTCAGGCAATTAAAATATGAAGTACTCAAGAAAAGAGAGATGGGAAATGAGACTTGGAAGCTTGATCTATTATCCAAAATTTGTTGGCCTCTAAAGTTAAGTGCAAGTTGGTCAACTATAATGCATAAAACTAGTGGATCTTATCCCGGACAGTCAAATATTACATTTCTTTCAATGATCGATCTTAATCCTAGCGACGAGTCCTGCATCTATACAACACTACATTAATTTTTGTCTGTAAAGAGGCTACGAAAAACAAATGCACTCCTATATTAACTTTTGATCCGCCTTTATACTGGAAGGCACAAACGATACTTCAAAACGAACCTACAACCAGCTCACTTAAATCTGTCGTACTGAAACTTGGAGGATTCCATGCAGAGATGAGTTTTGTCGGGAGCATTGGATACCTTATGTCTGGATCAGGATTGATGAATATCTTTGAAACTGTATATGCATCCATAGTGGTATCACATATGTTGAGTGGAAATGCAATTGCTAGGACTGTAAAGGGCCACTTCTTACTAGACACTGCTCTCACTGCATTGATACTCTCAGATATTTATGGGATTCCAGTTCCGAAAATAGACGTAAGCTCAGAGGAAAACGAAGATGAAGACTGTACTCAAATTATGATACTTCTAAAGTTCAAATTCACGATACATGCTATACAAAAACATTTTCGAATGCCACTGATCTATTACATTTATTTTTGAAAGGAGATGTGACTCTGACAGACATTAATCAAAGTAACGCATTAAACATTATAAGAGATAACATAGAAGAATTTCGACAGTCGCGAACGAAGCATAGAACAGCAAAGCTTTGGTTTCAGTATATGGACATGATATGCATCCTCCGAGATTTTATAAAGGCAGAGAGGACTGGCAATTGGCACTTATATTTGGAATCCCTGAAGGCTATGCTACCATACTTTACAGCTTCTGGCCACAATCTGTATGCAAAGTCTACATGGATTTATCTTAACCAAATGGAATGTCTCAAGGAAAAAAATGCAGAAGTAGCAGCTCTATTTGAAAGAGAATACCATGTAATCAGACGAACAGATCAATATTGGGCAGGTATTTCGTCTGATTTGGCTATTGAGAACAGGAGGGCTTACAAGAGGACGAGGTATGAGTGAAAGCCAGAGAGCACTCTGGATTTTATCTATGCCTGATTGTGCTGAGGTAAATAATGCAATGTTGTCATTTACCGGGACAAAATTCTGTTCCTCAGATCAACTTAAAGAAGATGGCGAAGATGAGAAACATAGAGACGGGTGTATCAGCAACATCAGATGTGAATGCAGATAGAGCTAACGATATTGGACTCAGTATATTAAAATCGATGGAAGGTAAATGCGTATCAGAGTTTACTTTCAAAAGAAAATACCAGGTTATCACACTTCAAGACAAACCTATTTCCATAAATTCGGAACCTGAAATGGCATCAATCGACCAACAATTTTTATTTCGAAGATTGATCGTAGCTGCAGACAGTATATATAAAGACAAATCTGAAATATTTGCTTATGAACTGTTTAGTCAACCAAGTTCTATGTTTTATTCATCCGGATTTATGAGGCCAGCATCAAAGTCAACTCTAGCGGATGCGATTTTGAATCTTGGAGACTGCAGTGCAGACTATACATATACTGTCTACAGTTATGTTGTTGATGGCGGATCACTTATGCATAAAATACCGTGGAAAAGAGGGTTGATATTTGGAGAAATTTGTAAAAGGTATATTGATTCCATAAAGTGTTATAGTGGGAGATATTATGGACATAATTGTGCAAATCGTGATACAAGCATGAAATTTGGTATAAAGGTTAACTAAATGATACTTATAAAAAATCCGCTGCTGGCCAGAAAAAAAAATCAATTTTTCAAGATGGCCACCACACATTTTGGAAATGGCGTCATTACAAATTAGCCATTATTTGTTAATCCTTTGAAAGGTGAGTTATATGTAAAATCCAATGTTAGATTTGATAAAAAGCAAATAACAGTTCATAAGTTACGACTAGACAATACATTAATGAAACTTTAGGTGATGTGTTATAGGTATAATCCAATGTAGGTTATGATAAAACGTTAAAAACAAAGCTCCTTAGTACGACAAAACAACACATAAATGAAGAAAAATAGTGATTTCCGGTTCCAAATTGGAGAAAAATACGCAGAAAATATTTTAATAATTTTCATCAACTTAACAAGAAATAACACTCTTTGTTAAGTTAAAATGCCTAGTTTGATTAGAGAGACAGGTTGCTCGTCTTATAATTATCTGACAGTTGCCTATACAACAACCCGTACAAGGAAGGCCAGAACGATAGCATTTACGGTCACAAACACAGCTGGATATTTGCCTCCGCATTTCAAAAGTTCCTGACACGAGGATGCATCGGCAGTCAAAGAAGTCCATTTCGGTTTCCAACTGTCATTGATTATTTCTTTCATCCAACCCCAGTGTTCATAACTTGGTACATTTACCTGTCGAATACATGAATCAAGCTGAGCCCAAACAACTCCCTCTTGATTTACTTCTCTTTTGATGTGCTCTGGAAAAGAACCTCTTGTAGGCGAAATTGATTCACAATGCCGCTACTTCCTGGCAAACAATTCACATCGTGCCTCACTTCATACTTAAGCCCAAAAAAAGTCCTTTACATCTGGAAAACCTTCCATTGTTAGCCAAGGTGACCTCTTCCCTTTCCCACGACAATTCGACAAAGTGTCATATCCACTGAATGCATGGAAAAAGGGAAGGGCAGCCACACAAGGACCAAACGCATTTGATATGTCACGTACAGGAAGCCATTAAAAGTCTTTAATCCTTCCATAACCTATCCACAATGTGTTCTAACTAGTTTTGCGATTGCTGCAATTCTTGATACTATCACATCTGTGTCAGTACTACACTTCTCATAATCATGGACAAACATGCGTGTATCTGCTTCTTCATGATTACAAAGGGTACAAAATGTAGATAGGAAGTATCCTTATTGAAATTTCAAAGAATATTTTCACCATTAGTAACATACACATTTTTATTAGTCTCTTAAGAAACTTGAAAAATTTCGTTCCGTTGTCATCTTCACAAAGAAAACTACTCCAAACCCTTGGTGTTCTACCAGAACCAACACCTTTCCATCTGGCACAAAACAACCTTTCCTTTGTCTTGTCACAGCCTTAAAATTATTCATTTAGTAAACATCAAATACAATGTCTACTCTGGAATACTTATCGATGCAAGATTATGTGTAAGGCAGTATGACATTATTTGCATAATCATCAACTATGTTTGTCCAACTTTGTGACCTGGAATGAACCATTGCTGCCCCACCGACGATAAATGCTTCCGAATTTGGATTAGCAAATCGCAAAATGTTTCAAGTAAACCCATTTTCAGCGATTTAATACCACTATTTCAAGAAACATCCTGGGATAAAGACGGAGGAGCAGTTTGGTTTTTATTGATAAAGACATATTCCAAGTAAAAGTGTCTACTGTGACAAGAAATTAAAAGTTTTCCCAATCACTTTTAAGGTTCTCTAGTTATGTTTTTGACAAAGACGTTTCCAGTGTCATTTTGCGGCCAAAATAGGAAGTTGTTATTTTATATTTGGTTATAAAAAGCAGGTTCTCCTTCGTTTTGCATTTGCTTCGAAAGATCTTCGTATTGTTTGGACCAATATCTTGAAGTTTGTTTACATATCTTACCTGTTCAACAATTTCCTAAATGGAGTATTTTCTTTTTACAAATCTGACAACTCTTCTAGAAATGAATTTCTAAACTTGTTCATCACTTTACAAAGCCTTCCAAGCTATTTAAAGACATCTTTTTGTGTTTTTTTTTTAGGCCTTCATTAGGTCGTTCATCTATTATAGAATGACCCAAATCACAAGATCTTTCAAATACATCCTCTTGTATACTGACTCCATCCATCCACTTGTCTAAATGGGATCTTCGGTTAATCATAAAGCACCAATATCGCCCTTCACAATTGCATTATTCTGTTTTTGTGCCTGATCAATTGTATTATAAGAAAGAAATTTGCTGGTCTTACGTACAGTGCAAGTATCATTTTCAAATTCCATTGCCACCTTTGGGTGATGTTCGGGAAGGGAAGTCATATCTTGGAGATTGGTCGGTAACGATCCAGCATAATTTACTTGATCAAGACCTAAATCAATACCCTATCATGCTTTATATGGACTGTTTGTAAAGTACGAAATCTCACTCATGAAATGAGCATAATATTAAAATCAGAAGAAGTTCTTATTTTATAATTGAACGCCAGGAATGAAACTGTGGTCGAGATGACTCTATTTCTTTACACCAGTCTTTAAAATCATTGAACGTCACAGAGCCATGACATAATTATATATTCTGAGTTTAACTTTCATAATCCGAAATTAATAGCTTAAGAAAAAGACATGCAGTTATCTGATGCGCCTATCTAGTCCTAGGTACATTTGAACATACATAAAAAGAATCTGCCGTTCTTGGTGTTGCAATATTGGCTTTAGAAAGACAACATGTCCATCCCCTATCACGCAATATATCACCCATAGTTTTATAACAAGTCATTTCAATGTGCAATCCACCAAACATGACGATAAACTTATCTTTTCCGTACAAATCAGGCCATTCCCAGTGAATTTGCTTAGGCATTTCCAAAAGTGGCTGATCTGCAGTTACAATTGATGTTTCTACGGGATTCACCACATTTTCGCCTTATCCGTCGAATACCTGAGAATTGCCTGGTAGTGCATACAAATCGGTCTATGAATAGTTTGCACATGCGCAAAAGTGTTAAACACATGTGTATCATAACCTTGAAAAATGTTATTGAACCAATTCATAATATCATTAGAAATCCAAAAACACTAAATATATAGTAAATAGTTCAAATGATTTTGAAAGAATTTTGTAACATTTTCGCGCATGCGCAAATACTGGAAATGTCAAATATTCATTTTAAAAAATATATGTTGTAAGGAAGGTAGCCGCCAAACCTGATGATTGTTTTTTTTACCAAAAGAAGGAAAAAGAAAAGTTTTCCAGAAAAATCAATATTTCAAACTGAAGAAAACAGCCATTTTAGAAAATGGCCGTGGCCATCTTGAAAAAAATATTTTTTTTAATGGCCAGCAGTTATTTCTTAAAAAGTATATAATAATGATGCTTTGTGGTAATTTTCATGCTTGTATCACCATTTGCACAATTCCCTCGATTTTGCTTGCTAATATCCTCCACTATTATGGCTGGATTGTTGTAGTATTTGATGGATTCGATGAAATAAAACGAAAGGCGTTCTTGGACAAGACATGTGTAAAAATCCTTCCGATCATTCACACAATAAGCGGTTGTGACACGACATCAAAGCTGTTTGGTGTAAGAAAGGTAGCTACATTAAAAAATTCATCGACAGTCAACTATTGAAAGATCTTGCTGAGATATTTCTTGAAGGGTCTCTTGTTGAAGACATTATCATTGCCGGGGAAAAATAATTATGTTTTTGTACGGAGGTGCTCCGATGGAAGGACTTGACGTTCTCAGGTACAAAAAAATTGTAAACAGAGTTCTAACTTGCAAAGAAGTGATCCAAATACACACTCTTCCGCCAACTACCGAGACTGCTACATATCATAGCTTAAGGACTTATTTACAAGTTCAGACATGGATCGAAGGAGAAAAGATAGATCCTTGTGACTTTGGTTGGTTACTTGTAACTGGAAGACTTATGCCTATCAAGACAAAAAAGCAACCCGCTCCACAAAGACTCCTTTCAATTATACGTTGCAACTGCAAGACTAATTGTGATACTAGTCGCTGCACATGTAGAAAACATGGTTTAGAATTTAACATTTCGTGTGGCGAATGTCGTGGTTAGAGCTGTATGAATTCAATGCATGGTGACATTATAGATTTAGCAGCTGATGAAATTATGTTTGACTCAAGTTGAAACAAATATTAAATATTATTGTCAGTTATATTTTCTAGATTTCAAGAAGGCAACTACATAAAGAAGTTATTTTTTTCTTAATATGAAGATGTGACATTGTTTCTTTGACATAAGCTCTTTATAGTTTTATCATAACGTTCGAATTAGTTATTTACTTAGTCAAGATAAATGAATTAGTTATTATAATACATTTTGATAAATTGATTATCTTAAATTTCAGTTTACCTCGATTTTTCACTAAAAAGTAACTATATTATTAAAAAGAATGCGGTATTATTTTTAATAATATTTTATATACTGTCTAAAATAAAGTGGAAAACCGATTTATTCATTCATATTTAATCATTAATAGAAAACAATCATTTTTTTGCCGATTTTTGTAACAAAAATGCAGTTTTTAACCCAAAGTTACTCTTTTTCAAAACTTTTTTCCCCAATTTTGCCACTATTATAGGTAGTTCTCATAACTGTTATCTTATTTTTACACTCATTTCTTATCGTTTTGTCATAATAATAAAATATAAGAAATTTTCCAGTTTTCAGCGATTTTAACCCAAAAAATCCCGAAAATTAGCCTTATGATTTCTGTCGATTTTTTATATGTTCAATAGGATATGTCAATAGATCGAATTATATCAAGAAACCTTTTGTTGCAATTTGTTTGAGGTTGGTTGATTTTTTGGGCTAGATTGACTGGACTATTAAAGAGGGACATAGTAAGTTCCCATGGATATTCTTGTCTACGAGACATGTCCTATATGCAATTAATATATTGTTTATACAGCATTTTAATAATTTCAGATTCCAAAGATTTTATTTTTTTTATTTCTAGTGCTTTTTAATCACTAACGTAAGTCTACCTAAGTCAAGACAAATACGCAGTTTGTTATTTGGAAAAGGTACACTACCAGGAATTGATACAGCGTTTATATGTATTTAAATTCAGCTACAAATACAGAACTGGTATAACAAGTTATCAATCAATACATTTCTTACTCATATGTATTCAGTAAAAATAATTGTATATAAATATAGGGAGATGAGGTATGAGTACTAATGTGACAACTCTCCATCCAAGTCGCAATTTATAAAATTAACCTTTATAGGTCAATGCATGGTATTTAACACGAAGCCAATGCTCACACCCAACAACAAATTAACTCACAATGAACGAATTAATTGAATATGTGATCAGTTAATACAAGGTTAATGAAAATAAGGGATTCATAATTAAAGTAAAAATACTATGTCGCTGTAAAATTCTAAACAATTTCAGAAAAAAACATCAACTTTGAACACAAAATTACGTCAAATTAAACACAGATAAATGAAAACATATTTGTTGTTAAGTATACTTATTTTGTCTGTATAATCTTCCATTAAAGAATTCAGAGACATTTCTTGTATATCAATAAATATAATCTTAAACTTATGTACATGTGGAATGAATTTCAACTATAAAACTATAAAAGTTGTGCTCGATGAAAATTCATGGTCTTCATGTAAAGGTGCCGGACCATTATAACAGGAGAAAGGAAATAATTTTGAAGTTCATAGTACAAAGACGTGAAAATTTGTATTAACTCTAATCTAAGCTTGTATATAGACCAAATACATGTTAACATTAGATAACAAAAATATCATTGTATTAAATCAACAAGAAAGTACGAGTACTTGCAGTTACTGGTTACTGACCGATAGTTAAAAGCAAAAACATTTAATGATAAAATCATGCATCAGAGACAAAAATAAACTAAAATAGTTTTTTAACGTCATGGATAGTCAAAACAACATTGTCTTATGCAATTTGTAAAGGAGTAAGTTCGGTAAGGGCCATATTTGGCCCCAATTATAAAGTTCATAGTTACAAGACAATAAATGCTTTAAGTTGCCTTAAAGACATGTGAGAAAGTTAAACAGAACTGTTTTTGTCAACGTTTAATTCTAATACGTTGATTTTTACATCCCAAAAAGGTCAACTTAAGGGATTTTTGTGAAATTTGACAAAATCAGCTGGATTTCAACCAAATAAAAGACCAGGGAACATAGAGCGCAGGCGTCGACAAGCTTAATATTCAAATAAGACATGTGAAATGTCTTCACAAACATTATTTTAAAAGATCTTTGTTGTCGACGTATGCGCTCTATGTTTCCTGTCCAATAATCTGTGGAAATTTACCCATTTTCATTGATTTGTTCGTGAAAAATCAATATGAGTACAACTTGTGACGTCATAATGAAACGCAGAAACGTGAAATTTTCAATAAAATGGCTTATATCCTATCTAGTCAATGTATTAGCTATAATTTATCGTGATATTGGTAAATAAATCCGAATTTGAAATTTACGCTAAAAAAGGAGGCCATTTTAGGACCTTATCGAACATACTCCTTTATAGAAATTACAGGTCTGACGACGATACTGGTATGCTGCAAAAGGAATAGAGCGGTGATTGCATTTTACTGTTTGAACATAGATGAAAATAAAGAACTGATATACAGAAGAATTAGTTTGTACTTAAATAAACTCTACATCGATGATTTAGTTCATGTACTTAAAAGCTTGTTCTGACAATTTATCATATACATGTATACTGAAATTAGTCAAATCATCTGAGCGTTTGAAAGGTAATTTTTCTTGTATGATATTTCATATGAAATCAGTTAAGCTTACCTCTCTTTGTTTTCATACTCCATCCTAGAAAAAATAATGTATTGAAATTTACTTTATAGCATTACATTGTAAGTCCTTCAAAATTCATTCTCAACCATCACCAACTATAACCAGTGCTCCTTCGGATATATCAAGTGTCATTTATGAGTCAATTAGTTGAACATTACTGGGACGTTCCGTTTTGAATAATCCTTAGAGATATGTATTTTTATTATTTTACTTTTAACTGTATGCATAATGAAGATGCTAGTCGTGTTTATAATGAGTATAAGTGTCTAAATACACGCTGTCTTTAATTTTTAACGAAACATTTATCTATGTGTGCAAATCGAAGATAAATACAGTGTTTATTGAATTCGTGATCTATAGTAAAACTATTGAGAAGATTAACTGAACTTTTAAAAAACTTGCAAGCGTTGATGCACTTCCGTATGACATTTGCCTTTTTTCAAATAAATTATGAGATGAAACGCAAACAACTTCGAGATATAAACTCCATTTGCAGGCAACGGTGGAATTTTGGTTCTAAGCCGTTAAAATTAAAATCATCATTTTTGTTTGTTCTCGATCGGTTCTCATTTTCAATTTATACATGTAATTTAAGAAATGAAAAAAGTAAAATCACAAACATGCTGATCTCCGAGGGAAATTCAAAACGGACAGTCCCTAATCAAATAGCAAAATCAAATGATAAAACACATTAAACGAATGGACAACAACTGTTATATTCCTGACTTGGTACAGGCGTTTTCAAATGTAGAAAATGGTGGATTGAACCTGATTGTATAACGCTAAACCTCTCACTTGAACGGCATTTGCATCAATTTCCATTGTATTGACAATAATGCATGAACAAAATGTCACAAAAAGGGTACAAACAACAACACGGATCCCACCAAAACATAGGGATGATTTCGGGTGCTTCAGAAGGGCAAGCAAATACTGCTCCAAAAGTGGCACCCGTTGTGTTGCTCATGTTGTTACAAAGCCGGTAAATAGTCTAATTCGGTAGGTGACATTTATGAAAAGGGAAGGGGATTATAGTTACGACATAAGGAAGATATCATCTGTATAACAAATATTCCTTAACGTTTAAACAACGTTTAATGATTTCGTCAGTAATATTTACGAAGTGATGATTACAACATCACCATTTTGATCTCTTGGTTTAAAAAACGAAAAGGTAACTATTGGGAAGCTGAAATCTCTTTTGTCGTAAAGTTTTGTTTTCAACTGACCCTCATAGTCAATTTCGAGATATAAGTCCTAATCAAATGGCACAATAAAAAGCTCAAACACATCAAACGAATGGATAACATGTGTCAGATTCCTGATATGGTACAGGCATTTCCTGATGTAAAAATGATGGATTGAACCTAGTTTTATAGTGCTTAACCTTTCACTTGTATGACAGTCGCATCAAAATCCATTATATTTACAACGATGCCTGAACAAAACAGACATACAATGTAATAAGTAAAGTAGTCAAAAACTGGGTACAACCGTCATACCTGTGTCACAATCTCAAAACAAACAAACATTTAACAAAAAATCACAAAAAGTATCTATCAAATTTAAAAACTATATTCATTGCCTCGTGTGTTTGACGTCAGTCGATTAAAGTATTTTAAACAAACATTATAATTTCACATGGGGTATACAGGGTTAAGAAAAATCCCAAAGTTATGTAAAAACTAATTTCAGAAACATGACGATATTTTTAAATTATCCAGAAGTTCTTTGGCATTTTTAAGAATCCACATATACCACTGTGCGAGTATAATAATTTTGTCATTTAAATTTATAATAGAACAATAAAACAATGACATATAATAGAACAATAACACAATGGGATCTTTAAAATTAGAGTCATGTTATATGAAACAAGGAAACACAAAAAGAAACATTAGAGGCAGACTAAACTTTATCTATGATATCCGTTATTCAGTTTTATTGGAATATATGTAGTAAAAATATTCTAATACTTGATAGAATCAAATTCATAACAGTGTGGTCGACGGTAAAACGTTTGTTATTAATTATACTGAAAAATCCACCTATAACTTGTTTGTCCTTGGCGATGATGTTATGCTCACTCAGTCTATCGGAGGCCTTCAAGTGGGGATTTAAATAATCACTTGTTAACACATTTTGATACATAAAATGAAACTTTCTTTTCTTTTCACAAATCATTTAAGGAATTTGTTTTAAATATTTTTTTTACCATCACTTACTACAGTTTCACATTTAAGAATGATAATGTTCAGAGCTGATATCAATAAATAATGATAAAAAAAAGTTTATTCATTGTAAAAAAAAACAACTTTTAAGTAATGGGGACCTGCGTTATTTCACAAAATACCTTATTGATTAAGAGAACAAAATCATTTAAGAGTGACCTTCTATTTATTCAATGCTAACCATGTGGGCTTTGTTTGTGAAGAGTTCCAGATGACAAAAAACAAATCATTTTTTTGTTGTTGTTATAAACCATAAATCGATCCGTTCATTCAGATATTTGTCAATTTACCTTGGCTGTTCAAGTCCGACACACAACTTCTCACGAAATTGGTATTTATCTTACAAAAATTACATTCATGTGATGTATTCTTTTGATGGAGAATGAATGTTGCACCTTATTTTATTTTTTGTCGTTTTTTTGGTGTGTGTATCATTGACGTATAAGACAACCTGACTCCCCTTTATTCAAATTTAAAAACATACGAGATGGCATTCATGACAAAATAACTAAATTAAACTTACAGCAGAAGAAAGATAATGAACATCGCTTTTATAGTCTACTAAATATCGAAGTCACAGAGTGGTCTTTTTAAAAATGATGTAAATTTATAAAGGAAACAACAAACAAAATAGTTCGAATATTTATATTGGAAAAAGTAACGGTGTGTAAATTATAACAATTATTTTATTTCAATTGAAAATCAAACTGTTGAATTTTTCCGCTGCGAGCAAATTTTTACTTTTGGTCGCATTTGAAGTTCAATAAATCTTGTATTCTTGTTGGAAGTTGCACTGTGTAGTTGATACTCTTGTATTTTTTAATGCCACACAAATCCAACACAGACAAAAAAAAATGGTAGGTTTAAGAAATAATTGATACAAACTATACTTTATTGTAGTTTTAACATGGGTAGGCATTATATTCATGAATATTTTTGCCCGAGCGATATCTAAAAACTATTATAAAAAGTGTACTAGTTCAGTGAAAATGTACGTCATACTTAACTCCTAAACAAATAAATGAACAAAAATAATAAAAATACAAGACTTCCAAAGGCCAGAGGCTCCTTACTTGGGACAGGAGGAACAAATGCGTCCTGTATGATTTTGTAAAAAAATGCTTCTTTTAAAAATAGTCGAAAACAAAATTGTCTGTCCAATGGAAAGGTCAAGGCCAAAAAAAGATGAACGATGTATTATAGAAACATAGAAGCTGGTTGCAAAAGTTGACGACAAGATCTATTTACAACCTGAGTATGGCCTAGTACTATTAACCTGAGTATGGCCTAGTACTATTAACCTGAAATAAATATATTTATAGCAATTCCCTTGATACGAAAGATCTACATGTTGTCTTGCGCTTGTTTTGCTCTTTGGTTGGGTTGTTGTCTCTATGACAATTCAATTCTCATTCTTATCATATATATAACTGCATGTAAAAAAAGGATATGTGGTGTGATAGACAATCATACAAATTCTTTCCAGGGACCAACAGGCGTTAGCAAATTATAGGTCTCCGTATGGCCTTCAACCATTAGCAAAATACACACTTTATAGAATGAAAGCTCCAAGAGGTCTTGGCATGTAAAAACAAACACGAAAGTTGAGCGAGAGAAAAAAAAATAAGGATACCGCATGAAAATTGGAAAATGGTCCGCAATATTACTTTAGTCAACTCACTAAGTTGAAATTAAAGACCTGGCGAATATTAGCCTTTTCAATGGATGTGATGTATGTTTAAAAAAATCATGGTTTGTTTAAACATTTAATTCAAGTCTTGGTTTTAAATTATTTGCAAGCAAGTTTAAAGTCATTTAAAACAAATAATCACTCACAGAAAGACGTCAAATCCATCAACAAAAGAAAAAAAAAGAATAGACGACCTATAACGCACAGAATATCATGTATGTGTTCGGGCCGTACGAGTATTTGGACCATACGCGTATGGTCCAGAACATATTTTATTTGCGATCACAAAATGCACGAAGTCGTCCATTTCTATGTAAATTGGGTCGATTTGAATATAAATAAGATGAATGCGTTTCTGTTGCCAAGTGTTTTTCACAAGTATAGTAGCAGTATAGCTGAACAGTTTTACCAATACAATACCGTAAATGCATGCAACTTTCACAAGGTTTGATCCAAATAGCTTTCTTACTATCCAATAACTTTCAAGTACGAAAAAGACAGGACAGAAGTATATTTTGTCTATATGTTTTGTATTTGCAAAACTTTTGAAAGTGGATTATGCATTCGTTCTAAAATAATTTTTTAGACCAGATAAAAGTCAAAAGATGACATAATTCGACAATCGCAATTGTTAAATAGCTTTGACGTCCGAAAAAGATAATCAATCAACACATGCATTGTATAAACTTTTAAAGCCAGTAGGTCATTCTTTTTTCAAAACACAAATTCCTGATTAGTATTTTGAATTATTTTATTTAGGCGTTGAGAACCTTTGGTGACCCCACAGTTTAAATGTCTATACTATAAGGACGTCGTGAGCAATGGGCGTTATAGACGAACGTTCACCTAATCTGTCCCAGTCAATGGGATATTAAAGTGCGCCAATTAATGTCCACAGCCACACTGTTATGAATTCGATTCTATATATGATGATGCAATGTCATAGGCGAACGAATGCTATCGTTGGTATTATTTGTCGACCTTCATATCATCAACAATTAAAAATACTATTTTAAAAAAGGAAAACTTTTAATTCGTAAAATCATTTCAATTCAATAAAATTATAACATGTTATGAGATTATAGACAAGATTATTATAAATATTTACATTGGTCTTATTTGTTTTGTGTGGCCTAATAAGATGTTTACATACTTTGATTAGTTTAAACTTATTTCATTGTTGAAAATAACAAATGGATCAGACACACGTTTTACAACTTAGTAACGTTTTCTCCAAAACAACACAAAATATGCACATTAAGGATGTCTGCTTGTCATGTTTTAGATTTTTTGTCAGATTTTCGGAATCCTCTGGTTTTATCCATTTGAATGCCCTAAAAAAAATTCCCATGAACCCCCATTTTTCTTTTTATAAATCTGTTACATGTATAATTATAAGTCATTTGTAAAAGTCTTATAAAATTTTATTTATTTTTTAATAGTTTTTGAGAACTTCAACTGGTCAATGATAAAGCTATGAAAAATCAAGAGAGAACATTTTCCCGCCAAATATCCAATGGCTTATATCTCAAAAACAAGCACTTTGACCCCTATAATTTTTTTGCTTTTTTGATTCCTCAATTTATTCCCTATCAATACATTCTAGTTTTATGAAAAGTTATTTATTTTGAAACTGAGCAGCGAACATCCTTAATTAACGTACACATCAAATATGTCATAATTATAAATAATTGGGTTGTAACCAATTTTAGTTGGTAACACAATCACTGGGACAATCATAGATACTGGTGGAATGATAAGAACTTTCTATTTAACAACATAACAATGTGGTTTAAGGAATGTCGCACAAGTCACATGCAATCATTGTTTTCTAAACAGGTATGGATTCCTCTGTGATAAGTGTCAGTTAAATTGTTAACTCATCATCTTTTGTCGACCCACAAATCGAACTAAATTAACAAACGGTTTGATTGGTTTGGCGAACTGAACATGCTTGTTAAATGCAACTGGACGTTGAACGCAAACATAATTCACAATAAAGATATCGTAGACTGCATTTCCCATGCCATTTCGTCGTGAATATAAATGAAATATTTGCATTTGCACGTTATTCAATTCAAATGAACCAATTCCGTCTGGCACTTTTAAAACTTAACATTAAAACATAGACTTCTACTCTTAATATTACTTTTACATAATCTAGGTTCATGCATCGCTTCACTGACGAGCGCTTCAGTTTATACGGCCGGTTACTCCGAACTTGCCATTTAAAAAACTGGCAGTAATACATATCATGTATGCATTTTTTTATGCAGTTTTACAGTTTTCTCACAACTTGTTCATGGATGACATTCCTGGTGTAAAGAATGATATTTATCAAAATCTGAATAAACTGGAGACTTTTGATGAAACAAATATATATCAAGACATATTCCAAGGGTACAGTTTGAAACAAAATGTAAGTATACATGTATACTCGTTGTCAATCATTATGGACATTTTAAAAATATTTCAGTAAAAAGGTACGCTCTTGTCGACCGTTGTTTTTACAGATAGAAAGTTACAGAACTTTAGAAAGTTATATATGCATATATATATATATTGAACAGTGTTGGAATTTTGTTCACGCTGTGCACAAAATAGGGGGAAATATAAGACTGAAAATGGACCAAATATTTGATTCACATTTATTCTATTACAATATAAAATGTTCATAATGTTCTCCATAGTATCCTACCGGTTTCATTGTTTAACAGATCTTCCAGAATACGGTTGCTGGCGACGTCGTAAGGGGTCTATTAGCGACATGATCATTTAGTCCTGCACGTCATAAAATAGCACAACGTAGGTACTATATCAAACAAAAGGGATAGTACATATTTCAAAAGAAATGCCTTCCAGATTCTCGTTTCATTAATCTAATTTCGGACGGTATTTCTTTATTAATTCTCATTGGTTCCGTTGTATTATCTGAACACTGATAAAATGGAAAAATGAAGAAATGTTGAGGATTTGATCCAGCGCATCTATCAATATTTTTCGCTAAGCGGAATTTTTCTTGTGCTCGGCACTCTAATTTGCTGTCTATGTTCTGTCATATGTTTTTTAAAGGTGTTGCCGGTTTGTCCAAACTAATTCTCTTGAAAACCCCTGCAAGTGATGATGAATAGAAAATTTTCAGATGCACATGTAAAATGTAAAACTGTTCTTGATTTTACAAATTTGTCCGGATTTGAAGACGAAATCAGTTCCTTCGGATAAGTATAAACAAGATTCACAATTTGATAGTCCACATTTCTGTTCCTTCGGTTGACTATTTTCAGTTTGGAATGTAGCGCGGGTTAACATTGTTTTTAATGATTTCGGTTGCCGTTTGCTTTTAATCACTTTGCGTGAATAAAATAATTTCAACATCCTTTGATCGCTCTGTTAAAATGGTTATTGTTATGTATAATGTTGAAAGCTTCATTATTTCTCGGGTCGCGAGTATAAATGTGCGGTAACACCTTTTTTTAATGCTATATATATTTCATTAATTCCTGTAAGTTTAAGGATTTGGCTCTAGTGTTAATGTCATCAATTATTCCCTTCGGGTATTATTGGTTCAAGAGCATGTATCTTAGTTCATTTAATCTTGTATCCCGTAATTCTGGATTTGAAAGGATAGTTCATGTGCGCTAAGCTAGGTTATCTGGTATATTGACTCTAGTATGTTTTGGATGACATGATGTAAAAAACAGATATTGTTTTGAATCAATCGGTTTATAGAAAATATCGATGTCTATGTTAGTTCCATTCTTTATCATAAGAATGCCTAAAAATGGTAATTGGTTACTATTGTATTCCGTAGTAAATTGAATGTTCTCGTTTATTTCATTGAGTAAATCTTGAATTATATTAGCATATCTAACATGTCTTAGATGTGATTTCATAAAATAAAATAGTCATCTAAATATCTTTTCCAATTTACCATCAAAAATTATTAAAATAAATGTCAAAATTTTTGTTGTGATCTCCGATACATCTGGATCTCGAAAGTATCCCATCACCAGATTGGCATACGTAGGTGCCACATTAGTTCCAATTGGATGGAGTTCCTGAATTCTTTTGATACATTTCGTTGTCAAACATGCAATAATTGTTCCACAGAATAAACCAAAGTCCTTCAATTATAATTTCCTTATTTATCCAGTTAAGTAGTTCGGTTTTTGTATTTTTCTATCCAATAATTAATGGTTTCTATGCCTTATTTGAGTGGAATATTTGTATTAAGACTGACAACATCAAAAGAAACTATTATGGTGTTAATTTTCACGTTGTAAGGGGGATGGTTCAACATATCTTAGTTTTCTCTTATCAATTTGTTTAAAAGAAGTTTTAGAAGAATATCTAAAAAGTTATTCAGTCTGTGCGTTTCACAAGCAGGACCATTACAGCTGATCTGTAACAATTGCATCTTCATGCTTTATATATCATGTACTGTATTACGACGCTAGATTAAAACTGAGGAAAGGTAAATAGTTATCAAAGGTACAAGAATTATAATCTAATACGTCACACGCGTGTTTCGTCTACTTAAGACTCATCAGTGACGCTCAGATCAAAATAGTTAACAACCCGAACAAGTTCAAAGTTGAAGAGCATTGAGGACCCAAAATTCCAAAGGTTGTGCAAAATACGGCTAAGGTAATCTATGCCTGGAATTTTCGACTCTTCAAAATTCAAGAGTCTATCCTAAATTGATTTAAATTATATATGGCATTCCAAATACCGTTCCGATTCCTAACATCATTGAAGAGAAATTAATTGTCGAAATCCGGATATGGTGTACATTATTTTGCACCTAATATTTGAGGTATTAGGTATACCATCTTTTCCGCAAGTTTATTGTTTTCTGTTTGCTATTAAAATTAATAATAAAGATCCATTTTGTTACATCTTGTGATCCGTTCATTTGGCAATCGCCAATAGCAGTCAGCAGGGTTTAAGAACATCCGTTGTTAGTCAAATGTGTTTTGTTTTAAAATACTTTTTCACTCTTTTGGTCTTTTGGAAAATGTTGTTTGTGCTGTATTTAGACTCATCTACTAAGTAATTTCTTTTTCATGCGCACGTATAAAAAATGCGGTATTTATCCAACGCAATCATAGGTTTGAACGTTGTTCTTAATTTGGACTTATTTATATATATATATATATATATATATATATATATATATATATGATGCACAATTTGTTTTACATGCACACGTATAAAAATTGCGGTTTTTATCCAACGCAATCATAGGTTTGAACGTAGTTTTCAATTTAAAATTGAGAATGGAAATGGGGAATGTGTCAAAGAGACAACAACCCGACCAAATAAAAAACAACAGCAGAGGGTCACCAACAGGTCTTCAATGTAGCGAGAAATTCCCGCACCCGGAGGCGTCCTTCAGCTGGCCCCTAAACAAATATATACTAGTCCAGTGATAATGAACGCCATACTAATTTCCAAATTTTACACAAGAAACTAAAATTAAAATAATACAAGACTAACAAAGGCCAGAGGCTCCTGACTTGGGACAGGCGCAAACATACGGCGGGGTTAAACATGTTTGTGAGATCTCAACCCTCCCCCTATACCTCTAACCAATGTAGAAAAGTAATCGCATAACAATACACACATTAAAATTCAGTTCAAGAGAAGTCCGAGTCTGATGTCAGAAGATGTAACCAAAGAAACTAAACAAAATGACAATGATACATAAATAACAACAGACTACTAGCAGTTAACTGACATGCCAGCTCCAGACTTCAATTAAACTGACTGAAAGATTATGATTTCATCATATGAACATCAGGCACAATCCTTCCCGTTAGGGGTTTAGTATCATACCATCATAACATATATGAGAAGAACATAACCCGTGTCATGCCAACAACTGTTTTTAGAATAAATGTGTTTAGTTCCGATGCAAAGACCTTATCAGTGACTCAATATTAACGCCAAAATATGCAACCTTTAATGACTTGACAACAGTATCGTATTATATACCTTCTTAATAAGTCTATTCAAAGGTTTTGTAAGTTTCTGAGGTGAATTCTGACACCTTTGTGCTTTATAAAGAATATTTCCATAAAAAATTGGATGTGAAATACCTGAACGTTTTAGAAGTCTGCATGTTGAGCTATATTTACGAATGATGTCTTTATACCGATGATAAAATTTAGTAAATGTTTTGACTAGTTTGTGATATCGAAAACCCTGGTGTAATAATTTTTCAGTTATACATAAATTTCTCTCGTTGAAATCTAAAACATTGTTACATACATGAGCGAATCGTACAAGTTGAGATATATAAACACCGTAAGATGGTGACAAGGGAACGTCACCATCTAAAAACGAATAATTAACGATAGAAAATGAAAAATCATCCCTTTTATCATAAATGTTAGTATTCAGCTTTCCATTAGTGATATAGATATCAAGATAGAGAAAAGGGCAGTGGTCATTGTTATTATTAGCTTTATTTAAAGTAAGTTCAACACGATAAATTTCATTAATATACATACTGAAGTCGTCATTATTGAGAGCCAAAATATCATCCAAATATCTAAAAGTATTTTTAAATTTGTTTATCAGATGTTGTTTCGATGGGTCTTTGCTTATTTTTGTCATAAATTGTAACTCATAACAATACAAAAACAGGTCCGCAATAAATGGTGCACAGTTAGTCCCCATTGGAATTCCGATAATCTGACGGTATACGGAATCCCCAAAGCGAACAAAAATGTTATCTAGTAAAAAAGGGGTTTTGTGTAGCTTCGGAAGCCAATACATAGTTGGGACTTTCATTGTATTTGGCTCTGCTTGTAAAGCGGTGGCTAAAAGTTTATGTTTGTTACAGATTTCGTTTTCTGAAAATGGAGTCAGTTGGAATGTTGGTGAATTGGTGATTTCCTTTTTCAGAACCTCAATGTAAAATTTACGTCAAACAATAATAATATTTTTAGCAGCTTTATCGGCCGGGACAAAAACACATTCCTTGGCTAGGTCTTTTAGTTTATGTTTGATACGAGAAATAGGTTAATTTTGGTTATTGTTAATAGTAAAATGTTCTTTAAAATGTTGAATACGTATATCAACTATCTTCATTACTGAATTAAAAAAAGAGTCCAAAGATTTTTTGTCAGCTGTTTCCCGTTTTATCCATTTCATACAGTAAGTATGGAGTGAGTCGTGAATGATATTACGACACTCATTCCAATTAATAATTGACGGGGGACGATATTTAGGTCCTTTACTGAGGAATGATTTTAACTCTCGGTCTTGAACGATGATAAGATCTCCTGTTATAACATGAGAAATGAGTCCATACATATATTCGGAATTACTGCAATTACATGAAGTAGGTGTATTTTCACTGATATTAACATCTTTACACAATTGACTATAATTAAACACATATTTCCGGGTAGATTTCTTGTAAATATAACAAATAAGAGGTAGCTCAGTATTGCCAAAATATCCAGGAATTTGTTCTTTAACAGAATGGTCGTTAAATATACCGGCAATATTTACAAAATCAAAGCCTTTATTGACATACTTAATTTTAATAAAATGTTTTTTATGATCTTCAGGGCGATCAATTTTGGGAAATAATTTAGAATAACAATATGCCATAATAATTTGAACAATTTCATACTTAGGACTGCTATATGAAATTGTGTTGCAATCCTCCAAAATTTTATTTAACTTATTAACCGGTAACGAACAGAGTTTTGTTAACAGATAATGTCTGCCGTTGATTTTTGAAATAGAAATTAGGTCCGAAATATTGGTATGATTGGCCCGAAATTAGACTTGTTTATATTTTTTCGTTTGGGCTTGTATCATATTTTTCCTCCGGTTTATATGATCCGTTCATCCTATAATGACTCTTAAAATTCAAGACTTGATTTTTGATTTTTTTGTTTGACGACTGCCCTCAATGCAGTTATAACATCTAAACTGTCACAACATTTGGAAATTTAGAGTTGTGCCAGTTCACATCGAAAATAACTATTTTCATTTGGCATATCTTTGTAATCTTTGTACCGTGTTTGGAAATTTTAAAAAAAATTTCAGCGTCTGTGATGTTCGCTTAAATTGTATAAATTTAAGCGATTTAGAAAAAGTTTCTCAGTTTGAATATATTGAAATGATTCATTTCACATCGTGCTTTTGTTGAAGAAGGATATCTGTTATCCAAAATATCTAATATTTGTCCATTTTATAGTTATTTAATGGTGATGTTGTACCCCTTTTGACTTGTTATATATTATATTTTGTAGAGTACAGAATCATATTACATGATCCATCGCCCTGTTAGATTGATCGTTGACTATTTATTCAGTCATTTTTATATATATATATATATTAAATGACTGAATAAATAGTCAACGATAAATCTTACGGGGCGATGGATCATACAAACGATTCAGTACACTACAAAATATAATATATAACAAGTCAAAAAGGGTACAACATCACCAAAACCACAATAAAACGAACAATATGTTAAATATTTCGGATAACAGATATCCTTCCTCGGTAATTGCACGATGACAAATGAATCATGTCAATTCAAATTAAGACTATCAAAATCTTGAAATTTATACAATTTGAGCGAACGCTGGAACAATTTTAAAATTTCCAAACACGGCGCAAAGACTACAAAGATATGCCAAAATGAAAATAGTTATTTACGATGTGAACTGGCACAACTCTATATTCCCAAAGGTGGTGACAGTTGAGATGTTAAACAACTGCGTGGAAATACAGTCCAAATAAACAGTCCTGACAGATCGAAGCTGGTATAATATTTAAAATATGACAACGGTAGAGCAATTGCAACAGAGACTGCCTTTTTAAACATCCCAAAAATATAGTAATTAGATGATAAGAAAAATGAGTAATAAATTTTGACTAAGGTTAAGTAATAGAACGTGGCTGCGTATTTACACATCTCTGCCAACTGTAATTAAAACTAGTATAATTCAAAAACTCCTGAAAAGTGTAAGAGTCCAGTACGGAAGCCGGAGTTACTGGACACAAGTGATGGCAGGAAAGTAGTGATGGTAGGAAAAATGAGTGACTCTTCTATGTTTTTTCATTAATGCCCTCTGGGGAAACTGTCCTGAGCTTTCTTATCCAAAAACTTTCCCGAGCAAGTCTGTCGGCCTTTGACCAGTCCTCGTTGTGATCTATGGTGGTGATGGTAAGTTTTTTAAGATCAGCTTGGGCGTGCCCATGTGATCTTAAATGACGACTTACGGGGAGGTTGGTTGCCCATGAAAATATTGGCGTAAGACGGTGCCATTTTCGTCCCCATCGCTGTCCCGTTTATTTGAAGGTTATTCTCACCATTAAAGGTAAAATTGTTACATTTCAGGACCAGAGTAAGCAGCTGGACTAAACATTCGGTAGGTGGTTCTAAAGTGTTGCGCGAGTCCCATATTTCCCTACACGATTGTATTCCGTCATCATGAGGTATGTTGGTATACAATGAGGTGACATCTAAAGTGACAAGGAGGGTTTCAGGAGGAAGAGGGTTCATGGATTCCATTTTGCGAAGATAATCTGTAATGTCTTGAATGTAAGAAGGAAGATTTTCTACATGAGATCTTAAATGAAAGTCTACAAATTCCGAGATTTTCTCAGTCGGGTGGCCGTTGGCGGATACAATGGGTCTACCAGGGTTGTAAATCTTGTGTATTTTAGGAAGAAGATACAATCGACAAGGCTTGGCGTTCTCTGGTTTTAAATATCCAATTGTATCGTCATCTATGTGACCGTCATTGTGCATGGTTTGTAACGCAGTAATAATTTTGGAACTAAACTCGGAAATAGGGTCTTAGTCAAGTTTCTTATAAAATCTCTCATCAGAGAGCTGACGCTCTGCTTCCGCGATGTAGTTGGCTTTGTCCATTATTCCCTTGTCTGCTGGTTTTATAACAATATCATCTCGGTTTCTCAGCGATTGTATGGCTTTTTTCTCGTCAGAAGAGGTGTTATAAAACGACGAGTACTTGTTGCTGGCTAGATGAACAACATCCGATTTGATTTTGAAAGTTTTTGGATAAGAAAGCTCAGGACAGTTTCCCCAGAGGGCATTAATGAAAAAACATAAACGAGTCACTCATTTTCCCTACCATCACTAATTTCCTGCCATCACTTGTGTTCAGTTACTCCGGCTTCCGTACTGGACTCTTACACTTTTCAGGAATTTTTGAATTATACTAGTTTTAATTACAGTTGGCAGAGATGTGTAAATACGCAGCCACGTTCTATTACTTAACCTTAGTCAAAATTTATTACTCATTTTTCTTATCATCTAATTACTATATTTTTGGGAAGTTTAAAAACGCAGTCTCTGTTGCAATTGCTCTACCGTTGTCATATTTTAAATATTATACCATCTTAGATCTGTCAGGACTGTTTATTTGGACTGTATTTCCACGCAGTTGTTTAACATCTCAACTGTCACCACCTTTGGGAATTTAAAGTTGTGCCAGTTCACATCGTAAATAACTATTTTCATTTTGGCATATCTTTGTAGTCTTTGCGCCGTGTTTGGAAATTTTAAAATTGTTCCAGCGTTCGCTCAAATTGTATAATTTTCAAGATTTTGATAGAGTCTTAATTTGAATTGACATGATTCATTTGTCATCGTGCAATTACCGAGGAAGAATATTTGTTATCCGAAATATTTAACACTTTGTTCGTTTTATTGTGTTTTTGGTGATGTTGTACCCTTTTAGACTTGTTAAATGTATATATATATATATATGCAACTCGTCTAAACATCAACCCAACAATGTTAGATCTGTAAATTTGCTTTAGCAAATTTTTGGTTCTTCCCTCGTCGGGATTCGAACCCATGCAACTGTGATATCGTGACACCAAATCGCCTGCACTGCAGCCGTCCCGCTAGACCACACGACCACCTGGGCTCTCAAAAAAAGAGCTTTCGCTGGCCGTGTGTTACCTTTCCTCGTCAGTTTTAATCTAGCGGCGTACTACAGTACATGATATATAAGGCATGAAGATGTTATTGTTACAGATCAGCTAAATTATCTATAGTAAAGGATCCTACAAATTAATGTAATATACAGTCACAGAAAATAATTATATTTATAAGTACGTCTGAGTCAGTGACAACTCTACAACAGATGTATCCATCGGATCGCCACCAATGATGGTGATACATGGCTGTGTACATAATGTATATACAACTCGTCTAAACATCAACCCAACAATGTTAGATCTGTAAATTTGCTTTCGCAAATTTTTGGTTCTTCCCTCGCCGGGATTCGAACCAATGCAACTGTGATATCATGATACCAAATCGCCTGCACTGCAGCCGTCCCGCTAGACCACACGACCACCTAGGCTCTCAAAAAAAGAGCTTTCGCTGGCCGTGTGTTACCTTTCCTCGTCAGTTTTAAAGTGCCTAGAAGTCAACCTACCGATGTTAAGAGTAGATTTGATTCGTAACTTCCTCCCCGGCGCCGGGGCTTGAACCTGTACTTTTTTTCTAACTTCTACGACAACTCCGTCTAGCACTGTGCAAAGACCTTATCCCCTTCTCTATATATGTATCTCGTCTAAACATCAACCCAACAATGTTAGATCTGTAAATTTGCTTTCGCAAATTTTTTGTTCTTCCCTCGCCGGGATTCGAACCCGTGTTATCGCCTGCTGTCCCGCTAGACCACACGACCACCTGGGCTTTACAAAAATAAAGCTTTCGGTGGCCGTGTGTTACCTTTCCTCGTCAGTTTTTAATCTAGCGTCGTACTACAGTACATGATATATAAGGCATGAAGATGTTATTGTTACAGATCAGCTAAATTATCTATAGTAAACGATCCTACAAATTAATGCAAGATACAGTCACAGAAAATAATTATATTTATAAGTACGTCTGAGTCAGTGACAACTCTACAACAGATTTATCCATCGGATCACCAGCAATGATGGTGATACATGGCTGTGTACATTATGTATATTCAACTCGTCTAAACATCAACCCAACAATGTTAGAGTAATATATATACAAACACATAACATCACAGGACTAAGCGATTAAAAGAAAAGAACAAGTCGTTTTCAGTGGATAATAAATCGAAAACTCTTATAAAAGGTACACAAAAAGTCATTTAAACGAAAATTTAGAACACAAATTATATACGGAAATGTGTATCCATTTTTATTTTAAGTCATGTCACAACTTAAAGTTAAGGTGAAGTTATAAAAGAGGGTCGAAAGATACCAAAGGGACAGTCAAACACATAAATTTAAAATAAACTGACAACGCCATGGCTAAAAATGAAAAAGACAAACTGACAAACAATAGTACACATGACACAACATAGAAAACTAAAGAATAATCAACACGAACCCCACCAAAAACTAAAAATAGTTCATTATCGACCAAATACAACATGATTAATGAAAACAAAGACACAGACGGACGATTATAAGACAATAACAATCAAACCCAAGGAGTAAACAAAGACTCACAAAACCAAAGGACATTTATATCAACAGTTATAAATAATAATTAAGAACGAACACGAACTCCACTAAACACCGGGAGTGCTCCGGAAGGGAAAGCATTTTCTGCACCGTATACTAACATATAAATGTTTAACATAGAAAAAGATAATAGCATTTATTCGCGAGCTAATATTTATGCACCAAACATAGAAAATACACGAAACAGTTTTATAAAATCTGTCTGATTTCATCAGTAATAATATCAAAACTATAAAAAAAAAAATCACTACGGATAAACAAAACAATGCTAAACTAGTAAAAATTTTAAAATCATAAATCAACACTTAAAATCTTACTGATATTTTACGATATTTTAACCAAAATTAAATTTAGTTCACTTGGAAAAGACCAAACTCAGTCAATCAAGTCGTACTTTAATGTCCTCTTAATGATAAAAACTTTTTTTACTTTATACAAAATAAAGTGACTTTATACCTGTACATATTAAACGTGCAGATCATCAAAACCTATATCTGAAAGTACACCCGTGGCTGCTGAAAGTAAAGGCCTGGGGTTCTGAAAACTATATACTACTATTCTAGAAGAAAACGAAAATGAGTAGAAGTAGTAGTCACAAAATATATGTATGGAAGAGCTTTATCTTCCTTTCGAAAAATTCACACTTGACATTAAATTGTTAACTTTTAAACTATTATCTGTTATTAAATGTGAGAATACAATATCAACGATGATATAAAAAAATACTAGAAAAAAATAACAATACTTGTGTTTTAGAAAACAACAATTAAATACATTATCAGTACAAAAAAAAGCATTGTAAATATAAATCTCAAGGCAGACAGTTACAGTTTGGATTCGAGCGTCACTGATGAGTCTTTTGTAGACGAAACGCGCGTCTGGCGTATATATAAAATTTAGTCGTGGTATCTATGATGAGTTTATTTACGAACGAGTCAAGTCTAGGTAGAAAAATACGAAAAAAATACATCATACTTTTTAGTTTTAGAAAGAATGAGTAAACTAAAAAATCTATAATAACCTAAAAGACGACATAGGAAATATTGTTGCAGACTAAAGAGAATACTTCAAATTAAAAAGAAATTTTACGAAAAATGATATTAAGAAAAAACAAAGATTCTATTCAATCCTATTTATATATAAACACCACTGATGTAAAACATTACTTGTCAAAAGAAAGAAGTCAACCGTGTAACGGATTTGGTGCATTAAAAGAATCATCAACAACAGTTAATAAGTTTAAACCAAATAAAAGCCCTAGTAAAAATGGTTTCATAATAAACTTTTATAAAGAGTTTTGGAAATAATTAGAACCAATTATTGTTGACATTTACATTTACATTGGATAGTAATAACCACTTTTATTCCCCTTTAAAAGTGTCCTGTACCAAGTCAGGAAGATGGCCATTGTTAAATTATTGTTCGTTTCTGTGTGTGTTGCATTTTAACGTTGAGTCGTTTGTGTTTTCTCTTATTTTTGAGATATTGAGATCAGACGTGGCACGGTACTTGTCTATTCCAAATTCATGTATTTGGTTTTCATGTTATATTTGTTATTCTCGTGGTGTTTTGTCTGATGCTTGGTCCGTTTTTGTGTGTGTTACGTTTCGGTGTTATGTCGTTGTTCTCCTCTTATATTTAATGCGTTTCCCTCGGTTTTAGTTTGTTACCCCGATTTTGTTTTTTGTCCCTGGATTTATGAGTTTTGAACAGCGGTATACTACTGTTGCCTTTATTTACGACGTCTATATCAAGCAAACACTGGCATTTCCCCATAAAGGTAATATTCTTAATTTAATATGCATTAGAAAAAATTCACCTAATCATTTGACAAACATTGCTAGTATGATAGTAATAAATAAAACATATTTGATAATTTACAAACAGAGATTATAATTTGAAAGGGAAGGGAAACAGGATCAAATGAAACAACAAACTTTATTTAATATAGGAGTATTATTAAAAGGGAACATCAAAATCAAATAAGTATTGAAATTGATAAAAACTTGAGAATTGGTCCAATGTTCTTTTCTATTAGATATGGCGAAAACTTCCTTATCTTAAAAAGACACTAAACAGTTATTGTCTATATCTTTACCTATCATACGATTCATTGGAGTTGTCTTTCATGGTTTTGACAATGACTTTGATTTTCATATATAATTGCCAAATTTAATGAACTTATTATTTGATATTTGTATTGATTTTGTGTGTCGTTATCAGATAGATTCTTCTTTTCGATTTTTAATGTATTTAATTTCTTATTTATCGATCGAAAAGGGGGAGTACGCCCTCTACCCCTGTATCCTCAGATGCAAGTTTATGTATACATAAACAAAAACCTCGCCCCATAATTTGGTATAGTTAAAGACGAAAAAATACTTTTGAAAAATATATCATTGATATAAATTTCTGCCCACATCAAATTATCTTCAATTATATTATAGAAAAATATTTATTTTTTTTACAAGTCGAGTACACTTTTTACATTCGGGTGTGTTTGAATTAACTTTAAACGTTAAATCTTTTTAAAACAACAAAAAGGCAACATTCTCGCTTCGGAATTCGTTATTTTAAAATTAGTATGCTAAATTTCGTCTTGGTAGGTTTTAAAATTAATAATGTGAGAAGAACTAAGATATGGGTCAGGTGAAGTGACAGGAAAGGATGGGTGTGTTTGATTACAAGTTGGTAATGTACTTGTTCCATTATAGTATTTATGTTAATAAATCAATCAAATTTAATGACAAAATATCTAAAGAGTAGAAAAAATAGTTGTGGTTGATTTTTACTGAAGGCATATTCCAGCAACAATGCGTGTTCAAAGAGCAAAACATGCATGCAGTATCTGCTCCCCTCCGTCATGCTTCAATGCAGTAGGACGAACTACGTTGAGTTAGGTCGGTTATGTCGAGAAAAGTCATTTTATTGGAAATCTCTAATACGAGATAAAAAAACGTATGTATTTGTGTAATCAATAAAAGTAAAAATGGAAATTGGAATTGTGTCAATGCAAAGTGAGCAACAACCCGACCAACGAGCAGAAATCAGTCAAAAGCCATCAATGGGTCTTCATCTCATCAAGAGAGAAAACAATGCACCATGATGCGTTCCCTTAACAAAAATGTGTACAATTTCCCACAAGTTGTGCATGCATGTTTGTCTTTTAATACTGTCTCTTGTTTTTGTTAATGTTATTGTTTTAACTAATATTGCTGTAATTGTTTCATATTATGTACTTGTTTGATATGTTTTTACATAGTTTTATTTGTTGTTTCAACCTGATTACAAAATTGAAAAGCTCTTGTATGCCGTCTGTGTTTTTCATTATTCACAAACCTAGACAAACCAGACACATTAATCCACAAATTGAGGTATGATGGAACAATATAATACACAAGATACACAGGACAGTTGATACAATGAATTGATCATGGGTAATGGTAATCATGTGTAATATACGAACATGTTACTCGGTTTCGGCCACATGTCAGAGACGCTGATACTCAGAAAATATAATAAAAGATATAATAGGAGGAGGTTCCTTTTGGAATGGTCAATACGTCTTTTTTTCACAAAATGTAAAGACATTACACATTAAACTTTTTAAAATAGAACAAGCTAGTTTTTTAGAAATATTTTTATTAAGCAAATGAAGAATCTTTTTGCTTGAACAATACTATATCAAGATGTATTTTGTACCATGTTAAGGTATAATTGTTATTATAATACACATCGTCTTTTATATATCTTATTATATCAGAAATAACTCATAACAAAATTGAGAATGGAAATGGGGAATGTGCCAAAGAGACAACAACCCGACCAAAGAAAAAACCATAGCAGAAGGTCACCAACAGGTCTTCAATGTAGCGAGAAATTCCCGCACCCGGAGGCGTCCTTCAGCTGACCCCTAAACAAATATATTCTAGTTCAGTGATAATGAACGCCATACTAATTTCCAAATTGTACGCAAGAAACCAAAATAAAAATAATACAAGACTAACAAAGGCCAGAGGCTCCTGACTTCGGAAAGGCGCAAAAATGTGGCGGGGTTAAACATGTTTGTGATATCTCAACCCTCCCCCTATACCTCTAGCCAATGTAGAAAAGTAAACGCATAACAATACGCACATTAAAATTCAGTTAGAGGGAAGTCTGTGTCTGATATCAGAAGATGTAACCAAAGAAAAAAAATGACAATAATACATAAATAACAACAGACTACTAGCAGTTATCTGACATGCCAGCTCCAGACTTCAATAAAACTGACTGAAAGATTATGATTTCATCATATGAACATCAGGCACAGTCCTTCCCGTTAGGGGTTTAGTATCATACCATCATAACATATATGAGAAGAACATAACCCGTGTCATGCCAACAACTGTGTTTTGAATAAATGTGTTTAGTTCCGATGCAAAGACCCTATAAGTGAATTAATATTAACGCCAAAATATGCAATCTTTAATGACCTGACAACAGTATCGTAACTATATCCCTTCTTAATAAGTCTATTCAAAGGTTTTGTTAGTTTCTGAGGTGAATAGTGACACCTTTATGCTTTATAAAGAATATTTCCATAAAAAATTGGATGTGAAATACCTGAACGTATAAGAAGTCTGCATGTTGAGCTATATTTACGAATGATGTCCTTATACCGATGATAAAATTTAGTAAATGTTTTGACTAGTTTTTGATATCGAAAACCCTGGTGTAATAATTTTTCAGTACTACATAAATTTCTCTCATTAAAATCTAAAACATTGTTACATACACGAGCGAATCGTACAAGTCTTACGTCATGCCCGCTATCAGAAATAATGCATTAGCAAAAACAAATAGAAAAAAACACCCAAAAAGCCAAACGTGTGTTCCACTATTTGCAATAATACGTGACATTAACCGATCGTGCAATATCACATTATTGTAGGCATCAGCAGTTAAAGTTTCGAATCTTATATCTATACTACTAACGGAAAGGACCGATTTCATTGAACCGCTACTCATCTGATCCATACAACGTCGGAAGTATTGGGCAATTGACGTATAAATTTAGTGCTTTGCACTGTCAAAATTTGACTTTTAAACAATCTTTTTTCCTCAGAAAACGCCAATTCGTTTTTTTTTATATCTCAATAAGGAGACCGTTATCGATTAGTGTCACGCATACTCAATCGAAGTACTGACTGCGAAACACAACAAAGCATGGGAGTCAAGGGTCATGTGGAAAGTTTCTATGAACACAATACCATTTTAGTTTATGCTCCTGCTTTGTGTAAGTTAACCTTGGTTTAATAGCCAAATGTAAATATAAGTGTGTAGCCACTTCAAATTCAAGATGGCTTACACCACTAGACACAGTTTGAAATAAAGCTGTGGGATGTACATAAACAAACTAAGCGTTTTTTTCATAAAGTGTCTCGTATATTTTAACACAACTAGAACACACCCGTGATATCGCGAGTCCACGACTAAATAAAAGTATATGACTATGCGTAGGCCTTATTTTAGTATTGGTATTGTCATCTGATAAAGTCATGCCAATTATAAGACACACAGATTTCTCTGCTTTCAAATCTTTCTATTGGAATCCGTCGACCTGGAAATTATCATTTATTGGTTAAATTAATTTTTGGAAAAACAAAAGGTCCTGGAATGGAGTATTTTTTAATCAACAGCATTGTTCTATATAAGTAATAAATAAAGTTGAATTCTTTGATTCGCTGTTTTATGTCATGCCCGCTATCAGATTGAAAACTGTACCTATACGCCTTATCTTAAGTCCAGATTTTTAGTATTCGTATTGATATCTTAGAAAGTCTTACCGATTAATATACTACAATAGGGAACAATTTGACAATGATTGAATTTAGTAGAGTCAACCCTGTGCTTATGACCCGTGTATATAGCAAATACTAAAAACACCGTTTGGTGGTGCGCCTGTCAGCTGCGGAACGTACAGATAAGTAAAAGGTAACCGGTGAATAAACTATTGGTATCGGTATCGGATTCGACCCGCAACTTGTCAATTATCGGCAATATTAATTATGTGGAAAACAATTGGCAATTTTAATTACCCATTGTCCTATATGAGCTATATATAAAGTTGAATTCTTTGATTTGTCGTTTTTATCCGATGACGGCTGACAAATTGGACCTCGTTGTTTAGTATTATAGATGTGTCTGGGATGATCCTGCATGATTTTTTTCTATTTTGAATACCTCGCTAGTTCTACAACAGTGAAGCATAAAACCATACTAGAAACATACGGCTTCTCAAAAAACTAGATCGCACAATAAAATCCAAATTATGCGCCTAAGATATTCCTCTTCTTTTTTTATGTTCTGGTTTGTTCTGATGTGTATCCAAAAAGAACATTGTCATTATTTATAGAGTGCAAGAGTAGTTCATTGTTGCTGTATTTGACAAAAACTTTCCGAATACTCTTCAGCTTTGTAATATGTGTGGTATATTATCATTTTGACTTGAGTAATTAGAATACGAAAAGCGCGTGAGATGCTCAAAATTATAAGCATCGTGCCTAATGAGTTATTTATTTCACAATGCAGACTTTTTGGAAATCTATATAAATACTCCAAATCTTTAACATAACGTTTAACAGCTGCTGAAATTTCCCTTGACAAATAAACATTCAAAGTTGAAAAAACAGAATCTGTTTCCACCAACTCTCTTTTAATCATTAAATCAATAATTATAGACGATATGGACAAACTTGCATAAAATTATTTAAGTATTTTCATTGCTAAATATAAACATAGTAAAAATGATGGCCATTAGAGTAAAATTTTGCTTATGGTTTATTCTTTGTTGAAATATTTAGATTTGACCTGGTTATTTGAGAAAACTAGGTGATGAACAATGCAATAAGTTAGATATCACCTTAACGTTAAGTTGTAATAACGATTTAGCATATCTATCTCGCTATAACCACTCAGCTAACTTGTTTTAACGACTTAGTTACATGTAACTCGTTTAAAGGGAAACTTCGCAAAAAAATCAAAAATTGATATTATGTCCATTCTGTATTAAAATGCTCAAATTTATAAATATTAAAGTTTTATTCCGCTAGATAAGTTTTTAGAGATCACCATCGATTTTAAATTTTGAGTATCAGTTCTCTGCCTTCCGCCATTTTGTTATCTTGTCCAAATAAAAATCACGATATGTCTATAACCACAAAGAAACAAAACTACAGTAACCGATGTAGTCTTAAATACGTGTCGATATCTTGTCAATCGTACGGTTGTTTTATCTGACTAACTAACTTGATACGGAAAATGTTCTTATTTTTTTAATAACCATATAGTCTGTTATTTTTAAACTGTTAATATTGGAAGTAGTTAAAAAGTCAAAGTTCAAATCATAGATAAGTGTTCCGTGAAAATTGTTTTCGAAAATCTAATTCGTTCATAATTCTTTAAAGTAATATACTTTTTTCAAATAAATTAGGATCTTCGCTCCACTGACCACCCGCATGGCTTAAGGTATTACTCCCAAAGGTATTGTGAGGGGTGTAAGGTGACACTTACAGGTACGGTCAACGGAAAAAAAGTCACAGGAAAAAAAGTCACAAAACCTCTAGGAAAAAAAGTCACAGGAAAAAAAGTCTCAAGAAAAAAAGTCACAGGAAAAAAAGTCACAATTATAAAATTATTTGAAAGAAGTATATAAAATGTTTTATAAGAAGTATGTTGGAATGCACATGACAAAAGTGATTTTGTATATCAGCTGTATGAAATAGATAATTTAAAAAAATGTAGTTTTGTTAAATAAAAATAATACTACTTGTAAAAGTGTATCAGATCAATTATTTTTAAATAAAAGCTTTTTCATCATTTTTTTTTAATAAATACACCAAAAAAATGAAAAGTGTAATAATTTATGTTCTCTTTTTAAAACCAAACTCTTAAACAAACAGGATAAGCCATTTGTTTCCTTTTCATTCATGATAAGCCCTAGTTGTTTTTCATGGGTAGGGCTTCCTTCCAGGTCAAGGTCTCCGTTTAGTAATGCGCCGCACTCCACCCATGTTCCCACCAACTATATGGAATGTCCATGACGCAACAGTCAACGGTGATTCAAGAACCAACAATGTATGTGAAGGTTGGAACAACAAATTCTTCAACTTAGTAGGTTATGCCCACCCATCAATATGGAGAGTAGTAGAATGGTGCCAGAAAGATGAAGCTACAGTGAGAACCTTGATACAACAAGACGCTGTAGGCACCCCACCAGTTAAACGGGTCCAACAACGTTATGTCCAACTTCAACTAAGACTTCAAAACTTGTGCAGAGACTTGACATCAGGCAACAAGACCATTGCAGAATTTCTCCGGGGTGTTGGTTGGAACATAAGACTTAACCATTAGTTGTCATCTCTGCTATATATCAAGTGAACTTTAAGTAAAACTATGTGCATCACATGTTCATTATCTGTTGTTCATTGATAAAGACATTTATTTGTGCTTGATTATTTATTATGTTACTATTATTGACTTATATTATTATGATGTATACATTAAATCTACATTACTACATTCAATTCGTTTTGCTTAATTTATTTCTTTAACACTATATCAACAGGTCATACATAAAAAAAAAGGTATGAAACAAAAAGAACTTCAACATGTATCAGTACACGATCTTGTACAGGTGACCTATGTTTGTTAATTTCTGTGTCATTTTGGTCTCTTGTGGACAGTTGGGTACCACATCTTCTTTTTTAATATATCAATACACGAGCTTGTACAGGTTTTCTTTTGCTTTGCGATTTTACGTGTAATTTCCAAAGCAAAAGAGCATAAGACTTGTAGAAAAATACGTTTAGCTGTCTATAACTAGCATCATTCAAGAAAGATATGAAACAAAACTTATTACAACAAAACATACATTGTATCAGTTCACGAGCGTGTACAGGTTTTCTTTTGCTTTTGTAGAAACATATGCTAAGCTGTCTAATTTGCTTCTAATGTAAAAACACATGAAACAAAAATAATTACAACAAAACATGTATCAGTAACATTACAAAAAAAATCCTTTGAATGACATTGAAGACCTGTTGGTGAACGTCTGCTGTTGTCTGTTCTATGGTCGGGTTGTTGTCTCTTTGACACATTTCCTAGTTTACATTCTAGATTTTATAATAAAACAAAAGGACATGGGATACAAAAAACACAAAACCATACTTGCACATGAACAGCAGAAAAAAAACACACACAGACAAAAGTCATTACCAATATATAAGTGCAGATCATATGACAGTTTTCATACAAAATATTAATTGTAACTTTTTTTCCTGTGACTTTTTTTCCTGTGACTTTTTTTCCGTGACTTTTTTTCCGTGACTTTTTTTCCTGTGACTTTTTTTCCTACATTCACAGGTACATGTATTCAAGCGATTTCCTGTCGGTCTTGCAAGTTCATGCATCGTTTCACTTCTGTAGGTATTGATCAGTGTACACGGCCGATAACTTATAACTTTCCATTTTGAACTATCAGGTGCATGTATAATATATATCTCTGTCTTGCGTGTCCGAAAGTGATATAATATACTAGTCATTACTCAACTCATACGCTTGTTTATAAATAAAATTTCTGGTGTAAAGAATATTATTTATAACAAAAAAAATGATACAAAAAAAAAAAAAAATTGAAGATTTGAAGTATTTTTTCCAAGGGTTAATTTGGGAAAATCAGAGACATATAATTGTATTATATGTCTCTGGGAAAATGTAATATTTACTCGTTGTCAATAGTAAAGGACATAGTTGGATCATTCCAGAAATGTTGATTAAAAAAATGTGCGCACTTGTCGACGATTCGTTTATACGCCCGGATAGAAAGTTACGGAACTACAGCGCAATTTAAAATATATACATGTATACATTGAACATAAGAAAGAAACATACATTTTGTGCAAATTGGGGTAAAAGTTTTGTAAATAGACTAGTCCACGTATACCAACAGTATGTAATCATCCAATTCGATAGACTATTGTATACCAAAAGAAGAAGAAGAAGAGGACCAATTTGATTTAAATACAGGTCGATCTATAACTTGCTTTGGTTCATCGAAGTTATGAACATAGTAAAATCACAGATTTATATATCAATTAGATTGTTCTCGAATAAAGAAAGAAATTCGTCATCACCACAATTGTTCCGACATATGCAACTGGACGTACACTAATAAACCCCGAGGGATGTGAATATTTTCTAGGAAAGCTATTGAGTATTAAAGTTTCAAATCATTTTCGGGATTTATTTTCTTTCTTGATATTCAATGACAGCAAATTTAAAGAATAAACTGCTTGTCAGATATTTGTCCGCTTTAGGGGTATTCTTGCCAGTTGAACAGACTTATAATAACATTCAAAAATAGGGAAAGATGACATTAAATTCGTTGTCTTTTGTTTTTAAACATCTTTGGTCAAATAGTTATTAAGTATTATACGTTGTGAGACGAAGACTATTTTAATAAGGACGTCCTCGATTATGATTAAATTTGGTTGACGTTTTTCAAACTTGATAAAGAATATCTATTCGTAATTTTTCGATTCCATTCCAAGAAGACCTTAAATTTGCTGTCAATTTTTTAAAACTTCTCAAGTAAAAAAATATTTTTTCTTTATTCGTTCATATTATATTCCGCTTCGGTAGAGTTATCTTCAGTGAGTTCCAGTTATTAATTTATACGTGGCTTTTAAAAAGTCTAAATCTAAGTGTTAAAACGACTTAGCCAACTTGTTAAATAACTTAGCTTACTTGTTATAACGACTTAACTAATATCACTCGTTATAAAAACTTAGCTTAATCGTTATCTTACCCGTTTAATCAACTTAGCTTAGTTGTTAAAACGACTAAGCTATCATGTTAAAATATCTAACTTGTTATAACGAGTGAGATTAGTAAAGTCGTTATAACAAGCTAGCTAAGTCGTTCAAAGACTTAAGAATAAAACTCCACCCTGACACTAACCGGCGTCCGTAAAGTTAATGTTTTTTTGTGATATTTTTTTTTATCTCACCTACTTCTTTGATTTTATACAACGGTTACATATAGAATAATAGGTAGTTGAGTTTTTGATACTGACTATATCATGTGGAATATCTAGGGCGAGTTAAGATATTCAATATGATATAGTCCGTATCAAAAACTCAACTACCTATTATTCTGTTTATCGGTAATTATGACGTCACGCAATATATTGCCTAATATTTTCAGAAATACAGCCAGTACGCTGATACTCTAAAATATTAGGCAGTAAGATCAAAGGGAAAATTTACGAATTACCGATATAGTTCTTTATAATTGTGCATACCATTATACTCTATAATACATTATCTTTTTCTGCTCACCTTTATCTTTAAATTATTTATTTGATCATTATTCTCTATTCTGGTAATCCCTTACTGACCCTCATTTATAAAAAAATATTTTTATTGGCATTTCATTGTTTTACATGATGGAATAATGTATGGTCTACTTTTGTAATAAAACATGAAAATAGTTGGAAAAAATATGTTTGGAATGTAAAATAATTTTTGATGTTTAAGACAAATTACGACCCTTTGGTGGTCACTTTTATTCCGTTGAGATGCAGTTTGACTTTTCACCTCTTTACACTATACATCTACACAAGTTTTTTTCTATTTAATCAAATCATTATTTGTTAAATCGGAATGCATTTGTATTAGGAAATACTCATTTAAAACCTTCTACTTTAATAAAAGCTAAATATGCTAGATATATGCGGAAAAGTCACGAACTAGGTATTATCGGTCTTTTGAATATAATGATTATAAAAGGTAAACGATCAAACACTATAATAACATCTTTGAATATTGATTTTATTTGTAATTGTATTGATTTTATTATCAATTTATTAAAATCAAATTGATATTGTATTAATCCATATAAAAAAGAAAATGTGGTATGATTGCCAATGAGACATCCCTACAAGAGACCAAATGACACAGAAATTAACAGCTATAGGTCAACGTACAACCTTAAACAATAAGCAAAGCCCATACCGCATAGTCAGCTATTATAGGCCCATAAATGATAATGTAAAACAATTCAAACGAGAAAACTAACGGCCTAATTATATGCAAAAATGAACAAAAAACAAATATGTAACACATAAAAAAACCAACAACCACTGAATTACAGGCTCCTTGCTTGGGAGAGGCACATACATACAGAATGCATTTTGGTCTCCTTTGGACAGTTGTCTCATTGGCAATCATATCACATCTTCTTTTTTATATTTCAAAATCAGTTGAAAAAGACTTAACTTATCAGATAATCAAAAATATATATACTACAAATACAAGTGGATATATGCCCATTACTGTATCTTCTAAAGTTTGTTAATACCTGTAACTTTGCATTGCATAAGGAAATGTTTTTTCTCTGATTGTTATGGACGTCTCTATGCATGCTAACTCCTTTTTATGTTTAATGTTTTATGTTCTGACTGATATGCTAGTCTTTGATGCATGTTTAGTTGTTATTGGCTTTGAACTAGCTCTCAGTAACTGCGAGTACTCTAAGATATGTACTTGATTTGTTTTGTTATGCTGGTTGTACATGGAATGTATAAGTAACCTGTCAAGTCAACTTTGTGTTTTATAACAGATGTTTTTTTCTGCTTTGTGTTGATCTGACGAGTTAAGCCCTTTCCAACTGATAATTTTGTTTGGTTTTTTGTTGGTCTGTTACACTAATGGCTCTAATTATGGTATGCTTAGCGTGCCTTCAAACTTATTTAACCACGCCACACAATGTATGAATGAGCTTGTATTTAAGTGATTGTAGTTTATTGTTGTATATCATATTTATTTTTCATTATTTGTACATGGATAAGGTCGTTATTTTCTCGTTGGAATTGCTTTCATTTGTCATTTGGTTTACTGCGGGTGGTTGGATCATTTGGAATTATACCACATCTTCTACATTCATACATTATTAATCGATAACTGTCAGAAAAACTTTTAGTATCTTCTAAATTAAATTAATCAACTTACAATTCGACTTTCGTTATGAAAACAGTGATCTCTTTTTGTGCGTTCTGGAACAATATATCTATACATTTAGGGATATGAAAGAACAAAATAATATCAGATATCAAAAACATAATGTTGTATTTTATTCATTTATATTCGTCATAGCGAAGAAACCGATAGTTTTAAAAGTTTTTAAAAATAAAATTCACTAACTTTACTTAAACCTATTTTTTTTTCAGAGAACACTAGTTTGGTAGATAAAAATCAAATATATGATCTGCTTGCCAGAGCACAAGGACATAATTCATAAAAATTGCTTCAGAAATTCCTGTTGTGTTACAGAAGAAACTATGATTTATATCTAACTATATCAGTCTGCAGATTAGAACATTTTAAATCAATGTTTTCAAATATTTTTTCGTATTTCCTGTCTTTGTAATTACATTATTAACGTTGGCATCAATGTTTATTTCTTTTTCTAGCAGTGTGCGGTCTTGTTCAACGTGTGGCATCCGTCGAGTTATTCGTCAAAGTACAAACCGAGTGTGTTGGTACATGTATATTTCGGTAGTAGTCACATTCGAGAAAAAAGATGAAGAGATTGTGATTACTACAATTGGTACACATCCGTCGTCATTAATATTCTAAAAAGTTTGTTTATTTCAATAAGTGCAAGGTATATTAAAGAATGAAATTTATACAAATAAAATATTGGTTTTCGTTTAAATATTTTTAAATTTCCATACACTGTAAAAAAAGACTCGGATAATTCTTCTTTTATTTTTGTTTTAACCTAGAGATATAACCGCATTAAACTCTTCTGTTATGATAAATTTACAAACCTCTATGAGTTGTTTAAAAATGTGTATAGGACTAGGATCCGGAGTTTTTTAACTTTTTTAAAACAGGTAAACGGCATTGTTACAGTCATCATTACACTTTAAAACGAACAGCAGCAATCTCAAGCAAGACAGATGGTTCCATGGAATATTTCATGAATTGATAATAATACTGCTTCAAGTTCCATTTGAGAATTAAGGGTAAATCACGGTCGGACTAAGTGGTGTGAGGACATCCCCTTTATGTCCGATATTTTCTTATTTTCATTTAATACTTTTTTTCTAATTTTTATCTGCTGTTCCCCTTTTGCATACCAAATAACTCATATAAACAAATCGAACTCACATTTTAACTTTAACTCAATGAAAAGCGACACTCTTCAGAAGCACATTAAACAAATCACCGGTGGTAAGCGGATGGTCGGAATGTAAAGTTAAGATCATTTGAATTAAGGGAGACAACTCTAGGAATAAGTTTGTTCTTGATCGATTTTCGTACAGTAAAAGATTAATTTGAGCCTACAAGTTGGTCTCATATACACTTACCGTGAGTGCTTTTTTTTTTTTATTGAAACCACATTTTCGTAAAAAAGTAATTAAAAAATTCGAGCATGATAGTCGTAACGGTAGATGTGTGATGGTCATGATGTCAACTATAATAGTATTTTGCATGACGGTCGTAACCGAGACAAGATGGTCGTAACTTTGAAAGATGACCGTAACTCGAGTATTTTGACGAGTTTTTTTCAAAGTAATTAAAAGTACGGTGCACATAGCACATAATCATGTTAACAAACTCAGTTGTCATATATGGTTTACTACATACAATATTATTATTGCAAGCATATTGGGGAGTAGAATTTTATATTGCACGAGCTTGCGAGTGCAATATATGTTCTACGAGGAACAATATTCCCCAATATTTATGCAATAATCCTCTTTTATTGTATAGCAATATAATATTTAAAAGTAAAAAATTAGTTTAAACTAATATTTTGTCGTTGGTGACGTCATGCATTTTGAAGATTTATTGCACTAGTGCAATATTTGAATTTATTGCACGCTTATTTTTGGTTACTTTCTGCGGGAAAATTTATATTGCTATGCAATAATATCAGATTATTACATGGCATTTTTCATATCGCATGTATTATCAGCTCTAGGTTCAATATAAGCCCAAGAGCTGCATGGCTCGAGGGCTAATATTGACCGAGGGTTGATAATACATGCGATATGAAAAATGACATGTCATGATCTTTTTATCATATGCTTCAACAATTGAGAAAAATCACAGATTCATAAATTGATCCTTTTATGTGGTTCCAAAATAGAAGTTCAAAGAGTGAAAAGTTCACGGACGTTGGATCCCAAATTAGTACATTCGATATGAAATCTTTCTATTAGATGCCTCAACAGAAAAAAAACCATTTTAATATGGACGAAACGACAAAAGAAATGATTCAAAAATAAACATAATGAACACTGTTTGAAAAAGTAAACTTTTTTAACGTAACTTTCTAAATTACATGTATGTTTGAAACTTTTAAAATACGCATTTATTTAATAATTTGATTTGATTTTTTTTTTTTTTTTTTTATTATTTTACAAAAAATACTTTCCAGTATCCAAATAATTGTTTTATTGATAAAATTGAGATTGTACGCTACTTTGTAAGTTTTTTTAGTGAAAATGAAGCATTGAGGTATATTTTCCTGAATTTGCCGAGTATCACCGGAATGCCATGTGATAACGTTACGGAAAGGCATGTGATAACACTCGAAGCATGTGATAAACTTTTCATATCAGCCCGCTAAGCACCAATTCGAAAAATATGGAATTAACGTTGATTTCATGCTATTATCATACAGTAAAAATCATATGTTATTTAGTCTAAGTATCTGATAATATTTGTTATCATATACTTAGACTAAATAACATATGATTCTTACTGTATGATAATAGCATTAAATTAAACGTAAATTCCTATTTTTCGAATTGGTGCTTAGCGGGCTGATATGTATAGATTATTACATGGCATTTTTCATATCAAACCCTTTATCGGCCCAAGGTTGTGATATCAGCCCAAGAGCCGAAGGCTCGAGGGCTGATATCATGAACGAGGGCCGATAAAGGGTCTGATATGAAAAATGACATGTAATTATCTTTTTATCATATACTTCAGCAGAAGATATTCAGACAAGAACTATTAAAACTTAATTTTGTTTGTCTTTGCACTTTCAAAAAATATTTTCAGACAACCAAAGCAAATTCTTTTCTTTAATTGTTTTATTGATATAACAAGCATTTTATTTTTTTTGTCATGTTCTTCATTAATATTGTCACCTCATTTATATCTTTCAAAACAACTTTAACTTAATTCATTTATGCTCCTCAACTATTTTGGGAAAAGTCTGATCACTTGCCGTTTTCCGCGTTCTGTTGTCGTTTTCAATCAAATTTCCGGAAATGCACGAAGTTGCATGTGATAAACGTCACGGAAATTAACGGAAAGGCATGTGATAACATTCAGGAAGCAGTCAATAAAGGTACCTTTATCAGCCCGCTATGGAAATTCTTAAGAATCTGGTCAATAAACCTAGTAATCCTTTCATAGCCTTTTGATATTTTCAAATGTTATTGAACTGTAAAATTTTAGTAATATTGTATACAAGTATATGATAAGAAAAGTTTATCACATACTTCGATTGTTATCATATGCCTCTCCGTAACGTTATCGCATGGCATTCCGGTGATACTCGGCAAATTCCGGAAAACACACCTCAATGCTTCGTTTTCAGTGGAAAACATTACAAAGTAATGTACAAAACAATTATTTGGATACTGTAAAGTATATTGTGTAAAAAAATTTAAAAAAAAACCCAAAAAAACATTTAAAAAAAAATAATAAATAAATGTTTTTTTTTAAGTTTCAAACACAATTTAGAAAATAACTTTAAAAAATTGACTTTTCGAAACAGTGTTCATTATGAATATTGTTGAATAACTTTTTTTTGTCGGTTTGTACATATTTAGATATTTTTCTCTTCTGTTTGGGTACAATGTATACGATAAAAAGATTTCATATCGAATGTACTATATTTGGGATCCGACATCCGTAAACTTTTCACTCTTTGAAGTTCTATTTTTAGAACAACGTAAAAGAATCAATTATATATGAATCTGTTATTTTTCTCCATTGTTGAAGCATATGATAAAAAGATCATAACATGTAATTTTTCATATCTCATGTATTATCAGCCCTCGGTCAATATCAGCCCTCGAGCCATGCGGCTCTTGGGCTGATATTGAACCTAGGGCTGATAATACATGCGATATGAAAAATGCCATGTAATAAGCTGATATTACTCTGATAATGCTATGCAGAAATTATGTTAAAAAATTATTGAACATACACAGTTCTGATGTATTCAAAATGATCATCATTTAGGAGTAACAGTGAAATAATATATATGATGACTTTTCGTTCTGATTCGTAATTTGTATACAATAAATATTCGTTAATGTATGTTATTAAACCAGCCCTCGGTTGTATTGCACTTTACACTTTTTGTTGTTGTTTATCAGTATGATTATTATCAGTGGGTGTGATATATGGGTGTTAACGAAAAAAAACTGTTCATTTAGTTTTGTATTGGTTATTTTTATCCGATTCGTTCCAAAGGAGTAAGTTCGGTAAGGGCCATATTTGGCCCCAATTATAAAGTTCATAGTTACAAGACAATAAATGCTTTAAGTTGCTTTAAAGACATGTGAGAAAGTTAAACAGAACTGTTTTTGTCAAAGTTTAATTCTAACACGTTGATTTTTACATCACAAAAAGGTCAAGATAAGTGAGTTTTTTGAAATTTGACAAAATCAGCTGGATTTCAACCAAATCAAGGACCAGGAAACATAGAGCGCAGGCGTCGACAAGCTTAATATTCAAATAAGACATGTGAAATGTCTTCACAAACATTATTTTAAAAGATCTTTGTTGTCGACGTATGCGCTCTATGTTTCCTGTCCAATAATCTATGGAAATTTACCCATTTTCATTGATTTTTTCGTGAAAAATCAATATGAGTACAACTTGTGACGTCATAATGAAACGCAGAAACGTGAAATTTTCAATAAAATGGCTTACATCCTATCTAGTCAATATATTAGCTATAATTTATCGTGATATTGGTAAATAAATCCGAATTTGAAATTTACGCTAAAAAAGGGGGCCATTTTAGGACCTTATCGAACATACTCCTTTCTTCCGTTTTGCACTTTACAGGTACCCCTCTCTGCAGTCCTTTTAGTTTTTATCATTAAGTGAAATCAATTTCACAAATATACCATATAATAGATTCATATAATAAAAGACACGTTTAAAAATCTTGACTTGCCTTATGTTGGTGCTTTTTAATAAAGAGTTATGACCATCAAATTTTATGTTACGACCATCCTCATTATTTTTGTTGTTTTAGTGACGACTATCATGCTCGAAATTTTGAATGACTATTTAACGAAAATTGTCATGTTTTTGTGTATCAAATTTTGTTTCAATATCAACGCACTGACGACTAGTATGTATGAGACAAGCTGTTTGGCTCAAATAAATCTTTTACAACTACATGTACTGATTTGTAAATGCTACTGACGTCGAACAGGCACATATGGAATACAGTTTGACTCCCCCCTAAACCTGTGACAGTGGCAACAAACACTCTACAAAATATGAAACAAAACCTTTAAAATTGGTCCTAAAGACCGGGTTTACTTATCAGATCGAGACAAATCAGAAAGACATCTAACAAAAACACAGAATGGACGTGATAGAGTATGCTTGTTTTCACTGTATGCATGTGTAACAGGTAGAATTCAAAAGAAAACTTTATGTTGTTTTTTTTTTTATTATATCGAACACAGTATATGACATTGACATGTCAATTATTCCCATTTTTAAAGGTTTTGATTCATTAAAATATTTTTCAGAATTTTTCTATCTTAGCGAATACCTTGAAAATCACTTTTTTATTCATAAGAATGTCTCTCAGATAACACTCTTGTGTGCATTCACTGTATTTGGTAGGATCGTGCTTCTTCAACTTAAAAACGAGCTTCGAACATGCTGAAAGAGAACAGTTATGTTTGCATGATATACATAGTGAAAAATCTAAAATTATAAAAAGAAAGATTAAAAATGTTTCGACAACAGTTAAAAAATGTAAACATGTAAAAAAAAAATTTAGGAGACCAACGGAAGATTTGGTAACACAATTTTTGACGGGAAAATATTCCCTACTGGTTTAAAATGTCAATTCTGGTGTAGAATAATAAATTACAGCAAAAGTCTAATTAAAACATATATCAATATAAAAATCAATATGCAAATGAATCACAGATCGACTGATTTTTGTCTGTTCGTCGCACTTGTGCTGGTATTTTTGCCAATATACTCTTAATAGTAATCTGGCAAGACAACGAATATAATCAATTTGGGTTAACGCAATTACACATGATTGTGTTTCATTTCTTAAAGAGGAGAACAAGCCTCATCGAAAAAAGTCGTTATGATTTTGTAAGATTTCAATCTAAAGTCAAAGCTAAGATTTCAAGGAAAACGCAGAGTTATGTGTAACAGCTGTCCGTCACTACAAATATGCGCATTAAGCAAACTAAATTCAAAAAAATTAAAGGATTGTAAATATTGTTTCTATATCTAGGAATGATTTGATGTCAAATATGGTACAATATTGACATTTGTACTCAGTCTTATAGGTTGCACATTTACAATTTTCATCCGGCTCTTAAATGACGGTGACTCGGAAATCGGAAATTTTACATATTAAGATTTGATAAAGTAATATCTAGAGATGATTATATAGAAATTAACATTATGAGTTGCCTTACAATTTTTTAATTGATTTTGTCTTTTGATATAAGGTGTTCGTAATGATTTTCTGGGTAATTATGCAGTTTTCTTTTGGTGAGTGTGGATCACATCACATTGTACTTAGTTCAAACAATGGTGTAATATTTACACATAATGGATTGAATGTGAAAACTTGAGTATATCTTTGCTTTATAGAAATAAGAAATACTGCAAACGGAGAAAATCGGGGAGGTTGTCTGTCAAAGTTACAAAATGACAAATAAAAGCAGGTTAATTACTCCATCTGATGCGGCGCTCACATAGTGCCGATTATGGCTCCTGTTTGAGATCAGACACAAAAGATAAAAAAAAAGCCAGATTACTATATCTTCGATGATCTTGAATGTCCTCTCATTGTTTGGACGAAATCGTATACGTTTGTGACAGATTCGTACGGATTGGGAATAATCTGTAGAGTTCGAAAAAGCACCCCGACAGTTAAGTGTAAATATATGTTCACACTGCCGATCAGATCAACTTGATCAAGCCCAGTCAAGATATATTGAGTGATCAGGAGACTGGTCTTACGCAATCGACAAGATATTCGGGTTAGTCTATATTGCTGGTCATCGTTCTGTCTTTCTACCAGAGAATTTTGGACATGTCAACAACATTCGAATAACGACCGAGAAGCCAGTCACTCAAGAAGAGATCGAGCATTCGTCGAGGAGCTGTCGAATTGATCTGGAAAGGATCGTGTAGAGATTGAGTTTGGTTGAATTAAATTATAGATCAGAACTCGATCAGATCAACCTTTACAAGACAAATATCCGATTATTTACCATTCAACGCCAACCTGTTTAAGCTAGGTTCACACTGCCGATCAGATCAACTCGATGATTCCGATTTTCCAAATTTTGACGACCAAGCTCATCCAAAATCTTGATCGGGCCTGTCTACGAATTCTTCCCGATCGCAATCTGACTGCACACGACCTTAACTCGACCATTCACGACTCCTTAAAGACTCCATCACGACTCCATCCCGACGACAAATGAATACTTATTCGATAACTCCGATCAGTTCACGATCTTTACACCATCTTTACTCGACTAGCTAGACCAAATCAACAATTCACAATCTCAGCCTGATCTCGACCAGACCCGATCGCCTTAATATAACAACTTTCGAAATTTTAATTCCCCGCACCTTAGGAGTGGACATTAAGAAAGTCCCAACATTACCCTTTGCAATGTTATATATAATAGCAGAGGCATTATTAGTGTACCATGGACACACTTTCCGTTTATTTGGTTATATTCAGTAGAAGGTCCGAGTAAAATCATACATTTAAAATATCTACATAAAATAAAGCAATTGGATTAGTGGGCAAGGTGGTAAAAGCACAATAGACAGGTTAATAGGTGTGACGAAGCTTGAAGAGTGCAAAAAAAAAAAAACAAGAATGTGTAGACAGCAATGGGCGACGAGAACTCTAGGTGAGACAGTGGCTGACACGATCACCACTGTGTGGGCAGTATGAGAGAGATTTGCGCTAATTCAACAAAGAGGAACCCATTGCTTATAAAAACTTCCTTATAGTGGACAATGATATGTCATGGTAGTTTAATTGATTTTTTTCAGGAAATGACACCACACAGTAAGATTTGTCACTAGATAAGTACTTAGCTTAGATAGCAATATACATAAACTTTATTATCCCCATTTCCTTTCTTTCTTACAAATAAAGCGTACTGTTTGTCATATATGTGCATAAGTATGTAATCAGTATTTTTCATAGATTTGATATCAAGTAGTTAGAGGTTTAAATATTTCCATTTCTTTTTGCTGTATGGCAACAACCTGCATGTATTTGCCAAAAAAATATTACAAAAAGAGGGCGGAGACGTCACATATTTCCCCAAAATTTGACCAAGAGTTGAATTTCAATCCCCTGGAGTGAAACCTGTTCTGAAACTGTTTACAACTTTACATATATCTACCAAGAGTGCATGTCTTTCAAACCACAGTTTGGTAAACGTTGTGTGCCGAAGTAGAAACAGACGCATCTTTTGGTTAAAGGGGATGAAAATTTTGAGTAAATTTTTTAGACAATATTTTGAGATATGACAAGCAAGAACACGTTTAGATAATTGATTTAATAACGTTAAAAAGAAATGCATCGTTTGAACAAGTAAACGACAAACGACAAACTGTAGACGCATTTGAAGCGAGTGTATAGTTTGTCAAAGTTTATGCAAACTTGCAAAAGTATGTTAGAAACAAATGATCAGAACGCGTGCTCGCTGAACAGTTTGTATCGTTATTGTTAAGAAAGAAAGAAAGAAATAAGAAATTCGCTCCAAATAAAAAGAAAATTGTCGTTCGTGTCATTGTTGTGTGAAATAACGTCAAAAAGTTCGAATGGAAAAAAAATTGACTGTAAGGTGACCTATAGTTGTTATTGATAATGTCTGTGTCACTTGGTGTTCTGTGATCATGAATATCTGTCTCATTCGCAGTTGTACCACATCTTCATTTTTAGGCAACAAACATTTCTGAACAAACGGAAAATACGGATAGACAAAACAGAAAATAGCCTATATAACAGATAAAGTATAATTTTGATGTTCTTATAAACCAACTTTGAAAGATAACTTAGTCATCAAAAGTCTAACAATGAATGTTATTGCACAATTATACTTTCATATTTGAAAATTCCGCCGGTGCCAAAATTGCAAGATTTTCTTCCCTTCCTGAACATCTGGGATCATATCTGGTTTTGTTGTATAAGGTTGGTAAGTTTTTAGTTTTCTGTGTTACATTGTATGTGGAATGCTGTTTGTCTTCTCGTCGGTTTTCGTTTTTCGCTATGGCTGTGACGTTTTTTTCGACCTTTGAGTTTGATTGTTTTTTTTGGTGTCTTTTGCTTCTCTTTTAAGATGTTACCTCTCCTTGTACAGACACCTACTGTACATGAAGGAATTTTTGTACAGTTAAAAATAATGTTGCCACTATATTTTTGCAGAAGCAGAGTTAATCAGAGCTGCACACACTTTTAGAGAATCGTGTAGCAGTCATTTGTCCTCGTGTATGACCGAGTAGAGATCGGAGAGTGGTCGAATTTTGTGGTCGCGAAGGTATCGGGTATAGGTCGAGTTGTTCTGGGATAAAATAAAGATACAAGTCGCAAAGATCTGGACGTGATCAGGCATTAGTCAAGTTAATCTGGAAATAATTGGAAATTAGTCGAGCAAAGGTCGAAATGATAGAGTCCTGATCGGTAAAATTTTTGTATTCCGACCAAACTTGATCAAACTTCATGTCAAAAACTCTCGGGTAGAAAGTCAGATCGATGACGAGCAAGGTAGACTATCCAGAACATTCTTGTCGATTGAGTCAGACCAGTCTAGTGATCACGTATTTTGTCTTGATCGGGCTTGGTCGAGATGCTCTGATCTGCAGTTAGACCTAGCTTTATATGTGGTTCATATTAACTCGACAAATACTATATCTCCATATGAACTCGGTCATACATGAGTACACATGTACAATAAAATTGAGAATGGAAATGGGGAATGTGTCAAAGAGACAACAACCCGACCAAAATAAAAAAACAACAGCAGAAGGTCACCAACAGGTCTTCAATGTAGCGAGAAATTCCCGCACCCGGAGGCGTCCTTCAGCTGGCCCCTAAACAAATATATACTAGTTCAGTGATAATGAACGCCATACTAATTTCCAAATTGTACACAAGAAACTAATATAAAATAATACAAGACTAACAAAGGCCAGAGGCTCCTGACTTGGGACAGGCGCAAAAATGCGGCGGGGTTAAACATGTTTGTGAGATCTCAACCCTCCCCCTATACCTCTAACCAATGTAGAAAAATAAACGCATAACAATACGCACATTAAAATTCAGTTCAAGAGAAGTCCGAGTCTGATGTCAGAAGATGTAACCAAAGAAAATAAACAAAATGACAATAATACATAAATAACAACAGACTACTAGCAGTTAACTGACATGCCAGCTCCAGACTTCAATTAAACTGACTGAAAGATTATGATTTCATCATATGAACCTCAGGCACAATCCTTCCCGTTAGGGGTTTAGTATCATACAATCATAACATATATGAGAAGAACATAACCCGTGTCATGCCAACAACTGTTTTTAGAATAATTGTCTTTAGTTCCGACGCAAAGACCTTATCAGTGACTCAATATTAACGCCAAAATATGCAATCTTTAATGACTTGACAACAGTATCGTAATTATATCCCTTCTTAATCAGTCTATTTAAAGGTTTTGTAAGTTTCTGAGGTGAATACTGACACCTTTGTGCTTTATAAAGAATATTTCCATAAAAAATTGGATGTGAAATACCTGAACGTATAAAAAGTCTGCATGTTGAGCTATATTTACGAATGATGTCTTTATACCGATGATAAAATTTAGTAAAAGTTTTGACTAGTTTGTGATATCAAAAACCCTGGTGTAATAATTTTTCAGTAATACATAAATTTCTCTCGTTAAAATCTAAAACATTGTTACAAACACGAGCGAATCGTACAAGTTGAGATATATAAACACCGTAAGATGGTAGATATATAAACACCGTAAGACTGCTACACGATTCTCTAAAAGGGTGTGCAGATCTGATTAACACTTATAACTTTTCTTCAGCAAAAATCTATTGTCACTGTTTATTTTAACTATACAAAAGATCGATTCAACAAAAAAAAAATCTTCCATAAAAAATGTACAGTATTGTCTGTACTTCTACAAGGAGGGTTAGCATATCAAATAGAGGCAAAAGATACCAAAGGAATATTTCAAAGGTAGAAAACAAACCGTCAAAGCAATGGCGAAAAAAGAAAACCGACAAGAAGACAAACAACAGTCAAAATTACACCACATAGAGCAACACAAAACCAATAAAAAAACTGGGATGATCTCAGGTGCTCCAGTAAGGAGGTAGATCATGCATTTGTTGCCACGGAGGACTTTTTAAATATGAAAGTGAATGAGCCATAAAATTCATTTTTGGTGACTAATTTTGTCTTCAAAGTGGGTTGATAGGAAGATTTTTTATCCGGTTTATGGGTTATATTCTGTTGACTGTCCGTGTTTTCCGGTCCTGATTTTTTCTGTAATAAAGAAAAGAAGATGTTGTATAATTGACTATGAGACAACACTGCACAAGACACAAAATGCCACAGAAATGAACAACTATAGGTCACCGTATGTAAAATAAAATTTCGATTGGAAATAAGGAATATGTCAAAGAGACAACAAACCGCGAGAAAGCAGAAAACCGACTAAAGGCCATCAATGGGTCTTCAAAACAGCGAGAAAATACCGCGAACGTAGACGGGATTCAGATGGCTCTTAAAAAAAAATATATTCTAGTTAATTAAAATGAGATGTCATACTAAATTCCAAAACATATCAATGAACTAAAATGAAAAAGACATACAAGACTTACAAAGGCCATTTGTCCCTGATTTGGGACAGACACAAACATGCGGCGGGGCCAAAGGTTTACACACCCTTTTTTCACACGGACTGTTTCACGCAATTTTGCAAAAAATTAGTAGAAAGAAGAATGATTTCATTTTGATCTCTTGATAGATACATGTAAACAGTTTTAGAAAAAGTATCACTCTAAGAGATTGAAATACAACTTTAGACCAGATATAAGGGAAATCTAAAACATCTTTAACCCCTCTTTTGCAATTTGTTTTAGGAAATATATTCAGGTATTTGCCATGGATACACCAACAAGAAATGATATTTAACCATTCAACTACTTGATATTATATCTATGGAAAATACTAAATGTATATGCACATATATGACACAAACAGTAAGCTTACAATAATTTGTAAGAGAGCAAGGAAAAGGGGATGGTAAAACAGTTTATTGCTATCTAATATAAGTACCAAATCCAGTGACAAATCTCATTTGGTGTTGTCATTTTCAATAAAAGAGTAGTTAAAACTCCTTTAACATATCAGCGTCTTCTCCGAGGATGTTTGTATAACCATTGGTGTCTTAGTTGTTGAGCTCCTGTAAGTTTGTCATTATGGCTATACAGTATCGCCGTGTAATCTAACTACAAAAATGGAGAACAGATAATGTCTCCGGTTACATTCGGTAAAAGTGACGCCTCCCAAAATCAGACTTGATCTGTGTTGTTGGTAATAAGCATTGGTTATACGGTTCAGAACATTTAGTTGTGGTAAAATAAATTTAGAGAACAGAAATTAATTATTGTGACGTATGTACGGACGGTCAAGGACAACACTTCCAATGCCCTCCTACACTGCGGCGGGCATAACCAATTTCGACGTGTTCTTATACTGAAATGTGTACACACACTACCAAGTCACGACTATCCCTACGACCCCTATACGACCAGGTCGATCCTTGCATATAACGCTACAAAGAGTCATTACAAAAGATTGATAAAAGTGACGCCACCCAAATTCGCACTTGAGCTGTGTTTTATGGTATTAAGCATTGTCCGAACGTCTCATTTAATTTGATTGAGGCAAAATAAAATCAGAGAACGGAAAGTAATTGTTGGGACGTACGTATACGTACTAACTGAGAGACAAGGGTAACACTTAATACCCCCTTCGATGAAGTGGGTTATTTATTAAAAATTCAAACGTTTTATACTGATATTGTACACACCTAACTAATGCCCGTCTCCCCCCTACGACCACTATGCGATCAAGTCGATCTGGTCTAGCCACCGAGTACAGTTGATTTGGTCTGGCTAATCGAGCAAAGATCGTGAATTGGTCGGAATCATCGAATATGTATCCAATAAATGGTCGAATTAAGTTCGTGTAAAGTCGGATATCATTCGGTTTGAAGTCGTAAACAGACCCGATCAAGAATTGGTTTCGCTCAGTCATGTAACATTTGGACAATAGGGGTCATCGAGTTGATCTGATCGGCAGTGTGAACCTAGCTTAACATTCGGGGAAGCTCATCCGATTTTTTTAGTCGGATTACAATCGTGATTATGTCGTGAAATATTCTGATATATCGGACTCAAATCTTATTAATGATCTGCGTTTTCTGGACGTTTTTCTCTGAAACGTGTATGATGATGTCATTTCTGTTTTTGCTGATTAAGTCCAGATTGCATCCAGATGTTGCCGAATGAAAACCGTCTTTGTTGAAACCGTTCTAGAATAGTCCCGTTATTAATACAAAATTATACCCACGTCATGCACAATTAAATCAAAGCAATTAAAGCACACAATACAACTGATTTCAGAAAAAGCCATGTGCAATGCGGTACAGCAGACTGCAATAGGATTTTGTTCCGACAGTACCTGATCATCCAAAATGGCGACAGTTTTACAGAAAAGATATCTCCCGTCAGAGTCGGTTCACTGTCTGGTTACTATCCGATCTCTGTCGGATTATATTCGGTAGAATTGGGACGCTGTCGGGAGAAATTTGGTTGTTTTTATGGTAGCAATACACAGTTTGGATTTTTTTTTAAATTGACACACCCAATTTTTAACCACCCTCTTTTCATTCCTGTCTGATAAATACGACTTACTATGTGTGCTATGCATGGGTATTTCTGGAAAGAGCATGTTTAATCGATTTCATTTTCAACAGTTATACAGGTGAAATATAATCTTTTTTGTAACCATGGCAACAATCTGCATTTTATTGGATACAATATATTACAAAAGAGGGGGATTGGACGTACCATTAAAGTCTCCAAAATTTGGTCCAAAGGAAATTTCAATCAATTAGATTGATACCATTCCTGAAACCATAGATATGTATCTTTCAAGAGGTAAAAAAATCCTATGCATACTAGCTCGTTTTTACATAACATTGATTTGAATAGATCCAGCGTCAAATCTTTCTTGAAAAACATTTCAATAATTATATTTTCTGAACCTAAATTCGGTACGAATAGGAAAAACGGACTGTCAAAAAGTAAATTGGCCTACACAACATGATAAAAACAATATAAATGTACATATAAATCCGCTTAGAAGGCTATATTATTCTAAAAATCAATTTTATTGTACATAAACTTTCATATTTAAAAAAATTCATAACGCGAATCTAAACTTCTTACAGTGTATTTCTACCTTTATCATGCATGATAAAGATACTAATCGAATTAAAATTGGATTGTAAACGGGATAATATGAATAATTTTGGTTGGAAACGGCTGAATTTTGGCCGCTTCCTGAACAATATCTGATTGTTGTGGCGATTTAATAACTGTTTTTACAAATTTTATTTAAAGTTTGATTTTCCAGCTACGATTATCAGGATCTTGAAAAAACTTTTGACAAGAATAACTTTGATCCGGAATGGTCCTGTCAAGGACGGCATTCACAATCGTGAATTTGTGACCCTTTTACGCCTTATCCTGTTCTCAATCTGATTATAATCTGATTTGTATCTTTCGCATGTTCAAAATGACTAAATCTGTCCCGACATTGTCCTGTCTACTGAATGTGATCAGGCAGAGATCAGACAGTGAACCGACACTGACGGGAGATATCTTTTCTAGATATTCCTGTCGCAATATTTGGATGATCATGTACAATCGGAATGCAATTATATTACGGTCCGCTGAACCCTATTGCAAACGGCTTTTCTGTTCTCTGATATAGGTATCATTGCCGAATTTCGTATTTATAACGAGACTGTTCCAGAACGGTTTCGGCAAAGACAGTTCGCATTTCTTAAACAAGCAGTTGAAAACGGCTTAATTTGTTGTCAGTAATTCAAACTTACGATATGACAAATAGTGTAAGCACTTCGGAAAACGTGATATTGCCAGAGTTATATTATTTCAATTTTTAGTGAATATGACTATGATGAAGATTATATGTCCTGCGTTCAAATCACCTGATACTAACTTTTTTCTTGTAAATTTGAAATGTGAACGTTGCTTTTATATATCTTTAATAGCATTAAGAGAGTTTTCATTCCATTGTTTAAGGATGTCTCCAATCTGTGTTTTTGTTAGATGCATCTATATTTGTATCCATCATCTGATGAGATTTTCAACTGATTTGTATAGTTCGTGCTTATTTTGCACTTTATCACCATTGTCCCAGGTTAGGGGGAGGGTTGGAATCCAACTAACAAGTTTAACCCTGCCACATTATGTATGTATGTGCCTGTTTTAAGGTGGTATGGGTGTCTTTCGCCATCTTGGATTGTAAAAATCAGAGAATCTAAGGTCCATAGTTTCTATCAAGTTAGCAAAATTTGATTCAAGAATGCAGATATTAAATGTGAATTTTCATTTAAAAGAACCAATTTATAAGAATATAACTTAGAAATATTAATATTCTTACAAGTGTAGATTTTTTTTGGTTGTTTTTGAATATTTTCAAATTGGCAATTTAAGGGGAGGTAACTCGAAAACAGTGCATTTTCTGAAGGACTCTACATGAAATTTTCCTATTTTGTCTTTTAGCCGGAAAAAACGTACGGTGACCCTATCTTTTCTGTTGATATTCTTAAAGCATTGTCTGAAAGCAATCTTTTCCTAATTTATTTTACAATTCTATCATTTTGTTTAGTTTCTGTTCACAAAATGTTGTTTTTTCCTGTATAATCCATACAAAATTTGTCATCTTGTCACAACCTGTAGCTTGAGAAAATGCGCGGTGACCTATCATTTTTATAATATTTTTCAACATGCATCAATAGATACTACATTTTGACAAAGTATGAACAAATTCTATCATTTTTATTTTAGACTCCCATACCACCTTAAGTCAGGAGCCTATAACTTAGTGGTTGTCGTTTGTTAATGTGTTACATATTTGGTTTTCGTTCGTTTTTGTACATGAATTATGCCGTTAGTTTTCTCGTTTGAATTGTTTTACATTTTTAATTTGGGATCCTTTTAAAGCTCCTATGTGGTATGGGCATCGCTCATTGGTGAAAGGCGTACGATGGCCTATAGTTGTTAATGTCTGTGCCCTTTGGTCTCTTGTGTAAAGTTGTTCCATTGGTATTACATACAGCAAGTTTTTAAACTAATATTTAAACCTAATTTCGAATAAGTGCCCATGGTTAATTTGGATATTGAAAAAGGTCGACATTCTGGAATTAAATTAGATAAAAAATTATGTGAATTATGCTCATTAGAAGTTGAAGATGAAGTTCATTTTCTCCTTGCTTGTCCTAAGCTGGATATAATAAGAACTTCTCATTTAAACCAAATAAGCTTAAAATTAAAAAACAAAATCAGCTAAAGTGTGATGAATAATGTATATGGTTAATGTTCTCTGAAGATCATTATATTCATTATTATGCAACTTGAAGAATGAAAAGTTCAAATTGTTGAATTCTTAGATTTAACCACTTTACTTGTAATAAATATATATATGTTTCATTGTTCTAATTCTGTCAAAGACGATTTTGCAAATTTTGTTGGTCCTTTTGAGTTCTATAGCACATGAGCTATACGTTGTTGCCCTTATTGGACGTATGGGCCCTCAAATATATAAATGTAGATGTCCATACATTTTCGGTTCTCAAGTTTTAGGGTTTTAACTATTCTGGTGAATGCAATGTCTGCAAAGAGCTCAGGAAGCGCAAAATTCATAAAGTGTGATTATGTTTTTTAAGACGACGTACAGTTAAACAGCTAAGATTTAGCCTTTTAATGTAATTCTATAATTGTTAAATTAAACTTAATTTTAATCTTCGAAACAAGATATGAATAAAACTTACTAATGTCCGAGTCTTGCAAATGTAACTTGTCAATATGAAATGTCAGATATTCATTCCACTGCAGAGATTGTTTTGATGCACTTTTTGAAGTAGTTTCGTTAAATCTCTCGACAGAATATTGAAAAAAAACACACAGAGAATCTGAAAAGAAACCCAATTACATAATGTATTGTAATTTGAAACAAATAAGTAACTCACCACTGTTGAATTTTACAATTTTAAACAACTCGCCGATGAAGATTCAATATCTATGGGCTTGACCGCATTCTGATTTAAGGTACAGTACATTTTTATAATGAAATGATTTTGGTACCAATATCAAATTGGTTTCACGGATGTTTTGTTCTATCTGCATCTGTTCGATACATAAATTCTGAAAACGGTCCCATATTCTTACAACCTGTGTTCAAAAGCATCAATGCAAGAGCTTTCAAGTTTGTACAAATAATAAAACGTGTCAAAAAAAAAATTGAAACGTGTTAAACCGACTGCTTTGACGAATTCAACTTTTCAGGACCAAGATTGAGATACGTCAACAATAAAAGCGAAAGAGTTTAAGGCATCAATGAACTTAACACAAACATAAAAAGAAGTTTCGAAAGAGTTACCTGGTCATAAGTATGATATTAATGCACTAGCACTTACATGTACGATATGAGATAAAAAAATAAATAAAAAAACCTTAAGGAACACAATATAAGGAGTAAGGGAGTACATGTAGGTATATAGCGTCCTGCTGGAATTAATTCTTTCAAGTGATTTGACATTTTTTCCCGGAGGTTTTTGAATTATATAACAAATGTAAATAAACAAATTTATTTTCTTTAAAAAATATAACCTTATTTCTCTTAATTTTTTTGCTTTTTCATATTTCCTGAGCGGTGTGAAAAGATATGTCTCCTCAGTAGTGACATATCTGTTCTAGGCAAATGATAAGTCGATATTTGATTATGACGTCAAATGTCTTGTTTTTTTTTCTGAATTTCATATAGTGACGTCATGAAAAAAAGGTGACCATGGCTGGTGACGTCGCATATAAAGAACACAACTGTCTACAATTTTTTTTAAAAGAATTAAAAAATCAACTAAGAAACGGGTTCCGACACTTTAACACTTAACGATATTTCTCCACTCTAAATTGGCAGTGAAACCATTAATGTAGAATGTTTAACAAATACGCAGTCACATTCAGCAATGATGGGATGCGCAGAGAGAACCATGCTATCTGCACGTCAAGAACCCTTGAAACAGCTCTTCAAAGGGTCCGTATGTTGCCTGTTGCAGTGCAAACTTTATGTACATATCCAATATTTCCTAGTTTTCTGTGACAAACCTAATGGTTCGACCTTCATTATGAACGTCCTCTTTCGCAAAAAATAGTTATTACATGTTATTTAATTATTAATTGGTTCTCGTTTGACATATGTGAACCCGGAAGTTTAGTAGCCAACAATCTATAGATTTGTTCGGTACAAATTTCAAAACTATTTACAAATTAACTAATGTTTTAAATCCATGAGGCAAAGTTGGCTAAATTTAACTTTTTATTACATGTTGGTCTTTGGTCATAAGCTTCTTCAAATATCTGAGTTCTTATACATGTAATCACTTGCATTAAAACATTCAACGTTTAGCGTCTGGACGGAAGTAAATAAAGAAACGATTTTCGGACACACTACATTTGTAAAATATTGTTTCCATGTTCAAGATATTTCATTCAGTTCAGTTTATATTCATTTATAATTATTTATTTTATTTATCTTTTTTAGGGGAGGATGGGGGTGTCTTTTAATAGACTATTTCAGGTTATCTTGAATTTTTGATTATTTGATTATTTTTTTGCTTTTCCTTATTTTTATTTCTTCCCTGCTTTTCGTCACTCCAATGTGAATTTATCAACTATGAAACAATATTGACAGATATAACATAGGAAGCATGTAATGAAATTTAAAGATTATGAAGCCCTCTCCTCGGTTCTGAAGACAGTTTCATAAAGGACCCAGTGATTTAATGTTCTTAATCTGCAAGATTGTGGTAACATATGATTTCAGAAAAGAAATGTATCGCTAAAATCGAAAGAATTTACAAATTTTATCAGCATAGTAATATACTTTTGTGACTTGTAAAAAATAACTTTTTATTGCACGTTATAACCTAGAAATTTAATTTTTAAGCCAATGATTGTCTTTTTTCTTAATAATATTTTCTTCGAAAAACCCAGACCAATTGTTGAAAAACAAGGACGTTATTCATATTGCTCCCAAAAAGATAACAGCAATAGAAAACACTACATTGTGCGTCGTTTGTGCTCAAAACATCTACAGTTTTCAAAATAAGATAGACATTCACGAAAACAACTATTGTTTTGCGACAGAGAGAAGGATTTTTTTACATATACATACAGTGAGATAGATTTAAAGTTTGTAATGAAAGACATATTCGTGAAGAAATACATATGTCGCTCACCTTGGGTTATATGAATACTAAATAAAGGAAGAAGATGGATTCATGACAAAATTGTGTTTTGGTAATGGTGATGTGTTTGTACATCTTACTTTAATAAACATTATTGCTGCTTACAATTATCTCTATCTATAATGAATTTGGCCCAGTAGTTTCAGTGGAACATGTTAGTTAAAATTTTAAAATTTTATGAAAATTGTTAAAAATTGACTATATAGGACAATGACTCCTCAGTTATTTATAAATCTTACTTTGCTGAACATTATGTATTGGCAAAACATTTAGGAATTTTGGTCCTCAATGCTCTTCAACTTCGTACTTTATTTGGCTTTGTTTTTTTACTTTTTTGGATTCGAGCGTCACTGATGAGTGTTTTGTAGACGAAACACGCGTCTGACGTATATGCTAAATTTAATCCTGGTATCTATGATGAGTTTATTTACTACCACTGGGTCGATGCCACTGCTGGTGGAGATTTACTCTCCTGAGGGTATCACAAGCCCAGTAGTTAGCACTTGTGCTGACATGAATTAACATTGATATGGTTATATTTATAAATTTACTGTTCTCAAAATTTTGAATACTTGACATACTAATAAAATTGAGAATGGAAATGGGGAATGTATCAAAGACACAACAACCCGACCATATAAAAAACAACAGCAGAAGGTCACCAACAGGTCTTCAATGTAACGAGAAATTCCCGCACCCGGAGCTGTCCTTGAAGACGAAACGTACGTCTGGCGTATATGATAAATTAATTCCTGGTATTTATGATAAGTTTATTTGCTGTTTACAGTTTATCACTATCTATAATAATATTCAAGATAATAACCAAACACAGCAAAATTTCCTTAAAAAAATTATTACCAAATCAGGGGGAGCAACCCAACAACAGAATGTCAAATTCATCTGAAAATATCAGAGCAGATAGATCTTGACCTTATAATTTTTTTTACCCAATGTCAGATTAGGTCTTAATGCTTTGGTTTTTGAGTTATAAGCCAAAAACTGCGTTTCACCCTTATGTTCTATTTTTAGCCGTGGCGGCCATCTTGGTTCGATGGCTGGGTCATCGGACACACCTTTAAAAGCAGATACCCCAAAGATAATTATGACCAAGTTTAGATTTATTTGACCCAGTAGTTTAAAAGAAGAAGATTTTTGTAAAAGATATCTAAGATATACGAAAAATGATTTAAAATTGACTATAAAGGGCAATAACGCCTAAAGGGGTCAACTGACCATTTTGGTTATGTTGACCTATTTGTAGATCTTACTTTGCTGAACATTATTGCTGTGTACAGTTGATCTTTTTCTATAATAATATTAAAGATAATAGCAAAAAACAGCAAAATGTTCTTAAAATTACCAATTCAGGGACAGCAACCGATCAACAGGTTGTCCGATTTATCCAAAATTTTCAGGGCAGATAGATCTTGACTTGATAAACAATTTGACCACTGTCAGATTTGCTCTAAATGCTCTGGTTTTTGAGTTATAAGTCAAAAACTGCATTTTACCCCTATGTTCTTTTTTCAGCTGTGGCGGCCATCTTGGTTCAATGGCTGGGTCACCGGACACAAATTATTCAAGACGATACCCCAAAGATGATTGTGGCCAAGTTTGGATTAATTTGGCTCAGTAGTTTCAGAAGAGAAGATTTTTTTTGTAAAAGATTAAGATTTACGAAAAATGGTTAAAAGTTGACTATATATATATAAAGGACAATAACGCCTAAAGGGATCAACTGACCATTTCGATCATGTTGACTCATTTATAGATCTTACTTTGCTGAACATTATTGCTGTTTACAGTTTATCTCAATCTATAACAATATTCAAGATAATAACAAAAAACAGCAAAATTTCCTTAAAATTACCAATTCAGGGACAGCAACCCAACAACGGGTTGTCCGATCTTTCTGAAAATTTCAGGGCAGATAGATTTTGACCTGATAAAAAATTTGACCTCGTCAGATTTGCTCTAAATGCTTTTGTTTTTCAGTTATTAGCCAATAACTGCATTTTACCCCTATGTTATATGTAAGCCATGGTGGCCATCTTAGTTGGTTGGCCGAGTCATTGGACTGGACACATTTTGTAAAGTAGATACCCCAATGATGATTGTGGCCAAGTTTGGGTTAGTTTGGCCCAGTAGTTTCAGAGAAGAAGATTTTTGTAAAAGTTAAAGACGCAGGACGACGACGGACGCAGGACGACGCCGGACGCCGGACGCCGGACGCAAAGGGATTGGAAAAGCTCACTTGACCCTTTGGGCCAGGTGAGCTAAAAATAAGTTAAGTGCTACAAATAAGCCTTTACTGTTTACTGATAAGGTCAAACTAATGGTCCTAATGATGGTAACACAACCAAGAAGAAAACGGAGGAATGAGAAAAAAAACCCTGAAAAACAGGAAAATACAAAAAATGACACCAGAAACATAAATGATTTTTCAAACAGTCATATTCATGAAATTTGTTCAAATATAAAGAGGAATATATGTAGAATACACTTCAAAAATATACGTACATTTCGAATCGCTTTCATCAATATTCTTACTTCCGCCTATTCTGAGTTTCACGGTTATATCATCTTTTAGTTGTGGCTGCAAATAAATTAAATACTGATTCAATATAGTTTAATGGTTAATTTAGATGAACGCACTGATATATATGATACTGTTACTGAAATGCTTCGTTTGCATTGATACACGTGATGCTCATGTATAAAGACTTTAATCTGTGTTTTATTTAGTCTTCGTGTCCTGGATTAGCGGTAGTTTAGAATTGTTTAACCGTAGTACAGTTTGCATGTGCCTATCCTCAATTAGAAGCCAGGATATCAGTGATTGTTGTTATTTACTATCTTTCATATTTCGTTTTTGTTTATTATCCTAGCGTAAGTAGGACCCTTGTTAACTTGTTTGAATTGTTCTTTATTTTGTAATGTAACATGTGCATGGCTTTCTTTAAGGCACCTTGTTTTTAATTGTTGTAAACCTTTATCTATTTATATCGAAAAGAGGTAAAATACAAAAAATACCGATCTCCAATGAAAATTCGAAACGGAAAGTCCTAGGTAGAAAATAAACTGACAACACCTTGGTTAAAAAAAAAGACACACAGGCAAATAAGTACACATGACACAGCATGTAAAACAAAAGACTAAGCTACACAAAACCCACCAAAAGCTTTCAGTATTCTCAGGTGATCTCGAAAGGTGAAAAAAACTTGCTCCATATGTAGCACCCGACATGTTGCTCATATTATTACAAACGTGGTGAAAAATGCTAATCGGTAGGACACAATTGTGGAAAGTGAAGGGATTTAGTAACGACATAAGGAAAATATTAGTTGATGTCGTTTTTCTGCAATATATTTTGTGCAGTGTTTCTTCTTTGAAAGACAGAAACACTCAGATTTATTGCAATTATTTTCAATTGTAATTCCTTTTAGAAGCGTTATCAAAAATAAATCACGCAAATTCAACAATTATTTGTTCTGACATAACAAATAGTTTCAACAGTAAAATAGATATGGAAAATGGGATAATTGATCAATGCTAACGTGTGTGAAGTCCTGTGCGATAGTTTCATTCTTTAAAATAGACAGTTTTTGTAATGTCTAACCTGTACTTATAGTATACGGAATGGGAAGTAAGTTTTAGAAGTCTTCAACAGAGTTGTGTGATGGTCCCAACATTTCTAATCACGGAATAGGAATGGAAACTTTATAATACCATTTTTGTTTAGGATTAAACGGTTTTAATGGTTATTTTCAAGTCTTATCAGAACTGCAATTGTGGTTTCATTTTAAAAAAATAAATTTACAACTTTTAACCTATTATAAATAAAATTTAGTATGAGTTCTAATGAGCTTATTCTCAATCCAAGTCGCAATGTCTGACACACAACTGAAGGTAGAGTATGGCCTTCAACAAGGAACTTTGACTCACACCGAACAGCAAGGCCATATACGGGTATAAATATTCACAATACTTATCATGTGCTGCAAAT